>NC_072004.2:45065000-45690000 GCF_028885655.2 Pongo abelii | reverse complement strand
CTCCCAGGGCTTAGTATAGTGCATGCCACATTAAAAAACAAAACAAGACAGAACAAAATCTTCCTTAACACCACCACCACAAACCCCCCCATTAATAATTAATTGTCATTAATCTGAAATTAATTATTCATTGTACTGGTTCAGTAGCAGACTATACACAGCAGAAGGCAAGACTAGAGAGCTTGTGGACAGATCAATAGAAAATATCTAGATAAAAGCACAGAAAAAAAAAGAATGGAAAGAGTAGAACAGAGCCTAAGAGACATGTGGAACACTAGTAAAAAGTCTAATGTGTAATTGGAGACCCAAAAGTAGAGAGATTAGCAGGGAAGGAAATACTTGAAGAAGTAATGATAAAATATTTTCCCAAACTGATGAAAGGCATCAACCTATAAATTGAAGTAGTTTAGCAAACCCCAAGCAGGATGAACACAAAGAAAACTACACTTAGCATATCTTAATGGAACTGTTGAAAACTAGAAACAAAGAGAAACTCTTAAAAGCAGCCAGAAGAGGGGAAATAAGGCACTGTATTCAAAGGAACAATATAATACAACTGATGGCTGACTTTTTAACACAACTGTGGAAACTGGGAAATAACAGACATTTTTTAAATGTTGGCAAAAAAACCTGCCAAGCTAGAATTCTACTTCCAGCAGAAATATCCTTCAGACAAGAAGACGAAATAAAGACATTTTTAGACAATCAAAAGCTGACAATTTATGACCAGCAGACCTGCACTGTAAGATTACTGAAGGAAGTTTTTTAGGCAGAATGAAAATATCTCAAATGGAAGTACAAAACTGTAGGAAATAATGAAGAGCACGCACTCGGGTAAGTGTGTGAGTAAATAGACAAGACCTATTGCCTCTTGTTTTTGTTGCTGTTTTTAGGAACTTTATTGCTTTTTGCTATTCTAGAATAATAGAATTTCCACAGCTTTTAGGTTAAGGTAAAATTGCCATCCAATCAATAAACTGCACATATTTAAAATGTATAATTTGATGAGTTTTGATATACACATAAACCTTTGATACCATCACCACAATCAAGATGAAGAACATATATTACCAGCAAAAGTTTTCTCCAGCCTCCTTATAATCCATTCCTACCTCCATCCCATCCCTAGGGAACCCTTGAGCTGTTTTTGTCTCAGTGGATATATCATAAGTTGTTTATCCATGCACTTGTTGATGGATAACTGAAGACAACCCAAATTTTCATCATTACAAATAAAGTTGTCTTGAAGATTCATATACATGACTGTCATTTCTCTTGAGTAAATACAAAGGAGTAGAAATGGGTGGATCATATGGTGGATGTATATAATAATGTTATAGGATATTATATTCTGTAATATTTTAAGAGGCCACCAAGCTGTTCCTAAAGTGATTGTACCATCTTACAGCAGTATATGAGAGTTCCAGTTGTTCCACATCTTTGCCAACACTTATTTAACCTTTTCTTTTAAATTATAGCCATCCTAGTGGGTATGAAGTGGTGTCTCATTGTGGTTTTGATTTGCATTTCCCTAATGACTAATGATATTGAGCATCTTTTCATGTGCTTATTTACCATCTGAATATTTTCTTTGGTGAGCTGTTTATCTCTTTTGCCCATTTTTTAAAAATTGGGTTTTACTGGAGTTTTGAGAATTCATAATATATGCTGAATACAAGTTCTTTATCAGATAAGTGATTTGCAAGTCTTTTCTCCTAGTTTTTCCTTGTTTTTTGTTCTCAAAGTCTTTCAAAAGCAGATATTCTTAATTTTTCTGAAGTCCACCTTATCAATTAAAAAATAGATCATGTTATTGGTATATCTAAGATACCTTTTTCTAATATAAGGTCACAAACTTTTCTCCTCTGTTTTCTATAGAAATTTAGGATTTATACTAAGGTTTGTGGCTCATTTTTAGTTAATTTTTGTATTTGTGCTATGTGCCTGTTATGCCAATACCACATAGTCTTAACTATAAAAGAGCTTAACTATATAAACTATATAATAAAATATCAAGTCAGGTAGTATAAGTCCTCCAGCTTTCTTGTTTCTCAGAATTGTTTTGACTAGTCTAGATCTTTTGTTATCCTTGTATGGTTTCGGATTGGCTTGTCAATTTCTATTAAAAAGCCTGTTTTGATAGAGATTGTGCTGAGTCCACGGATCAATTTTGGGAAGATTGCCATCTTAACAGGTATTGTTTTTTAGTTTCAATTTTTGATTGTTGCTAATATATAGAAATACGTGGATGTTTATTGATCTTGTTTGTTTTTATTTAGGCCATAGATTTTTTTTCTTTTTCTTTTTAAAGACAGGGTCTTGCTCTGTCCCCTAGACTAGAGTACAGTGGCATGATCATAGCTCACTTCAGCCTTGAACTCCTGAGCTGAAGTGATTCTCCCAAGAAGCTAGGACTATAGGTACATGCCACCACGCTCGGCTCATTTTCTTATTTTGTAGAGACAGAGTCTTGCTGTGTTTCCCAGGCTGGTCTCGAGCATCTGGCCTCAAGCTGTCCTCTCGCCTCGGCTTCCCAAAGTGCATGAGTCACTGAACCTGGCCAGGCCGTAAATTGTTTTGAGACAGGGTCTTGCTCTGTTGCACAGGCTAGAGTGCAGTGGTGCAGTCATGGCTTACTGCAGCCTTGACCTCCTGGGCTCAAGTGATCTCCCACCTCAGCTTCCTCAGTAGCTGGGACTATAAGCACTCACCATGATGCCTGGCTAATTTTTGTAGAGACAGGGTTTCACCATGTTGGCCATGCTGGTCTCAAACTCCTGACCTCAGGTGATCCATCCGCCTCGGCCTCCCAAAGTGTTTGACCACTCAGCCTTTATACAGATATTTCATCTTCTTTACAAGAAGAAAAACACTCTAAGCTCTTGCCTAAAAAGATGAAAATGTTCTTTGTAAAAACGAGGATGTCCTTACCTTCTTCCCAAAATAAGGAGCAGAGTCTCATAATTGTATTGATTTCTGGGTGACATTCACACTATTTCTAGGCTGTGTTAATTATGCCTCAAATTCATAGTCCCTTCTGAATATCCTGTTACCTAGGGACTAAATTGTAAAGTTAACCTTTAATAAAGTTTGAATAACATAGAGAAGAAGAGAGAAGAAATTGATTTATAAACTCGCCCGTTCCCCTGTAATAAGGAAGAAAATATGTATAGCTGCTGTAGACCTTGCTTCTGTAACTGGTTGAGAGATTGTAGTTCATATTTGTAACTACTTCTGCTGTACATTCCATGTTTCCTTTGTTCTCATTCAGGATCTCAGCTGGTGGGGTAACCTAAATCTTCATTAATAAAGAATATGGCTTTGGGAGGCTGAGGCGGGTGGATCACGAGGTCAGGAGATTGAGACCATCCTGGCTAGCACAGTGAAACCCCGTTTCTACTAAAAATAAAAAAAATTAGCTGGGCGTGGCGGCGGGTACCTGTAGTCCCAGCTACTCAGGAGGCTGAGGCAGGAGAATCGCTTCAACCCAGGAGGCAGATGTTGCAGTGAGCTGAGATCGCACCACTGCACTCCAGCCTGGGCGACAGAGCGAGACTGTGTCACAAAAAAGAAAAAAAAAAAAAGAAAAAAAGACTATGGGCCGGACATGGTGGCTCACGCCTGTAATCCCAGCACTCTGGAGGCTGAGGTGGGCAGGTCACAAGGTCAGGAGTTTGAGACCAGCCTGGCCAACATAGTAAAACCCTGTCTCTGCTAAAAATACAAATATTAGCTGGGCGTGGTGGCAGGCGCCTGTAATCCCAGCTACTTGGGAGGCTGAGGCACAAGAATCACTTGAACCCGGGAGATGGAAGTTGCAGTGAGCCAAGATCACACCACTGCACTCCAGCCTGGGCGACAGAGCAAGACTCCGTCTCAAAAAAAGAAAAAAAAGAATACAAATCCTCGGTGGTCCTGCTTCATGTGTGTGCATGCCTGTGGCTGTGGTTTTCCATCAACTTTTGCTCTTATATATATAGGTTTAGAAAAACATTTCAGGGAATCCTCAGGGTTCCAGACATAGTCCTCTTTGTCCCCATTATGTAGCAACAGTACAGTATCACCTAGTAATAGGACTGAATTACATCAGCTAATAGAATAATCCCCTTCTTTGACTGTTGCTGTAGTATGGTGGTTCTTAGGACAATTTTACCTCCGAGGGGACATTTGGCAATGCCTGGAGACATTTTTAATTGTTATGACTTTCGTGGGGGTGGGGGAATGCTACTGGCATCTAGTGGGTAGAGTTCAGGGATGCTGCCAGGCATCCTGAAATGCACAGGACAGCCCCCAAGAGTAGAGGCTGATCCAGTCCAAACTGTCAGTAGTGCTGAGGTTGAGAAATTCTGATTTAGTGGCATGGAGGCAGTGGTCATGAGGTAGTTGTTACTTCCAGTTCAGTGGAACTGCGTGGAATCATTCCCTGCTTGGGAACCAAGGCCTCCAGTCCAGCAGATATCAAAGTCGTAGGTACTTGAAATAAAACTGCTAATGGAGTTTTTAGGAATAATAGAGGAACTACTTCTACTTCTGCCCCTTGATTCTCAGGCCTTTGTATTCTAGCTATGGGGAAAACAATATTGTATATTGCTCATTGATCCACTGTAACTGAGTGAGTCTTCAGTAGTCCATTCTGTTAGACCAGCTGCTTCTGGGTGATGGAGTATGTGGTAAGACCAGTGATTTCCAAGTTCCATAACCCATTCCTGCATAACCCTTTTTCTGTGAAATGAGTTCCTTGATCAAAGTCGTGTTGAGCAGTATACCTTGATGATGAACAAGGTGTTGCCCATGTCCTTGATGGTGATGCTGGCAGAAGCACTGCAGGCAGGGAATGCATATTCATATTCACAATATGTTGGTGCCAGTGAGGACAAATTCTTGTCCCCTCCATGTATATAGAGTTTTTGTTTTGTTTTCTTTTTTTAAGGTATGGTACTATCCACTATCATTAATATTTTGGAACATTTTATTTCCACATTAAAAAAGATCAAAATAGGTAATAATTATCTGACCAAGAAATGTTTTAAATAAATTGTAGACTTTTGACAGCTATATCATCTATCTAAAAACCTTGGAGTAACTGTAAAATAGTGAGTTTTGAACTGTAGACTTTACTCATGCAGATATCTCTCTAATTTTGTTGAAATCTACCAGATAGAAATCCATTGTTACGGGTTGTATGGTTGAAAACTTTTTAGGCTGTCATTTGTTTCAAGATACAGATTGACTCGGTATACTTTAACATTTCTCATAGTTGACCAAATTTAGGTAAAACTATTTAATTTCATTGAAAGTTTTAGGGAAAATGCCTGAATATTAATAGAGATAGGATGAATTAAATTAAAGAACTTACCCTTTGAAAAATTGCCAGGGTTAGCAATTTTTATGTGTGGAGTGGTGTATATGTTTCAGAGAAATAATATAAATGTTCAGATAAGGGTATCTGCGTAATCTAACTAGGACCTGTCTAACCTACCTGCTTAAGGATAGAGGAAATCTTGAGAGACTTGAAGTTGAAGAACTTAAAATTTTAAGTCTTCCCTTTCAAGGCCCTATCAAAACATCATGACCACATCTTTAAAATAGTTACTTTTATTACTTAATATAGTTAGAAAATTTTATTTTTAGAACTCCAAAATCATTTTATTTTATTTTATTTATTTATTTTTTTCGAGACGGAGTCTTGCCCTGTTGCCCAGGCTGGAGTGCAGTGGTGCAATCTCGGCTCACTGCAAGCTCCGCGTCCTAGGTTCACACCATTCTCCTGCCTCAGCCTCCCGAGTAGCTGGGACTACAGGCGCCCGCCACCATGCCCGGCTAATTTTTTTGTATTTTTTTTTTTTTTTTAGTAGAGATGGGGTTTCACCGTGTTAGCCAGGATGGTCTCGATCTCCTGACCTCGTGATTCACCTTCCTCGGCCTCCCAAAGTGCTAGGGTTACAGGCATGAGCCACTGTGCCTGGCTTATTTTATTTTTATTATTGTTTTTTGAGATGGAGTCTCACTGTTGCCCAGGTTGGAGTGCAGTGGTGCTATTTTGGCTCACTGCAACCTCTGCCTCCTGAGTTCAAGCAATTCTCCTGCCTCAGCCTTTGGAGTAGCTGGTGCTACAGGCGTGCCGCCACGCCTGGCTAAATTTTTATATTTTTAGTAGAGACGGGATTTCACCATATTGGCCAGGCTGGTCTTGAACTCCTGACCTCAGTTGATCCTCCTGCCTCAGCCTCCCAAAGTGCTGGGATTATAGGTGTGAGCTACCGTGCCTGACCTCCAAAACCGTTTTTATTAATTATATTCTTTATTAAGTATATGTTTGATAAAGACAAGCATTTTTCCTTTTTTCACTGTTACATTCTTTCTGTTTAGAATAGTGATTTGCGGCCAGGCGCGATGGCTCATGCCTGTAATCCCAGCACTTTGGGAGGCTGAGGCAGGCGGATCACGAGGTCAGGAGATCAAGACCATCCTGGCTAACAGGTGAAAACCCGTCTCTACTAAAAATACAAAAAAAATTAGCTGGGCATGGTGGCAGGCTCCTGTAGTCCTAGCTACTCGGGAGGCTGAGACAGGAGAATGGCGTGAACACGGGAGGCGGAGCTTGCAGTGAGCCAAGATTGAGCCTCTGCACTCCAGCCTGGGTGACAGAGCGAAACTCCATCTCAAAAAAAAAAAAAAGAATAGTAATTTGCACATAGAAGGGACTCAATAAATATTTGTTGAATGAATGAATATATGAAATAAAATCTTCCATGCTCTTGAAGAGAAGTATTTGTCATGTAACTGGTCTTCTGTGGCAGAATGTCCCTTGTTTACCATTCTTATTCCCTTCTAACCAAATCATGATATGTATTTTTAGGTATTCTTTGGCATTTCTTTTTGAACGCCTGGAAAAATGCTACAGTATGGTTTAAAACTCAATGTTTGTGAATTAGGGGTTAGGTGCAGCCTGACTTAAGGGATAAGGGCTGAATTATAGAGAAATTGAATTATGCTTTCAAATATGGTACGCATATGAAACTAATGGTTTTTTTTTTTTAACTAGGTTAAATGTGGTAAATGCACTCTTTTAATTCAGTGTTTTATTAAGTTTTGGTATATGTTATAAGCATAAAAGTTTCTGAAAGAATTTTTGGGCCTAGAAATTGTGGGAATTGTTGCTTTCTTTAACTTTTGATTTGAAACAATCACAAATTACACTGGATTCTTTAAAATGTTGTAGGATCTTTAGGGAGCTCAACTGCAGTCCAGATGCTGATTTTTTTTTTTTTTAAATACTTTTAAGTTCTGGGATACATGTGCAGAATGTGCAGGTTTGTTACATAGCTATACTTGTGCCATGGTGGTTTGCTGCACCCATCAACCTGTTATCTACCTTAGGTATTTCTCCTAATGCTATCCCTCCCCTAGACCCCCACCCCGCAACAGGCCCAGTGTGTGATGTTCCCCTCTGTGTGTCCATGTGTTTTCATTGCTCAACTCCTGCTTATGAATGAGAACATGCAGTGTTTGATTTTCTGTTCCTGTGTTAGGCTGCTGAGAATGATGGTTTCCAGCTTCATCCATGTCCCTGCAAAGGACGTTTTCTTTATCCAGTCTATAATTGATGGGCATTTGGGTTGGTTGCAGGTCTTTGCTATTGTGAACAGTGCCGCAATAAACATAGGTGTACATGTGTATTTATAGTAGAATGATTTATAATCCTTTGGGTATATACCCAGTAATTGGATTGCCGAGTCAAATGGTATTTCTGGTTGTAGATCCTTGAGGAATCGCCACACTGTCTTCCACAATGGTTGAACTAATTTACACTCCCACCAACAGTGTAAAGGTGTTCCTATTGCTCTTTTTTTTTTTTTTTTTTTCCTTGAGACGGAGTCTCGCTCTGTTGCCAGGCTGGAGTGTGGAGTGTGGTAGCATGATCTTGGCTCACTGCAACCTCCGCCTCCCAGGTTCAAGCAATTCTCCTGCCTCAGCCTCCCCACTAGCTGGGATTACAGGTGTGTGCCACCACACCCAAGTAATTTTTTGTATTTTTAGTAGAGACAGGGTTTCACCATGTTGGGCAGGATAGTCTCGATCTCTTAACCTTGTAATCTGCCCGCCTTGGCCTCCCAAAGTGCTGGGATTACAGGCGTGAGCCATCGTGCCTGGCCTTAAGAGTTCCTGTTTCTCCACATCCTCTCCAGCGTCTGTTGTTTCCTGACTTTTTAATGATCGCTGTTCTGACTGGTGTGAGATGGTATCTCATTGTGGTTTTGATTTGCATTTCTCTAATGACCAGTGATGATGAGCTTTTTTCCTATGTTTTTTGGCCGCATAAATGTCTTCTTTTGAGAAGTGTCTGTTTATATCCTTCGCCCACTTTTTGATGGGGTTGTTTTTTTCTTGTAAATTTAAGTTCTTTGTAGATTCTGGATATTAGCCCTTCGTCAGATGGATAGATTGCAAAAATTTTCTCCCATTCTGTAGGTTGCCTATTCACTCATGATAGTTTCTTTTGCTGTGCAGAAGCTCTTTAATTTAATTAGATCCCATTTGTCAGTTTTGGCTTTTGTTGTCATTGCTTTTGGTGTTGTAGTCATGAAGTCTTTCCCCATGCCTATGTCCGGAATGGTATTGCCTAAGTTTTCTTCTAGGGTTTTTACAGTTTTAGATCTTATGTTTAAGTCTTTAATCAACCTTGAGTTAATTTTTGTATAAGGTATAACGAAAGGGGCCGGTTTCAGTTTTCTGCATATGGCTAGCCAGTTTTGCCAACATCATTTATTAAATAGGGAATCCTTTCCCCATTGCTTGTTTTTGTCAGGTTTGTCAAAGATCAGATGGTTATAGATGTGTGGTGTTATTTCTGAGGTATCTGTTCTGTTCCATTGGTCTATGTATCTGTTTTGGTTTCAGTACCATGCTGTTTTGGTTACTGTAGCCTTGTAGTGTGGTTTGAAGTCAGGTAGTGTGATGCCTCCAGCTTTGTTCTTGTTGATTAGGATTGTCTTGGCTCTACAGGCTCTTTTTTGGTTCCATACGAAATTTAAAGTAGTTTTTTCTAATTCTGCAAGAAAGTCAATGGTAGCTTGATGGGGATAGTATTGAATCTATAAATTACTTTGTGTAGTACAGCCATTTTCATGATATCGATTCTTCCTATTCATGAGCATGGAATGTTTTTTCATTTGTTTGTGTCCTGTTTCATTTCCTTGAGCAGTGATTTGTAGTTCTCCTTGAAGAGGTCCTTCACATCCCTTGTAAGGTGTATTCCTAAGTATTTTATTCTCTTTGTAGCAATTGTGAATGGGAGTTCACTCATGATTTGGCTGTTTGTCTGTTATTGGTGTATAGGAATGCTTGTGATTTTTGCACATTGATTTTGTATCCTGAAACTGCTGAAGTTGCTTATCAGCTAAAGGAGATTTTGGGCTGAGATGATAGGGTTTTCTAAATATACAGTCATGTCATCTGCAAACAGAGACAGTTTGACTTCATCTTTTCCTATTTGAATACCCTTTATTTTTTTCTCTTGCCTGATTGCCCTGGCCAGAACTTCCAATACTATGTTGTATAGGAGTGGTGAGAGAAGGCATCCTTGTCTTGTGCCAGTTTTCAAAGGGAATGCTTCCAGTTTTTGCCCATTCAGTATGAGTATACCTATGTAACAAACCTGCACATTCTGCACATGTATCCCAGAACTTAAAGTATTTTTTAAAAAAAAGCAGCATCTGGACTGCATTTGAGCTCCCTAAAGATCCTACAACATTTTTAAGAATCCAGTGTAATTTGTGATTGTTTCAAATCAAAAGTTAAAGAAAGCAACAATTCCCACAACTTCTATGCCCAAAAATTCTTTCAGAAACTTTTATGCTTATAACACAACATATACCAAAATTTAATAAAACACTGAATTAAAAGAGTGCATTTACCACATTTAACCTAGTTTAAAAAAAAAAACAACAACCATGTATTAGTTTCATATGCATACCATATTTGAAAGCATAATTCAATTTCTCTATAATTCAGCCCTTATCCCTTAAGTCAGGCTGCACCTAACCCCTAATTCACAAACATTGAGTTTTAAACCATATTTTAGCATTTTTCCAGGCGTTCAAAAAGAAATGCCAAAGAATACCTAAAAATACATATCATGATTTGGTTAGAAGGGAATAAGAATGGTAAACAAGGGACATTCTGCCATAGAAGACCAGTTACATGACAAATACTTCCCTTCAAGAGCATGGAAGATTTTATTTCATATATTCATTCATTCAACAATATTTATTGAGTCCCTTCTATGTGCAAATTACTATTCTTTTTTTTTTTTTTGAGATGGAGTTTCGCTCTGTCACCCAGGCTGGAGTGCAGAGGCTCAATCTTGGCTCACTGTAAGCTCCACCTCCCGTGTTCACGCCATTCTCCTGTCTCAGCCTCCCGAGTAGCTGGGGTGTTCACGCCATTCTCCTGTCTCAGCCTCCCGAGTAGCTGGGACTACAGGTGCCCAGCTGTGGGTTTGTTATAAATAGCTCTTATTATTTTGAGATGCTTTCCGTCAATACCTAGTTTATTGAGAGTTTTTAGCATGAAGGGGTGTTGAATTTTATCAAAGGGCTTTTCATCTATTGAGATAACCCTGTGGCTTTTGTCATTGGTTCTGTTTATGTGATGGATTACGTTTATTGATTTACATATGTTGAGCCAGCCTTGCATCCCAGTGATGAAGCTGACTTGATCATGGGGGATAAGCTTTTTGGTGTACTGCTGGATTCGGTTTGCCACAGTTTTATTGAGGATTTTCACAGATGCTGAATTTTTTTCTGGGAAGAATTTACTTTGACTTTTTCATCCTACAAAAATTATTCTGGTTCTGAAGGATGCAAGTGTTTCAATGGTGTCCCATTAATATCCCCAGGCCTAGCACAGTTCTTGCTTGGTTATAATAGGCCATTAACTGTTGAATGAATGAAAGAATTTTAACTTTATTCTGTGGGTTACAGGGAGCCGTTGAAGAGTATTAAGCAAGTGAGTGGCATGCTCACATGTCCTGAAGAGTGTTTCCTGGTAGTGATATAGAAGATGGATTTGAAGGGACAGTAGAGGCAAGAATAATAATTAAGAAATTGTTATAATAGGGATGATCTGAGCCAGGGTACTCATTATGGGAAATTAGGGGCAACCTGGACATGAGATTTGTTTAGGAGATGAAATTGGAAGGCTTCAGATGGATGATAGGGGTAAGGAGGAAAGGAGGAGATTTAAGTGAATAAGAGTTGAGGAGAGGGAGGAGTTGTAAATGACAAGTTTCTTGTTTATTGTTTTGAATAAAGGGGAAAATTGTTTTCAGTTATTCATAAAGGACTTAAAAATGGGCTTTGATCCCAAAGGTTGTTTTGAAGTTATTTCCTGCTTTATCTTTGGAGATCCTTCCTCCCACCCCCACATCAAAGCAAATGCCCCCAACTGCTTTAGAAGCAGTCTTGCGTTGAAATAGGTATCACATTGTTTTATTTTGCTTGAATGGGTGCTGTTGGCTTAAACATCTAATTGCATCTGCTTTGTCTTCTTTAATTGTTGTCTACCTATGGGCCAAAAGAGCATTTCTACCTCTGTAATTTCATTTGCATATTGGTTTTCAGATAAATTGAAGATTAATTATATGAAGTATATGGTTTGTAATCTCAATTGAAGGTGAATTTTTTATTTTCCTGGTTGAATATAATGGAATCATTTTGGTATGGAGAAGAAATGGTTAAAAATAGATTAGTGGGTCATCTCAATGTGAAAGTCAAGAGGACTTCTAGGCTTAAGCCTCGTAGCTAAATTTCTATTGGCTCTACCCTCTTCATGATGAGTCCAAGTTTATTTTGATCTGCATCTTTCTTTTTTTTAATGAATGAGATTCTCCTTCATTCAGGCTGATAAGTAACCTGGCTATTAGTACATGACTAAATAGCTCAAGCTTCTGGCTTGAATTAAGTTATAAACTTAGCACAGTGGCAGGTGCTTGAACTGCCATGTTAAAACTAGCGCATAGAATCTTTGCCATTCAAAAACTGTTTTCTCAATCTCCTGAAGGAGGTGAAGCCCACATGGGAATCTTCACTGATTGTGCTGAGTTTTCTTCTACAATTTTTAGTTTATTACATGTATAGTTTGTGAATTGTGCTAGGATATTTTGTTAATATGTTCTTAAAAATTCAAATCCCAGGGGTAAACATCAAATAATTTAATTGTGCCTATTTGACTTTACGGGAGAGTTAACAACCATATTTATATATGTGGTTAAATGTGTATAATCTTCATTCTCAATCTTTCAGAATCCTTATTTTCCATTTTCATTTTTAGCATTAGCTGCATTATTTCTTTATACAACTAGGAAAAGGGATTATTCAGAAATTTGGCTGATGGCTTTTTATTTTGTAGAGACAGGGTCTGTCTCTGTTACCCGGGCTAGTCTCTAACTTCTAGTCTCAAGTGGTCTTTCCACCTCAGCCTTCCTAGTGTTGGGATTACAGGCATGAGCCACCGCACTGGCCAGATGTCATTTTAAAGAATAATGTTAGGAAAATAATTAATTTTTGCAAGTGAAGATAGTTGAAATGTTAGCTAAAATGATGACCTAGAGGCAGCTTGTTTTGGTAAATATCTTAGTCAGTTTAGGCTGCTATAACAAAATACCATAGATTTGGTAGTTTATAAACAACAGAAACTTACTTCTCACAATTCTAAAGTCTGGGAAATCCAAGAATAACATTCCTTTAAGCAAGGTTGAATGTACCAGCTTGGGCGATAGTGGCAAGTAGCCTCCTATTCCATTGTTCATTGCATTTGTTCTAGAAAGCATTTTTTCTCTTTTCTATTATTTTTGTCTCTTTGTATGTTTATGTGTTGGGGAAGAAGGAGAGAGAATAATATTTTTCTTTTGGGGGGATATTTTTATTTTTAAATTATAAATACTTCTAATTTGCAAATGATCCCAGATATAGTTGGAGCTGTCTTTAAACCCCTCTCTGATCCCATTCTATCCTCTCTGTTAACTACTATTCTGAAGTTAATTTGTACTCTGTCCATTTTTATCCTTTTATTACATATGTTTGTGTTCATTAAAAGAATTACAGTTTAACGTTTTTACATAAAAAATATTCTTGTGAATATTCTGCAATTTGCTTTTTTTAATTTTATTTTTTATTTTTAATTTTTTTTTGTAGAGCCAGGGCCTTGCCTTGTTGCCTAGGCTGATCTCAAACTCCTGGCCCCAAGCAATCCTCTTACCTTGGCCTCCCAAATTGCTGGGATTATAAGTGTGAACCACCACTCCTGGCCTTGCAGCTTGCTTTTTAAACCTATTCTAAGACTTGCTCCCTATTTATACATGTGTATTAAGTTAACTAATTTTAACTGCACGTATAATATTCTATTATCAGTATGTCAGTTTATCCATTTCTGGTATAGAAGAACACTTAATTTGTTTTCAGGGTTTTTTTTTTGCTTGTGTTTCTGTTTTATTATAAACAATGCTTCAGGAAGCATATATTTGTATTCTTGAATTTTTTTTTTTTTTTTTTTTTTTTTTTTTTTTTTGAGACAGAGTCTCACTCTGTCACCCAGGCTGGAGTGCAGTGGTGCGAACTCGGCTCACTGCGAGCTCCGCCTCCCAGGTTCATGCCATTCTCCTGCCTCAGCCTCCCGAGTAGCTGGGACTACAGGTGCCCGCCACCATGCCAGGCTAATTTTTTTTTGTAGTTTTAGTACAGGCGGTGTTTCACTGTGTTAGTCAGGATGGTCTCGATCTCCTGGCCTCATGATCTGTCCGCCTCGGCCTCCCAAAGTGCTGGGATTACATGTGTGAGCCACCGTGCCTGGCCTTGAATTTTTATTTGACTTAAAACATACTGTGAAACTTGTAAGATTATATGAATCATGTTTGTACAGTTTATACTTAAAAAAAAACATGGTGAACTCTTATCAATTCACAGAGTAAAAAACAACATTCCCAATGCTGTGGAAATGCCTCTATGGCCCAAATCACAGTTCTTTTCTTACCATTCCCCCTACCACTATCTTGAATTGTATTTTGAAATTTCCTTGCTTTTCTTTATGTCTCCATGAACAATGTATTGCTTTGTTTACTTATTTTGATTTTCATGTAATGGAATAATACTGATTTCTTTTTGTAAGCATCATTTTTCTTTTGAGCGTTATCTATGGTATTGTATGCAGTTCATTCAGTTTTACTGCTATACATTAGTTCATTATTTGTATATATCACTATCTGGGCTATTGATGCACATTTGGATTGTCTCTAGTTTTTTGCTATTACTAACAATGCTGCTTATGAACATTCTTATTCATGTCTTTTGTGCACATGCAGGAATTTGGAGTATATATCTGGGAGCAGAATTTTTTATTTTATGGGGTATGGGTTTGTTTAGCTTTACAAGTAATGCCAAATTTTTCTAATTTTTAAAAATTTTTAATTAATTTGTTTTTTGAGATGGAGTTTCTCTCTTCTTCCCCAGGCTGGAGTGCAATGGCATGATCTGGGCTCACTGCAACCTCTGCCTCCCAGGTTCAAGCGATTCTCCTGCCTCAGCCTCCTGAGTAGCTGGAATTACAGGAACGAGCTCCATGCCCAGCTAATTTTTGTATTTTTATTAGAGACGGGGTTTCGCCATGTTAGCCAGGCTGGTCTCGAACTCCTGACCTCAAGTGATCTGCCCACCTCGATCTCCTGAAGTGCTAGGATTACAGGCATGAGCCACTGCACCTGGCCACCAAATTATTTTTTAAAGTGATTGAATCAGTTGACACTCCCAACTGCAATATATAAGTATTCCTGTTGCTCTGTGTCCTTGCCAAAGCTTAGAATTGTTTCTTTAAAAAAATTTTATGGTGCCAGGTGCAGTGGCTTATGCCTGTTCAAGGCTAGCCTGGCCAACATGGTAAAACCCGGTCTCTACTAAAAAATACAAAAAAATTAGCTGGGCGTTGTGGCATGCGCCTGTAGTCCTAGCTACTTGGGAGGCTAAAGCAGGGGAATTGCTTGAACCTGGGAGGCAGAGGTTGCAGTGAGCTGACATCCTGCCATTGCACTCCAGCCTGGGCAACAAGAGCGACACTTCGTCTAAAAAAAAAGAAAAAAAAATTATGTATCTGGTGGGTAAGAAATGTTGTTTCATTGTAATTTGAATCTGTATTTCCTTGACTACCAATGAGGTTTAGTTTCTTTTCAGATATTCATAGAGCATTTGTGTTATTTATTCTGTGAAATGTATTTGTGTTTCTTATTCTGTGAAATGTCTGTATATACTTTTTGCCCATTTTTCTGTTTGGATTGTTTAATTTTTCCTGATTGATTCATAGCAATTTTTTATGGTTTTAGATCTAATTCTCTTGTTTTTTGAGGCAGGGTCTGGCTCTGTCACCCAGGCTAAAGTGCAATGGTGCAATCTTGGCTCATTGCACCTTGGCTAGGCTCAAGCTATCCTCCCACCTCAGCCTCTTGAGTAGCTGGGACTACAGGTATGCACCACTGTGCCTGGCTAATTTTTGTATTTTTTGTGGAGATGGGGTTTTGCCATGTTCCCCAGGCTGGTCTTGAATTCGTGAGCTCAAGTGATCCACCCACCTCAGCCTCCCAAAGTGTTGAGATTATAGGTTTGAGTCACAGTACCTGGCCTAGATCTAATTCTTGATTTGTGTTGCAAATATCTTTGCCAATTTGTGATTGGATTAAAAAAAAACTTCGGTGATTGAAATTCTTGATCTTACTGCAGCTGAATTTATCAGTCTTCTATGATTTATGTTTTAAAATTTTTTTGTGTCTTATGTCATTAAGATAATTCTTTATTTTCTAAAAGTTGTTTGATTTTCACTTTTACATTGAAGTCTCTAATCCACATGGAAAGACTTTTTTTGTAAGGATCCACTTTTTTTTTTTTCCATATGTAACAGATAACTGATTGTTCCAGCCTATTTATTGAGTAGAGCATTTTTTCTCCTGTGATCTCAGTGCTTGCTTGGGTGAATATTAAGTGTCAGTATATGCACAGGCTCAGTTTCTAGGCTCTCAATTCGGCTTTCTCCTCTAGTGCCAGTAATCCACTTGATTATTTGTCCTGATTGTGGTTGCTTTATAATAATTCTTAGTATAAAGTATGGCAGGTCCCCAAAAGACTTATAATAATGCCTTTCCATATTGGTTTTACAGTCAGCTTATTGATTTCCACAAAAAATGATACTGAGATTTTGAATGGTATTGCATTGAGTCTTTGGATCAAGTTGGGAAGAATTGATTGACATTGTTATGATATTGAGGCTTCCTATTTAAGAACATAATATGACTTTCTATTTTGTGTTTTAAAAAATCATTCCAGTTAAGTTTTATAGTTTTCTCCTTATATAAAGAACTTCTACATAAAATGTCAGTTTTTTCCTAGAATATTTTTATTATTTATACATGATATTTAAAAAGTTATATTTTCTGATTGTATATAGAAATGAAACTAACTTATATTTTCTTTATACTTTTTTTTTTTTTTTTTTTTTTTTAAAGAAACGGGGTTTTGCTATGTTGCCCAGGCTGGTCTTAAACTCTTGGCCTCAGGTGATCCTCTGGTCTCAGCCTCCCAAAGTGCTAGGATTACAGGTGTGAGCCACCACATCTGGCCTGTTTTTGTGCTTTTATTGACTTATATCTAGATTCTTTGGGGTTATCTATGTAGACAGTGGATGATCTACAAATAGTTGTAGTTTTGTTTCTTTATCTTCAATCTTTTTTTTTTCTCTGTGCATCTGTTGAGGGCTTTTAATGTTGAATAGGGGAGATGACATTGGGAAGCTATGTGTTGTTTTTAATTAATTTTTTTTTGTACATTGACCTCTTCTGTACCTTGCACTTTTGTTTCGTTTTGTTTGGTTTTGTTTTTGGAATGCAGTGGCACAATCACAGTTCACTGCAGCCTTGATCACCTGGGCTCAAGCCATCATCCCACCTCAGCCTCCCGAGTAGCTGGGACTACAGGCGTGTGCCACCATGCCTGGCTGATTTTTGTATTTTTTTTTTTTTTTTAGAGATGGGGTTTCATCCTGTTGGCCAGGCTGGTCTCAAATTCCTGAGCTCAAGTGATCCAGCTGCCTCGACCTCCCAAAGTGTTAGGATTATAGGTGTGAGCCATGCACCCAGCGCCAGGGTTGTTGCTTCTTTATTGAGCTTGTCACTCAGTGCCTTTTAACTGGGGCATTTAGCCCATTTACATTCAAGGTTAGTATTGATATGTGTGGATCTGATTGTGTCATCATGTTGTTAGCTGGTTATTATGCTGACTTGTTTGCATGGTTGCTTTGTAGTGTCACTGGTTATGTACTTAAGTGTGTTTTTTTTAGTGTCTGATAATGTTCTTTCCTTTCCATATTTAGTGCTGCTTTCAGGAGCTCTTGTAAGGTAGGTCTGGTACTAACGAATTCCCTCAACATTTGCTTGCCTGAAAAGGATCTTATTTCTTCTTTGCTTATGAAGCTTAGTTTGGCCCAATATGAAATTCTGGGTTGGAATTTCTTATCTTTAAGAATCTTGTGGCTGGGTGTGGTGGCTCACGCCTATAATCTCAGCACTTTGGGAGGCCGAGGCGGGCAGATCATGAGGTCAGGAGATGGAGACCATCCTGGCTAACACGGTGAAACCCTGTCTCTACTAAAAATACAAAAAATTAGCCGGGCATGGTGGCGGGCGCCTGTAGTCCCATCTACTCAGGAGGCTGAGGCAGGAGAATGGCGCAAGTAAACCTGGGAGGTGGAGCTTGCCGTGAGCCTAGATCGCGCCACTGCACTCCAGCCTGGGTGACAGAGTGAGACTCCGTCTCAAAAAAAAAAAAAAAAAAAAAGAATGTTGAATATAGACCTCCAATCTCTTCTGACTTGTATAGTTTCTACTGAGAGGTCCACTGTTAGTCTGATGGGCTTTCCTTTATAGGTGACATGTCCTTTCTCTGTAGCCGCCTTTAACATTTTTTTCTTTCATTTCTACCTTGAAGAATCTGATGATTATGTTTCTTGGAGATGATATTTTTGTGAAGTATTTTGTGGGAGTTCTCTTTATTTCCTGAATTTGAATGTTGACTTCTCTAGCTAGGTTGGGGAAGTTCTCATGAATGATATCCTGAAATATGTTTTCCAAGTTGCTGCCTTTCTCCCCATATCTTTCAGGGATACCAGTGAATCATATATTTAGTCTCTTTATATAATTTCATAGTTCTTGGGGGTTTTGTTTGTTCCTTTTCATTCTTTTGTCTTTATTCTTGTCTGTCTTCTTATTTCAGAAAGCCAGTCTTCAAGCTCTGAGATTCTTTTCTCAGCTTGGTCTGTTCTACTGTTAATACTTGCGATTGCATTATGAAATTCTTTTTTTTTTTTTGAGACAGAGTAGTGACGCGATCTCAGCTCACTGCAACCTCTGCTTCCTGGGTTCAAGTGATTCTCCTGCCTCAGCCTCCTGAGTAGCTGGGATTACAGGCGCCTGCCACTACACCCATCTGATTTTTTGTATTTTTCGTAGAGACGGGGTTTCACCATGTTGACCAGGCTGGTCTTGAACCCCTGACCTCATGATTCGCCTGTCTTGGCCTCCCAAAATGTTGAGATTACAGGCGTGAGCCACTGCGCCCGGCCATGAAATTCTTATAGAGTGTTTTTTTAGCTCTATGAGGTCGTTTATATTCTCTTCTATACTAGCTATTTTGTCTGTCAGCTCTGTATCGTTTTATTGTGGGTAGCTTCCTTAGATTGGGTTTCAACATTCTCCTGAATCTCAATGATTTTCATTCCTATCCATATTCTGAATTCTGTTTCTGTCATTTCAACCATCTCAGTCCAGTTCAGAACCCTTGCCGGAGAGCTAGTGCAGTCGTTTGCTTTAGAGGAAAGAAGATGCTCTGGCTTTTTGAGTCATCAGAGTTCTTGTGTTGGTGCTTTGTCATCTTTGTGGGCTGATGTTCCTTCAGTCTTTGAAGTTGCTGGTTTTTTTTTTTTTTTTTTTTTTTTAATCCTATTTGATGACCTTGGATGTTTGTCGTACGAGGTGGGTTCAGTTAACTGGCTTCATTACTGGAGGGGCCAGGGCTCATCTCAGGACTCCCGGAGTACATGGGTCCTCTAACTCTGGGGGACTGGCATTGGGCCCCAGCTTTGTTCTCTGGTTCTTTAAGGTTAGGAACCTGCTGCACTGGAGGGGCCGAGGTGCTCCTGGACCTCTGGTCACAATACTCCCATGGGTTGTGCCAGCCAAAGTGTAGGGGGTGGCAGTGGAATCAATTCTTGTTCGCATGTGCCAGTAGCAGTGGCAGCAAGGCCACAGGGTGCTGGCCTCCATGTGGGCATTGGCAGCAACAGTGGCAGTAAGGCCAGGGTGGGGGGCTGCTGGTACACATGCACTGGTGGTGGTGTTAGCACAGGGGCAGGGTGCTGGTGGGTGCAGGACTGGGTGTGCCCTCTGTGCATGTTCATGCTGGCTTCAGTGGCCGCTAAGGGGTGGGGGTGGGTCCTCTGTTTTCTCTACCTAGTTTCATGTTAGTGCAGGGGCTCAGTGCTGGTGGGGATGGCACTGGTGGGCTCTGTACCTGCCAGTGCTCTCTTGACAATGGCCGTGGAGGGATGGGCAGGGTGTACTCACGCTGGCTGCAGTGGCATAGGAGGGTGCTTGCACACATGTGTGCTGGCGGGGAAGGGAAAACAAGGTACACCTGTGCACACGTGTGGGCAAAGCATTTGTGGGGTGGCCATGGGCGAGTGCCTGCAGGCAAAGCAGCACTGAGCAGCCTTCAGTGGGAGGAGGGTATTGGCAGGCTCATGCTTTTCCACAGGGATCACTGTGGTGGAGCACTCTGCCTGTTAGCACCTCGTCAGTGCAGGAGCTGGTATGTGGCCCCCCCAGCAGTACTGCAAGCATCCTGGCCAGGCTGGGGCCCCATGAGAGACCAGCAGACTGAGGGTACTTAGGTTACACCAACCCCACCTGATGGGCAAGACTGCCCTGCAGAGTTCAGGTCTGGCAGTTCCTCTAGGGCTAAAGTCTCCTATGGGAGCAAGTCGAACCTTGGGGGATGGGCATTCCTGGCCCTGTTGCACTACAGATGCTCCAGCACCAAAACCTCTGAGCTCTGCCCTGGCTGGAGTTCTGCCCCTGCCACTTCTCTAAGCAGCTTTCCCTGCCAACTCAAGTGTCCTTGGTGGTTGAGGGGTCTCCTTGTGGTGGAGGAGTCTCCTACTGCAGGGATTCCAGAGTCCCCTGGTGAGAATGGGTTGCTGCTTCCCTGTTCAACTCAACTGCCTCTTCAGGAGTCACTGGGGGCCAGGAAAAAGTCCCGGTGCACGGTAGCCCTGTGCAGGGTTCCTTGCTTCTTCCCTCTTCAGTTCAGCATCTGTGTCTTCCCTCTGTCAGCACTCAGCGCTTTCTCTCTGAAGATCTGCTAAGAGTGTACCAGTCATCCTGGTCCTTTGGGAGATGTTCCTGCTGGCTGCAGCTAGTTGGCCATCTTGGAGCCCTCTCCCTGTGGCTTTTCATGATTTCTAATAATTACATTGATGTTACATTCTGTGGGCTGTTCTCATTGAAATGTATAAATTTAACAAATCAGTTGTTGGTGTAAACTTGCTGATATTTTGTTTAGGATGTTTGCATCTATGTTTGAGTAAGATTGGTTTGTAATTTTCTTATATAGCTGTTGTCTGGATTTCATATCAAGGTGGTTCTAGCCTTATAAAATCAATTGGGGAGTTTATATAATCTATTTAATCTCTGTGTTAACTGAAGTTATGTCTAATATTTCACCCCAATGTTTATTTCTTTATTTTTTCTTGATTTTTTTTTTTCTGTTTGTGTATTTCGTTTTTATTTTTTTGAGACAGGGTCTCACTCTGTCATCCAGGCTGGAGTGCAGTGGTGTGATCACTGTTCACTGCAGCCTTAACCTCCTGGGCTCAAGCAGTCCTCCCACCTTAGCCTCTCAAGTAGCTGGGACTACAGGCGCATGTCACCATCCCTAGCTAATTTTTAAATTTTTTTTGTAGAGACGGGGGTCTCACTTTGTTGCCCAGGCTAGTCTTGAACTCATGGGCTCAAATGATCTTCTTTCTTGGCTTCCAAAAGTGCTAGGATTACAGGCGTGAGCCACTGTGGCTGGCCTCAGTGTGTTTTTAAAGACTCATTTCTAGGCCAGACTTGGTGGCTCACGCCTGTAATCCCAGCACTTTGCGAGGCTGAGGTAGATGGATCACTTGAAGTCAGGAGTTTGAGACTATCCTGACCAACATAGTGACACCGTTTCTACTAAAAATACAAAAACTAGCCGGGTGTGGTGGCGGACGCCTGTAATCCCAGCTACTCAGGAGGCCGAGGCAGGAGAATCGCTTGAACCCAGGAGGCGGAGGTTGCAGTGAGTGGAGATCATGCCGCTGCATTCCAGCCTGGGCCACAGAGCAAGACTTCATCTCAAAAAAATAAAAAGACCCATTTCTTAGCTTTTTAAACTTTGTTTTCTGTTTTGTTAATTTTGTTGTTACATTTTCTTTCCTTGGGTTTATTCTGCTATGGATTTTTCCCCTAACTTTGTAATGTTACTTATTTATTTATTTTTTGAGATGGAGTTTCACTCTTGTCGCCCAGGCTGGAGTACAGTGGCTTGATCTCAGCTCACTGCAACATTTGCCTCCCGAGTTCAGGTGATTCTCCTGCCTCAGCCACCCAAGTAGCTGGGATTACAGGTGCTCGCCACCATGCCCGGCTAATTTTTGTATTTTTAGTAGAGATGGGATTTCACCATTTTGGCCAGGCTGGTCTTGAACTCCTGACCTCAGGGGATCCACCTACTTCGGCCTCCCAAAGTGCTGGGATTACAGACGTGAACCACCATGCCTGGCCTTAATCTTATGTTTAAGTGTGGAAAAATGTACATAACATAAAAGTTACCATCTTAACTGTTCCTAAGTGTATATAGTTCAATAGTGTTAAGTACATTCACCTTGTTGTGTAACCAATCTACAGAACTCCCTTCATCTCAAAAAACTGAAACCCTTTTCTCATTAAACTAGAACTTCCCATTCCTCCATGTTCCTAGCCACTGGAAACCACCATTCTACTTTCTATTTCTATGAATTTGACTACCCTGGATACCTCAAATAAGTGGTGTCATACAGTATTTGTCTTTTTATAACTGGCTTGTTTCCGTTAGTATAATGTCTTCAAGGTTAATCCACGTTGCAACATATGTCAGAATTTCAGTCCTTTTAAAGGCTGAATAATATTGTTATTTGTGTAAACCATATTTTCTTTATCCATTCAGGACATTTGGGTTACTTTCACCTTTTGGTTATTGTAAATAATGCTGCTGTGAACATGGGTGTGCAGATACCACTTCAAGACCCTGCTTTCAGTTCTTTTGCATATGTACCTAGAAGTAGGGTTGCTGGATCATATGGTAATTCTATTTGTAATATGTTGAGGAACTGTTTTACTGTTTTCCATAGGTATATGCAGTATTTTACTTTCCCATCAGTAGTGCACAAGGGTTCCAATTTCTCCATATGCTCATTTACATTTGTTATTTTGTGTCTTTTTTTTTTTTTGAGACAGAGTTTCACTCTGTTGCCTAGGCTTGAATGCAGTGGTGTGATCTGGGCTCACTGCAACCTCCGCCTCCCGAGTTCAAGTGGTTCTGCTGCCTTGGCCTCCCTAGTGGCTGGGACTACTGGCACCCGCCACCATGTCTGGCTAGTTTTTGTATTTTTGGTAGAGATGGGGTTTCGCCATGTTGGCCAGGCTGGTCTTGAACGCCTGACCTCAAGTGATCTGCCTGCCTCGGCCTCCCAAAATGTTGGGATTACAGGCATGAGCCACTGCGTCTGGCCTTATTTCATGTCTCTTTTTGATAGTGGCCATCCTAATGAGTGTTAGGTGGTTTTATGACTTTTTGGTTTTTTTTTAATAGAGGTTTTTGCTCTGTCATGCAGACTAGAGTACAGTATCATGAGCATAGCTCACTGCATCTTCGAACTCTTGGACTCAAGCAATCTTCCTGCCTTAGCCTCCCCAAAGTGCTGGGATTGTAAGTGGAAGCCTTTCTGACTTTTCTGACTTTTAGAGTTAGCACGTTTTCTGACTTTTAGAGTTAGATTTAAGCTCATCAATTTTGAATATTTCATTTGATTGTAAGTATTCAAAGTTATAAATTTATTAAATGCTGCTTTAATTGTATCCTACAAGTTTCAATAATTGGCTTTTTGTTTTTCAATTCTATATTTCCATATAATGTTTTCAATTATGATTTCTCCTTTCACCTAGAGTGTTTCATATGAATATGAAACATGTTATGGTTTATATGTTACCAGTAATTTCAAATTTGAACTTAGCTTTATGACCTTGAACATATTTATTAGTTATTTATTGTTATGTTATAAATTATTCCCAAATGTAGCCGTTTTGTACAACAAACATTTATTATCACATAAAGTTTCTGTCCATCTGAAATCCATTAGTGGCTGAACTGAGTGTTTCTGGCTCAGAGTCTTTCATGAAGCTGCAGTGACAGTCTTGGCTGGGTCTGTAGTAATCTGAAGGCTTGACTGGGGGTAGAGCATTTGCTTCCAAGTAAATTCACTTACATAGCTTTTGGCAGGAGGCCTCAGTTCTTTGCTGGCCATTTGTAAGAGGTCTCAGTTCCTTTCTACTTGGGCTTCTCCATCTGGCTGCTTGTAATGTGGCAGCTGACGTCTCCCAGAGTGAGTGATCTGAGAGAATCAAAAGCCACATTCTTTCACGATCCTTAGAAGTTATATACCTTCCTGCTTGCCGTATAATATTGGTTATGGAGAACAACCCCAATACCAGATGAGAGAGGATGACACACGGGTGTGGATATCAGAATGTAGGAATACTTGCAGACCATCTTGGAGTCTGGCTACCATAAGCATACAGTCAATTTTTATAAAGTTTTCATGTCTTCTTGAAAATGATATGTAGTCCCAAGTTCTTGAGTGTGATTTTTACATAGGAGTTTGATCAAGTTTATTAAGCAGTTCAACTCTTCTAAATTCTGATTCTTTTTTGTCTGCTAGATCTTACTACTGAGAAAGGTAAGTTAGGAAATCTTTCACTGAATTAGTATGTTTATGCTTTTTTCTTGCAGATGTGTCAGTTTTGTGTGTGTGTTATTAGGTGAATAGAGGCTTACAGTATCTTACAGTTGATTTGAGTCCTGTATCATCATGTAGTGCCCCTCTTGATCTCTAGTCCTTTTTGTCTTAGTCTACTCCAGTTTTCTCTTGTTTCTATTCGCCTAATAGATCTTTTTCCATTTCTTAACTATCAATATTTCTGTGCCTGTATGCTTTATGTTTGTCTTTTATAAACAGTTCATGGGAAACCAGTCTGATGGTTTTTTTTTCTTCTGACTGGAGAGTTTAGTTCATTTACATTCATTGTGATTACTGATATCTTTGGATTCCTTTCTGCCATTTTCTTTTTAAAATTTAATCTAATTATTATTACTTTTTTGAAACAGGGGTCTTTCACTGTTGCCCTAACTTGAGTCCAGTGGTGTGATCATGGCTCACTGCAACCTCTGTCTCCTGGGCTCAAATGATCCTCCCAGCTCAGCCTCCTAAGTAGCTGGAACTATAGGCATGTGCCATCTTGTCTAGATAATTAAAAAAAAATTTTTTTTTTTTGTAGGGACAGCATCTTGCTATGTTTCCCAGGGGCTAGTCTTGAACTCCTGAGCTCAAGCGATCCACCTGCCTCAGCTTCTCAAAGTGTTGTGATTACAGGTGTGAACCACCACACCCAGCTCTGCCATTTTCTTCTGTGCCTTTTATTCAACTGTTTCATTTTTTTACCCCTTGAATCTCAGAATTTACTTCTGGGTTCATTTTACTTCTGCTTGAAGCATATTCTTTAGAATTTCTTTTGATGAGGGTCTGTTGCAGTAGTTGCTCTTACTTTCCTTTCTTTGAAAATATAGGGCTGGCGCGGTGGCTCGTGCCTGTAATCCCAGCACTTTGGGAGGCCGAGGCGGGCGGATCACAAGGTCAGGAGATCAAGACCATCCTGGCTAACACGGTGAAACCCCATCTCTACTAAAAATACAAAAAATAGCCGGGCGTGGTGGCGGGCGTCTGTAGTCCCAGCTACTCAGTAGGTTGAGGCAGGAGAATGGCGTGAACCCGGGAGGCGGAGGTTGCAGTGAGCTGAGATTGTGCCACTGCACTCCAGCTTGGGTGAAAGAGCAAGACTCTGTCTCAAAAAAAAAAAAAAAAAAAAAAAAAAGGAAAGAAAATACAGTAGTCCCCCCCCCCCCCACCACTTATCAGCAGTTTTGCTTTCCATGGTTTGTTGCCCAGTCAACTACAGTCTGAAAATGTTAAATGGAAAATTCCAGAAATAATTCATAAGTTTAAAATTGCATGCTGTTTTGAGTAGTGTGATGAAATCTCACACAGTCCTGCTTCGTCTTACTTGGGATGCGAATCATCCCTTTGCCCAGTGTATCCACGCTGTGTATCGTACCTGCCTGTTAGTCACTTAGTAGCCATCTCATTTATCAGATTGACTATCATGATATTGTAGTGCTGTGTTCAATTAACCCTTATTTTATATAGTAATGGCCTCAAGGAGGAGGAGTAGTGACGCTGGCATATTGTTATAATTGTTCTTTTTTTAAAATTAGTTATTATTGTCAATCTCTTACAGTGTCTTATAAACTAAACTTTTTTATAGGCATGTATGTGTAGGAAAAAACATAGTATATATATAGGGTTCGGTACTATCCCTGGATTCAGGCATCCACTGGGGGCTCTTGGAACTTATGCCGCATGGATAAGGGGAGACTACTGTATCTTTATTTCTCCCTTATTCTTGAATGATAGTTTTGCTGGATATATAGAATTCTGGACAGTTATGTTTCCCTCAGTATGTTAAAGATACTATTTCACTATCTGTCTGCTATCATAGCCGTTGAGAATTCAGTTGACATAATTGCCTTTATTTTATAGGTGATATTTCCTCTCTGGTGATTTTTTTAGGTCTCCTTTTTGTTGTTTGTTCTGTAGTTTCACCAAAACGTTTGTAGGTATATGGATCTCCATTTATTCTGCTTTGAGTTTTTGGACTTCTTGGGACTGACATTTGTTGTTGTCTAACAGTTCTAAAAAGCCATTACCTTCTCAAATATTGTTTCTTTTCTGTATTTCTATTAGTTTTCTTCTGGAACTACAATTAGATGTATGTAATATTGTTTGAGGCTGAGCCAAGTAGTGTACTGTGATTAAGTTTACTTTCTGGTACAACTTTTTGTGTCTCCTAAATGTAATAAGTCTCATTTAGTCTCATTTTTTTCATTTGCTTCAGTTTTTATGTACCTATTGTTATTTCTTTACATCATTAACACATTCTCAGTACAGTTTTTCACATAGGGTCAAACCTGTTAATCTGTCCAGTGTGACCATTTTCCTTGAGGATTTCCTCCCATGCTACTGTTTAGAATTGGCTGCTTGCTATGCCAGGTGTGCAGCTATCATCCTGTGTTCTCCCTTCAGCATCATTTTGGAAATTCCTATTGCTTGTCTCCTGTGTTGATTTCCTCATTTTGTGGATCTCATTCATTTACAGCACACCTTCCACTAGCTTGCTGGAAAAAAAAAAAAAAAAGTACAAAGGAGATAAATTTTGAGACCTTGAATGTTTGAGAATGTCTTTATTCTACCTTTTTTGAAAAAAAAATTGATAATTTGTCTAGGTCTTAAGTTCTAATATGAAAATAATTTTTTTTTTCTCAGAATTTGGAAAGAATTTCTCCATTGCCTTTTAGTTTATCACTGAGATTATTGCTAACCCCAATGCCATTCTGGTTTCTGTTACATTGTCGTCAATCTGTTTATTTTTTCTTTTCTAGAATCCTTAGAATTTTTTTTCTTCTTGCTATTCTGCTGTTCAATAATAACATATTGGGATACCAAATGGGTCTTACTTAGTTTAGAGACTCTTCAAGTCTGGAAAACTTCTTGTATTATTCTTTGGCAGCGTCTTCCTATCTTATTTATTAATTTTTTTCTTTTTTTCACATGTTGGAATTGATTACTCATGTAATTTTTTACTTTTTTTTCTTTCATGGTCTTTCTTTTGTTCTTTTTTTGTAGAAAATATCTTGACTTTATCTTCCAACTCTCTAATGTTTTCTTTCTTTCTTTCTTTTTTTTTTTGTCTTGAGACAGAGTCTGGCTCTGTCGCCCAGGCTGGAGTGCAATGGCACGATCTCAGCACTCTGCAACCTCCACCTCCTGGGTTCAAGTGATTCCTCTGCCTCAGCCTCCTGAGTAGCTAGGATTACAGTTGCCTACCACCACACCTGGCTAATTTTTGTATTTTTAGTAAAGACAAAGTTTCACTATGTTGGCCAGGCTGGTCTCGAACTCCTGACCTCAGGTGATCCACCTGCCTGGGCTTCTCAAAGTGCTGAGATTATAGGTGTGAGCCACTGCACCTGGCCTGCTCTCTTTATTTTAAAAATAGCATTCTTTAATTTTTTTTTTTTTTTTTTTTTTTGAGTCAGCGTCTCGCTTTGTTGCCCAGGCTGGAGTGCAGTGGTGCAATCTCGGCTCACTGCAAGCTCCGCCTCCCAGGTTCACGCCATTCTCCTGCCTCAGCCTCCTGAGTAGCTGGGACTACAGGCTAATTTTTTTTTTTTTTTTTTTTTTTTTTTTTGTATTTTTAGTAGAGACAGAGTTTCACCATGTTAGCCAGGATGGTCTCAATCTCCTGACGTCTTGATCTGCCCACCTCGGCCTCCCAAAGTGCTGGGATCAGAGGCAGCATTCTTTAAATTTTTAAGTATTTTTTAAGATACTAATAATTTACCATATTTTGAAGTTTTCTTCTCATTCTTCATTATCTTTTTTCTCAAAATTAATTGTGTGTACTTGTTTCTTTTTCTTTCATGTTAATAAGGTTTCCTTATACCTGGTGATTCTGAGCTGTTTTCACTTTAAATATCTAAGTTTTGTTTGTTTGTTTGTTTTTTGAGACAGAGTCTCATTCTGTCGCCCAAGCTAGAGTGCAGTGGCATGATCTCAGCCCACTGCAAACCTCCACTTCCCGGGTTCAAGGAATTCTTGTGCCTCAGCCTCTCAAGTAGCTGGGATTACAGGCATGTGCCACCATGCATGGCTAAATTTTGTGTTTTTAGTAGAGACGAGGTTTCACCATATTGGCCAGGCTGGTCTGAAACTCCTGTCCTCAAGTGATCGGCCTGCCTCGGCCTCTCAAAGTGCTGGGATTACAGCATGAGTCATTGCGTCTGGCCTACTCTTAGATCTTAAATGTTTTACACAGACACACACACACACACACACACACACACACACACACACACGGTAACTGTGGTGATGGATGTGTCAGTTGATCGTGGTAATCATTTCAGAATGTATACATCTATTAAATTATCATGTAGACCTTAAATTATTATTTTTGTCAATTATACCTCAAGCTGGAAAAAAATGCAGATATACTCTTAAATGTGAGATAATTGGAAGCTCATGTGCATGGGCTAGGGTAAGTTGGTGGAGAACTAACTTTATTGTTGGAGGCTTTCTAAATGTATGTCTTTTCTTTGAACATTAGTTTGTTCCAGAAGATATTGCGTGGTTCGTTGCTTGGGAAGATACATGTCTGATTTTTGGACTTGGAAGCAAGATAAAGGAAAGAGGCTGCTGGTTTATGGTATAGAGACTTTCACTCGTTAAGGAAGTAACAAAGTAAGGAAGTAGGATTATTGTAGAAATATTATTTTACAGTTCAAGTTTGTAAAACACAGGTGAAGGTAATCATTGGTGAGTCTCTTCCTCTGAGATCACCAAAATATCTGTAGACTGGTTGGTAGACTTGCAGAGACCACTTGTTCTTGGATAACAGTTAGAAGCATATTGCCCTAGGCAGTAAAAAGGTGGTTGTTGAGGGCAGCAAGAGGCGGTGTAACATACCAGTTCATTTTTCTTTTCTTAGCAAGCATGTACTAATTGCCTTTTAAAACTCCTGACCATAGGGGATAAAACGATTGCAAGAAAGATACCTTCCCTGCTCCCATGGAATTTACATTCTAGCACAACAGTGGGTATTAAACAACGTATCATCTGGTTATGTAATTACAGTAATAATCATGTAGGAGAGGTCAAGGAAGCTTACTGCTGTGGGGTTCAGGATGGCATCTCTGAAAGTATGAATAAGGAAAGTGGTGGGAGAATAAAAGGAGAGTGGCCGAGACTCAGACTGAGAGATTAATTGGGATAATGACAACTGTGGGATTCAATGAGGTGTATAATGTGTTTAGTGCCTGGTACTTGTGCTCAGTAAGTGCTAATTAGTAGTTGTTTATAGCAATACTGTTATCTTGGATGATCAAATAGAAGATCCCTAGCAAGTAATTTTATAAAGCCAAAAATTTCGTGTCAACTCTATAATAAAATAATATATCCTTAGAATCAGTTATCACTTAAAATACTTATTTTATAGAAATTTTTGTGTTTCAAAAGTATAGCCAGGGCAAGTCCCCCTTCAGGGTGGATACTTAAAGGAGATGAAATCACTTCAGAAAGGTGTCTGCACTCCCATGTTCATTGCAGTGTTATTTACAAGGTAGCCAAGATATGGAAACAACCTAAATATCTGTTGATGGCAAATTGATAAAGAAAATGTGTGTGTATGTGTGTGTTTATACAATGGAATGTTATTCAGCCTTTAAAAAGAAGGATATTCTGTCATTTGCCACAACATGGTTGGACCTTATGCTAAGTGAAATAGACCACGCACAAAAAGAAAAATACTATATAATCTCACTTATATGTGGAATGTTTTTAAAAAGTCAAATATAGGGAGACAGAGAATAAAACAGTGGTTACCTTGGGCAGGAGGAGGAAGGAAATGGGGTTATATAGATAATAAAATAGCAGATATATAGAATGAAGAAGTCTGGAGAGCTTATGTATATAACATGAAGACTATAGTTAATAAAACAAAACTGTATTAAGGATTTTTATTAAGTAATTTAGCTGCTTGTAACACTTACACACACACACATAGTAACTATGATAGATATGTTTTCACTGTAGTAACCATTTTGCTATCTACACATCCCAAGATATCAGCTTGTAAATCTCAAATACACAAATTTTTTTTTTAAAGGTATTGTTGGGGCAGGGATCAGGCTTAACTTTGTGGTTGTATCTGTAGTACCCAGCACAGTGCCTGACACATAGAAGGTGTTAGTCTTTTTTTTTTTTTTTTTTTTTTAAGTATCTGAAATATTTACCAGAAATTCTATTCTCTCGGTTGAGAGACATCTATGTGATTTTAGGTATTAATAAAAGAAATACTCTTCCTTTTTTCTTACTACAGTGTTGGTATTGGTGCTGTTTCTTCAGGGACATCGTTGATGGCCTTTTAGTTAGAATTTAAATGTTATCCTTTCTGTAGCCAGCAGCGATCTGTTGGGATAAAGTCTTATTTTTCTTTTCTTGGGAATAATTGGTGCTTTCTAATTTTTCAGCACTTAGACTCACAGTGTATTAGTTATCTATTGCTGCAAAACACATTACTTCAAAACTTGGCAGTTTAAAACAACAGACATTTATTATCCCACAGTTTCTATGGGTCAGGAAGATAGGAGTACCTTAGCTGGATGCCTCCGGAGCACGGTCTCTTGAGGTTGCAGTCAGGCCATTGGCTGGGGCTATATCATCTGAAAGCTTTACTGGGGCAGGGGATGATGTACTTCCAAGTTCACTCGCCTGATTGTTGGGAGGAGACTTAATTTCGTTTCTTGTGGGCTTCTTCCTGGTTTATGTTTGTTACCTGGTGTCTAGAGCTGATGTACTGGGCACTTTCCCCCTAGCATGGTTATTTTCTTTGTTTTTTCTCTCATTTAGGTGAAAACTTAGGTGAATTTTAATGTAAACCCTACCCCCATTATGGTCTAAGGGGCCTTTTAGAAAATGAGTAGAATGTACACAGAGGCAAAAATTTTACCCTGTGACCTTTGAAGAATTTTCTAAGTGAAGCTAGAAACAAATTAACCATTGTTCACAGAGTGCTTTGCTTAATGTTATGCCTTCTTTTGCTAAATCCTCGTTTGTTGAAATCTTATATCTTAAGTTACTGATAGTTTGTTAATAGAGATCATAATTAAAAGGTGATTATATTTCTTCATATAGTTTAGCTTTACATTTCTTCCATTATACTCAAAGATTTCTATAATATAGCAAGAAATGTTTTTAAAAAGTGTTTTTCCCAATTGTGTGAAAGTAATGTATCTAACTGAAAAGAAGAGAAACTTATAAAAGTAAAAATTTTAAAAAATCACGTTATTCTTACCTCTCAAATACAATGACCTCATATTTTTAATTTTGCTCAAGGTTTTTTCCTCCTCATTCTAGGCATAATTATTTTCTTATATGTGTTTCAATATTACTTTTTTGTGAAAAATGTAGTTACAAATGTGGTCTAATTTCATTTTGCACTTTAAAAATTATTAATGAGGCGCCAGAAATGAGGCTGGGCACCGTGGCTCACGCCTGTAATCCCAGCACTTTGGGAGGCCAAGGTGGGCAGATCACGAGGTCTGGAGTCCGAGACCATCCTGGGTAACACAGTGAAACCCTGTCTCTACTAAAAATACAAGAAATTAGCCGGGCGTGGTGGCGGGCGCCTGTAGTCCCAGCTACTCGGGAGGCTGAGGCAGGAGAATGGCGTGAACCCAGGAGGCGGAGCTTACAGTGAACCAAGATCGCGCCACTGTACTCCAGCCTGGGCGATAGAGCGAGACTCCGTCTCAAAAAAAAAAAAAATTATTAATGAGATGGTCATATTTTTATGTATTTACCGATCACTTATCTTTGAATTGCCCCTTGTTTCTTGAAGTTTTTCCAATAAATATTCTTATTAATTGACAAGACAACCTTATCTGTTAGTTATGTAAACTTTTTGGTAGCTAATTGTATGTACCTTCTTTTACCTCCTGTTTGTTTCTTTATTAACAGTGTCTTTTTGTTATAGAATTTATACATTTTCTTGTAAGCAAATATCAGTGTTTTTATTATAGGTGCTGTATGTTTGTCTTGCTTAGGAAAATCTTTATTACTCCAATATTATTAAATTATTCTTTAGTATTTGTCCTAATAGTTTTATGGCTTTGTTTTTTTTAAATCTCACACACACACACTCACACACACACACACACACATGCACACACACTCTTTGAGACGGGTCTCGTTCTATCACCCAAGCTGGAGTGCTGTGGCACAATTATGGCTCACTGCAGCCTCTACCTCACGGGCTCAAGATATCCTTCCACCTCAGCCTCCCAAGTAGCTGGGACTACAGGTGCATACCACCACCCCCAGCTAATTTTTAAATGTTTTTTTTTGTAGAAACAGGGTCTCACTTTGTTGCCCAGGCTGGTCTGAAACTCCTGGGCTCAAGTGATCATCCTTCCTCAGCCTCCCCAAAGTGCTGGTTTTACAGGCATGAGCCACCACACCTGGCAGCACCCATATATTTTAAAATTTGGTAAGAATTAGTCTTTTCTTTTTGATGTGGCATCATTGTATTGACTAATCCATTCTTTACCATTGATTTGAAATACCACCTTTATTATATTAAATTTCTGTGTGAATATGAATATCTTTTCTGTGATTGCAATTAATTTATACTTGTACAGATTGTGTTGTAAGAGCTTAACAGTATATTTCAGTACTTGGTCATGTCTCTTGTTCTTGTTTTTCTTTTCTTTTTTTTTTTTTGTTTTGTTTTTTGAGACGGAGTCTCGCTCTGTCGCCCAGGCTGGAGTGCAGTGGCGCAATCTCGGCTCACTGCAAGCTCTGCCTCCCGGGTTCATGCCATTCTCCCGCCTCAGCCTCCCGAGTAGCTGGGACTACAGGCGCCTGCCACCACGCCCAGCTAATTTTTGTTGTATTTTTAGTAGAGACAGGGTTTCACTGTATTAGTCAGGATGGTCTTGATCTCCTGACCTCGTGATCCGCCCGCCTCTGCCTCCCAAAGTGCTGGGATTACAGGCTTGAGCCACTGTGCCTGGCCTTGTTCTTGTTTTTCAAAAATTTCTTTGGTATTCTCTGAAGTTTATTCTTCCAAATTAACTTCAGAATCAGCTTACCATTTTAAATAAGCATCCCCCTTCTGAATCTATTATAACATCTTACTACTTTCTCTTCTATTCATATTAGCTTAACTTAAGCTACCATCTTCTCTTGAGTAAGACTGTTTTCTAACATACAGCAACAAGAGGGTTCTTTTTAAAACATAAATCAGATTATGTCATTCCTTTGCTTAAATTCCTTCAGTGTCTTCTTCCCCTGTCTTTTGGTTATCTATTGCTGTATAATAAGCTACTCCAAAGCCTTGTAGCCTAAAAACAACCATTTTATTGTGCTCACAATTTTTGGGGGTCAGGAATTCATGACAGGTTCAGCTGGGCAGTTCTTCTGTTCCATATTGTGTTGCTGACACTGGAGAATCCCTTCCATTATGGCTTCTTCAGTCACATGTCTGGCTCCTCAGTGCTTCTTAACCTCTCTCTCCACAATGGCGTCCCATTCTTCAGAATCTCTGCATGTGGCCTTGGCTTCTCACAGCATGCTGATCTCAGAGTAGTCCCATTCTTTACATGACAGCTGGCTTCTAGGAAGAGGGAAATAAAAACTGTCAGACCAATTAAGAACTATGGCCTGGAACTACACAGTGTGCCTTTAAGCTGTATTTTATTGGTCAGAATAGTCACTGGACCTGCTAGATGAAAGGAGGTAGAAAAATAAATTTCTTTTCCTAATAAGGGAGTGGCAAAATCTTATTGCAGGAAAGCATGTGGGATGAGAGATACTTGACAGTTGGAAAATATAATCCACGACATCATCAAATTCAAAATAAATTCAAAGTTCTTAAAGTGGCCTATAAGGCTTTTCATGATCTGACTCCTGCTTCTTGAATCTCTGACCACATCCCCTAGATTTTCCTCTTTTGTTCCCTTTGGGTTAACCACATTGGCCCTCTTGCTAAGCTTTGAACATGCCACACCCAACATCAGATCCATTTTACCTGCAACTACTGCCGTGAATGCTCTTCTTTAGATCTTTGCATGGGTCTTCCCGTTCTCATTTATTCATTCATTCATTTTGAGACAGGGTCTCACTCTGTTGCCCAGGCTGGAGTGCAGTGGTGCGATCTGGGCTCAGTGCAACCTCTGCCTCCCGGGTTCAAGCAATTCTCCCACCTCAGCCTCCTGAGTAGCTGGGACTGCAGGCATGTACCACCATGCCTGGCTAATTTTTGTATTTTTGGGTTTCACGAGGTTTCCCCATGTTGGCCAGGCTGGTCTCAAATTCCTGACCTCATGTGATCCACCCGCCTCGGCCTCCCAAAGTGCTGGGATTAGAGGTGTGAACCACTAATCCCATGGCTGGTCTTCCCATTTTTTTTTTACTACATTTAGGTCTCTGCTCAAATGTCACGTCTTCAGAGAGCTTCCCCTGACCACCTTATCTGATAAATTCTTGGTTACTTAGAACTCCTTAATCTTGATTTTTTTTCTTTTTCATAGAATTTGGTGCTGTTAGTAGGAGCCTGGGGGGCCTGAGTACCACTTTTCTTCCTTCCCTGCCTGGCTTCTGAGCAAGTTGAGAAATGAGTAAACGTGGAGGCCAGAATATATTTTTCCTCTGACTAAAGGGAGATGAAGTAAAGGGAACAAAAGAAGTATTATGAAGATTCTCAGATGTCCAACATGGGAAACTTGGTAGATTGCGGTACTATTTACCAAGACAGGAAACATGGTAGGAAGATTATGAATTAAGCTTTGGAAATGTTGAGTTTGAAGTGCCTACAAGTTATCCATGTGGAGAAACCAAATGGACATTTGAATAACACATCTGAAGCTCAGGAGAGAAGTTTACATTACAGATTCAGGTTTGGTAGTTGTTCTAGTTTTCTATTGCTGTGTAACAAACTACCACAAACAGTAGCCTAAAACACACAAAATTACTATCTTACAATTTCTGTGGGTCAGGAGTCAAGGCATTGCTTAGCTGTGTTCTCTGCTCAGGTTCTCACCAGGCTGAAATCAAGGTTTTGGTTGGGGCCTCAGTCTTATCTGAGGCTTGGGGTTCTCTTCCAGGCTCATTGGTTGTTGGCAGAAGGTTCAGGAATCTGGGGAGACAAGATTTTTGGGAGCGCCAACCCAGATGTTTCCATTCCATGTGTCAGAGTCTTGTTCTTTCCTAGCCAGGCCCCTGATCTGGACGTAGGAGACCTGCTGCCTTTGGGAGTTCAACCTTTGAAGCCCAACACATATAGATTTAGATATCTAATCTGTCTGTCCATCCATCCATCCATCCAATCTGTATATCTCTGAGATATATAAGTGTAATAAATGAGTGATAATTAAGTGCTGGTTCTGGTCCTTAGGTTTCTCTGCCCTCCTGCTGCAGGAGAGGAGAATCTCTGTGTTTTCAGAGAGGCTCTCTGGCTTTCAAACTTAGTTTTCAATTGGAAGTTAATCAGCTTTTTTGTTGTTATCTTTTTTTCTTTGAAATCAACATCTGGGAGTGAGGAGCACTGGGCAAATGCAGTGCAGGCCCAGCACCAGCTTTGGCCAACCCCCACGGGGAGCCTGGAGCAAGAATGGGAGCCTGGGGCAAGAATGGCTCTTCTGAGTTGCCCAGAATTGTGGTGGCTGAGGTGTCCAGGCCTTTATATTACCATATCAATTAGTCATTTGATGTGGGTTATCTTGGGAAGGATATGACCTTGAACAGGGTTGTTCCCTGTAGGTGAGGTAGTCCCTGAAGGGGCTGACTGACAGCACTCCCAGCATTTAAGGTAAGTCCTTTTTTGAAGGAGGAACTGGGTAGCACCTCAATGTCTACCACGATTTCTCTGTATCCACCAAATGGCCAATTTGTTTTTGTTTTTTATTATCATTATTCATTCATGGATTTAAGCATATATTTAGCAAACTTTCTGTTAAATTATGTGTATAGAAAAGGGCACAAATTGTAAATATACAGCTCAGTTAAATGTTCACGAAGTAAACATACCAGTGTAACCAGTATCCAGATCAAGAAATAAAACAATACTGTGAATCTGGGAGTCCTCCTCGTGTTTCCTTTCAGTCACTGTCTTCCAGGGATCTTCTAAATCATGGGATTTAGAAGGATCTTCTAAGTCATGGGATTTAGAAGGATCTTCTAAGTCATGGTATGAGTTTAGCATGGTTTTGAAATTTATGTAACATCATACAGTATGTCTTGTTCTGACTTCTGTCTGTCAGTATTGTATTTGTGAAATTAAGCTCACAATTGTAAGTCATTCTCTTGCTGTATATTTTTTCATGGTAGTTTAAAAACTACACCAGTTTTTAAAAACCATTTCTGCTATTAACATTTGGATTGTTCCAGTTGTTGGGAATTATAAAACATACTGCTATAAAACATTGTTGTGCATGTCTTTTGGTGAACATATATACATTTCTGTTGGGTATATATCTAGTAAAATTGCTGAATGTGTGTGTGTGTTTTCAGTTTTAGCAGATAATGCCAGTTTCCAAGGTAAGTACTGAGTTACACACCTACTAGTAGCTCCTAAGGTTTCCATTTGCTGTAATTTGCTCCTGTTTGTAGGAGACACAGCCTTCGAGGGCTTATCACTGAGAACTGTGTTTACTGAGGTCTCCACTAGCAGATTCTAAACTCTTTTGTCCTCTTGAAGCTGCAAGGCTTTCAAATTCTGCTTTGCTTTTCAGAAGTTTTTGGTTTAGCCTTTTTACCCTTTTCCACTCACTGAGGCATTTGAGATTCCCTCACGTCTTCGGTTTTGCCAGTCTAGCCCTCAGTGAACACCAGAATCTCTGATGGTTTCTTCTTCCGTTAGAGGTACATTGCCTGGGAAAAAAGCCTTATTCCTCAGTCTCTTTTCCTGACCAGAATCTGCAAATGCCCCAGGGGAAAAGCAGCTGCAGAAGATCCCCTTACCTCATTATAGCTCACTCTTTTTGGAATCTTAGTGTTGCTAATCCCTGTTCCTTCAGTAGCTCTCTGAATTCTTCAAACAGATGATTTTTATATTTCATCTTTTGTTAGAAATTAAGTTTGTGGTGGGAGCTATTGTTTTGCAGTAAATTATTCTATCCTACATGGAAACAGTAGTGTGGATTTAAATATACTTAATATGTTTCAATAAATTGCCATCCTTAACAGTGTTCAAATTATTACACTTTTGGCCAGAGGGGGCCTCTTTAAAATTCATTCCTAACCATTTTTGACTTGACCCTTATTAGTCAGTGCTGCTATCTGGTATGACAAGATGTTCCGGGGTCATTATGTCTTTTTTTTTTTCCTCCAGACATAGAAGCAGCCATTTCCTAAAGGAGTCCAGATTCCTTTTACTGGGAAATGGTCGTTCAAGATTACAACTGAGTGAGGATTACTATGGGATTGGTCGTTAGTCATTACTATGGGATTGGTCATTGTTTCTAGGCATTTTCAGTGGACAGAAGTAGAAATATGTTTTTTAAAATACAAAATAAAATATCTTGACTTCATATAGATACTTCTATTTCAAATTCAAGACTACAGGTTCTTTACTTTACCATTACTTTTATTTCCCATGCTGAAAGTCTTGGGTTTTTAGAGGCACTAGGAGTGATAGAATTAAAATACCACAGAATTATTTAGTTCCTCTCTTTATACCATTAAAGAATTAGATACAGATTTCAGTTGATTTGTTTATTTTTGATTTCTAGACTTCTTAAAATTTTAATTTTATGTTTATGTAAGTTACATAGTTCTAAAATGAAATCTACAAAAACAATATGTATTCCATATAGAATATGGATTCTATCCTTGTCACTTCTACTTTATTTCTTTTCATTTCCTAAAGGCAACCACTAATTTTCTTGAGCATTTCGTTCTTCTACTGTTTTGTTTTGTTTCTTAATATAAGAAACATATATTTCTATCTCCTTCCTCTTCTTAGATGAATGGAACATACTGTGTATATTTTCTCCATCTTTTTTTTTTTTTTTTTTTTTTTAACTTAAGATGTATCCTGGAGATTATTCTATCATTTAATGAATTTGGATTCATTTTTTGGTTTTATGTTACATTTAATTTTATACATGTCTCTTATTTAAGTGTCACTGTGTTCATGTTATTTGCTCTTTCAGCATATATAAATGTATACACATATATACACACACACACACACACACACACACATTTTTTGAGACAGTCTTGCTCTGTTGCCCAGGCTGGAGTGCAGTGGGGCTTAGCTCCCTGCAGCCTCTGCCCCCTGGGTTGAAGCAGTTATCATGCCTCAGCCTCCCAAGTAGCTGGGATTATAGGCACGCGCCACCATGGTCAGCTAATTTTTTTGTATTTTAGTAGAGATGGAGTTTCGGCATGTTGGCCAGGCTGGTCTCGATGGCCTGCCTTGGCCTCAGTATGTATTTTTGTATTTAGAAAGATTTATTCAGACCAGCATTCATACTGTGTAATGATAAGGAATTTATTGTAGAAATTAGATTGTATACAGTTTTGAGGGGACTAAGTGAGGTGAGTATCTGGAATGGGGAATTGGAGGATCAGAGGAGTCCACTAACCAGATCGTCTAAATCAAGGACAATGGGTAGATAAGTTGGAGCTGTTTGGGATATCTGAGAAGTCAAATATATCCAGCCACTGAAGTGAGATTATGAAGGAGGAGCTTGAGGAGGGCACTGTGGGAAGCTCTTGCCATGTAAGGTTTGTCATACAAAGCCCTGTAGGTTTGCACCGAAGCATCTGGTGGTAGGTTTGGGCTAGTATTGGTCAGCAAAGTGACCACTGGTCCAAAGAAAGAGCTGGACATAGAGTGAAAGAGAGAGAGAGTAAAAGCTGGAACTTTCTGGATGCCTCTGTATCTGTCTCTCATTGTATGTTACTGTGAAACCTTCAGAATAATAGCTGCTGCTTCACTTCCACATTTCAAACAAATTTTATACAGGTTGAGTATCCCGTATCTGAAATGCTTGGGACCAGAAGTGTTTTGGATTTCAGATATTTTTGGGTTCTAGAATATTTGCATTTTACTCACCATGATCATCCCTAATCTGAAATGAGCATTTCCTTTGAGAGTCATGTTGTTGATCAACAAGTTTGGATTTTAGAGTGTTGTAGGTTTCAGATTTTTGAATTAGGGATAGACAGCCTGTACAAATTACCCTTTAGACCATCTCTAACCCAGAACCATACAGTGAGTGGGATCTGGGAAAGTAGTTCCCAGCTCAACAGTTAACACACCACACACCACCAGTACAATTTGTGTTTTTGTTCTGGTGGTTACCATTATATTAATACCTTTATATGGTATTCTAATTTCCTTCTCTTTTGGGGTGGAGGGGTATTATGTGTTGGTTTTTTACTCTAAGCAATATTGAAATGAACTAGAAACCTCCTTTCCTCATCTCCTTTTTCCCTAGCATTTTACTCTCAGTTAATAAAAAGACAATCAAGAAACATATTCTACTATTTATATGCTCTCACCACCCTCCCTCTCCTCAATTTTGATAATTGTATTGTATCTATATTATCAAGTACATAAAGCAGTCACCTAATATACTTTCTCCCTTATTACCACCATTCTCAGTTCTTTTAGAAAATACAGTGATGCTCCGGCTGGGCATGGTAGCTCACGCCTGTAATCCCAGCACTTTGGGAGGCCGAGGTGGGTGGATTACCTGAGGTCAGGAGTTCAAGACCAGCCTGACCAACATGGTGAAACCCCGTCTCTACTAAAAATACAAAAAAATTAGCCAGGCAATGGTGGTGCATGCCTTTAGTCCCAGCTACTAGGGAGGCTGAGGCAGGGGAATCGCTTCGTTATGGTGAGCTGAGATTACGCCACTGCACTCCAGCCTGGGTGACAGAGCAAGGCTCTGTCTCAAAAAAAAAAAAAAAAAAAAAAAAAAAAATACAGTGATGCTCCACATAATGACATTTTGGTCAATGATGGACTGCATATGTAATGGGAGTCCCTCAGTATTATAATACAGTATCATTACCTTTTCTATGTTTAGATATACAAACACCATGTGTTAAAGTTGCCAAGAGTATTCAGTACAATAACATGCTGTACAGTTTTGTACCCTGTATACCATATCCTAGAGGTGTGACAGGCTATACCATCTAGGATTGTATAAGTACACTCTGTGATGTTCACATGACAGTGGAATCATGTAAGGACACGTTTCTCAGAACATACCCCATCACTAAATATATTTAATGATTCCTATTAATGTGGATGTCTCTCCAGTTATTTTGGTCATCTGAAGTATATTCTCCAATATATCCTCCAGGAAAAAGAAAAGGGAACAAAATTTCCAGGGTTCTTGCAGTTTAGCACAGTTTGTCATTGCTATAAAATTGTCTCTCAGTATCTGGGACATTGGTTCCAGGAACCTCCATGGACGGTGAAATCTGCAGATGCTCAAGTCCCTGATATGAAATGGTGTGGTATTTGCATATAGCCTACACATATCCTCCTGTGTACTTTAAATCATCCCTTGATTACTTATAATACTTAATACGATGTAATACTATATAAATAGTTGTTATACACTATTATTTAGGGAATAATGACAAAAAGTCTGTACCTGTTCAGTACAGACATATTAACATTTATTTTTTGATCTGCAGTTTGTTGAATGCATAGATGGAGAACTCATGGATTCAGAGGGCTGACTGTATTTGAATTCACTTTGGCTAGATATAAAATCCTTGGTTTATGTTTTCTTCTTTTTTTTATTATACTTTAAGTTCTAGGGTACATGTGCACAATGTGCAGGTTTGTTACATATGAATACATGTGCCATGTTGGTGTGCTGCACCCATTAACTCGTCATTTACATTAGGTATATCTCCTAATGCTATCCCTCCCCCCTCCCCCCACCCCACGACAGGCCCCGGTGTGTGATGTTCCCCTTCCTGTGTGGTTTATGTTTTCTTTAAATATCTTAAATTTATTTTACTTTATTGTTTTCTGACAAAATTTTGTCAAAGTCTGATGAGAGTCTAATTTTTGGGGTTTTTTTGTATAAATAATTTCCTCTTTCTGCCTGTAAGTTCAAAAGATTTTTTTTTTTCTTGTTCACAGAAGTTCAAAATATGTTCAGGTGTTGGTCATTCTGGGTCACTTTTCCAGGTGTGTGGTATGCACATTAAAGATACAGTTTCAAGTTTTTAAAAATTTCAATAATAATTCCAGCAAAGTTTTCTTGAATTCTAGTTTCTAATATCCATTTTATTCCATTGGTTTGGTTTCTTTCTTTGGTGACTCCTGTTATATGTATGTTGAATCTTCTTTTTCTTTTTTGTCACTTTATTGTAAATCTTTATTATCTCATATGTAATTTCTTTTTTATATTACAACTTTCCTCCTTAGTCCCCCCTTTTTTTTCAACATTTGTTTACTCTTAAAGCATTATCTTCTGTGTTAATTTACTCTTGTGTATCTTCTGATTAGTTTTCATTTCTGAAATGATTTATCTTCTAATTCTTTCTTGAGTTCTATCAACTTATTTCTGTCTGTAATTCTTATTTGTGTTATTCCACATCTTTTGTCATTTTCTTAATTTCTCTTGGCTCACTTTGAAATAATAATTTACAGTTTTCATCTGTTGGTGGATATGTCTTTTTGGATACTTTGATTTTCTATTGTTTAGACCCTTATTTTTATGTTTTTCTGTTTCTTACTCCTTTTTCTTATAATAACTTTACGTATTATTTGACCATAGAACTTTTCCGTTGGCTCATTTTTATGTGAAATTAATTTTTCTGAGTTCGTAGGAGGGATTTGTAGTCCAGGATAGCTTTGTAGCTTTATGGCTCTAGAGCTTATTCTTTTTTTATTTTCATGAAATAAAAAAAAAATGGTCTCATTCTTTCAGAGATCTCTTGTTCATCTTTCTCTTTTTCATTTTTATTTGGACCTTTTTCCTTTTCTCCCTTTACCCCTGTTTTCAGTTTGGAGTTTATTCTCAGCAGTTTCTTCTCAGTGTGGGCTAGATCTGTGTTGTCCAGTCAGATCTAATAATTACATGTGTGGCTACTTAAAGCTAAATTTAAATTTATTTAATAATAACTTAAATAAACTTTAAATTTTTGATTTCTTATCTATACCAGCTATGTTACAAGTGGTTAATAGCTATATGTGACGACTAGTGGCTGTTGTATTGGGCATTGCCCATGTAGAGCAATATCATTACCACAGCAAATTCTATTAGACAGTGATGCTTTTGAGTGTGCTCCATTCTCTTCAGACTTTTATCATAGGCCTTTTTCACTCATCTGCAAATTGCAATGAGCATAACTACCCTCTGTTTTGGCTAATATTCCTAAATTGGGCTGCTGTGCTTTTTATTAAGGATGCAGTACATTGGGAATCTCATCTTGTCAGATCCATTAGACATTCTCCTTCCACCTGCTTTCTCTTGCATAGACGCTTATACCACACCAGTATTTTTGTTTTTTGTTTTCCAGACACAGGATCTCCCTCTGTTGCCCAGGCTGGAGTGCAGTGGCTAGATCACAGCAACTTTCTGGGCTCAAGCAGTCCTCCTGCCTCAGGCTCTTGAGTAGCTGGATTACAGGCACACACTACCAAGCCTGGATTTTTTTTTTTTTAAGTAAAGATGAGGTCTCGCTCTGTTGGCCTAGGCTGGTCTTGAACTCCTGGACTCAAGCAGTCCTCCTGCCTCAGCCTCTCAAAGTGCTGGGATTACAGGCATGAGCCATTGCGCATGTCCCCAACCAGTTTTGTAACTGTAAATGGTTTCTATTTGTTCACTTCTCTGGGTTTGGGAATGAGGGGCCTTGTCCCTTCATTTTCATGTAGATGTTCATCAGTTTGTGTTTTTACTAGAGAAATTCTAGTTTCTTTGTTGTTGTTTTTTTTTTTTTTTTTGAGACAGAGTCTGTGTCGCCTAGGCTGAAGTGCAGTGGTGCAATCTCAGCTCACTGCAACCTCCACCTGCTGTTCAAGCCATTCTCGTGCCTCAGCCTCCCTAGTAGCTGGAATTACAGGTGTGTGCCACCACGCTCAGCTAATTTTTTGTATTTTTAGTAGAGACAGGGTTTCACCATGTTGGCCAGGCTGGTCTTGAACTTTTGACCTCAAGTGATCCGCCTGCCTTGGTCTCCCAAAGTTCTGGGATTACAAATGTGAGCCACCACACCTGGCCGTTTCTCTGATTTTTATGGGATACTTAGGGAGATTCACAAGCTGCATTTTATGAAACCCTAGTTCAAGAAACATACTGGAAAAGGAGATATGGTCACAAAGAATAGGAGATGTTTCTAAGGGAAATAGTAAAATGAAAGTTACAGTTACTTGTGCTCACTGAATCTAAAACCCAACTGATTAAAAATTTGACAAAATAAAAAGGTTATCTGTGCTTGTAAACAAAAGTCCCATTTTTGGCCTTTCAGGTTTTTTTCCTCCATAATCTTTACAATTAACATTATGAAGTTCTGTAGTTTCTGTTCTGCCCCCTCCTTTACACTCTAAAAATGCTCCCCCGCCCCGCCAATTCCATTTAGTATTTCCTTTTTTTTTTTTTTTTTTATTTGAGATGGAGTCTCGCTCGATCGCCAGGCCGGAGTGCAGTGGCGTAATCTCGGCTCACTGCAATCTCTGCCTCCTGGGTTCACGCCATTCTCCTGCCTCAGCCTCCCGAGTAGTTTGGATTACAGGCATGTGGCACTACACCCAGCTAATTTTTGTATTTTTAGTAGAGTCTGCGTTTACCATGTTGGCTAGGATGGTCTCAATCTTCTGACCTCATGCTCTGCCCGACTTGGCCTCCCAAAGTGGTGGGATGAGCCACCGTGCCCAGCCTATTTAGTATTTCTTTACTATCAAAATAATCGTCCATTATTAACTGATTTAGCAAACTTGGGCATGCGCCTCGGTCTCTTTCCACCTTTAGTTGTACTGTGTTAAAAATGAGAAAGTTATATTCAGGTTTGTTTTTTTCACAGAGGAACATTGCTAGGTTTCTCTGTTAGCATTAGCAGGGTTTAATATTAACAGTAAGTATGTCCATAATGCTTTAAATACAGAATGCTATTTTTGAGCAGAGTAGAGATGAACTTCTAGACAGTGGAACTTAACTCATTCACAGAGAAATGTAAATGTGATCTTCTCATAGAATATTTTTTCTCATGGGATTTATCTACTTGTGTTCTGTTATCCCTTCAATTGTGTAGCTGAGGGTGCTTATCTTACTGAGTCAGTCTTACTGTTTTTTCCCCAGGTTTTATAGTTTGTTCTTGCTTCTGAACAAACAGCAGTTGTTTGCCATTATTGACGAGAGGTCTAGGGCATAGATTTTCTTGATCTGTTTTTCTTTTAATGTTTGAGTTCAATGGATAAGGGAAACGGTTGTATGCATTTTATTGCAGACATTCTCTGAAATAATTTTTAGCCACAAGGAAATAGCTCTATTTCTGTGAGTCATCATTTCTTCTTATATAGTGCTGGGTAAAGAATTTAATTTTGTAGATAGAGATTTATGACTTCCAGAAAGAAAGCTGCAAAAATGGAAGTTTCCAAAGAATTTAAGATTTGCTATAATAAATGCTATCATATATTGGTGTTTGAGATGCAAATATACATATCTGTGTATCACATATTGGAGTTTGATTGAAACTCGGAGTTTGAGATGCAAATATAGGTATCTGTGGTTGATGCAGTTTTCCTAAAACGTCATGATTTTCAATGGCAAGTAAGTTATTTATAGTCGTTTTTAAGGATAAGCTGTTAACGTGGTTTTTTTTTCTTTTTTTTTCAGCTTCCAATAAAAACAGGACAGCAGAACACGCATACCAAAGTCAGTACTGAGCACAACAAGGAATGTCTAATCAATATTTCCAAATACAAGTTTTCTTTGGTTATAAGCGGCCTCACTACTATTTTAAAGAATGTTAACAATATGGTGAGTATTTGGGTTACTGTGTTTTGGGGAATTTGCTTTCTTTTCTTTTTGATTAAAAAGTTTAGAACAGCATATTTTGAAGTATGGAAAGTGATTTTCTGTGGACTTTGGATATAACCATTAATCTTGTTTTGTTTATGAGCACAGATAACCTTTTAATTTTATTTTGTCAAATTTTTAATCAGGTGGGTTTTAGATTCAGTGAGCACAAGTAACTGTAACTTTCATTTTAATTTATTATTTCCCTTAGAAACATCTCCTATCTTTTGTGACCATGTCTCCTTTTCCAGTATGTTTCTTGAATTAGGATTTCATAGAGCTTTTGTGGCCTACACGAATTGACCACAGTAATCTATTACACATATTTTTCTTTAGCATCTTGTTTGAATTTATATATGGTTGTCCCAGCCCTAAGTAGATGATAAAATATGATCTCATAGTCCTAAAATGTGGATTGATTTTTTTATGAAGATATTAATGTGTTTTTTCTTCCTTCTGTAACCTGTGACAGATTCTGTAGTAGTTACCCTGTTGTTGAAACAGTTTTTCTCAAATACCAGTTTCATCAAATAATTCCACTGTTAAAAGCTCATAATTTCTTTCTTCTTCCCGTTTTCTAAAATCGATTGACATTTCCTAGACTTCAGAGTACTCCAACTGTTCTCCCTCTGTACCTTTGAACATATAACATCTTTTGTCTTTCTCAAGTGATCCCTTCCTCTCTCTAAATTCCTATTTAACATCTCCATTCTAAGCTGTTTCAAACTAACATACTCAGTTTATGGCAACTGATCTGGATTTTTCTTTTTTTTTTTCTTTCTTTTTTTTTTTTTTTTTGTGAGACTGAGTCTCGCTCTGTCGCCCAGGCTGGAGTACAGTGGCGCAGTCTCAGCTCACTGCAAGCTCGCCTCCCGGGTTCACGCCATTCTCCTGCCTCAGCCTGCCGAGTGACTGGGACTATAGGCGCCGGCCGCTACGCCCGGCTAATTTTTTGTATTTTTTAGTAGAGACGGGGTTTCACCATGTTAGGCAGGATGGTCTCGATCTCCTGACCTCGTGATCCACCCGCCTCAGCCTCCCAAAGTGCTGGGATTACAGGCATGAGCCACTATGCCCGGCCTGGATTTTTCTTGATTAACTCTGAACTCTCTGCTGGTCTTTAGCAGTTATTTATTTATTTATTTATGAATGAATGAATGAATGAATGAATGAATGAATGACAGGGTCTCATTCTGTCGCCCAGGCTGGAGTGCAGTGGCCCAATCTCAGCTCACTGTAACCTCCCCCTCCCCAGTTCAAGTGATTCTGCTGCCTCAGGCTCCCCAGTAGCTGGAATTACAGGCATGTGCCACCATGCTTGGCTAATTTTTTTGTATTTTTAGTAGAGACGAGGTTTCACTGTTTTGGCCAGGCTGATCTCAAACTCCTGACCTTAGGTGATATGCCTGCCTCGGCCTCCCAAAGTGCTGGGATTACAGGTGTGAGCCACCGCGCCCAGCCTGCATTTATAATCCCAGTTTGTATTTGTTTGTATTGAGTTGTGAAACAACTTCTGGTTATAGATTGTGAAGATTGTTCCCCCTTCCTTTTTTTTGAGATGGTCCTTAGGTTTATTAGATAATATTCTAGTATGACATTGAAAAGACATGAAGTTACCTTTTTGCCTTATTCCCGTATTTTAGATACTTTTTCTCTTGTTCTATTTTATTTTTTAATTGACATACAATAATTGTACATGTTTATGGGTACATATTGATGTTTCAATACATATAATACATAGTGATCCCACTAGGGTAATTAGCATATCCATCATCTCAACATTTATCATTTCTTTGTGTTGGGAATATTGAATATTCTCTTGTTATTTGAAACTATATAATGTTAACTGTAGGCCAGGCATGGTGGCTCACGCCTGTGATCCCAGCACTTTGGGAGGCTGAGATGGGCAGATCACGAGGTCAGGAGATCAAGACCATCCTGTCTAACATGGTGAAACCCCGTCTCTACTAAAAAAAAAATACAAAAACTTAGCGGGGTGTGGCGGCATGTGCCTGTAGTCCCAGCTACTCAGGAGGCTGAGACAGGAGAATGGCGTGAACCCGGGAGGCGGAGCTTGTAGTGAGCCAAGATGTGCCACTGCATTCCAGCCTGGGTGACAGAGTGAGACTCTGTCTCAAAAAAAAAAAGTTAACTATATAATGTTAACATAGTCATTCTACAGTAGTACAGAACACTAAGTCTTATTCTTCCTATAAAGCTATATTTCTGTATCCTTTAACAAATCTCTACCCACCCCGATTCCCACTACCCAACCCTTCCTCCCTCTAGTGTCCTCTCTTCTACTTTTTACTCTTTTTAGCTTCCACATATGAGTGAGAGCATGTGGTGTTTAACTTTTTGTTCGCATCATCCTTGGTGTGTTTCCTTTTAAGAAAGTTGCTTACACAATACCCTAAACTTAGAAAACTAATAAACTGGAGATGTAGAAAATCATTTACCTTCTTTATGGAAAAAATTTGTATTTTCCCCCCAAAAGCAGGACCATTTATAAATACGTAAAGAGATTTACGGAAAGACATTTAACATTTTTTGTAGCTCCTCTGTTGCAGTGTGTGGGGCACAGTTTAGTATTTGCACATATGAATATGTGGCTGTGTTCCCAGTTAGATTGAAATATTTTAATATTTGGGACACTCTTTTCAAAACAAAACAGCATTGTTATATTGGCGTTCATTTAGTGCTTATTAAATAAGTTTTCAAAACCATAGTCTCTTGTTAATAAATACATATGTAGTATTCATTTTGAGGATAGTGAGTACTTAAAATTCACTGTGGTGCTATAGCATGTTTTTGCTATAAAAATTAAGACTTTGATCATTTCGTGGCATAAAAGTATAGTTAAATCCCCAATTCAAGATTCCGGTACAGATCTATATGTATGTCTAAATCCTAGATATTTTTAAAGCATGAAGCAAAACAGCATCTTCTACTGTTACAAGGTTAATGGCAGACTCTAATAAATGCCATTTCTGTTTGCCTTAGAATTTAGTTTTTGTGAGGATTAGGATAAAATCAGAAATAATATATTTAAGTATAGTATAATCTGGGAGATAAAATAGAAGACTATTGTTGATCTTTTAGTCTTTCACTTTTCAGATGTGTGTTGATTGGTAGCAGAAAGTGAAACTAACTTTTATGTTCTGAATATCTTTTCTGTTAGAGAATATTTGGAGAAGCTGCTGAAAAAAATTTATATCTCTCTCAGTTGATAATATTGGATACACTGGAAAAATGTCTTGCTGGGGTAAGTAAATTGATCTTAAGTAGGCAGGCTTTGTGAATTTAATCTTGAGAATGATCTTATGTTCCAAAGTACAGATGTGGACCAAGAGGACAGTCATATGGACTTTTGTCTGAGACATATAAATATGAGTTTTGTTAATATAGCTGACCTGGTAACAGACAATTTTTCATGAGAAAATTCTCTCATCTTTTGTAAATTAAACAGATATTAAGTTTACTTATAAAAACAGATATAAAAACTACTTATGTTTCAGCCACGTATCTGTCTCTCAGGTTTTTAAGAAAATATTTTATGAAGAGATCACTATTTGATTTAACGGATCTCTCAGAGGGTTGTGGGAGAATGCGATTCAGAAGACCAAGAGTAATCTTGTATGTCCTCCTATATGAATATGATTTTAATATTCTACTTTTGAAATTTATGTAAATGAGAACTTAAAAATTAAACCTATTAAGGATAGATGTTACCTTGAGAACACTTATTTTATGTAGACATACACATATGTGATAGGTATGTGGTGGAGGAGAGTACCAAACAATTATTTCTCTGGTTTCCTGTAAGTTGTTACCACGGTGTATTTCAACCATGACTTAATTTGAACTTTTTCAAGAGTATTTCTATTGTGTAAAGAAAGTATTTCTATACATCATTATCCTTAATTCTTCCTGGAACATGGTAAGAGTTTATATAAATATATAAATTAAATACCTCCATTTTAATGATCTGCCTAATCCATGTGTATTGAAATTAACTCATTTCTTATGTTCTCTCTTCCTTTGGCTCAGAATTCAGAATTTTGTTTTTATTCAGAATTGCTTCCCTCTTCACATATGTTGCAGTTCTCTACAGTAAAACTAGTTGAAAGAGACCTTAATATATGAAGACTGATAGTGTGGTTGAGAAGTGTTGGTGGAAGCATTGGGATAGGGAATTGAAAAAAAAATTATATTGACACAACTGTGTATCCCTAGGGAAGGCTGTAAGCGAAAAAATCTAAGCATAATATATATATATATTTTTCTTTTGAGACAGAGTCTCATTCTGTGGCACAGGCTGAAGTGCAGTGGCACCCTCTCGGCTCACTGCAACCTTCACTTCCTGGGTTCAAGCTATTCTCGTGCCTCAGCCTCCCAAGTAGCTGGGATTACAGGCATGTACCACCATGCCCAGCTGATTTTTTTGTATTTTCATTAGCCATGGGGGTTCACTATGTTGGTCAGGCTAGTTTTGAACTCCTATCCTCAAGTGATCTGCCCATTTTAGCCTTCCAAAGTCCTGGGATTACAGATGTGAACCACCGTGCCTGCCCTAAGCATAATATTTTAAATTTTCTTATTGACCCTTGACCATATTCCAAAATTGTGGAGACAGTGTTTATAAGTTTTCTACTTAAAGTCGAAGGTGAGCTAGTTGTTTTAGCATGGTATTTTCCGTTAACTTGTGATATGCTATTGTTCATGTGTAAAATGGAGTGAAAGAGCAAAAGAGCTGTTACATAGGATGATGGAATTGGGAAGGTGGGTACATTTTAAACTTTTCTTGAATCAGTTTTTTCCAGTGGTCTTATTACTTTGACTGCAGATTACCAGTATATCAGCCACACCCATGACTGAATGGTGGGGCGTGGGGTCATTTATTGCCTTGTTCAGTTTCACAGCTTTTCTCCATTAACATTTGTAATTGAGAGGTAATGATAAATGTATTTTGGAGAATGATTACTGATATTATTGGCCTCTGTTTGATTTAATACTCTTTGAAGATAGCCTAATTGAAATGCTAATAAGTGGGCCTAGTATAACTTATGTAATGCGTAAAATGTATATTACCTTGCCGTACTCTACTGTTGAAAAATGTGTATGCTTTTTCATTAAATTTACGATTTAAAAAATAATGCTATTTATATTATTGAACAATTGTTTTATTTCCTTCAGTGATTTTACAGATGTTTCTTGATTCTTACTTTTTAATCAAAGTAAATTGAGGCAGTTTAAGAAGAACTGAGCTCACAAGTACGTTTGTCATATACATAGTTGGAATAGTTAAGTGAAAGAAAAATACTTACCAATATGTTATGAGTGAAATTTTGTAGAATTTGAGGAATCTTAAGTATTTTTGTTCCTGTGAATATGACTATTATTTAAAAGATTTAATACTTCTCAGATTTTTATTTGTTAGAGTTAACATCTGTATTGTTTGGTTAGCCTATAAACAAGAAATAGGCATTGTAATGTGAATTCACAGGTTTTTGTGAAGTCTGTTTATGTACTGTCCCTATGTTTCAGTGTATTTGCATCTGAGAGTGCTTGGATTGCAGTTACAGAATTGAGCGTAGCATACAATTGTACACATTTTTATTCTTTGCCATCTTGCTCAGTGTTATTAAAATTCTTATCTGCATGTAGTTATCAAGACTGTTAGGTGAAATAGTAATGTGGAACAGCATACCTACAGGATAGCTTATCCATTGATTGTGTGTTAATTGTAAAGTATATATTTACAAAGTAGCGATTTCACTGTTAACACCAAAGTTACCAAACTTGGTGTCAATAACGGGACCACCTGGCCTTATGTTCTCATGGTGTGATGTAATATAACCTATAGTGAATCCCCTAAACTGTTTAACCTCAATCTAATCAGACCATTAGGTTTAAATTTTAGCTTACAGAAAATACACAGGCTGGGTGCCATGGCTCACACCTGGAATCCCAGCACTTTGGGAGATCGAGACAGGCGGATAGCTTGAGGTCAGGAATCCAAGACCAGCCTGGCCAACATGGCAAAACCCCATATCTGCTAAAAATACAAAAATTAGCCAGATGTGGTGGCACATGTCTGTAGTCCCAGCTACTTGGGAGGCTGAGGCAGGAGAACCACTTGAAACTAGGAGGCAGAGGTTGGAGTGAGCCAAGATTGCACCACTGCACTCCAGCCTGGGCCATAGAGCGAGACTCCGTCTCAAAAAAAAAAAAAAAAAAAGAAAGAAAATATACAATACAGTAACTAGAAGAGCAAATCAACCTATGTCACTGGAAAATAATTAAATCAAGGATATGGAACATTCTGTAAGGCAGCTGGCCCACTTACAGTCATGGGAAATAAGAGTGGTGAATATGGGCCAGGCGTGGTGGCTCACGCCTGTAATCCCAGCACTTTGGGAAGCCGAGGAGGGTGGATCACTTGAGGTCAGGAGTTCGAGACCAGCCTAGCCAACATGGCAAAACCCTGTCTCTACTAAAAAAACAAAAATTAGCTGGGCATGGTGGTGGGCGCCTGTAATCCCAGCTATTCGGGAGGCTGAGGCAGGAGAATCGCTTTAACCCTGGAGGTGGAAGTTGCAGTGAGCTGAGATTGCACCTTTGCATAGAGTAGTGAAACTAAGGAAACATCATGTTGCAATCGGTGAACTTTTTTGGATCCTTATTGAATAAAAATGCCTATGAAAGACATTTTGGGGGCGGTGATGAAATTTGAATTCAGACTTGGTATTAGATGATACAAGGGAATTGTTTATTTTTCCTTGGTGTGTTAATTGTATTGAAGTTACATTAGAGAAAATCCTTACTTTTAAGAGATGCCAAGGCACATAGGGTGAAGTATTCTATTTATAACTTACTTTGAAAAGATTTCAACCAAAATAAAATTACTTTGAGTAGGTAGTATCTGTTTTGGTCAGTCTGCACAAAAGCAAGTGTGATGGCTCATCCAGGAATTTACTTAAATGTTAAGACAGATGACACAGTGCACTCATCAATCAATATGAATTAAGTCGATTCTGTAATTGTAGAACTCACAGCAAACTGGGGATTCCCAGGGAAGGGCTCGTTTGATGAACAAGAGAGCAAGCAGGAATGGGAGGACTAGTAAGGATGGCAGGGGGATTGAACTTTAATTGTGATTATGGGGTCAGAGATGGAACCATCCTCTTTATTAAACTATCTATAGACAGATGTAGCAAATATGATGAAACGTTAACAGTTGTTAAATCTAGGTGGTGTGTATGTAAGATGTTCATTATTTTTGTTTTGTGTGTGTGTTTGAAAATTTTCATAATAGAAAATGTTTACAGGTAAAATTAAAGTTTAGAATAATGTGATTATTTCCATTTTAGCAACCAAAGGACACAATGAGATTAGATGAAACGATGCTGGTCAAACAGTTGCTGCCAGAAATCTGCCATTTTCTTCACACCTGTCGTGAAGGAAACCAGCATGCAGCTGAACTTCGGAATTCTGCCTCTGGGGTTTTATTTTCTCTCAGCTGCAACAACTTCAATGCAGTCTTTAGTCGCATTTCTACCAGGTTAGTGTGTAAATCCACATGGGACTACTGAAGTAATATGAATATTAGACGTCTTGTTTTTTGTCTACATAAAAATAAAAAGCTAATGGAAATGAGGTTTTTTTTTGAGACAAATTCTGTTGCCCGTCACAGCAGCTTCGACCTCCCAGGCTTAGGTGATCCTCCTACCTCAGCCTCCAGAGAAATGAGTTTGTCTGGGCTTTTGTAGAAATTTTATGCATTAATATCTTTGACATTTTAATTGTGTAATATTGTGATATTGATATGTGCAATTAAGAGCACTGTTATGAATGTGAAAGTCTAAATTTCAGATAAAAATATCTGCCGTGAGCAGGCTTTAAAAAACAATGCTAGGTATGAACTTTTGGTTTGGCTTTTTAAACATATTATCCCTTTAAATGAAACTACCCAATCAAATGGAATAATTAATGAGAGTAGTCAGAATTCAAATACTTTCACAACTCTACCCTTTATCACAAGATCTTAGGTTACCAAAAAACAAAACAAAAACAAAAACAAAAAAAACCTAAGTGATGTGAAAACACAAGGAGGTGAATAATTGCAAAGTAGAATTCTCCAGAAAGTGGACTGCATTTTAAATGTATGTAAAATACTGCCATTTATTGAGTATTTACAGCATTTCCTTTGCTGTCTCATCCTCACAGTAACCCTGATGATACTTCCCTCATTTTACAGGTGAGCAAACTAATACTCAAAAAAGTTCAGGTGATATGCCAAATAATGGAGGACCCAAAATTTCTAAGTCAGGCTGGCTTCAGAGTTTATATTAGTTTCACTATACCAGATTGCTTCCCTATCTATTTTAGCCACATTTTGATGAAATCTGTTTTATAAAATATACTTCTGTTTTTAAAGATGTATCAAAAAGATAATTTAAGCTTTTATTGATGACTTTTATTTATAGAAGACTGTAGTCTTCGTGAATCGAAGACTAATACCGAATAGAGAAAAACAATCCTCTTTGTTGGTGCCTGCATCTGTGGCTCGTCAGTGTTGTACGAACAGTGGACTTTGGTTAGTCAGATTTACTGATTCCTTTGTTGTTTTCCAGCAGGTGTGAAAGACAACATACATCACCATTTGAGAATTTGTGTTACGGTTTTTTAGGGGAATTGATTAACTTCAGAGTCCTGCAATCTTTTTAATCAACAAAGACATTTCTATAATTAAGATCCTAGGCAGCAATATTTTTCAACCTCAATGCAATTCTTGATCCAAAGAAAATTAAAGTTTTATTTAATGGTATATTATTGATAATCTTGGGTAATATTTATATGATAGAAAAATGTTTTCATGAAATCTTTTGAGCAGTAACATTTTATATTCTGAGTAATAATACAGTGGTTGAGTCAGCAAGGTAACAAATACCTAGAGAGTAGGAGGGTGGAAAATTGTATTTAATAAAAAACGCAAACCCTTTTCATTTAGTTGAGTGCTAGGCCGGCCTTACTATTTGAAACACCTGTTACATTGAAGGTAGAAAGTGGTACCAAAAAAACCCAAATGTCTTTTAGTCTATCAATGCATGAACTGCCTTATAGAACACAACAAATGTGCCACGTTGGAAAATTCTAGAAAATTTCTAGTCACCAAAGGTTTTACTTTATGGGATTTTGCAGCATTAGCACATGTAAAAATAAGCAACTTTTGTTTATTTCCTGAATCTAGTTCACTGTTGCCAGAATAGAAACCAAGTGTCTAAAATTTTATTAGCTTTCAGAGGACAGACCGCTCAGAAATGGCATATATGAAATAACATTGTTTCAGACAACTGCATTTTCAGTTTCATTTAGCTTGTGTTAGAAATAGGAGCTGATCTTATTGAAGGATCACTCACCTAAAAGACCATTATGATGGTTTAGTTTAGGTGGGAACATCTTATGCTGTCATTGTCATAGTCATTGTCATTATTATAGTATTAGGTGACTTAAAATATGTGTGTGGCTTGAATGGCAGTTCTTTCTAAAGATTGATTTTATATTTTATGTATAATAGATGAATCAGTATCATGAAGATGTTTTGTGTTTCCATTCTCCCCGTCAATGTTTCTCCTTTAAGATTAAGATTTGGTTTTTATATTTCTGACCTTTACTTTTCTTTAGGGGAAGATAGGCTATAGATTTATTCATTTTATGTTTTTGAGACACAGTCTCTCTCTGTCACCTAGTCTGGAGTGCAGTGATGTGAACATGTCTCACTGCAGCCTCGACCTCCTGGGCTCAAGAGATCCTCCCACCTCAGCCTCTTGAGTAGGCGGGACTACAGGCACATGCCATCATGCCCGGCTAGTTTCTTTAATTTTTTTGTAGAGACAGGGTCTTGCCATGTTGCCCAGGCTTGTCTTGAACCCCTGGGCTCAAGGGATCCTCCTGCCTTGGCCTCCCAAAGTATTGGGATTACGGGGTGTGAGCTACCATGCCTGGCTGGCTATAAATCTTAAGATAGCTTTATTTTTCTCTGGGAGTATACCATTTTCTGTGGCTCATAGTATTTATGTAGCGGAATAACTGCTTTCTCCACAGAATTACTCCACAAATGCAGTTGATCTAGTTGTTTTGTAGTGAGAAGGTGCTTCAGAATATCTAATTTGATATACCACCGGAAGCAGAAAACTCAATGACTTTAAAAGTCATTTGGTTCTTTACAGTTTACTATTTGGTTCTATACAAATCTGTTCGTTATGGTTTCTTACTCTTTTTTTAAAAAATAGTTTTCAGTTTTTTTATATGTCTCTGATCATTTAAAACGTATTTTACATTCTCTTTAGTATTGTTTAATATTGATTTGTTTGTGCTGATTGGTTCATAGTGAATTGTTTCATCTCAGTTTTGGAATCCTTGATTGCAAAGTTATCTTTAGTGTGGCCTGTATTTTCTTTGAGAGTCCTTGTAGCCTTGGGCTGAGGGAGTGTTCTAGTGATGGTTTTGCATTTGCATTTGCCAGGTGCCCAGTTCTGGAGCTATTTTTTTCTTAATTTCTCAGTCCCAGCCTGTATGGGCAGTATAAATTTGAACCCTAAACTCTTAGAAGGTAAACAGCTCTAGGTGACTTTTTTCAGTTTATCCAAAGTTTAGGCAGAGCAGGTAAGCTTCTTTGTGCTGGTAGGTTTTTTTCTGTTTTTCTTTTTGTGGGGAGTGGGGGCGGCAGGGGGAGTGCATTGTTCTTTCTAGTTCATGTTTTATGCAGGGCCCAAGTTAGAATCCTGAATTATTAGGGTACAAGGCTTTATATCCAGTCCCCATGTGGATGTTAAGCCCCAAGCTCCTAGGTTAAGGAGATCAAAAACCTCACTCATCTTTCCTTTGTTGCAGGGCCGGGTCATGTACTCGTGCAGTTAACTCTCTGGTTTTCAGTTTCCTTCTTCTTTTCTGGACCTATACATTTAAAATATCTTTCAGTATGCCTAGTCTTTCTAGATGTTTTAGTGATAGGTTTTCTACTCTTCATTTCTTTTGCTCAGACTACCCTTTATTTGATTTCTCTGCTTTGGAAATGATGTTTAACCTTCACAAAATACCTGCTCCCTATAAGGGTACCAGACTATAAAAGGGACAAAATTTTTCTCCCATTTTTCACAAACAACCACAAGAGTCAACTTTTCAGAAGTTGGTGTTGCTGATCTATGATGTTGTGTTTTCTAAGGAGCCGTACTCCATATTTCTATGCTCTTTGCAGCAGCTGTGGAATTTTTAGCATTGAGGACAACCTCATTCCCAGCTTGAAATGCTGAGCTTTTCTTACCCTGATGATAGGAAGAGAGTTCATGTAAGTGCTTAGAATAGTTGTACTGTTAGCTGTAGTCTAATTAAAGCTAAAGTGAGTGAAAGGAGAATTTGAGAAGGAAGAATAGGATTGATTACATTCTTATCAACTGAAGGTTTAGTGTGATGATTAATAACTCCTTTGCAAATTGCACTAAATGATTGAAATTCAAATTAATACGTATAAATTATAAGACCATATAGTATTTGTGCCTTTTCACCATATCTCTATTGCTGCATTTATAAAAGTTTACAATTTAATTGTGCTGCTTATATTTTTGATGTCTATTAATATGAATAATGAGTATGCCTCATTAGGTAGCATAATATAATAGATTAGCAATACCAACTTTTGAAAATCTGAGCGCTGTGGTTTTTGGTGTGAAATGGAAGAAAAGTTTAATTTTATTAACATTTAGGCTAAGTGAATTTCTTTTATCAGTTTAAAAATATCTACATATTTGTTAAGTGTTAAATGTTTCTACATTTGTGATAACTTCATATTCAACATAAGAGAAGCTGGGGTTTAAACAGATATTCCTGTCCTTATAAGCTTACGTTCTACTGTGAAATAGGGATATTAAGCAAATAATTACATAAATACATGTACAAACTGTGAAAAGTGCAGTGAAAAAAGGCTTACTCGGTTTTCAAATACAAAGTAAATGTACCCTGTGAATATAAAGTTTCATTCGTGTTTCAAAAATCTAGTTGATAAAAGTAGAAGTTAGTAAAATCAAGTTTACTTATTATAGTTTTAGTTTTAATTCAAATTATACTTTTACTTGTAATTGGAAATATGAATTTTTAAAACTATTCATTGTGGAAAAATTAAAAAATACACATAGAATAGTACTTCAAATCCCCATGCATCTCTTACCCTGCTTTAACTGTTTCCGGCATGCTATGGTTTCTCTTTCTCCCTTTTCAGTAATTTAAAGCAAACCCCAGATGTCATTTCACCTGTAAATATTTCAGTATATATCTCTAATAAGTAGATTTTTAAGCATTTAACTATAATATTGTCATACCTATCAAGAATCATAATTCCTTAATATCATGCATTGCCAAATTTGTGGTTTTTTTCATTATCTCAGAAATGGCTTTTTTATTTGTTTTGTTCAAATTAAGATACAAACAGGATGCATACTTTGGAATTGGTTGATATTTCTCCTGAGCCTCTGTTAATCAGTATCATTTCTTCATTTCTTCACCTTGCTCTCCATTTTTTCCCATGCTGTTTATTTGTTGGACTGCGTTATTTGCCTTTCTACATTCTGTATTTGGGTTTCATTGGATTCAGGTTCATTTGGCTGGGGGGGACAAGAATACTTTACTGATGATGCTATGTGGTTCCTAATGAATCACATCAGGAAACATGTCTTATTATTGACTTTTAATGTTATGATCAGTGATTGGATTTCGATGTTATCAGCATTATGCATTCATTATACAGTTTCCCATAAATTTTTACCTAATGTTTTTAGTAATCACTGATGATCACTGCCTGGATTCCACTTCATTGGGGGCTGCAAAATGAAAAGTTTTCCATTCTGTCGTTCATTCTTTATTTTAAAATTGTGACTTCTATGAAAGATTTTTGCTTCATTGTGTGTTTAGTTATCTTGCAATACAGTCCATGTAGGGAATGCAGGATACAGACTTAACTTTCATTATTCGTTATCAGAATGAGTTGGTACCCTAACAGTTGCAAAAGGTTACCCATGAAGTTTTTTCTTTCAATATTATAACAGGCTCGTGTATTTTAATTTATTGTATGTGTTTCCATTGTAGACATAATTCTTTTGATCCTCAGATTATCCCATTTTTGGCAGTTGAGATGCCTAAAGTGCATACCTGTGGATATTTGACATGATTCTGATAGTTGTTGATAGTTTCCTTGTTTTCAAGCCCAAGGTGACCTGCCCTCACCTTGTATATCTCTTGCCCCCATCCTGGAATTAACTAATTTTCCCAAAGAACCCTGGCCGAAAGTCGGAAATATTATTTAGACACCTCAATCTTAAGGATAAGGATGCTACGATGCTACGTTTACTGGATTATCATGGTTTCTTTTGTCATATCCCTTGTTAGTTATGTTCCTTTAGGTTTTTATAAGAAATATTTTTATATGCCTTATTTTTATATGTGTCTTTACTCTTATGAACTCATCTTTGGGGGAAGAATTTGTTGAATTCAGAATTTAGAGATACCCTAAGACTTTTTTTGTTTTTGTTTTTTTTAAGAGATAGGGCCCACTCTGTTACTCAGGCTGAAGTACAGTGGTGTGATCACAGCTCATTGCAGCTTCAAACTTCTAGGCTCAAGAGATCCTCCTCCCTTAGCCTCCTGAGTAGCTGGGCCTATAGGTGTGTGCCATCATGCCCAGCTAATTTTTGTATTTTTTTTAGAGATGATGTCTTGCTATGTTGCCCAGTTTGGTCTTGAACTCCTGGCCTCAAGTGATCCTCCTGCCTTGGCCTCCCAAAATGCTGGGATTACAGGTGTGAGATACCACACCTGTCCCCTAATACTTGATTTGATGAGTTATTTTTGGTTTTTACTTTTTAGGTTACAGGAATTAACTGTTTGTTCAGAAGACAATGTTGATGTTCATGATATAGAATTGTTACAGTATATCAATGTGGATTGTGCAAAATTAAAACGACTCCTGAAGGGTAAGTTTAAATGTATAATATATCTGAAAAAAATCACTGGGTCAAAAACCAGTATCATGAATGTACTAATTATATTAATTGTGCTGAACTAGAACACCAAACTGGATTTTATAATGACATTTCCTTGTGAAATAACCAGTAATACATATGGTTAATTATTTTTCAATCTTCGAAAATAATGCAGTAGAGAAAATGAGCATTTTAAATCTTGGCAATGGAAAGTTTTGCTTAACTACAATTTTTGTTTTCAATACAGAGAATGCAAGGGTGCTATTATTTTTCTGGAATTTGATCTCTCAAGGGTGGCTATAGGTTATAGAAGCTATCTGTTTAGCTATTGTAGCGCTTTACAAAGATTGTCTGTAGTAGGATATCAAAGTTATATTGCAGAATGGAACGAGGAGACTGTGATGTTATGGTGAGAGGATGAATTGAGCCAGAGATTTCATTTCTGATATTTCTGTTTTCAGCTCTCTTACTGTCTGACTTTACAGCATTACAAAGTCCCTTAACCTTCCATTGCCTAGTTTTGTCTCCTTGTAGAACATGTCAGTAGTAGTTCCACATGGGGATATTATAACACCTAATATGTGACTTTAAAGCTTGGGAAGTACTTTACATGATTATGTGGCTTGAAATAAACGATCAGAAGGAACTGAGATATATTCTGTAGTAAGCAGTGATGTGTTAATGTAAATCAGATACCAATGAGTATTCATAAACTGAGTATGATCCAAAGGAATTGAGATAAATTCTGTGGTAAGCAGTGATGTATTCATGTAAATCAGATATCAATGAGTATTCATAAACTGAGTATGAATATCTAAATTTAATTTTACAAAAAAAGTTTTTTAGTTTTTGGCATTATTAGACCCTGGCTAATTTAGATATGAAACCTTATACAGTTCACACATATTTTTATTTGTAACTTAAGGAATTGTCAAACAATAATATTTTTAATATCTGACCTAAAACAGATTGAATTATATTAGCTTCAGAAACGTCAGTTCTGCAATGTAGTTTTCAAAATACCTGGTTTTGTTTTCTTAATATTTGCTTTAAACTCAATAACTGTCTCACCAGAGATGTAAAAAGGCAATACCTATGTAGAGGAATAATACAAAGCTGTGTTCTATTCATATTACCCTTGTTTATAATTTATGATTTTAGGTCATTACCATTGTGAAACCAAGCAACAATTAATTCAGTAACTAATAAAGGAAAATATAGGGATGATTTTAGCTGTTATGCCAAGATACAAACATGTGGACAGCAATTATTTTAGATTATAATAAACCACCATTGAATTAATAGTTGAGATTTGCAAGATTTTAATATCTATTAAGCGTTGAGCAGTTGAGGAACTGAATGGTAAAATTTAGAGATCTCTATGAATTAAAGTTAAGAAGTATTAGTGGGATTTTATGATTTTTCATAACTATTCAGTGATGTTTTGGAAACAAGTCTAGTCCAGGTTGCCTGTGAATAGATGTTTAAAACAATAGAAATGTTCAATCCATAATAATTAATTGAAATGGCTCTTCTGTCCAAATAAGAGAAACTAATTGAATGTGTGGATAAATGACTTTCTTTTATACTGAAGTAACTTTCCCATTGAATGCAGCTCCCTCATGAACATAAATTTAGAGTATATGCTGATAAATGTATAAAGTATAAAACCAATATTAAATAGGCCAGCAAAATATGGCTCTTGGTGACAGTAGTAAAAGGAATGCACCCTTTCAGTAATGAGTAGTAAAGGTAGTAATGTGTTTTAAATACAATTCAACAAGCCTTTGTTGAGAAACTATGTATAAGAAGCCATGCTAAGTGCTGGGATTACAAAAATTAATAAAATGGAATCTGTCCCTAAGGAGCTCATGGCATGGTTTATGAGACAAGTGATGTCATTATCAAGTTATTTGCAAAAAAAAACTATGATAAACTCAAATAGGGTGAGCGTAAAGTTAGAGAGGAAGTATATATTTGTTTGAGGGGATGAGAGATGAGCAAGATGTGAAGGTACAAGAATAGGTCAGGTCCCTCTCCCTCTCCCTCTCCCTCTTCGGTCTCCCTCTCCTTCTTTTTTCGGTCTCCCTCTCCTTCTTTTTTCGGTCTCCCTCTGTTGCCAAAGCTGGAATGTACTGCCGTGATCTCGGCTCGCTGCAACCTCCCTGCCTCGGGCTCCTGTGATTCTCCTGCCTCGGCCTGCCGAGTGCCTGGGATTGCAGGCGCGCGCCGCCACGCCTGACTGGTTTTTGTATTTTTGGTGGAGACGGGGTTTCGCCGTGTTGACCAGACTGGTCTCCAGCTCCTGGCCTGGAGTGATCTGCCCGCCTCGGCCTCCCGAGGTGCTGGGATTGCAGACGGAGTCCCGCTCACTCAATGCTCAATGTTGCTCAGGCTGGAGTGCAGTGGCGTGATCTCGGCTCGCTACAACCTCCACCTCCCAGCCCCCTGCCTTGGCCTCCTAAAGTGCTAAGATTACAGCCTCTGCCCAGCCGCCCCCTCTGGGAAGTGAGGAGCGCCTCTGCCCGGCCACCCCGTCTGGGAAGTGAGGAGCGCCTCTGCCCCGCCGCCCATCGTCTGGGAGGTGAGGAGCGCCTCTGCCCGGCCGCCCCGTCTGGGAAGTGAGGAGGACCTCTGCCCGGCCGCCTCGTCTGGGAGGTGAGGAGCGCCTCTGCCAGGCCGCCCCGTCTGGGAGGTGAGGAGTGCCTCTGCCTGGCTGCCACCCCGTCTGGGAGGAAGTGAGGAGAGCCTCCGCCCAGCCGCCCCGTCTGGGAGGTGAGGAGCGCCTCCGCCCGGCCGCCCCGTCTGGGAGGTGAGGAGCGCCTCCGCCCGGCCGCCCCGTCTGGGAGGTGAGGAGCGCCTCCGCCCGGCCGCCCCGTCTGGGAGGTGAGGAGCGCCTCCGCCCGGCCGCCCCGTCTGGGAGGTGAGGAGCGCCTCCGCCCGGCCGCCCCGTCTGGGAGGTGAGGAGCGCCTCCGCCCGGCTGCCCTGTCTGGGAGGTGAAGAGTGCCTCTGCCTGGCTGCCACCCCGTCTGCGAGGAAGTGAGGAGCGCCTCTGCCCGGCCGCCCCGTCTGGGAGGTGAGGAGCGCCTCTGCCCGGCCGCCCCGTCTGGGAAGTGAGGAGCGCCTCTGCCCGGCCGCCCTGTCTGGGAGGTGAAGAGCGCCTCTGCCCGGCCGCCACCCCGTCTGGGAGGAAGTGAGGAGCGCCTCTGCCCGGCCGCCCCGTCTGGGAGGTGAGGAGCGCCTCTGCCCGGCCGCCCCGTCTGGGAAGTGAGGAGCGCCTTTGCCTGGCCGCCCCGTCTGGGAAGTGGGGAGCGCCTCTGCCTGGCCGCCCCGTCTGGGAAGTGAGGATCGCCTCTGCCTGGCCGCCCCCTCTGGGAGCTGAGGAGCGCCTCTACCCGGCCACCCATCGTCTGGGATGTGAGGAGCGCCTCTGCCCGGCCGTCCCGTCTGGGATGTGAGGAGCGCCTCTGCCCGGCCGTCCCATCTGGGAAGTGAGGAGCGCCTCTGCCCAGCCGCCCTGTCTGGGAGGTGTACCCAACAGCTCCGAAGAGACAGCGACCATCGGGAGCGGGCCATGAGGACGATGGCGGTTTTGTTGAAAAGAAGTGGGGGAAGTGTGGGGAAAGGAAGGAGAGATCAGATTGTTGCTGTGTCTGTGTAGAAAGAGGTAGGCATAGGAGACTCCATTTTGTTCTGACTAGGAGAAATTCTTCTGCCTTGGGATGCTGTTGATCTATGGCTTTTCCCCCAGCCCCGTGCTCTCTGAAACATGTGCTGTGTCAACTCAGGGTTAAATGGATTAAGGGCGGTGCAAGATGTGCTTTGTTAAACAGATGCTTGAAGGCAGCATGCTCTTTAAGAGTCATCACCACTCCCTAGTCTCAAGTACCCAGGGACACAAACACTGCAGAAGGCCGCAGGGACCTCCGCCTAGGAAAACCAGAGACCTTTGTTCATGTGTTTATCTCCTGACCTTCTCTCCACTATTATCCTATGACCCTCCCATATCCCCCTCTCCGAGAAACACCCAAGAACGATCAATAAATACTTAATAAAAAAAAAGGAAGAAAGGGAGGGAGGGAGGGAAGGAAGGAAATAAGAGAAGGAAGGAAAATATATCACAATGACTATTGAAAATTGAGAAATAAATATTGATTGGAAAATGTAAAAAAAAAAAAAAGATAAAATGTTAGCCTCACTTGTAATCAATAAAACAATGAGATATCTCTTTGTTTATCCAATTAATGATGATTAAAAAGAATGATAATACTCAGTGTTGTTGAGGGTGGAAGTAGTCTCATAGCTGACTGGTAAGAGCATAAAAAAGGCACAACTTTTCTGGGAGGCAATTTGCCAAGATATAAGAAAACCCTCAAGACTGGTTTTCTTGCAGAGATACCAAGACTGGTATCTCTGGTGTAAAAATTCAATTTCTAGTATTTATTTTTTAGAAATAATCAGAAAAAGGTTGAAGGATAAATACACAATTTTGGCAGTATTATTTATAAAGACTAATAATGTTTAACAAAATTCAATGATAGCCTGGGAGTGGTGGCTCACGCATGTGGTCCCAGCGCTTTGGGAAGCCAAGGCAGGAGGATTGTTTGAGTTCAGGAGTTCAAGACCATCCTGGGCAACACAACAAGACTTCCTTTTTACTAAAAATCGCAAACATTAGCCGGGCCTGGTGGTGCGCCTCTAGTCCCAGCTACTCAGGAGGCTGAGGCTGGAGGATCGCTTGAGCCCAGGAGATTGAGGCTGCAGTGAGCTATGATTACACCACTACACTCCAGCCTAAAAAACTCAATGATGTGCTAGGTGTGGTAGCTCACGCCTGTAATCCCAGCACTTTGGGAGGCCGAGGCGGGCAGATCATGAGGTCAGGAGTTCGAGACCAGCCTGGCCAACATGGTGAAACCCCATCTCTACTAAAAATACAAAAAATTAGCTGGGCATGGTGGCACGTGCCTGTAATCCCAGCCACTTGGGAGGCTGAGGCAGGAGAATTGCTTGAACCCAGGAGGCGGAGGTTGTGGTGAGCGGAGATCCCGCCATTGCACTCCAGCCTGGGTGACAGAGCAAGATTCCATCTCAAAAGAAAAAAGAAAAAAAAACTCAGTGATGACATGTTATGATACTTCTATACATCGTAAAAGTGTGCAATCATTTGAAATTATATCTACCCAGAAAGAAATCCACAGTTCTACCAATAAAGCAGGTTCTTAAATAGTATGCATCATTTGACCCCCCACATTTTTAAAAATTGTATAATTAAAGATATGAGTGTTTACAGAAAAGAATATCGAAATGTTAGTAGTGGCAGAATTATGGATGCTTGTTTCTATTTGTCTTCCAGTATTTTTATTTTATTTAATAAAGATGTATTGCTTATGCAAAAAAAAAAAAAAAAAAAGAATAGGTCAGATCATTTTAATAAAAATATGGCCAGGCCTGGTGGCTCACACATGTAATCCCCACAGTTTGGGGAAGCTGAAGCAGGAGGATTGCTTGAGCCGGGGCAACATAGAGAGACCCCCATCTCTACAAAAAAATAAAAATATTAGCTGGATGTGGTGACACGCACCTGTAGTCCCAGCTACTTGGGAGGCTGAGGTGGGAGGATCACTTGAGCCCAGGAAGAGGTTGAGGCTGCAGTAAGCTGTGATCGTGCCACTGCATTCCAGCCTGGGTAACAGAGTGAGATCCTGTCTCTGTCTGTCTCTCTGTCTCTCTGTCTCTCTCTCTCTCTCTCTCTCTCGATACACCTATCTGTATATAGATAGATCTGGATATATACATATAGATTGATATATCTATAGATATATCTGTATCTTGATAGATATATCGAGAGAGAGAGAGAGAAACATTTGTTACATTTTCAGTCTGCGCCGGGCCTTGCGCTATGCAGTTTGCATGCCTTTTCTCATCAATTCTTACAATAACCCTGTGACGCAATACTAGTATTAATATTATCATCTCTTGTGTAGATGAGGAAACTGAGGCCTAAGTAAATTTCCAAAGTCACAGAGCTAGTAATTGTTCAGTAAAGATTGAGTTCACATCTGCTCATAGAACCAAAATACTTGACTGCGCACTGTTGTGCTTATGAGTTACGAAGCTTTATTTTAGTGGCCCTGGGAAGTGATAGAAAGGCTTTGAGGTAGAGAATACCTTAATCAGTATTTTATTTTAGATATACCCCTTTGCTTGAAATTTGCAGGATGGCTTGGTAGAGGGTTACCTGAAATTCTGGGACTTGGTTATGCAGTAATACAAATAAAAAATGAGAGTTGTGGAGATCCAGATGATGGAATGGGGTAGGGTAAGGATGGGGACCAGTTTGATCGGTATTTAAAGAAGTGGAGGCTGGGCGCGGTGGCTCACGCCTATAATCCCAGCACTTTGTCAGGCTAAGGTGGGCAGATCGCTGAGGTTAGGAGTTTGAGACCAGCCTGGCCAACGTGGTGAAACTCTGTCTCCACTAAAAATACAAAAAACAGGCCGGGCACGGTGGCTCACGCCTGTAATCCCAGCACTTTGGGAGGCTGAGGTGGGTGGATCACGAGGTCAGGAGACCATCCTGGCTAACACGGTGAAACACTGTCTCTACTAAAAATACAAAAAATTAGCCGGGCGTGGTGGTGGGCGCCTGTAGTCCCAGCTACTTGGGAGGCTGAGGTAGGAGAATGGCATGAACCCGGGAGGCAGAGCTTGCAGTGAGCCGAGATTGTGCCACTGCACTCCATCCTGGGCAACAGAGTGAGACTCCATCTCTAAATAAATAAATAAAATAAAATAAAAATACAAAAAATTAGCCAGGCGTGGTGGCACACACCTGTTATCCCAGCTACTTGGGTGGCCGAGGCACAGCAGAATCGCTTGAGCCTGGGAGACGGAGGTTGTAGTGGGCCGAGATCACACCATTGAACTCCAGCTTGGGCAACAAGACCGAAACTCCATCTAAAAAAAAAAAAAAAAGAAATGGACTACATAGCATTTGGTAGTCAATTTAGATATATGAGGTTAGAGAGTTATCACCAAATATTACAGAATAAGCTGGTTAGAACAGAAAAGGGAAGGAAAGGTTGATGGCAGAAGAGAGGGGTTGACCAGGAAAATGATAAATTCAGTTTTAGATCTTCTGAGTTTGAGATATTAGTACGATGTCCAACAAGAAACTTGTAGAACTGAAAGATACTTACTTTGGCTTTGAGAATAGATTATGGTATATAACACATTTAAGATGTCATAAAGGTAAAGTTGTTGCTAAAGAGCACTGTGAAGAGTAATGTCATTATTTGGAAATCAGTGGAGGGTGAGAGCAAAGAGAATTCAAAGGGGTACTTTTAAAAACTGATTTGGAGAGTTACTTATTTGCAAGTCCAGAAAAAAGACTCATCTCTCTCTTAGACACTTACATAGATGTAATAAAAACCTTTATCCCTTCATTAAAAGTCAACAGGAGAAGTTCTTTGCTGAGGGACCATTGCCAGTAAAATCGTTTATAGACGGGTCATTTTTTCCAGACATAAATCTTTTTCTAGATGTGGACAGTAAACTTATAGAAGAAGAAATTAAAATACCCAATATATTTATATGGAGAAGTGTTTACTGTTACTTGCGTTAAAATGCAGTGTACTATTTTGAACACTCCAATTAACAAAATAAAATGAACATGCTTTTATGATGACAAAGATAGGATGAAGGCACTTTCGTATGCTGCTTGGTGATAGCAGCATTTGGCCCAACCCTAGTGAAAGGCAGCTTGGTAATCTTTATCAAGGGCCCTAAAAATATTCATCTCTTTGACTGGACACTTCTAGAGATTCCTTATCTTAAATAAGTAGTGATGTGGGAAAAGATTTTGATATAAAAATATTTATTAATGTTATTTATAATAGTGAAATAACAGAAATAACTTCAGTGTTAAAACTGGAAAACATTAAATAACCAGTGACTTAATATAGTGACTTAAATATTATGAGGGACATCAAAGCATACTGAAAAGACCTTGGTTTTAAAGCCCAATTCAATCATTTATTAGATCTGTAACCTTAGACACACAGTTTGTTCATCTGTGATATTCTGAAAGCATTAAGATTCCAAAAGAATTAAGTGTATCATACTAAAAATACATGATATGTTTTAATTGTTTGTGTAATAGTTACTATTGCATATAGAGCCATCAAAAATAGGCCAGGCACAGTGGCTCACACCTGTAATCCCAGCACTTTGGGAGGCTTATGTGGGCGGATCACAAGGTCAGGTGTTCAAGACCAGCCTGACCAACATGGTGAAACCCTGTCTCTACTAAAAATACAAAAATTAGCTGGGTGTAGTGGTGCACACCTGTAATCCCAGCTACTGGGGAAGCTGAAGCAGGAGAATTGCTTGAACCTGGGAGACGGAGGTTGCAGTGAGCCAACATTGCGCCATTGCACTCCAGCCTAAGCGACAGAGCGAGACTCCATCTCAAAAAAAAAAAAAAAAAAAGTTTTTACTGATACAGAAATAATTAGGGATACTATGAAAAAGAACAGGTTTGATGTAGCCTATATAATCTCAGTTATGTTAAATATATTTGTTTTCTACATGCATAGGAAAAGTGGTAGAAGTAAAACGACCAGATGTTAACTGTGATTGTCTCTGAATGATAGAATCATTGATGGTTTTAAAAATTTCCCGTGAACACTTGTGCTTTTGCTTTTTTTTTTTGACAGAGTCTTGCTCTGTCGCTCAGGCTGGCATGCAGTGACATGATTATAGTACACTGTAGCCTTGAAATCCTGGGCTCAAGCTATCTTCCCACTCCTGCTTTCGAAAGTGCTCAGATTATAGGTGTGAGCCATCAGGCCTGGCCCTGTATATGTTTTCTAAATTTTTTTTATTATACTTTAAGTTCTGGGGTACATGTGTAGAACATGCAGGTTTGTTACATAGGTGTCCATGTGCCATGGTGGTTTGCGGCACCCATCAACCCATCATCTACCTTAGGTATTTCTCCTAATGCTATCCCTTCCCCCGCCCCTCACCCCCCAAGAGGCACCGATGTGTGATGGTCCTCTCCCTGTGTACATGTGTTCTTATTGTTCATCTCCCACTTATGAGTGAGAACATGTGGTGTTTAGTTTTCTGTTCTTGTGTTTGCTGAGAATGATGGTTTCCAGCTTCATCCATGTCCCTGCAAAGGACATGAACTTATCCTTTTCTATGTCTGTATAGTATTCTGTGGTTATATGTGCCACATTTTCTTTATCCAGTCTATCATTGATGGGCATTTGGGTTGGTTCCAAGTCTTTGCTGTTGTGAACAGTGCTGCAGTAAACATACATGTGCATGTGTCTTTATAGCAGAAGGATTAGTAATCCTTTGGGTATATACCCAGTAATGGGATGGCTGGGTCAAATGGTATTTCTAGTTCTAGATCCTTGAGGAATCGCCACACTGTCTTCCACAATGGTTGAACTAATTTACAGTCCCACCAACAGTGTAAAAGTGTTCCTATTTCTCCACATTCTCTGCAGCATCTTTTGTGTCCTGACTTTTTAATGATCGCCATTCTAACTGGCGTGAGATGGTATCTCATCATGGTTTTGATTTGCATTTCTGTAATGACCAGTGATAATGAGCTTTTCTTTATATGTTTGTTGTCTTCTTTTGAGAAGTGTCTGTTCATATCCTTCATCCACTTTTTAATGGGGTTGTTTGTGTTTTTCTTGTAAATTTAAGTTATTTGTAGATTCTGGTTATTAGCCCTTTGTCAGATGGGTAGATTGCAAAAATTTCTCCCATTCTGTAGGTTGCCTGTTCACTCCGATGGTAGTTTCTTTTGCTATGCAGAAGCTCTTTAGTTTAATTAGATCCCATTTGTCAATTTTGGCTTTTGTTGTCATTGCTTTTGGTGTTTTAGTCATGAAGTCTTTCCCCATGCCTGTGTCCTGAATGGTATTGCCTAGGTTTCTTTCTAGGGTTTTTATGGTTTTAGGTCTAATGTTTAAGTCTTTAATCCATCTCGAGTTAATTATTGTATAAGGTGTAAGGAAAGGGTCCAGTTTCAGTTTTCTGCATATGGCTAGCCAGTTTTGCCAATACCATTTTTTAAATGGGGAATCCTTTCCCCATTGCTTGTTTTTGTCAGGTTTGTCAAAGATCAGATGGTCGTAGATGTGTGGTGTTATTTCTGAGGCCTCTGTTCTGTTCCATTGGTCTATGTATCTGTTTTGGTACCAGTACCATGCTGTTTTGGTTACTGTAGCCTTGTATAGTTTGAACTCAGGTAGTGTGATTCCTCCAGCTTTGTTCTTGTTGCTTAGGATTGTCTTGGTTATGCGGGCTCTTTTCTGGATTCATAGGAAATTTAAAGTAGTTTTTTCTAATTCTGTGAAGAAAGTCAGTGGTAGTTTGATGGGGATAGCGTTCAATCTATAAATTGCTTTGGGCATTATGACCATTTTCACGATATTGATTCTTCCTATCAATGAGCATGGAATGTTTTTCCATTTGTTTGTGTCCTCTCTGGCTGGCATCTAGCAGGTGCCCCTCTGGGACAAAGCTTCCAGAGGTAGGAACAGGCAGCAATCTTTGTTGTTCTGCAGCCTCCGCTGGTGATACTCTGGCAAACAGGGTCTGGAGTGGACCTCCAGCAAACTCCAGCAGACCTGCAGCAGAGGCTTCTGCCTGTTAGAAGGAAAACTAAGAAAGGAATAGTATCAACATCACCAACATCAAAGACCAAAGGTAGATAAAGCCACAAAAATGGGGAGAAACCAGTGCAAAAAGGCTGAAAAAAAACGAGCACACTTCTTCTCCTCCAAAGGATCACAACTCCTTACCAGCAAGGGAACAAAACTGGACGAAGAATGAGTCTGATGAATTGACAGAAGTAGGCTTCACAAGATGGGTAGTAACAAACTCCTCTGAGCTAAAGGAACATGTTTGAACTCAATGCAAGGAAGCTAAGAACCTTGAAAAAGGGTTAGACGAATTGCTGACTAGAATAACCATCTTAGAGAAGAACATAAATGACCTGATGGAGCTGAAAAATACACCATGAGAACTTCGTGAAGCATACACAAGTATCAATAGCCAAATCAATCAAGCAGAAGAAAGGATATCAGAGATTGAAGATCAACTCAAATAAAGCGAGAAGACAAGATTAGAGAAAAAAGAGTGAAAAGAAACGAACAAAGCCTCCAAGAAATATGGGACTATGTGAAAAGACCAAATCTACATTTGGTTAGTGTACCTGAAAGTGATGGGGAGAATGGAACAAAGTTGGAAAACACTCTTCAGGATATTATGCAGGAGAACTTCCCCAACCTAGCAAGGCAGGCCAACATTCAAATTCAGGAAATACAGAGAACACTACAAAGATAATCCTCAAGAAGAGCAACCCCAAGACATATAATCGTCAGATTCACCAAGGTTGAAATGAAGCAAAAAATATTAAGGGCAGCCAGAGAGAAAGGTCGGGTTACCCACAAAGGGAAGCCCATCAGACTAACAGCGGATCTCTAGGCAGAAACCCTACAAGCCAGAAGAGAGTGGGGGCCAATATTCAACATTTTTTTTTTTTTTTTTATGTCAGAAATTTTTATTTATTTAAAGTAACATTGGTTATTGATTAGACATATATCATTATGGTTTAGGGTATGAGATATAGTGTCCAATGCAGTATTACTGGTTTAATATATATCTACTTGTGGCAATAGTGAACAGTTTCAAGAGATGAATACATAATTTAAATGGGAGAATGACATAACTGCACTTTCATTTCAATGTCTGAGTTTGATAACCAAAAAGACTTGCATTTTTAGATAAACATTTTCTATTTCCCAAATCTCAAGACCTGGATACAAAATGTAGAGCTGCAGATTTAGGGCCCGAATGGCTGGAGTAGCAGCAGGTGTTACCTGCACATTTGTGAACGTTTTACCAAGAGAAAAAAGGGGAAAGTGGAGATTCTCATGTCTGCATGTGTACTCAATGAACACGTTACTCTGATTAGGTTTGTGGGCCCCATGGTCTCTGAATCAGTTTCAGGTCTGAAGATAACAAGAGTCATTGAGATAAAATGATTCATTGTTGCCCAGTGAAGTTGGTAGAAATTTGGTCTAGTCTCTCTAGAAGTGACTGTAGAGGACTATAGATACCAAATAGGCAGAAACAGTTCTGCCTGCATATTTAGGGGACAGCATGCACTTTGTTGCACAAGTGTGAGCTGACTGGAAGTCTGAGAGGGAAAGTCCCCTTTAGAGTAAATTCCGGTTGGCACCTTATGTGTTTATATCATGTCTGGTAATTATAGACAGTGTTTGGAAAAAATACTTAAAAGAATTTTCTCCAGCCCCAGAAAAACTCCACAATAGAACAGAAAGAAAACTGTTTCATGTGACATGCATCATAGTCAGTCTGCTTAAGGGACTGCAGAGACAGAATGATGGTCACCAAAATTAGTCCACAAGTAGAAGAATTTCCAGCACCATGTCATACATAGTTCATCCTAAATTCACATGGAGATAGAAGAGGCCATCTGTATATGCTAATTGTTCTTAAAGAAAAGAATTTTCATCCCAGAATTTCATATCCAGCCAAACTAAGCTTCATAAGCGAAGGAGAAATAAAATCCTTTACAGACAAGCAAATGCTGAGAGATTTTTGTCACCACCAGGCCTGCCTTACAAGAGCTCCTGAAGGAAGCACTAAGCATGGAAAGGAACAACCGGTACCAGCCACTGCAAAAACATAACAAATTGTAAAGACCATCTATGCTATGAAGAAACTGCATCAACTAATGGGCAAAATAACCAGCTAGCATCATAGTGACAAATTCACATGTAACAATATTAACCTTAAATGTAAATGGGCTAAATAACCAGCTAGCATCATAATAACAAATTCACACATAACACTATTAACCTTAAGTGTAAACGGGCTAAATGCCCCAATTAAAAAACACAGACTGGCAAATTGGATAAAGAGTCAAGACCCATCACTGTGCTGTATTCAGGAGACCCATCTCACATGCAAAGTTACACATAGGCTCAAAATAAAGGGTTGGAGGAAGATTTACCAAGCAAATGGAAAGCAAAAAAAAGTAGGGTTGCAATCCTAGTCTCTGATAAAACAGACTTTAAACCAACAAAAAAGATCAAAAGAGTCAAAGAAGGGTATTACATGTTGGTAAAGGGATCAATGCAACAAGAAGAGCTAACTACCCTAAATATATATGCACCCAATACAGGAACACCCAGATTCATAAAGCAAGTCCTTAGAGACCTACAAAGAGACTTAGACTCCCACACAATAATAATGGGAGACTTTAACACCCCACTGTCAACATTAGATCAACGAGACACAAAGTTAACAAGGATATCCAGGAGTTGAACTCAGCCCTGCACCAAGTGGACCTAATAGACATCTACAGAACTCTCCACCCCAAATCAACAGAATATATATTCTTCTCAGCACCACATTGCACTTATTCCAAAATTGACCACATAATTGGAATACAACACTCCTCAGCAAATGCCAAAGAATGGAAATCATAACAAAGTCTCTCAGACCACAGTGCAATCAAACTAGAACTCAGGATTAAGAAACTCACTCTAAACCACACAACTACATGAAAACTGAGCAACCTGCTCCTGAATGACTACTGGGAAGATAACGAAATGAAGGCAGAAATAAAGATGTTCTTTGAAACCAATGAGACAAATACACAACGTACCAAAACTTCTGGGATACATTTATAGCAGTGTGTAGAGGGAAATTTATAGCACTAAATGCCTCAAGATAAAGCAGGAAAGATCTAAAATTGACACCCTAACATCACAATTAAAAGAACTAGAGAAGCAAGAGGAAACAAATTCCAAAGCTAGCAGAAGACAAGAAATAACTAAGATCAGAGCAGAACTGAAGGAGAGAGAGACACGAAAAACCTTTCAAAAAATCAGTGAGTCTCCTGACCTCGTGATCTGCCGCCTTGGCCTCAGTGAAACCCCATCTCTACTAAAAATACAAAAAAATTAGCCGGGCATGGTGGCAGGCGCCTGTAGTCCCAGCTACTCGGGAGTCTGAGGCAGGAGAATGGCGTGCACCCAGGAGGCGGAACTTGCCAGTGAGCCAGGATCGTGCCACTGCACTCCAGTCTGGGCGACAGAGCAAGAATCTGTTTAAAAAAAAAAAATCAGTGAATCCAGGAGCCGGTTTTTTGAAAAGATCAACAAAATAGATAGACCACTAGCCAGACTCATAAAGAAGAAAGAGAGGAGAATCAAATAGACGCAATAAAAAATGATAAAAGGGATATCACCACTGATCCCACAGAAATACAAACTACCATCAGAGAATACTATAAACACCTCTATGCAAATAAACTGGAAAATCTAGCAGGAATGGATAAATTCCTGGACACATAGACCCTCCCAAGACTAAACCAGGAAGAAGTCGAATCCCTGAATAGACCAATAACAAGTTCTGAAATTAAGGCAATAATTAATAGCCTACCAACCAAAAAAAGTCCAGGACCAGATGGATTCACAGCCAGATTCAACCAGAGGAGGAGCTCGTACCATTCCTTCTGAAACTATTTCAAACAATAGAAAAAGAGTGAATCCTCCCTAACTCATTTTATGAGGCCAGCATCATGGTCATACCAAAACCTGGCAGAGACACAACAACAAGAGAAAATTTTAGGCTAATATCCCTGATGAACATCGATGTGAAAATCCTCAATAAAATAATGGCAAACTGAACCCAACAAGCACATCAAAAAGCTTGTTCACCATACGTATGTTTCAACATACGCAAATCAATGAAAGTAATCCATCACGTAAACAGAACCAATGACAAAAACCACATGATTATCTCAATAGATACAGAAAAGGCCTTTGATAAAATTCAACAGCCCTTCATGCCAAAAACTCTGAATAAACTAGGGGTTGATCAAACGTATCTCAAAATAATAAGAGCTATTTATGACAAACCCACAGCCAATATCATACTGGATGGGCAAAAACTGGAAGGATTCCCTTTGAAAACTGGCACAAGACAAGGATGCCCTCTCTCACCACTCCTATTCAACATAATGTTGGAAGTTCTGGCCAGGGCAATCAGGCAAGAGAAAGAAATAAAGGGTATTCAGTTAGGAAAAGAGAAAGTCAAATTGCCTCTGTTTGCAGGTGACATGTTGTATGTTTAGAAAACCCCATCGTCTCAGCCCAAAATCTCCTTAAGCTGTTAAGCAACTTCAGCAAAGTCTCAGGATACAAAATCAATGTGCAAAAATCACAGGCATTCCTATACACCAATAACAGACAAACAGCCAAATCATGAGTGAACTCGCATTCATAACTGCTACAAAGAGAATAAAATACCTAGGAATCCAACTTAAAAGGGATGTGAAGGACCTCTTCAAGGAGAACTACAAACCACTGCTCTAAGAAATGAGAGGACACAAATGGAAAACCATTCCATGCTCATGGATAGGAAGAATCAATATCCTGTATGTGTTTTATACTTTTTTTTGAAAAAGCAAGTTATTAAAAACAAAAGAAAAAGCTCACAATCATTGACATCCAAGACATATTTGCTGTTTATGGAATTTTTCTTTCCTAGCAGACAGCTGTCAAGTTTTGGGTTTATGTTAGGTGTCTTTACCTTTCATTGCTTACAGATAATATTGGAGCAAAAGTAATACGTAAATGGAAAGTTATTTTGCTCTGAGTTGTATTTGTGTTAACCTATTCTAGAGTTAATTTTTAAAAATTGTTTTTTTTCCAGAAACAGCATTTAAATTTAAAGCCCTAAAGAAGGTTGCGCAGTTAGCAGTTATAAATAGCCTGGAAAAGGTAAGTTACAACCTCTATGGTATTAAAATTTTGTTTTTGGTGATAAAATTTGCTGTTGTTAGCATCCTGAATCAAAAAGTTATGACTTGAGTGATAGTTTCACATTAATTTTCAGGAAGAATACATTGTAATATTATTATGAAGGAAGTTAGAAGTTTGTGACATTTACTATATTACAAAAGATCACTGCTTTCATATAAAGACATGTGGTTCTTTATTTATAGGCATTTTGGAACTGGGTAGAAAATTATCCAGATGAATTTACAAAACTATACCAGATCCCACAGACTGATATGGCTGGTAAGGATACGATTGATTTTTTTTTTTTTTTTTTTTGTCTTTTAAATGCCTACTTGTGACATAAAAATCTATCATCATTTTCCAAGTTATTTTTGTTATAAAGGTGCTTTTACATCTTCTATTGTCAACTGGTGTCAAATAGGAAATACTGCTTTTCTCTTACATTTCTAAATTACGCCCAACCCTCTTCCTTTCCTTGGAGCAAACAAAGTAGTTTGAAATGAAGGTCAGATCTTTAGAGTTGTGATAGGATGGGATGTTTGGCTCTTTGTTGTAGAGAAGCATGGGCTCTGAAGCTTTATTCTGTATTTAGGGAGATGTGTATAAAGTAGTAATATTCTCACCTATAATGTAAGACACAACTGCAAGGCAGAGAATACAGACTCCTGGAGAACTTTGGTAATTCTTTTTGGGAAGCTGTTCAGTCTTTGTTGCTTGGGTACATCACACTTTGCATAAGGCCCTGCACAGTGAGCCTGAATACACGATCATCCATTCTAAAATGTGAGCTTTTCCAGGGTAGATCAAGATAGCTCTTCTAACACGTAGACAGTATTACATTGCTTGTCTACTTACCAGAATGCATTTGTGTAGTTGCTTAAATGAAATTCCATGTTTATATTTTTAAAATGTTGCCCTTGGGTTTTTACATAGTGTCAGCTTTTACTTTAATGCCAGGGATTTTGTTCCTATCTAATAATGTCATTTAATATATTTTTCATGCAGAATGTGCAGAAAAGCTATTTGACTTGGTGGATGGTTTTGCTGAAAGCACCAAACGTAAAGCAGCAGTTTGGCCACTACAAATCATTCTCCTTATCTTGTGTCCAGAGATAATCCAGGATATATCCAAAGATGTGGTTGATGAAAACAACATGAATAAGGTAAGGAGGGCAAAATTATTTCCATTATATCTAGATGTGAAGCAGTTTATTTTACTCGAGGTGTGTATTACTTTAGGCTTATTATTTAAGCAAAGTATTTCAGGGAACCATTTAAATTATCATTTTAGGTTTCTTTGTTTGATGGACTTAGAAGAGACGTACTCATACATAATTTTACTTGGCAGAGGGAAAATAATACCAGGCAATGATCAAAGATTTAAAATAATCCCTTAGTTTCATTCTTTTGTCTGAGAAGACTAAACGATACCTCGGTTATCATTAAACATAGTTTCTCTAATATTCACTGCAAGGATTGCCCTACTTGAGTTCATCACTTTTATAGTGTGTTATTTGCATGTACTTAGGGTATGTGTCCATATAGTGCTACTGAAATTATCTAGTAACTCATTTTAAGTATTTTAGAACAGTTTTCAAAGAATTTTGCCAGGAAGGTAAGGCTCTCGCATATACCATCTATAGTGAAATTGGCACCATGACAACTGGTAATTCTAGGAGGCTCTTAAAATTTTTTTAAATAATCACCTAGGCGATTGAAAAAAAAAAAAAAAGAACTGAGTATTAATCTTAGGTTTTTACTGAAATTTCAATATGCGGTTTGTTTTGCAAATATTTTTTTTTCATTTTTTTGCTGCTTTTGGATAAATACTCTTAGCTGGCTAAACATGAGATGGGTTCCTTCATGGTTTGCCTGTAGATGGAGATGTTCAGAATCAGCTGAATGATGTATTACTTTGTAGAAGTATTGGACAGGGAATTTATACATTAAAGGGTAAATAAATGAACCAGGTAATCCTTTAGAGTCTGTGATTGCGTGTTACTCCACTTAGGTGTATATCTCAACTTTTCCATTATGAGGACACCATTTTTCATGGTAGATTGTTTTGGAGCCCTTCAAAATAGTAGGTTTGATGATAAATACTGAGTGTCAACTTGATTGGATTGAAGGATACAAAGTATTGATCCTGGGTGTGCCTGTGAGGGTGTTGCCAAAGGAGATTAACATTTGAGTCAGTGGGCTGGGAAAGGCAGATCCACCCTTAATCTGGGTGGTGCACCATCTAATCAGCTGCCAGCATGGCTGGAGTATAAGCAGGCAGAAAAATGTGAAAAGAGAGACGGGCCTAGCCTCCCAGCCTACATCTTTCTCCTGTGTTGGATGCTTCCTGCCCTTGAACATCAGACTCCAAGTTCTTCAGTTTTGGAACTTGGACTGGCTCTTCTTGCCTCTCAGCCTGCAGACGGTCTATTGTGGGACCTTGTGATCATGCTAGTTAGTAGTTAATATCCCCTTTATATAAATATTCTATTACTTCTGTCCCTCTAGAGAACCCTAATAGAGATTTTGGTACAAAGAGTGTGGTTCTAGAGGAACGGAATATTAAGGATGGAGTTTCTTAGTTTGTTTGGGGGTTTCTGGAGTTTGCTGCTTAATATGATTAGACCCTAAAATGCTAAGGACTCTACTTCTAATATTGTGGAGAACACTGATAGTCGTTGGCGTGAACTGTTTAGAGAGTTTGCAAAATAAATGCATTTGACACTCCTGATTCACCGCTAATGAGAAGCAAGGAGTTTAGTGACCCTATACATAATACCTTTGACCATATATGGAGAACCAAGGAACATGATGAAGCTGGTTGGTTGCTCCTAAATTCAGTGGACAAAGTGGTGAAAGAAAATGATGAACTCAGGGATTCCGTCTCCTGGCTTCAGAAGCAGATACTGAGCCTCAAATCTGCTAAGATTGACCTGAGTGAGACCCTTATCTCCTGTAGAAAAAGAGCTGAAATTGTGAAAAAAAAAAACACAAACTCTTATCATGCAAGTGGCTGACCTGCAACAAAAGGTGCATGTACAGCCTAACCATGTGTCTACTGTTAAAGTATGGGCATTGATTGGAAAAGAATGGGACACTGCAACTTGGAAAGGACATGTGTGGGAGGACCCTGATGAAGCTGGGGACTCTGAGTTTGTAAACGCTGATGAAACTTTTTTGCCAGAAGAAACAGCTTCCCCATCCCCAGTAGTGGCAACATCCCCTCCCTGAGCCATGCTGCCATCAGCCTTTCTACTTTTGTCTGAAGAGATAAACCCTGTGCTGCTTGAGGTAACAGGGATGGCCTCCCCTGAGTCAGTTGTCAGGCAAGATAATGTTGATTCTCCTCAGGAGCCACCCCCAACACCCCTGTTTGCTTCTAGACCTATAACCAGACTAAAGTCCTAGCAGGTCCCTAGAGGTGAGGCTGAGAGTGTGACCCATGAGGAGGTGCGCTACACTCGTAAAGAACTGCTTGAGTTTTCTAATTTATATAAACAAATCTTACTTGGAGAGACCTTGGTCATGTTTCACTTCCACAACATATGACACTGGTCTATTACATTAATGATATTATGCTGATTGGATTCTGTGAGCAAGAAGTAGCAAACACACTGGACTTATTGGTGAGACGTTTGGGTGCCAGAGGATGGGAAATAAATCCGACTAAAACTCAGGGACCTTCTACCTCAGTAAAATTTCTAGGGCTCCAGGGGTGTGGGGCCTGTCAAGATATTCTTTCTAAGGTGAAGAATATTGCTGCATTTGGCCCCTCCTACAAAAAAGAAAGAGGCACAATGCCTAGTGGGCCTACTTCGATTTTGGAGGCACCATTCCTCATTTAGGTGTGTTACTCTGGCCCATTTATCCAGTGACCCAAAGGACTGCCAGTTTTGAGTGGGGTTCAGAACAGGAGAAGGCTTTGCAACAGGTCTAGGCTGCTGTGCAAGCTGCTCTGCCACTTGGGCCATATGACCCAACAGATCCAATGGTGCTTGAAGTGTCAGTGGCAGATAAGGATGCTGTTTAGAGCCTTTGGCAGGCCCCCGTAGGTAAATCACAGCGGAGGCCTCTAGGATTTTGGAGCAAGGCTCTGCCATCTTCTGCAGATAACTGCTCTCCTTTTGAGATACAGCTCTTGACCTGTTACTGGGCTTTGGTGGAAACTGAATGTTTGACTGTGGGTCTTCAAGTCACCTTGTGACCTGAACTGCCTATCTATGAACTGGGTGCATTCTGACCCATCTAGCCATAAAGTGGGTCATGCACAGCAGCATTCCATCATCAAAGGGAAGTGGTACATACACGATCGGGCTCAAGGAGGTCCTGAAGGCACAAGTAAATTACATGAGGAAGTGGCTCAAATGCCCATAGTCTCCACTCATGCCACCCTGCCTTCTCTCTCCCCTCCTATACCGATAGCGTCATAGGGAGTTCCCTGTGATCAGTTGGCAGAGGAAGAGAAGACTAGGGCCTGGTTCACAGATGGTTCTGCACAATATGCAGGCACCACCTGAAAGTGGACAGCTGCAGCACTACAGCCCCTTTCTAGGACATCCCTGAAGGATAGCGGTGAAGGGAAATCTTCCCAGTGGGCAGAACTTTGAGCAGTGCACGTGGCTGTGTACTTTGCGTGGAAGGAGAAATGGCCAGATGTGCGATTATATACTGATTCATGGGCTGTAGCCAGTGGTTTGGCTGGATGGTCAGGGACTTGGAAGAAGCATGATAGGAAAATTGGTGACAAAGAGATGTGAGGAAGAGGTATGTGGATAGACCTCTCTGAGTGGTTAAAAACTGTGAAGATGTTTGTATCTCATGTGAGTGCTCACCAACGGGTGACCTCAGCAGAGAAGGATTTTAATAATCAAGTGGATAGGATGACCTGTTCTGTGGATACCACTTAGCCTCTTTCCCCAGCTACCCCTCTCCTCGCCCAATGGGCCCATGAACAAAGTGGCCATGGTGGCAGGGATGGAAGTTATGCATGGGCTCAGCAACGTGGACTTCACTCACCAAGGCTGACTTGGCTATGGCCACTGCTGAGTGTCCAGTTTGCCAGCAGCAGAGACCAACACTGAGCCCTCGATATGACACCATTCCTCGGGGTGATCAGCCAGCTACCTTGTGGCGGGTTGATTATATTGGACCTCTTCCATCACGGAAAGGGCAGAGATTTGTCCTCACTGGAATAGACACTTACTCCTGATATGGGTTTGCCTATCCTGTGTGCAGTGCTTCTGCCAAGATTACCATGCATGGGCTCACAGAATGCCTTACCCACCATCGTGGTATTCCACACAGCATTGCCTCTGACCAAGGCACTCACTTTACGGCTAAAGAAGTGTGGCAGTGGGCTCATGCTCATGGAATTCACTGTTTTTTTTTTTTGTTTGTTTGTTTTTTGAGATGGAGTGTTGCTCTGTCACCAGGCTGGAATGCAGTGGCGCGATCTCGGCTCACTGCAACCTCCGCCTCCTGGGTTCAAGCGATTCTCCTGCCTCAGCCTCCCGAGTATCTGGGACTATAGGTGTGTGCCACCATGCCCAGCTAATTTTTGTATTTTTAGTAGTGTTGGGGTTTCACCATGTTGGCCAGGATGGTCTCAATCTGTTGACCTTGTATCTGCCCCCCTCGGCCTCCCAAAGTGCTAGGATTACAGGCATGAAGCCAGTGTGCCTGGCCACACTGGTCTTACCATGTTCCCCACCATCCTGAAGCAGCTGGATTGGTAGAACAGCGGAATGGCCTTTTGAAGTCACAGTTACAATACCAACTAGAAGACAGTACTTTGCAGGACTGGAGCAAAGTTTTACAGAAGGCTGTGTATGCTCTGAATCACCATCCAATATATGGTACTGTTTCTCCCGTAGCCAGGATTCCCGGGTCCAGGAATCACTCACCATCACCCCTAGTGATCCACTAGAAAATTTTTCTTCCCGTTCTTGAGACATTATGTTCTGCTGGCCTAGAGGTCTTAGTTCCAGAGGGAGGAACGCTGCCACCAGGAGATACAACGATTCCATTAAACTGGAAGTTAAGATTGCTACCTGGACACACTTTGGGCTCCTCCTACCTTTAAGTCAACAGGCTAAGAAGAGAGTTACAGTGTTGGCTGGGGTGATTGACCCTGACTATCAAGATGAAATCAGTCTACTACTCCACAGCAGAGGTAAAGAAGAGTATGCATGGAGATCCATTAGGGCGTCTTTTAGTATTACCGTGTATTGCCATGCCCTGTGATTAAGGTAAATGGGAAACTACAACAGCCCCATCCAGGCAGGACTACAAATGACCCAGACCCTTCAGGAATGAAGGTTTGGGTCACTCTACCAGGAAACCACCACCTGCTGAGGTGCTTGCTGAAGGCAAAGGGAATACAGAATGGCTAGTAGAAGAAGGTAGTCATCAATACCATCTACGACTGCATGAACAGCTGCAGAAACAAGGACTGTAATTGTCATGAGTATTTCTTCCTCCGTTTGTTAAAAACATGTTTGTGCATGTATACACCTGTACTAAGAAAATATCTTCATTTTATTTCCTTTTTCTTTTATCATATGACTTAAGATTTATTGACTTCACATCAGCATTTTAAGTATTGTTAACTTTTAGTATTTGGGTTGGGATAGGTGTGTTTCTGGTTGTACAAAGGATAATTGTATTATGTTAGGCATAATTATGACCTTATTATCTTTATTTGAAGATTATGTATGATCTCAGGAGATATGTATGGGTTCAAGTTGACAAAGGGTGGACTTGTGATGGTTAATACTAAGTGTCAACTTGATTGGATTGAAGGATACAAAGTATTGATCCTGGGTGTGCCTGTGAGGGTGTTACCAAAGGAGATTGACATTTGAGTCAGTGGACTGGGAAAGGCAGACCCACCCTTAATCTGGCTGGCTACCATCTAATCAGCTGCCAGTGTGGCTAGAATATAAGCAGGCAGAAAAATGTGAAAAGAGAGACAGGCCTAACCTCCCAGCCTATATCTTCCTCCTGTGCTGGATGCTTCTTGCCCTCCAGCGTCAGTCTTCAAGTTTGTCAGTTTTGGAACTTGGACTGGCTCTCCTTGCTCCTCACCCTGCAGACAGCCTATTGTGGGACCTCGTGATCGTGTGAGTTAATGCTTAATAAACTCCCCTTTGTAATAAGTATCTATCCCCTTAATTCTGTCCCTCTAGAGAACCCTGACTAATACAGTAGGGTGTTTTGTTTTGTTTTGTTTTGTTTGTTTATTGGAAAAATAGAAATAAATAAGTTATAAATTCAGTAGTACTCGAGTGAATTTACGTTTTAATAATCACAACTGTAGCTTTCTAAGTGTTTACTGGTTTATTTGTGTATCTTCAGGGAATTGCTGATTCTTCCATTGAATTGTTTGTCTTTTATTGATTTGTAAGGGTTTATGTGTACATTTTTACTTGGTTTCATTTTTAAACTTTGAGTTCTTTTTACTATATAGATATTTAAAATTTGCATGTAGTCACCTCAGCCTTGTTCTTTTTTGTCTCCTAGCTTTTTTGGTCAGATCTCTCTTCCCAGAAGATATTATTCATTTTACTGAGATATAATTCACATATCATAAAATTTACATTTTTGAAGTGTAAAATTCAGTGATTTTAGTACATTAACAAAGTTGTACAATCATCACCATTGTTTCTGTGCAGAACATTTTCATCTTCCCAAAAAGAAACCCATTAGTAATCACTCCCCGTTCCTCTTGCCTCACTGGCAGCCCTTGGCAACCAGTAATCTGGTTTTTTGTCTCTATAGATTTACTTATTCTAAACTAGACGTTTCATACAAATAGAATCATTCAGCATGTTACCTTGTTGTCTGGCAGGTGCCAAGATTTTTGAAGTATGCTTTTTAATTTTTTTCTGGTATTTTCTAGATTTAAAAGTTTAGATTTTTAAATCTTTCTCGATTAAAAAGAAAAGTATTTTTTTTTTTTTTGAGATGGTGTTTCACTCTTGTTGCCCAGGCTGGAGTGCAGTGGCACAATCTCTGCTCAGTGCAAGCCCTGCCTCCGGGTTCAAGCGATTCTCCTGCCTCAGCCTCCTGAGTAGCTGGAATTACAGGCATGCACCACCACGCCCGGCTAATTTTGTATTTTTAGTAGAGATGGGGTTTCTCCATGCTGGTCAGGCTGGTCTCGAACTCCTGACCTCAGGTGATCCGCCTGCCTCGGCCTCCCAAAGTGCTGGGATTACAGGCATGAGCCATTGCGCCTGGCTAAAAGATGTATTTTTAAATGTATTACAAAAAAAAAAAATAGCTGGCCGTGGTGGCAGGCTCCTGTGATCCCAGCTACTCCGGAGGCTGAGCCGGGGAGAATTGCTTGAACCTGGGAGGTGGAGGTTGCCGTGAGCTGAGATCATGCCACTGCACTCCAGCCTGGGCGACAGAGTGAGATTCCATCTCAAAAAACAAAAAAACAAAACAAAAAAAATAGTATTCTCACCCTTTTCTACTCACATTCCTTCTGAGCTCGTTAGTGTTATTGGCTGGTATGTATCCTTCCACTAACATCTATTTACCCATATATTCAAATGCAAAATATACATACGTAGGGTGGTGGTGGTTGTATTTTAAAATGAAATTATTTTATGCACATTACTCTGCATCGTTATTTATCTAAGAAAATATTTTAGCTGTTCCTCAAAATAGTTGATAGAGATCTAACACATTCCTTTCAATATTAGGTAACGTTCTGTTACACTAATGAGCCTCATTTACTCAGCCATTTCACTGAATGGGTGGATATTCAGTTGTTTTCAGTTTTTTGACACTTAGCTAAGCCTTAAGTAAGTATCTTGTTCATATATCCTTGTTAACTGATGCTCTTAATTCTGTAGACTAGAATCTAAAAACTGGGGGTTCCTGTGTCAAGAACATTTGCATTTAAAATTTGTAATAGTTATTACTAGATTTACATTCCCCAATAGTTGCAGCAGGTCAGAGTTTCATCCCCACTGAATTGCCTGTTTTCCTGCATTTTTATCAGGATTAGCTGTTGTTAAATCTTTAAAATTTTGCCACACTAATAAGGTAAGATAGTATCTCATCTCAGGTATTCTTACCTTCTCTTTCAGAGGTAAACTGTGTGATGTGATGGATATGTTATTACCTTGATTGTGGTACTCATTTTAGAATGTATAAGTTTATCAGAACATCATGTTGTACACCTTAAATATATATACAACTTTTATTTTTCAATCATACCTCAATAAAGCTGAAAAAATGTCATTCAGAAAGGAAGCAAACAGTAGATACTAGCATTAAAAATATGTTGTAAATTTTCAAGCATAGAATGATAACATAAGATTAGGAACAAGAATATGTGTATAGATTTAAACATTTATATCTGTGAATATAAATCCATAGATACAAATGTTGAAGGCAAGTTACAATCTTGAAGAAAATGAAAATTATGTTGTGTACCTATAATATGAAAATAAAAAATCACACAAAGGCATATACCTTCACTCAAGGATATATACTCGAGTATACATATTATTTATAATAGCGCAAATTTGAAAACAGCCCAAATGTCCATCAGCTGGTGAATGAATAAACCAGTGGTAATGCCTTGAAACTGTGGAATACTATTCAGCAATAAAAAGGAATTACTGATTCGGCAACATGTGTAAATCTCAAAAATATTATGCTAAGTGAAAGAAGCCAGGCTCAAGAGATGACATACTATATGATTTCTTAAAACTTCTAGAGAAGACAAAATTCAGGACAGAAAGCAGATCAGTGGATGCCAGGAGTGAGAGTTAGGGGAGGAAATTTATTGCAAAGGAGCAGTAGGGGATGGACTGTGATGTTTGAAATGTTCTATGTCATGATCGTGGTTGTGGTTACATGACTATTCTGAAAGTTCATATTAAATAAGTGATATAAAAGAAAAAAGTATTAATGGCTTAAACATTAATTTTCCAAATGAGAGCATTAATTAAAATTCTCAAATAAATGTTGAGAACAAAGATAGTATCTCATTATAATTTTTATTCTTTTTAAGGTTAGTGAGGTTTGAAAACAGTTCATATGTTTCTTTGCCATTTGCATGTTTTCTTTTGCAGGTGTCTGTTGACTTCCTTTACCTATTATTCGGTTATGTTGCTTCCAGTTCCTTATGAATTTGTGGAACTTTTTGTATATTAAGAGCAGTAATCCTACACTTTTAGTCTGTAAATGTTTTTCCAGTCACCTGTTTCTTTTGACTATAGTATCTTTTTTTAAAAAGAAATATTTGAAATGTACAAAGAATGTAACAGTTTCCCATACTCCTATTAACATTTTTATATTTTGCTCATCTTTTAAGAAATTTATATATGTGTCCACAAAAAGAGTCAAACTCTATAAAATATTTTAAGAGATTTATTCTGAACCAAATACGAGTGACCATGGCCCGTGACACAGCCCTCAGGAGGTCCTGAGAACATGTGCCCAAAGTGGTTGGGGTACAGCTTGGTTTGATATATTTTAGGAAGGCATGAAACATCAATCAGATACATTTAAGAAATACATTGGTTTGGTTTAGAAAGGCAAGACAACTCAAAGTGGGGGCTTCCAGGCCATAGGTAAATTTAAACGTTTTCTGGTTGATGGTTGAGTTTGTCTGAAGACTTGGGATTAATGGAAAGGAATGTCCAGGTTAAGATAAAGGATTGTGGAGACCAGGTTTTGTTGTGCAGAGGAATCTCTCAGCAGACTTGAGAGAGAGAGAAGGTTGTAAAATGTTTCTTATTAGACCTAAAAGGGTGCCTGGCTCTTAGTCGATTATCTCCTGGATCTGGAAAGGAAGGAAGGAAAACAAAGGGAAAAGGGGATTCTCTGTAGAATGTGGATGTTTTTTCCCCACAGGAGACTTTGCACGGCAATTTCAGGGTATGGCAAGGAAATATATTTTGGGGCTAAATATTTTTTCCTTGTCTCATAATGTTATGCCAGAGTCAGATTGAAAAGTAAGTCACGATATATAGCGTCAAATAAAACCCATCTGATGAGAATTTATGGTTTGTAGGGCATGACTTCCTAGACCCCTTAGGTAGGAGTTTGGGCAAGTTAAAAAATCAGAGCTTAGTCCTCATATGGCTTTTTAAAATTGTGAGTAAGTAATACTTCCATAAATTCTGACTTAATTACAAATCCCACTAATTTCTTTTTTTTCTTTCCCAGGGACAGCCACTGCAAAAGGTTAAGTGTGTATTCTTCCAGTCTAGCTTCTACATTTTTATGAGGATGGGGAGATAGACGGATAGGTATATAGTTCCGTGTTTCTCAAAGTGTGGTCTTTAGACCAGCAGCATCAGCGTCACCTGGAAACTTGTGAGAAATGCCAGTTCTTAGTTTCTAACTAAATACTTAGTTTCTCACTAAAAACAGCAGTTTTTATTAAGTCTTTCAGGTGACTGTGATGCACATTGAAGTTTGAGAACCATTGTTCATCTAGGTCATTGTCTTTAACTGCTATATGGTGTTCCCTAAATTGACTATACCATTTTTTTAAAAAGAGACTAAGTCTTGCTATTATATTGCCCAGGCTGGTCTCAAACTTCTGGGCTTATACGATCTTCTTCCACCTCAGCCTTCAGATAGCTGCAACTATAAACATGCACCACCGCACCCAGCTTGAATGTACCATATTTTAAATTCCATATTGTCAAGCATTTAAGTTACTTTTCTTTAAAAAATTAACATTAATGCAAAGGAAACAATTGGCAGAGTGAAAAGACAACCTACAGGATGGGAGAAAATATTTGCAAAGTATGTATCCAGCAGAGGATTAATATCCAGAATATACAAGGAACTCTGACATCTCAACAGCAAAAAACAAAACAAAACAACAACAACAAAAAAATTAAAAAATGGGCAAATGACCTGAATAGACATTTCTTAAAAGAAGACAGACACATGACCAACAGATATATTTTTTAAAAAAGCTCAATATCACTAGTCATCAGGGAAATGCAAATCAAAACCACAGTGAGCTATCATTTCACCCCGGTTAGAATGGCTACTATCAAAAAGACAAAAAATAGCAAATGCTGGCAAAGGTGTGGAGATAAGTGAACTCTTAAATGTTGCTAGTGGGAATGTAAACTAGTACAGCCACTATGGAGAACAGTGTGAAGGTTCCTCAAAAAACTGCAAATAGAACTACCATGTGATCCAACAATTCATTATTGGACATTTATCCAAAGGAAGGGAAATCAGTATATTGAAGAGACATCTGTACCCCCATGTTTATTGCAGCACTATTCATAATAGCCAAGATATGGAATCATCCTAAGTATCTAACAACAGATGAATGCATAAAGAAAATATGGTATATATACACAATGGAATAGTATTCAGCCATAAAAAAGAATGAAATTCTGTATTTTGAGGCACGTGGATTGAATTGGAGGACATTAAGTGAAATAAGCCAGGGACAGAACATTAAACACTGCGTGTTCTCATTCATACGTGGAAGCTAAAAAAAGGTTGATCTCATAGAAGTAAAAAGTAGAACAGAATACTACAGGCTGGGAAGGATAGGGTGCGGGGAGAGTAGGGAGAGATTTGTTAAAGGATTCAAAATTACAACTAGATAGGAAGAGTAAGTTCTAGTGCTGTATACCACTGTAAGATGGCTGTAATTAACAATATGTTACACAGTTTCAAAGAGCTAGGAGGAGGATGTTGAATGTTCCCAGCACAAAGAAATGATAAGAGATGATGGGTATGCTAATTACCTTGATTTGATCTCTGTATAGCTATGAAAACGTTACTATGTTCTTCATAAATATTAATACATCAAAAAATTTAAAATTAGTAATGAACAAAAGATAAAGGGCCCTGAACTCTAGTTTTAGAGCTGAATTGTATCCAGTCAGATAGTTTCTATGTTATTTAAACGTTCACTTTAAATTTGGAGCTGAAATATATTTGGAAATCTTTACTTTTAGTATGTTCGTTTGTGTGTGTCTGAGGTAAACTTGGTTGGCTATTGGCAAATGTATTGGGTAGCTGCTTAATAAAACATTTCCTTCCAGTGCTTCAGTTTTCTGATGCTTAGAAAATATGTATATTTAACATAATATGCATTATCACTTTTGAAAGTAACTAATTATTCTGACAGTTATTTGTGCCAAATTAGTAATGTGAATTCAGGAACTATCAGTCTTTTCTATGGCCCGGAATAATTTAAATAATGGAAATTATCTGATTAGATAGAAATTGTAAAATCATCAAGGTTAGGAGCTGTTAAGATTTCCTTTGACTTTTGCTTATCATTAGTTTTAAAGAAAAAAAATAAATTGACATAATGGAAATTTTCACTGTATATCAGGAAGGGAATTCAGTGGAAAAGTAAGCTTCCTATTCACTCTTGACCTTCAGTTTATACTTTTTTTCCTAAGTCAAGTACTGCTACTGGTTTCTTATGCTATTTCTAGAACTAGCCTGTTTATTGCCTATATAAAATAACTCATTAATCACCTTTTATTTGAGCTCCCTTATGGATCTGTGTAGTTTTTCTGTCTCTTTTTAAAATTTTGTATGCAGTAAAATACACATAACATAAAATTTACCATCTTAGCCATTTTTAAGCATACAGTTTAGTAGCACTATCTTGCACATCGTTGTGCGATCAATCTCCAAAACGTTTTCATCTTGCAAAACAAATTCTGTATCTATTAAACAGCTCTCCATTCTTCCCTACCCTCAACTCCTGGCAACCGTCCTTTTACTTTCTGTCTCTCTGAATTTGACTGCCTCATATAAGTGGACTCATACAGTATTTGTCTTTTTGACATGGGCTTATTTTACTTAGCATAATGTCCTCCAGTTCCATTCATGTTGCCTTGAAAGACAGGATTTCATTCTTTTTTTTATGGCTGAAATAGTATTCATCCATGTTGTAGCATGTCAGGATTTCCTTCCTCTTTAAGGCTGAGTGATATATTCCATTGTATGTATATACCAACATTTTATTTATTTAAATTTATCTGCCAATGGATTTTTCAGTTGTTTCCACCTTTTGGCTATTATAAATAATGCTGCTGTGAACATGGGTGTACAAATAACTTCAAGACCCTGCTTTTAATTCTTCTGAATATATATCCAGAAGTGTAATTTCTGGATCATATGGTTATTTTATTTTTGATTTTTTGAAGAATTTCTGTTGTTTTTAAAGTCACTTTTGATGGTTTGTTCTTTGCTAGAAAATATATATTTCAGTTTTATCAGTGCAGAGTTGTATATAATACTTACATATTTTACTTGTACAATTATATAAAGGTTATATTATATTTCCATATTCTCATATAATTATCTTTAGTATCCATGTTTGTAACTGTTTACTCATTTCTCTTTCCTCGTTCATGTTTACTATTTTATTGGTCTTTAAAACCTAGGCTTTGATTTTGTTTCCTAGCATTTAAATTTTTCTGTTTCATTAATTTTAGCTTTCATTTTATTTATACTGTTATTTCTTGAGGCAATGGCTTGGTTCATCTATTTTCAGTTTTTAAAAAAACTAAAGTATTTGTAAGGCTCTATTTTTTTTTTAGTTATAGGAATTTTTACTATATTCTGGTTATTCATCCCTTATGAGATACATTATTTGCAAGTATTTTCTCCCACTCTGTGGATTGTTGTTTCATCTTCTTGATAGTGTCCTTTGATATACAAAAGTTTTTATTTTGATGAAATCCAGTTTATCTGTTTTTTCTTTTGTTGCCTGTGCTTTTTTGGTATCATATACAAGAAATCTTTGCCAAATCCAATGTTGAAAATATTTTTTTTCCTATATTTTCTTCTAGGAGTTTTATGGCTTTACTGTTAAGTTTTGGTCTTTGATCTATTTTGAGTTAAGTTTTGTATATGATGTAAGAAAAGGGTCCATCTTCATTCTTTTGCATGTGGATAATCAGTTTTCCTAGCATCATTTGTTGAAAAGACCGTCCTTTCTCTATTGAATGGTCTTAGCACCTTTGTCAAAAATTGGTCATATGTGTGAGGGTTTCTTTCTAGGCTCTCTATTCCATTGGTCTGTATGACTGTGCTTATGCTAGTACCACATTGTTTTGATTATTTTGGTTACTGTAGCTTTGTAGTAAGTTTTCAAATAAGAAAGTGTGAGTTCTCCAACTTTATTCTTTTTCAAGATAGTTTTGACTATTATGCGGCTCTTTGAGATTCCATATGAATTTTAGGATGAGTTTTTCTTTTTTTTTTTTTTGAGACGGAGTCTCGCTCTGTCGCCCAGGCTGGAGTACAGTGGCGCGATCTTGGCTCACTACAAGCTCTGCCTCCCGGGGTCACGCCATTCTACTGCCTCAGCCTCCCAAGTAGCTGGGACTACAGGCGCCCGCCACCATGCCCGGCTAATTTTTTTTGTATTTTTAGTAGAAACGGGGTTTCACCATGTTAGCCAGGATGGTCTCCATTTCCTGACCTCGTGATCTGCCCGCCTCGACCTCCCAAAGTGCTGGGATTACAGGCGTGAGCCACCGCACCTGGCCTTTTTTTTTTTTTTTTGCAAAAAATACTATTGGGATTTTGATAGGGATTGCATTGAATCTGTGTATTGCTTTGGGTAATATTGTTACCTTAACAATCTAGGAACGTGGGATATCTTTCCATTTATTTATGTTTAATTTCTTTCAGCAATGTTTTGTAGTTTTTTATTAAGTTTTTCACCACCTCGATTAATTCCTATGTATTTTATTTTGGATTCTATTGTAAGTGGAATTGTTTTCTTAATTTCCTTTTAGTATTTTTCATTGCTAATGTATAGAAATTCAGCTGATTTTTGTGTGCTGATTTTGTATTCTGTGACTTTGAATTTATTAGCTCTAACAGCTTATTTTTGGTGTGTATGTGTCATCTTTAGGGATTTCTACATATATATCATCTGTGAATAGACATAGTTTTGCTTCTTTCTGTCCAATTTCAATGAATTTTCCATTTTTTTCTTGCCTACTTGCTCTGTCCAGAATTTCTAGTATTATGCCAAATAGAAGAAGAAAAAGTGGGCATCCTCATCCTTTTCCTGATCTTAGGGGAAAAACTTTCAATCTTTCACTATTGAGTATGTTGTTAGCTATTGGTTTTTAATACATGGCTCTTATGATGTTGAGGAAATTTCCTTCTATTGCTAGCTTGAGTGTTTTTTTTTTATCATAAAAGGCGTTGAACTTTGTCAAGTGGTTTCTCTGTATTGATTCAGATGATCATGTGGAGTTTCTTCTTCATTCTATTAATGTGGTATATTACATTGATTTTTTCATTGTTGAATCATCTTGTGCTCCTGGAGTAAGTTTCACTTGGTCATGGTGTGTCATCCTTTTAATAGGCTGCTGATTTTGTGAAGTTTTTCATCAGTATTCCTAAGGTGTATTAGTCTGTAGTTTTCTTGTAGTATTTTTGTCTGGCTTTGGTATCAGGGTAATGTTGGACCATAGAACTAATGAAGAGAAGTGTTCCCTTCTCTTTAATATTTTGGAATTGTTTGAGAAGCATTCTTTAAATGTTGGGTGGAATCAACCAGTGAAAGCTATCTGGTCCTGGCCTTTTCTTTGGGAGCTTTGTGATTACTGATTAATCCCTTTACTAGTTATAGTTCTATTTAGATTTTCTATTTCCTCATGAGTTAGTTTTGGTAGATTGTGTGTTTGTAGAAATTTGTCCATTTTGTCCAGGTTATCCAAATTGTTGGCATACAGTTTTACATAGTATCGTCTCATAATTCTTTTTATTTTTGCAAAATCAGTAGTGTCACCACTTTCTTTTTTTTTTTTTGTGGGGCGGGGGTGGGGGCATAGAGTCCTGCTTTTTCCCACAGGCTGGAGTGCAGTGACAAGATCTTGGCTCACTGCAACCTCTGCCTCCTGGGTTCAAGTGATTCTCCTGCTTCAGCTTCCCTAGTAGCTGGGACTACAGGCATGCACCACCATGCCTGTGTAATTTTTGTCTTCTTTACAGTAGAGACGGGGGTTTTACCATGTTGGTCAGGCTGGTCTTAAACTCCTACCTCAAGTGATTCGCCTGCCTTGGCTTCCCAAAGTGCTGGGATTACAGGCATGAGCCACTACATCTGGCCGTGTCACCACTTTCATATCTGACTTTAGTAATTTGGTGGTCTTTCTCTCTGTCTCTCTTTTATTTATTTATTTATTTATTTTTTAACCGATCTAGCTAGAGTTTTGTTGACTTTTTCAAAGAATCAGCTTCTGGTTTTGTAATTTTTCTCCATTGTTTTTCTGTTCTCTGTTTTCACTCTAATTTTTATTATTTTCTTTCTTCTGCTAGCTTTGGTGTAGTTTACTCTTTTTCTAGTTCCTTGAGGTATATGGTTAGGTTATTGAATGAGAACTTTCTTATTTTTTGATGTAACTGTTTACAGCTTTACATTTTTCTTTTAGCCCTGCATTCACTGCATCCTATAAGTTTTAGTATGTTGTGTTTTCGTTTTCATTTGTCTCACGTTGGTTTCTAATTTCCTTTGATATTTTTTCCTTTGATCTATTAGTTAACATTCACAAATTTTCACATATTTGTGATTTTTTTTAGTTTTTTTTATCTGCTGTTGGTTTTTCATTTCCATTATGATCACAAAACATACTTTGTATGATTTCAGTTTCTTTAAATGTATTAAGACTTATTTTGTAGCCTAACATATGGTCTGTTTTGGAGAATGTTCCATGTACACTTGAGAAGAATATATTTTGCTGGTGTTGGGTGAGTTTAGTTTTTGACATGTTACATTTGAGCATTCATTTAGGAGAAAAGCCAAGGGAAGAAATTTGTTAATGAACTGTAAAGAGGGGTTGACATCACAAGAGTAGGTAATTTTTTTTGAGAAACAAATTTAGAGCAACAGAACAGCCTTGAATATATTCTTATTTAGAAGGCTGAAGGTTGAATATAACCTGGAGTGTTAGAAAAGGGTGGAACAGTTTATCATAGACCAGAGCCAAGAAAGTATAATATTTAGACTTTAAATATCAAAAAGAAGATATGATCAGCTGAATTCAAAGTTGAAGGCTAGGCGTGGTGGCTCATGCCTGTAATCCTAGCACTTTGGGAGGCCGAGGCAGAAGGATCACTTGAGCCCAGGGGTTCAAGACCAGCTTGGCCAACATGGTGAAATCCTGTCTCTACTAAAAATACAAGAATTAGCCAGGCATGGTGGCAGGCACCTGTAAACCCAGCTACTCTGGAGGCTGAGGTGGGAGAATCGCTTGACCCTGGGAGGCAGAGGTTGCAATGAGCCGAGATCGTGCCTTTGTACTCCAGCCTGGGCAACAGAGGAAGACACCATCTTGGGGGAAAAAAAAAAAGTTGAGAAAACAGCTTGTTTGGGAAGGACTGTTTTTTGTATTCCTTTAATAATTCAATAAAGAAAATAGAAAAAGGATTTTTTTTTAAATTTGAGAAACATTTAAATGATGACCACTACTTAAATTATGAAATTGAAAACCACAAATATAAATTATGCATTCTTTATAGTATGAGTTTTAGAGGCTGTTGATTTGCTATAATATTAGGTACATCTGGAATAGAAGAAACTTCATATATTATCTTATCACTATATTTGAATTCTGTAGAAGTTATTTCTGGACAGTCTACGAAAAGCTCTTGCTGGCCATGGAGGAAGTAGGCAGCTGACAGAAAGTGCTGCAATTGCCTGTGTCAAACTGTGTAAAGCAAGTACCTACATCAATTGGGAAGATAACTCTGTCATTTTCCTACTTGTTCAGTCCATGGTGGTTGATCTTAAGGTAACATGCTTATTCTTTCTCTACTACAAACTTTAAGAAAATTAAATGAATTTTCTAGCATAAGTATTATGTCAAAGATAATTGCTAACATTAAAGTTCCGATTCTTTGTTAACAAGTTCATAGGACTTGTTTTTGTTGTTACTGTGTTCATCAGCCTAAATGGACTGAGAATATGAAGAAAACACCATTTTCTTAAATAAGCATAAATATACAGACTTGGGTTTAAAATAATGTGGCAATTAGGGCCTGAAAGGAACCTATATATGGTATAGGAAGAATTGTATTAGACTGATGAACCACAGTATGGGTGCTTTGTGCTTCTTCTGGCAGCTGAATTTTACTGCCATCTGTGTGGGTAATATGTTGATGTTATTACATGTTAGTAAAGAAATACTGCATGGGTATTTAAAGTTTTCTGTTGGGGTTTTTATAGAACCTGCTTTTTAATCCAAGTAAGCCATTCTCAAGAGGCAGTCAGCCTGCAGATGTGGATCTAATGATTGACTGCCTTGTTTCTTGCTTTCGTATAAGCCCTCACAACAACCAACACTTTAAGGTGAGAGCATTGGTTTTTATCTAACTATATTTACTGATCCTGTTATCCTTTATAAACTAAAAGACTATAGAGATTAATAGGTTCACTTTTATCGGTATTTCTCACTATTATGTGTTGATGTTCATTTCAAGACCTTAAAAACTTAGTGTTTTTTTTTTTTTAAAAACTTTCTATTTGCTGTTCTTTTTGGCTTCATTTATGTTACTGAGTATTTTTCTCATAGAAATAAGCTTTTTTTTCTTTTTCTATAGATCTGCCTGGCTCAGAATTCACCTTCTACATTTCACTATGTGCTGGTAAATTCACTCCATCGAATCATCACCAATGTAAGTTCAAAAGGTATTGCTAAATTACTAAAAAAATTTTTTTCTTTCTTTTCTTTGCATATTTCTTTTTAAGAAATGCACTCTTGGTTTTCAAAAAGGTTCTGAATTTAGATGTATGAAATAGGAAAATTTCTCCATGGTGATTCTATTTGATAATTGATAAATATTTGTATTTTTCATATTAAGTCTTGACCGAAGGGACCATATTAAGGAAGATGGAGTTAATAAGATGCTTTGGAAAGATTAAATCTAAAACGTTTTATTCAGATCAGAAGCCCTTGAGAAAAATGTCACTGAAAATACAATTTAAAATTTTCATCCCAGAGCTTTTCAAACATATTATTCGAATACTTTTAGCCCTTTTACAGCATTTGATACATTGACTTGCCACCTTACCATTTAAGTTAAAAGAAATAGTATTTATGTTGTAGTCTAGTATAGCACATTGACAAAATGATGGGACTATATTTGATGGTACTTTTAAATCTTTTGATCCTAAATTCATTCATAGTGTAAAATTTCATTTTTCTTAAACAAAATGAAATATTAACATACTTTAAAGTAGGTAGTCACAAGATACAAAAGCATATCAGACAAAGTAAGTGAAATCATTAAAAGGTACTTGTGAAACCTTCAACTCTGTCTGATGTGGAGACATTAAATAGACAGCAAAACTTTATCAGATTTGGACTGTGGATTTTTAAAATTCTGTTCTTGTAATTATGAACAACCCTATTGAAAGTTTTCAGGTGTTATTTTCCATTGTTCCACTTTTATCAAATGATACTCACATTTATGGGTAAATTGGTTGACGCTTTCCTTCCTTAAAGGAGGCTGTAATCATTGATAACTTAGTATATTTGACCTGTTTATAATCAAATTCCATTTTAAGACTGTGCCTCTGGTGAGTTGAAAATAACCCTTCACCTCATTTGCCCTGGATGTTGTATTTATTTAAAATAAATACTGCACATATGCTATCCATTCCTGCAGTGGAAAATTAACTATTGATAAAGCTATTTGGTGACACATTTAATTTTTCTCAGCAGGTGTTTAGTGAGCATTTTGGGAGGACAGTCCTTTGTTGTGCAGGTTGCCTTGGGCATTGCAGGACCTTTAACATCTCTGGCCTCATTTCATTAAATGCCAGTTGTGCTGCATCTCCCCTTGCCTAGTCATTATGAACAAATAAACATGCCTGAGGGAATGATACCTCCTCCCTTAGTTGAGTATCACTGAGTTAAATTGTAGGTAAAAGTAACATTGAATATGCTTTGTTCCAAAAGGGAAAGTTTAATGAAGATTGTAAATAAGGTATGTTTGTATTAAAAACTTAAGAAAAAAATCACTGTACTTTTGTCGGCATAATGAGCCAGGGCATTGTACCTTCAAGGTTTACTTTCAAGGCCATTAAAAAAAAAAAAAAGATGATTTCCCCCCTCAAGTTTATGTGTAACTCAGAAATAAGACATTATTGCTTTTTTGCGCTGTGGCTCAGAACACTAAAAATATTCAAAGAGTGGATAGCTTTGCATAAATGCTTAAAATTTGTATATAATAAACCCAATATATACTTTTTTGATACCTTATGGCTAGTTACTTTAATTGTGAAATATTTTTGTCTACAACTGACTATATAGAGCACTTTCAAGCATGGACTTGGCACTGCTGTAAGTGGCTGAGCTGCTCCTTTCTGGGTTCCAAGCATGCCTGGAGTGGTGCTTCATGCATGCCTCAGTGTACTTGGTGAAAGTGGCTGTGCATCCTCTTCTACTGTAATGAGCACTGCATGTGTGGAGGGTGGAGTGTGTCTGTATCAGAGATCAAGTTATATGAAAATCTGTTTTTATAAAGAAAAAAACTACATTGACTAATTTTTAAATATTAAGTATCAGTAATTTTTCAGTGAAATAGCTTGAAAAGGAACATAAATATTAGTTCAAAGTATCTTTTTAAATTATTCTTTGGGTAGTGATACTTTATTATTATAGATAGCGTGGGAAATTGTTTCTCGTTAGGATATTTTCCCCCTTGGTTTGAGGCTAATGACTATTGAATCTGAAGTACTCTTTTGGTTGAAAAGGACTATTTATAAAGTGAATATACAAATTTATGAGATTGACTATTTTAGAGTTTCATTGAAGACATTTATTATGGCAATATTTTTGTCTTGAAAACTCACATGAAATTATTCTTAGATATTTGGACTTCTGATCTTAAATTCATTCATAGTGTAATTTTTTTTCCTACTGATTCTTGGTTCAATGTACCTCATAAGTTCTCTTCTCCCATGGTTCTTTAGCCAGTCCACACATTTTTTTTAAAGCATCACATTCTCAAATGAGATAAAAGTTTTACTGATGTGTATTGAGGGTTTGTGTAGAAGTAGTAAGGTGTTTGGAGTTCTACTTTTGTGAAACATACTCATACTCAGTTCATAAGTACTGAGTTTAGATCTAAAATATTCTAGTGTTTCTTCTTAGAAAATCTTCAAATATATCCACTATTTGATTCTTATTATAATGCAGGTTCCTAGCAGTTGCTAAAATAGTAGTTGTACTGTCATCTTTTTTATTATGATGTGCCATAAGAGATGAATTATAGTTGTAAGATCTATGTTATATGCATAATCTTCATAGACTTCCTTTAGGTTAAATTAGATATGTAATTGGGAAATTTAAAAAGTAATATACACACTTATGAAACAATTATCTTAGCCATCACTGGTACATGCTATAGCTCATATATTACTTATTTCTGTTTTTTCCTTAAGACAATTTATCGTAATTTACATATGGATAGTTCACATACTGAAAATGAGATGATTGCTTTCTATTGAGAGGTTGTAGTTGAAAGGAATTGTTTCCAAGGCATTTGAAAATTATTTAAATCTCTTAAGGAATTGCCACATAATTTGTTCATATTATGTAAGTGTTGCCATTTGGCTATAAACATGGTATTTTCAAGGAAAAAAAGAGTAAGTCTACTTTAATTGACTGGTGTTCAGGAAGGACACATTTAGTAACTGCTCAAAATACTAAACTTTTTTGCCAACCACATGATGTCTAGTTTTTCATGCTTATTTTATTTGCAAATGTATATTTTACTTTAAAATGAATATATTATGAAAAATGAAAACTATGAAAATTACTAAATCTTAAGCCTAAAGTTATTTTATATGGTGCACCTGGTACCACAATACAGTTTCAAAAGCTATTAAAAAAAGACACAGTAATTTGAATAGGCTGTTATATGGGATGCCTTTCTTAGTTTATCAGTTTCTGACAAGATCTTATGAGATGTGTTGGGTAAGGAAGACCCTTCACTCAATGTACTTTGTTATTATTCAGCTTTTTGTTACTTTAGGCTGATTAACACAAGCTGTATAATTTAGTAAGTATAAGGAAATCAAATTGCATTGGTTGCTTTGGGCAAGTCAAAGTTCCTGTGAGTTGGAGGAATCCATTATACTATCAGACTAAAAATTGATCATTTGTAGGAACTAGATTAAATAAAGTAGGAGTTGAAGGAAAAATGTAAACAACCATACTGTCCCAAAAAAGCATTTCTTTCCTCCCAGTTTTGGGATTCCTCCCTGAATGGAGTTCAGTATTCAAAATGTGTATCATAAGTTGGTTTTATATTTTACTATCTGGCTAACAGGATTTGTAATCCACAGTTTGGGTTAAGGTAATATAACTTGATGCTATTCAAAATATTCTGAGAATTCCAAGTGAAGAAATTAAAATGTCGAGACTTCAATTAGCTTAGTTTTGAATAAGAAAAAATCTGGGACTGAAATGTGAGAGATGTGAGGCTATTCAATCTCTCCTATCTACAATTTGAATGTATTATTCTTCCAGATATTTTTTATAAACATCTGGAGTATTATAAATTAGAAGCCTACATTTTAGGTCATTTAATGCATAGTCTACATATGTAGTGAAAGTTCATCCAGTCAGTTTTGTATTAAATGATAGACTTTAAAGATATAGTGATTTTCACAATTGTCATTTTTTAATAATATATCAAGTCATTCATTTTAAAGTTAAAGATACACTTCCAAATAAAATAGGCACTAAAAACTAGACATCAGAGCTAAACAGGTTAAATTGAAAAAGAAAATACATAAAATAATTGTTTAAAAAATATTTCACTAGGATCAGTTTGTCTTTGTTTATGGTAATTGTTAGTCTCCCATGTATCATGTCATCATTGCATATCAATTTAAGATTATAGGTTTACTTAATAGTTTTATTTCATTTACTAATTTCATGTTGTAATTATCATTGTTGTCTGTAAACATATAAGTAATGGTTTTCCACATACACTTTTAATACTGTGTTGAACCACTAATCACTTTTAAAGCTTTGATAATAGCATTCTTACCTGGGAAAATATATGCCATGTATGCACGTGTTCCAGAAATTGTAAAACATTAAATTTAAAAAAAAAAAAAAGAAGATTGGCTACAGATTAGCTCTCTGAAGACTTTATTTTTCAAATTCACTGGCTAATCATTGAGAAAAGATTGTCTCACATGCACATGCTCATGAAGTGGGCAATTTGTCTCATGCTAACTATTATGTTTTATAATATAATATGTATGAGTTAGTGTTTGAATTAAAGACGTTGTTTGAAGACTTTGGAAATCATGGTGTGTGTTTGCATGGTCTTAGAAAGTTCCCGACAAAAGGATAAAACTTAAAACTACAGTGATAAACAGAGCATACAACTCATGTAATTTTGTACTTTTTCTTCCTTATGGTCTTTGTTTTTCTCTAGTCTGCATTGGATTGGTGGCCTAAGATTGATGCTGTGTATTGTCACTCGGTTGAACTTCGAAATATGTTTGGTGAAACACTTCATAAAGCAGTGCAAGGTTGTGGAGCACACCCAGCAATACGAATGGCACCGGTAAGATAAATCACGAATTTTGAATCTCACCTCCTTTCTATTGCATTTTTTTAGTGTCTTTATCCCATTCCTGCTGCTTTGGTTATTTTAGAGAATTGAATGGGTCCTTCATTTCCTCTAAATGTTGTGGTATGTTGTATATAGAATATTGTTGAATACTAGATTATAATGTTTTTTTCCACTGTTTCCATGAGTTGAACTTAACTTTTCTTAGATAAATTTTCTCACAAAACACTGAAAGTCTTAATGAATGTCACCTTTTTTTTCTGTTTTTAAAGTTTTTTTTCTCTTTAAAACTTTTGAACAAAAATATTTTGATTAGCCTCTCACGTTTTGGGGATGAGTAAGGGAAGCTGACTCCTGGGTTAGAGTGAATGTTGCTGCTAATGCACATTTTAGCTCATTGAATGGTGACTATTACACATAGGAAATGAATAAAATTTAGAGTTTTTGTATTTAAAATAAAAATATTTTGTATTTCAACAAATATGCCTTGAGGTTTTACAAATGATAGGAACTTTGATACTGACATTTGACTCTAAACTTAATAAAAAGCAGACTTAAAATTGGGTATTCTCACAGATTATTACTCTTAATATGGAATTTGAAAACTCCTATGGGATCAATTTAAAAAGATAATTATAAGATTGTGGAAGTCATTTTTTGGTGTTTATGTATAGCAAGAGTATTATACAAGAGCAACTTTTGACATTGATTGGTGGTGCTTTGTCTTCTGCTTCTTATTTTCTATTATTGGCTGCTGTCGCTCACATGATCAGATGCCAACCAGTCACTGTTTTGCATGGCAGTGGGCTTCTGTGGCTGTAAGTATGACCCATTGTAACTACATCAGAAAAGTCCTTGGTTTCTTTGACTTTTCTGTGTATAGTTACCATTATAGTCACATCTTGTCATTTCAACTGAAAATATAGCATGTCTTCACCTGTTGGTTTTATCTAGTAAGTTAGTCATTTCACAGTTAGGAGATAATTTAAACAGCTTCCTCGCTGGCATGCTTCTCTTTTTCCAAGTCCCCTTAGTCAGTGAAATATTTTGGTTTTATACAGTTGTGGTTCACTCTTATCCAGTTGTCAGTAATTATTTCTGAGGATTGTTTATCTTAGATGTTCAAATAGAGAAGTTTTTTGTGTCATATATTTTGGGATTATTGAGCCTAAAAAATATAGCCAAAAGATCATGGCAATGATGTTTCCTTAAGTAAACTTTAAAATGCAAGGTTACCTTTTAGTTGACTTTTTGTAATGCCAAGTACTTCATTTTTTTTTAAGTTGAAAAAATTTTCAATACAGGTATAAGTTAATTGGAGATAAGCATAAATAATAGCTGTTTAAATGTTATTTAACAAGATATTTTTAAAAAATCTTTTAAAACTACTTGAAATAAGTTGTTTAAAAGTTATTTATTGACCTGTTTATTCCAGAGATCTTCTGGGAAATTAGAAGTTTATTTGACTTTTTTGTTTTAAGTTTACTACCTTTTCTGGTAGAAAATTAATGGCCTCCAATAATAGGACTTGGTGAGAGGTTAATATTCACTTCCTGTTTAACTTCAATATCCACTTTACCAGCTGCCCATAATTTTCTGTGAATAAGGACTAAAAATGAAACTAAATGATTGTTTTGAACAGAGGTAAAATTTGATTGGTAGTCTGAATATGTTCTCTATACTTAGAAGTTATTTTACTTCTTAGCCCTAGTTATAAGCTGATTCTGAGAGCTACATATTATTTTACTGAAAAGCCATAACTAGAGAAGATTTCCTCTTTTGGCCCAAGGACACCTGTAATAAGAATTTAGTTTTTATTTCTAATTATTTTCCGAAAATATCAGTATACATTTAATTTTCAAAATCATTCCTAAGCTGTTTATGTTTTTGAAATGTTATATGTATGTATATTTGTACATAATGACTAAAGGACAGCTTTTGGGCTGATATTACCAGGAGAGAAAATAAATAGCAAATTTAATATGAAACAATTTTTAGAATAAGAAAATTTCAGGTTTTGAATGGCTGTTAGGGTAAAATCTCACCCCTCATAAACTTGGTGAGTTAACAGTCAGATAACCAGTATGGAAGTATTGACCTTCTACTCTTTGCCAGGCAAAGGTGCTAATGCCAGGGAAGCATGGTGAACTAAACATACACAGCACTTCCCCTCACAGAGATTCCAAGCAAAAGGTTTATAGCTTTTGCTTGAAAATGCCTAATGAAGAACTCAACACTGGGCACGATGGCTAACGTCTGTAATCCCAGCACTTTGGGAGGCCAAGTTGGGTGGATCACCTGAGGTCAGGAGGTCGAGACCAGCCTGGCCAACATGGTGATACCCTATATCTACTAAAAATACAAAAATTAGCCAGGCGTGGTGGTGCATGCCTGTAATTCCAGCTACTCAGGAGGCTGAGGCAGAAGAATCGCTTGAACCTGGGAGGCGGAGGTTGCAGTGAACTGAGATGGCGCCATTGCACCCCAGCGTGGGCAACAAGAGCGAGAATCTGTCTCAAAAAAAAAACAAAAAAACTCACTACAGGTGGCATGGAGTCCGGCAACACAGGCAAATATATATAATAAATGGTTTACAGATAATACCTAACATCAGAGTTTCCTACTGTTGGCACTATTAACATTTTGGACTGGATAACTCTGGTATAGGGGGCTGTACTGTGCATTGTGGGATATTCAGCAGCATCTCTGGCCTCTACCCACTAGATGCCAATATTTCCTTTACCCTCCAGCCCTCCCAGTCATGAAAACCACACATGTCTCCAAACATTTCCAGATGCCCCCTGGGGGACAAAATCACCCCCACTTGAGAACCACTGTATTACAGAGTATGTTCAGTGGGTTGTCCCTCATTTGTATTGCCTCAAAAGATTCGGGACTGATAAACCTGAGCCATTAGCTTGCTTCGGAAGTAGCAATCAAGGAGTTCTGTTGCAAAACAGTAAAAGTAAAATAATATCTGCTTCAAGGCTTTACTAACACTTTGTATTTTGGAGAGACAAGTTACTTGTTGGAAGGAGCTACGTATTTGAAAATTTTCTCTTCGACCAAGACAGAATCATGTCTCTGTCACTTACAGCCATCATTGATCCTCTTTCTTTTGGAGCTCTATAGAATACTTCTGATTCTTCCACAAGGTGGCCCTGCAGATATTTGAATAAGGTTATTCTGTACTCCTAGAATTCGTTTTATTTTTATATCATTTTGGCGTTGGAAGGGATTTTATTCTTTTAGCTCTCTTTTTTCTTTCTTCTTGAGACAGAGTCTCACTCCGAGTCCCACTCTGTCACCCAGGCTGGAGTGAGTGCAGTGCAGTGATGCAATCTTGGCTCACTCCAACCTCTGCCTCCTAGGTTCAAGTGATCTCCTGCTTTAGCCTCCCGACTAGCTGGGGTTACAGGCGCCCACCATCATGCCAGCTAATTTTGTATTTTTAGTAGACCATTTAGCACCATTTTGGGCAGGCTACTCTTGAACTGTGACCTCAAGTGATCCACCTGCCTCAGTCTCCCAAAATGCAGGGATTATAGGCATGAGCCACTGCGCCTGGCCTCTTTTAGCTCTCTTTAAAAGTGTATGTGTGTTTGTTGGGTCTGTTTTTATAGCTAAAGAAACTGAAGCTTAAATAAAGTTATATTAATAACAAATGCATGGTTAATGAACAGTCAACTAACCAGAGTTAGTTCTGAGGTTTCTTGACATTCAGTTCAGTGTCTTTATCAGGTTCTTTAGTTGTCCTTCTTCACTAGCAAGTTAGCTTGATGAAAGCAGTAGCTTTGTCTGGCTTATTCAACACCGAATCCCTAACTTTTGAACAACATCTGATACATATTGGGCATTTAGTACATGTTTGCAGAATGAATGAAGGAATGAATTTATTACTTGATGTGGTTTCAAAATCCTCGTCCAGGCCGGGCGCAGTGGCTCACGCCTATAATACCAGCACTTAGGGAGGCCGGGGCGGGCAGGTCACTTGAGACCAGGAGTTTGAGACCAACTGGGCCAACATAGTGAAACCTTGTCTCTACTATAAATGCAAAAAAATTAGCCAGGTGTGGTGGCAGGCACCTGTAGTTATAGCTACTCAGGAGGCTGAGACAGGAGAATTGCTTGAACCCGGGAGGCGGAGGTTGCAGTGAGCCAAGATTGTGTCACTGCACTCCAGCCTGGGCAACAGAGCGGGACTCTGTCTCAAAGAAACAAAAACAAAAAACAAAAAACCCTCCTGTTTCTGATTTGCTTCTCTTCTGGAAAGACCAACCTGACAAAAATTTTTAAAATCAAAATGCCATATTAAGATCTGATGTTAGTGATACAGATGTAATACTATGATGTGATAATTGATAAAAGCTATTAAACTGTTGTGTTTGTATACCCTGTTTCTATTAATACAATCTAAGATAGTATTATTTTATATTGACTTTTTAGTTATTTAAACTCTTTGGCCATTTTTATATGAATGTTGAGCCATAACTTCTCCTTTGTACTTTTATAGTATTTTTTTAATATTTGAAATGTTTGTCTTAGCACTAATTTTACTATTTGCAAACTAACATCTCCTGCTTTCATAAAATTCAAAACTGCCAATAACAGATGTATGAATTTTCACAAATATTTGTTATTTCTCAACATTTTTTATCTTAAATGGCATGCTGGCTCACCAGATCTTTCTTACATGCCTGTTATTCAGTCACATAGTCTAAATTAACAAGTGGTTTGGGCCTTTAGTAAATGTCTGAAGACTGTGGTTCATGAATTTCTTCCCAGACATGATTACCTCTCATCTTTGGCCAGATCACATGTACCAGCTTGTATTCCTGCTAATACCTGCAATATAGAAGGTCAACTAATGAATGAATGAATTTTTTTCTTACATTTCTAATTAAGAAACAAATTGCTCCTTTAGCATGTTGTTCCTCACTTTCTGTAACCCACTAAAATTAAAAGGTATTTGAGATGAATTAAATTTATTGGAATTTCTGAAGTCATACTTTTCATATTAGACAGGCATGTTGGAACAGAATTTACATGTTGATGCTTGGGATTAAGAGGTGACATAATTAAACTAATATAGTCATACATCACATAATGACAGGGACATGTCTTGAGAAATGAGTGCATCCTTAGTGATTCAGTCATTGTGCAAACATCATAGAGTCTACTTACATGAACCTAGACGGTTATATAGCCTGCTACATACCTAGGATATATGGTCTAGCCTACTGCTCCTAGGCTGCAAACCTAGGCTAAACAGCATGTTACTGTACTGAATACCGTAGGCAGTTGTAGCACAATGGTAAGTATTTGTTTATTCAAACAGAAAAGGTGCAGTAACAATACAGTATAAAAGAAAAAAATGTATAGGACACTTAACACAAATGGAGTTTGCAGGACTGGAAGTTGCTGTGGGTGAGTCATTGAGTGAGTGTTGAGTGAATGTGAAGCCTAGGACATTACACTACTGTAGACTTAAAATTTTTTTAAATTTATTTTACTTTTAATACTTTTGCATTTTTCTCATACTCAGGATCTATACTGTAGACTTTATAAACACTACACTTAAGCTGTATCAAATTTATAAAAAATATTTTTATATGATAATTAACTTTATGGTAGCTTTTAAAATATAAACTTTTAAATTTTTTAATTTTTTGACTCTTGTAATAACACTTAGCTTAAAACACATTGTATAGCTAGCTGCATAAAATATTTTTCTTTATATCCTGTAAGTTTTTTCTATTTGAAAATGTTCTATTTTAATTTTTATTTTGAAAACTGTTTTAAGATCTGGGACACAAACATACACATTAGCCTAGGCCTACATGGGGTCAAGATCATCAATCAGTGTTACTGTCTTCCACCTCCACATCTGCTCCCATTGGAAGGTTTTTAGGGGAAATAACGTGTGGAGCTGTCATCTCTTGTGGTAACAATGCCTTCTTCTGGAATACCTCCTGAAGGACCTTCTGAGGCTGTGTTTCATAGTTAACTTTTTATCTTTAAGTAGGAGTATCTTTAAGTAGGAGTATCACAATACAAAGTATACTATAGTAGGCTGGGCCTAGTGGCTCATGCCTGTAGTCCCAGCACTTTGGGAGGCCAAGGCAAGTGGATCACCTGAGGTCAGGAGTCAAGACCAGCCTGGCCAACATGGCAAAACCCCTTCTCTACTAAAAATACAAAAAAATTAGTTGGGCGTGGTGGTGCATGCCTATAGTCCCAGCTACTCGGGAGGCTGAGGCAGGAGAATTGCCTGAACCCGGGAGGCAGAGGTTGCAGTGAGCCGAGATCGCACCACTGCACTCCAGCCTGGGCAACAAAGTGAGACTTGGTCTCAAAAAAGTATATTAATAATAAATACATAAACCAGTAACAGTTATTTATTCTCATCAAGTATTGTATACTATACATAATTGTATGTGCTATACTTTTTTTTTTATGTGACTAGAAGTGAAGGTTTGTTTACACCAGCATCACTACAGACAATAACGCATTGTGCTTGGAAATCATGATGGCTATGTTACTAAGTGATAGGAATTTTTCAGCTATGTTACATATTGTCTATCTTTGACTGAAATGTTGTTATGTGGCATATGACTCTATTTACTTTTTTTGGAAATGATTCTTAAGGAAAAATTCTGATACCTGCTAATTGTTCTCTGATCCTGTGTTCCTGTGCAATGGCTGCATCAGGGAAGAGCCATTTGATAGTTACACTTAGTTACATCAAAATAAATAAATTTGTTTAATCAAAGTTTCAGCTTGATCTGAGGTGAAACACCTCAACTTAGAGTGAGAAAAAAATACAGTTGAAAGAGAGCAAACATTAAAACCAGAATTTATTAAATCATTTAGTAAAACATTTGCTTTGGGATTGGGGGGCAGTTATAAAAGCAAACTATTTGGAAGTTTTGCTATTTCTCTTCTGTAGTGACATTCTTGAGTATAAATGTGTGCATTAAATAGCTGTTCTTCCCCCCTGAGGACTAAAACCCTTCAGTGTTCTTGGGTATAATAACAAATGCATATTTCACTTAAACATTGAGGATAGTTCATTTGTGTTGTAGATATGCATGTCTGCTTCTTAACTTTGAAAGACAGCCTGTTTACTTGGACATTTGTATTATGGGTCCATAGTTGGTACACAGTCTATTATTTCTATATTATAGATATGTTTACATAAAGGCATTCATTCAGAATCAGACTGTGTTCTTTTCAAGGAAAAAAAGAAGGAAATGTTTTATAATAATAGGTGATATTAGCTCTAGAATATAATTGTTGGATTTTTGGTTGAAAAACATCTATAATTATTTTAGTTCATCATATGTCTCTATAATTGAAACATATTTTCTGTAAGTTTACCTGAGTTCTTTCTGTTTTACAAATGTTCTTCAGGCAAAATGCATGCATTCTGTAACTTAAAAGAGGTGGAGTGCCGTCGAAGGAAAAAACAAATTTTACAATTAAACTAGTAAATACAAAGATTGCCTACATAACATGTTTCATTAATTCTAAGAAGCACTTATTTTTACTCTTCTCTAAAATTGGGAATGTATCTTATTTTAAATGGTGTCTTAAAATTGACAGCAGTTTTTCATTCCTTTTGGGACATCAAATAATGATGCATCTTACAATTGATAATGTTGTAGAGTCTATGAAATACTTGTATGTATGTCTGGGGAATGTTTGTTAAATAAATTACCCAGTGTGTATATTTGTGAGAACTATAGACCAAATATTTTTTCCCTTATGTTTTTACATTTTAGAAAATAGTTTTTTACATAGATGTTTTACAACCTGATACTAAGCTTTTAGTATTGTAATAAATTTTCATTGTTTTATTAGATTCATTAAAAAATAATATAGATGGTGCAAAAATGATTTTCATTGTTTTGTTAAGCTTAATAATACTGACCTTATGCTTACTATTGAGTGTTTCTACTTATACCACACATTTGGTAGTATAAAAAATAGCTTTTTTTGAAGTTTTTTAATAATAAATTTCTTTTAAAAGGTTGGATAGCTATTATCCTGAGTCTTATGTCTGATACCATGTTTTTGTTTTGTTTTTAGAGTCTTACATTTAAAGAAAAAGTAACAAGCCTTAAATTTAAAGAAAAACCTACAGACCTGGAGACAAGAAGCTATAAGTATCTTCTCTTGTCCATGGTGAAACTAATTCATGCAGATCCAAAGCTCTTGCTTTGTGTAAGTATTTTTTTATGAAATGTCTCAAAATTATCACACTAAGTTAATTTGGTTTAGCTGAAATGCCAAGACCTTGAGGATAATTTTTAGCTCAAGAGCACTTACTGATCCTTACTGATCATACCTGAAAACTAAGACGTCTCTAAGAAAGCTAATGTATAATGAATACTAATATAATTAGATCAGATTCTTAATTGCCCTTATCATTTCTTAACATTTCTCTTTCTTCTTAATTTCCCTATCATTAAACTAACATACTTTGATGAGATCTCTGTTCTCATCCTATTACTAGGTTATATATTATTCAGGTATAATCCTGGTATGGGGGATAGAAGTGACCATTGATCACAGTGCTGTCTGCATCTACACTATTGGTTTAAAAAATCTCCAGTTGCTTTTGCCAATTTAGCTTTTCTATCCCCCTTTCTTCGTGTTATCAGCTTTTTGTTATCATTGGCTCTGCCTACAAATACTGTATTGGAAAAAGAATGAGGTGAAAATGGGTGTGGTTAGTACTTGAATTATTGTGATTATCATTATTATTATTATTTTGAGACAGGGTCTCGCTCTGCTTCCCAAGCTAGAGAGCAGTGGAGCAGTGATGGCTCACTGCCTTTGAACTCCTGGCCTCAAGCCATCCTCCAGCCTCGGCCTCCCCAAGTGCTGTGATTACAGGCATGAGCCACCGTGCCTGGCTAGTAGTCAGTTATTGTCATAACTACTCTTATTGCCTCAGATGATATTAAATTTCTGAGAACATCACTCTGGTACACAGAGTAATTAGGAACAACGCAAATAATAAAAATGAGTCATAGTGAAGTGATTAACAGCATGGACGCTGGAGACTACTTACTAGCTATGTGATTTGGATGACTATTTAATCTTTCTATGCCTTAGTTTTCTCATCTGATATATTGGGATCATAATAGTTCCTATCTCAGAGATACTGTTAGGAAAATTGAAATAGTACATACAATGCTTTAGGAACAATGCCTGGTGCATAATAAGCACTAAATAAATGTTAGCTATTATTGCTATTAATAAGATACAATTTAACACTAGTATTATTAATGCACCAAATGTAATAGTTCTATATTGTGTCTTTCATAGGATGACATGTTTAACCTTTGTTGAGCTTCTTCAGTCCCGGAGAGCAGCATCAAGCAAGGTTTCTTACCGCTTTGCTCAGTAACTGGCTTTTTAAAAAGTGTTAAGGTGCTTTCGATTTTGGTGGCATATTTTTAAAATTACTGTAATACAGGGAGTTTGTAACTACATGCCTATGATTCCAAGAGTTCTATGAAACTTCATGAATTTTTTAAAAATGTGTATTTATGAGTCATTTTTCTTGGGGAGTGGAGAGGAGAGAAGTAACATTCCTAAAGGATCAGTGACCCCAAAAGAAGGCCTGTGATACTTTAACCCTGAAAACCCCATTCAAGTTTGAAAGTCTAATTAGAATAAACAGATCTTTGGCATGAAAAAATTCCATAAAACCTGTCAGTGAAACTCTATAAAAAAAATGAAGTTCCCTTTCTCTTCATTCCTTTGTTATGTGTTACAAGCTATTTGTGGCATTATTTCGTCATGAAGGTCACATAATACTAGCAGTACTCTGTTTACATGGCGATAATTCACATTCAAAGCAGGCACCAAACTCACCAATGCCTTTTCTACTAAATGTTGCTTCAAGAAGAAGTGAAGCAAAACTTGCCATTTTCCAAGGATCATTTAAAATGGAAATTATTTGCTTTGCTGCCATCTAGTGGTTAATAAATTTTTTTAAAGTAACCATAAGTACATTAAAATAGAAGATTCGTTGTAAATATTTGACCATCTTGTCTTTTACATAAAAATTCTGAGTCTTAGTAATGTAAGGAATGTAGGAATAATTATTAAATGGTCTCAATCATGGTATTTTTAAAGTAATATGGTTTTGTCTTCCATTTTAGTACTCTCAATTTCTCAAGCCTCCTAATTACTCAGCTTGCATCGTTTCTTAGATCCCCCTGATCATTTCTCCACACTGAAGTTATGGCAGTCTCTTTAAAAAGCAAATCTTATTATGCCCCCTCTCAGCTTGAAACCTTTTAGTTGAAATTGCTCTTGCTTATGAAGACCAAACTCCAAATAGATCTACAGGGTCGTGCGAAATCTTTCTCCCATCTACCATTTCTTCCACATGTAGCATTACATTTTTTGTCTTCCTTTACTCTATTCATGATGGTCTTCCTTTCAGTCTTTCTAACCACATGCCTTCATACCTCCCTTGCAGTTGCTTTTCCCTCTGCCTAGAATCTGCTTACTTTTCACATAGTAATTCCTACTCATTCTAAGCTATTGTCACTGCACTGAGGAAGCCTCCCTGACTAGGACACTTTTCCATGTTATAGGCTGTCATAGCAGCATGTACCTTAATAGCTCTTATGTGATTTGCATTTTTATACTTGTTGATATGATTAATTTATTGATGATATCTTCCCCCATGAGACTACATGCTCATGGAGGATGGGAAACACATCTTCTCGTTTTCATTGTTGTGTCTTTGGCATTCAATAAAAATGATTTGGTTTTGGATGAATTTATATGAATGTCAGAAAATAAGCTAACAGTTTTGAATTACAGATACATTGCAGTGAGGGCTTACCTTAGTCATTATAATGGGGAAAAATCTATAGTTAGCAAAATAAAATATGGGACACAAGTTGCATTGGCTTCATATATTCTTTTTTTTTTTTTTTTTGAGACAAGAGTCTCACTATATTGCCCAGGCTGGAGTGCAGTGGTGTGATCTCAGCTCACTGCAACCTCCGCCTCCTGGGTTCAAGTGATTCTCCTGCCTCAGCCTCCCAGGTAGCTGAGATTACAAGCACCCGCCACCATGCCGGCTAATTTTTGTACTTTTAGGAGAGATGGGGTTTCTCCATGTTGGCCAGGCTAGTCTCGAACTCCTGACTTCAAGCAATCTGCCCGCCTTGGCCTCCCAAACTGCTGGGATTACAGGCATGAGCCACCATGCCTGGCCAAACCATATATTCTTGAAGTGTAAATATATGCTTCCAAGTTAAGAGAAACATTTTAGTCTCTAAATAGGTAGGCATTTGGCAGGGCGTGGTCGCTCACATCTGTAATCCCAGCATGTTGGGAGGCCGAGGCAGGTGGATCACCTGAGATCAGGAGTTCGAGACCAGCCTGGCCAACATGGTGAAACCCCATCTCTAATAATAATGCAAAAATTAGCTAGACGTGGTGGCGCATGCCTGTAATCCCAGCTACTCGGGAGGCTGAGGCAGGAGAATTGGTTGAACCCGGGAGGCAGAGGTTGCAGTGAGCCGAGGTCACGCCATTGCACTCTGTTTCAAAAAAAAAAAAAAAAAAAAAAAGGGTAGGCATTCACATTTTTACATAACGTTAATTTTCTTTGCTTAGTACACTATATTTTTCCACGATGAAAAGGACCGAAGTATGGGTATCTGCCAATGCAAATTCTAGCCTTTGCTTTGTTACCAGCTGTGTGGATTTGGTCAGGACCTTTGTATGGGTCAAGAGGGCCATACAGGATAATCATGCAATCCTTATCCAACATGTATGTCCTTTATCTTTGATCACAATCATGTATAAGCTCAAAACCAGTAAGTTCCAAACCAGAGATACGTTCTTTAGCCAGTTTACTATTGTTGTAAAAAAAATTATTCCTCATATTGTTGATGTAATTTTTAATGGGAATTAGTGGTTTTTGTTTTCATTAGGATTTTCCCTGGACATTATTCACATTAATGAACAAGTATAGATGTGGATTAAAAGAATCCCTAACAAAAGAAGTTTTGATTTAATAAAATTTTTATTTTATTGAGATAAAAATACCATACCCACATACCATAAAATTCACCATCTTAAAGTTTACAATTCAGTTGTTTTCAGTATATTTACAAGGTTCTGCAACCATTACCACTATGTAATTCTAGAACTTTTTTTTTCTTTTTTTTTCTTTTTTCCAGATGGAGTCTCGCTCTGCCACCCGGGCTGGAGTGCAGTGGTGCAATCTCGGCTCACTGCAACCACCGCCTCCCAGCTTCAAGCGATTCTCCTGCCTCAGCCTCCCAAGTGGCTGGGACCACAGGCGCATGCCACCACGCCTGGCTAATTTTTATATTTTTAGTAGAGATAGGATTTCACCATATTGGTCAGGCTGGTCTCAAACTCCTGACTTCAGGTGATCCACCCACCACTACCTCCCAAAGTCTTGGGCTTACAGGCGTGAACCACCGCGTCCGGCCTAGTTCTAGAACATTGTTATCACCCCTAAAAGAAACTTGGTACCCTTTAGCAGTCACTGTCTATTTCTTCCTCCTTCTAATCTCTCTCGATTTATTTTTTTTTTTAATTGAAGTTTCCTTTTTTTCCTGCAGAATCCAAGAAAACAGGGGCCCGAAACCCAAGGCAGTACAGCAGAATTAATTACAGGGCTCGTCCAACTGGTCCCTCAGTCACACATGCCAGAGATTGCTCAGGAAGCAATGGAGGTAAGGGGAAAATGAATTCCAGGTTCTTGAAGGAAAGTTTGTAACTATGTACATTCATGATATTCCTTTGGTGTGTGGTTTCTGTGAGTAACAGGTAGATGTCATTTCTGGAAATGGTATGTTTATGTCTATACATTGTTTTATAAAACTCCATGGAGAAAGAAGGGGTTTACTTGCTTTATATCACATAGCAATAACATTGTACAAATTCTGATGCTTAATAAAATAGTTTGAGATTTTCTAATTGCAGTTGACTTTAAAATTTTTAAAAATATTTTTATTAAATATTAAAAATACTAATTTTTAAATTGAGACATAATTCACATACCCTCAATTTGGCCATTTTAAGTAGTTTTTTTTTAAATTTTATTATTATTATACTTTAAGTTTTAGAGTACATGTGCACAATGTGCAGGTTTGTTACATATGTATACATGTGCCATGTTGGTGTGCTGCACCCATTAACTTGTCATTTAGCATTAGGTATATCTCCTAATGCTATCCCTCCCCCCTCCCCCCTAAGTAGTTCTTATTCACACAGTTATGCAACTATCACTACTCTCTAATCCATAACATTTTTATCGCCCCAGAAAGAAACTTGACTCCCCATTCCCTCATCCCTACCAACTACTAATCTATTTTCTGTCTCTATGGATTTGCTTGTTTTAGATATTTCATATAAATAGAATCATAGAATATGTGGCCTTTTATGTCTGGCTACCTTGACTTAATGCTTTCAAGGTTCATTTATGTTGTGGTATGAATCACTGTTTTCTTCCTTTTTATTGCCAAATATTTCATTGTATGGATCTGTTTTGTTCATCTAGTTATCAGTTGGTGGACGTTTGGTGTTGTTTCTACTTTTTAGCTATTAGAAATAATGCTGCTATGAACATTTGTGTAAAAGTCTATATGTGGACATATCTCTTAAGTATATAGGAGTGGAACTGCTAAGTTGTGTGGTAACTCTGTTGAACTTTTGAGGAACTATCAAACTCTTTTTCTGAAGCAGCTGTATCATTTTATGTTCCCAGTAACAACATATGAAGGTTTTAATAGTTCTGCATCCTTGCTAACACTTGTTATAATGTGTCTTTTTGATTGTAGCCATCCTAATGTACATACTGTAAAAATGTTTATACATACCCAGTAAAAATGTTTATAAAAATGTTTTAGCACTTACTACGTAATCATTGCTTCCATTTGTGTACATTGCTATTGGTCCCGTAAATTGATACATTTCTTGTAGTCTTTTTGGAAGGCTATTTGGCAGGAGCTATACAAACATTTCATTTTTTTATACAAATAATTCAATTTCTATCACTTTAAAAATCTTATGAATATAACTCAAAAGGAAAAAGCTGCACACATAGGTACTTATTGCTCTTAATTATAATAGGAGAATATTAAGAGAGCTTTATTTACTGGGAGGAGAATGGGTTAATATTCAATAATGAGAATGGTATTTTAACTTGGTGAGCTGTTAAACATTTATTAAAACTTATATAGATCACACAACAATATGGAAAAATATGAAATGTCAAGTGAGTATACTGCATTTATGGCTTTGTTAAAACGTGGAAAATACAAAAAAAGGCAATATGAAAAGAAAATTAAAGCCTGGAAAAGGCTAACACATTTTCTTTCAATATATATTTTTAAAGTTTTATCAAACAAAAATATAGAGAATTTGTCACTTAAAAAAACTAGTGCCAGTGAATTGTACCAAGTTTTTGTACAATAGTAGCAAAATTGAATTTTAATTTGTGTTGTTTTTCCTTGATATGAGAGCTATAAATTATATAGCTTTTTAAGATTCTCACAATTAATTGCAATTTTCATTAAATATCTCAAAGTAATTAAAATAAAAATGTTTGAAATAAGATAATATGGGTCTGGCCTTTAAATGTTGATATGTTGACCAAGGACTGAAAGAAATGTCCAGAGCTTCACAGTGTCTGCTGGGTTGGGGGTGGAGGGGTGGTGGGAGGAATGTGAATTGGGATTGTAGAATTGGAGTTAAGATAGGATCAGTTCGAAGGAAGAGTTTGCGTTTTTTTTACATCTTTGATGGTTTTAATTTATGTAATAATCTATTTATATGTTATATATTGTAAATGAATTATTTAATTCCTGTTAGTGTTCTCTGAGCCAGATTCCAATTTCAGTTCTGTGGTCAATTGAAATACTTTAGAATGGATAATCTGCTATGAAATACAGAATCCATTTTGCTTCCTCTCTCTTGATTTTGAAAAATAATTGCTCTTTTCTGTTACAAGAGACTTTGTGGCAAGTGAGACAGTTTTTACTTATCTTTCACTGTGTGTATTAATTTTGGCAAGCCTTCTTACTTGGGGATTAACTTTTTGTTTCATAGAGTTCTTTAATATCTATTGAAATTATTTTGTTTGTTTCTTAAAGCAATTTTTACAGTTATATATTGTTCCAAATTCATCATTTAGCTTTATATGTACATGCCAATTAGAGTCAGAATGATGGGAATAAGATGATTTCATTCTGTCTGTATTATTCCCTAGAGGTTTGTGTTCACCAGAGTTTCTCTCTTTTTACCTTTTACTATATATTGAAACTACAAATGAAAGAGCTCAATTTCTTAGCGTTTATAAAATAAGTACTCCAGTGTTATGTTTACCAAAAATGTTTGAGTGAGTCTTCTCTTTGTCTTTCTCTTTTTTAAAAAATTCAGGCTCTGCTGGTTCTTCATCAGTTAGATAGCATTGATTTGTGGAATCCTGATGCTCCTGTAGAAACATTTTGGGAGATTAGGTATATGTACTTTTATTTTTTAAATTCAACTTTTAAATTTTATTTTGTATTTTTGTCTTGAAATATTAACTCTGTAGTACTTAGTACATTGTAAAACATACTTCCAAAGGTTTTATGGTTTTGTATTTTATTTGACTTCAAATTATTAGAATTTCTTGTTTTAACTGTAAGAAAAGTATCACAGCAATTTAGAAAATAAATTTTAAGAATAGTGCTAAATTTTGTCACCCTAACATAAGTACTGTTGTTTGGTATATTACTTTTTTCAGATTTCAATGTGGTTACTACTGTATTTTTAATAGATTTTCATAGTTATAAGCCTAGAATGATAAAATTTTGTAACAATACTGTTTTTTCAGTTTTTTGAACTATGATCTTTCATAAACTTTCTGTAATACCAATGCTTTCGATGAATGAATTAATAATGGACACCTGCTTAGAAGAAAAAAATATATACAGAATTTTGTGGTCTGCTTTCTAGATTATATAAATCATTACATTTTAATGAGCATGAAGTCACCACACTGAGGAAAATGTAAATGTGTAAACCTCAAGTTTGCCATTATCTTATAAGAATGGGTGTGCTAAGTTACTTGGCAGCTGAATTAAACCTTACTCTAGAGTAGTGCTGTCCACTAGTAATATAATGAGAACCCCATATGTTAAAGTTTTTTACTTACTACATTAAAGAGTAAAAAGAAGCAGGTAAAATTAATTGTAATATTGTTTTGTTTAACCCGGTGTATATTATCTATAATTTCAACATGTAATCAATATAAAAGTTATTAATGACATTTCATTCTCTTTTTTTTAATAAAGTCTTCAAACTTTGGTGTGTCTTTTATACTTACAGCACATCTCAATTTGAACAAGCCACACTTAAAGTGCTCAATGGCCATGTGTGGCTGGCTAGTGGCTACCATGTTAGACAGTGCAGCTCTGGAGTCGGGATCAGGAAACTTTTCTCTAAAAGGCCAGATAGTAAATATTTTAGGGTTTGTGGGTCATACAGTTTCTGTCATAACCATTCAGTTCTGCCTTTGGAGCATGAAGGTGGCCACAGACATGTGAATGAACGGGCATGGCTGTGTTTAACTAAAACTTTATATTTACAATAGCAAGTGATAGGCTAGGTTTGGCCTGTGGATGGTAGCTTGCAGACCCCCACTGTGGAGCACTGGGTTTATAGGCAGTCTCTGCTGTGCATGTGGTTTATTGTTTCTTCTTATGTCTACTACAAGGATGAGATACATGGATAGAAACACTGGGAGTTTAATGAAACATAGGGGGCTTATAAATAAATACTTGCTTTTTTCGTATAACTTGTAGACCTATTTCCTTTGATTATAATGCTGTTGACACTTTGATAACTGTTTCTCTAAAACCTTATAAGAAAAACTAAGCTTCTCTAAACTTGTATTCATTATGGGAGAATGCCATTCTTATGTCTGGTTATATCTGCATTAGGTTATTGATGATGCTAGTAACAATGAACTTTATGTTACTGCAGCTCACAAATGCTTTTTTACATCTGCAAGAAATTAACTAGTCATCAAATGCTTAGTAGCACAGAAATTCTCAAGTGGTTGCGGGAAATATTGATCTGCAGGAATAAATTTCTTCTTAAAAATAAGGTAAGCAAAATGACATATTTAAAAAATGGAAGAATATTTGGAATGGTAATGGTGAGAGATTACGAAAGTGTTTTATAGCCAAATTAGGTTCTATTTCAGCTTCTCCTTCCTCCCAGTGTTCTCAAAAGGAAATATGTGTGCAGAGGACAATGGCTGGCAAATCAGCATTTTAAAAATTATTCTGAGGCTTTGGCCTTAGAACCACACTGTTGATGAATTCTAGTTCTAGTTGAGTTAAATAGGTCTCTATGGAGCAGGCCTAGGAAAAGTGGGGGCTGCTATAACCAAAGTAGCTTGAGGAGCATATTCTATCTTTACTCTCAAGTTCATACATAAGACATAATTCATACATTAAATTTATTTTAACATATAGCTTCTATAATTTAAGAATTCTATTATGGCATAGATTTGGGAGTACTTGATTTAATGAGTTTTTGTCCAGTTCTAGAATCATAGCTCTGAGAAATCGTAAAGACCTAGATCTCATGGCTAGACTAGTCCAGAGAATTATCTATCAAGAAGCAAAAGGGAAACAGTTAAGGGTCCTCAATCTAGATTTATTTCTATTCCTCCAATAAGGGTTTCACCTCTTGAAAATATCAGGAGACTTCTTTGTTGGGGTGGAGTGAAATGTTTTGATTCTGAACTATTGAAACATGGTGAGGTTGTGGAAGATAGAGAAGAGCCTTAAATTTCTTTTAACATATGGTTTCTATAATTAATCAATTTAGGAATTCTGTTATGGCCTAGTTTTCGGAGTACTTGATTTAATGAGTTTTTATCTGGTACTAGAAGCATAGCTGTGAAAAACCTTAAATGTATGAAACTCATATCCTTTTCCGTATTTTACAGCTTGTTATTAATAAATTGTCTCTGTTTAGAAACAGACTAATGGTGAAGTGGGTTTATTCACATGTGGCTTATTTGATGTGTTAATGTAGTGGAATTTGGCATTATTCCAAAGATACAGAAAGAGATTAGACTTCAGACTTTCATGGCCTTGCCTATGGTATAATCTCCAGAATGCAAGTATGAGGAATCCAGTAATGAATTCATAGTGCCCTGGTAGGCATAGTCACTCTTATGACATACTTGGTGTATGTACATACCAGGGTTAATTACTGGTCCAGAAGAACTTAATCTCAAGAGCCAATTTCTGGTTATCCCAACATGGCACAGTATAAAATCTTATGGGAAAAAAATCTTTGTCATTGAGATCAAATTATAGTTTTCATACAGTAGATTTACATTGTTGATGTTTTACTCATGTTTATGTTAGACTTAATTTATATTTGTAGAATCTACTGTTTCTGATGATTCAGAGAATGGGAAACTGAAAGAAATTTTAAAGAATTAAGTAAATCTTATTTGTTCTAATGGGTTTCTAGTGAATCTCCTTTAAGTTGGGGCATAGAGATTGAGAGGAGAGGTTTTTTAGGAGAGTCTCAAACGGGAAGACAACTCAAATAAGTGTTTATTCCTCTTGGTTGTCAGTGCTTCAGTAAAGCTTATTTATTTATTTTTTCTAGCAGGCAGATAGAAGTTCCTGTCACTTTCTCCTTTTTTACGGGGTAGGATGTGATATTCCTTCTAGTGGGAATACCAGTCAAATGTCCATGGATCATGAAGAATTACTACGTACTCCTGGAGCCTCTCTCCGGAAGGGAAAAGGGAACTCCTCTATGGTCAGCTTCTTCTGTACTTTTCCTGTATCATTTTATGTGCTCTGTTTGTTTTCTGAATGAACTTTGGTAAATTTCATCTAGGTAATATAGTGTAATAGTGAAAAACTGCTTAGAATCTAGTTCTATTACTGCTCTTTGTGGAACTTTGGGCAAGTTCTTAACATCCTTGTTCCTCAGTTCCTCAACTTTAAAATGGGGACAGTAATAGTTCCTGCCCCAGAGTTGTTAAAGAGGGTTAAATAAAAGGATGTGTAAATAGCACTTCACACTTACAAGCTATATCTGATAATTATAATTATTATAAACCTCCACTCCATAAAAAACCCATTCATACCACAGAAGTATAGAGTTTGTACCAGCTAACAAAGGTACAGATTTATAGGGATAAAAACAAAGTATTTTGCTTCATGTTAAAGATAAGTGTTTCTGTGATTTGTGTTTGTGTGTATAATTTCTTTTAAATATAAATCATATTTCAAGTGAAAATATCACATCATTATAGAAGAGTTTATTTTCCAAACCAAAACTTTTTTCATTCCTAATTTTTAATACAACCTTGTTAAGGAAAAAACACCTAAGCAGTATGGTGTTTACTAATGTCTGTTTTACTTGTAGAATTTGCATTTATTTTGTCAATTATTTTCTCCATTTCATGTTTGGAGAATAAGTAATTCAGAATCAAATATATCTTCTACAGCAATATTTAGTTCTTGTTTATGCCCTTGTTTCAATGAGTGCTGCAGTGTACTTATTTTATTACTTCCCTATAGCAAGTAGATAGAATTTCCTGTTACTTCCTCTTTTTTTGTCATTTCTAATTGACTGGGAGGTACATTATATTGTTACTGCAGTAGATTTACGTTATGGTGTTTACCTGTCCATGTTAGAATCAGTTTACATTTCTGGTATCTGGAATAGGATAATATCTATTTGATTTGAACTTGAACAGATAGTAGTATTATGTTGGTCCAGATAATCTCATTTCTCATTTGGACAAGATATTTTGGGGTTTGAAAAATTCCTATAATGATTAAAGAAAAAGCTCTTGTGAGTTATTGTATGCTGAGACACACACACACACATGCACAGTTTATTGCATTGTTAGATTTTATACATAAAATTACCCAAGCTGCAAATATATGTCTTCCACCCTTGACTCTCAGGATAGTGCAGCAGGATGCAGTGGAACCCCCCCGATTTGCCGACAAGCCCAGACCAAACTAGAAGTGGCCCTGTACATGTTTCTGTGGAACCCTGACACTGAAGCTGTTCTGGTTGCCATGTCCTGTTTCCGCCACCTCTGTGAGGAAGCAGATATCCGGTGTGGGGTGGATGAAGTGTCAGTGCATAACCTCTTGCCCAACTATAACACATTCATGGAGTTTGCCTCTGTCAGCAATATGATGTCAACAGGTAAATGTGAATAGTGGTTTTTTTAACTCAGACTACCCCAAAGCACATGGCATCTGATTTTGAGAATGTATTTAAGGTCACTACTTTGTAAGTTTACAGAGGAAATTCAAGTAGCTTACTTGAAATCCTTTTCTGAACAAAGTAAGATGAAAATAAAAAGCATTTGAAATAAATTGTTAGTCTTCCACTGAGTTGTTGATATGCTATACATTTTAAAAATAACTGGCAGTATATGTTACTATCAGTTATGATTATGTAATTTACTCTGCCTAAGTTGTAGATAGTGAAGTTTTACAAACATTGGCATATGTTTTGAGTAAATTATAGGTGGGAATAGCTGTTTTATTCTGTGGACATTGTAGAGTCCAAGATAAGTACCTTTCCTGTGAGGTTAGTGAAAGGAAGTTTTTGGCTTTATCATTTGAAGCATTTGCTCTGCTCTTCCTACTCCTTTTGGGTGGGGCTTATCAGGTTCTCCATCGGCAGGCAGGGCTCTAAGTGCAGTAACTTGATTTGTTGTTGTATTTGCTTAGGAAGAGCAGCACTTCAGAAAAGAGTAATGGCACTGCTGAGGCGCATTGAGCATCCCACTGCAGGAAACACTGAGGTATGCCCTTAGCAACAGAAACATCCCTCCCAAGCGCCCACCCTCAATTTGGAAGCCTCTTGTTACATGTGTGTGATCAGGAATAGCTTTTGAAGTAAATCCAAGATATGTGCATATTACAAGTATAATATCTGAGTATTTAATATACATCAAGTTTGAAACTTGGCTGTAGCTGATTGATGTTTAGCTCTAGACTTAAAGTTGCTTTCAAGTGATAATTGCCTTCATTTTAGGCTTGGGAAGATACACATGCAAAATGGGAACAAGCAACAAAACTAATCCTTAACTATCCAAAAGCCAAAATGGAAGATGGCCAGGTAAGTTTGTAAAGTTGACTTTTGTCTATTAACTGATCTGCTAAATATTTATACTTCACTTTGATAATCTTTCATGAGTTGCTCAGTAAAGTAAACATATAGTTGTCTGAAGACTGATATTTAGTTGTGGTTTATCTAGAACTGTACTTCGTAATATGGTAGCCACTAGCTATGTGTGACTATTTAACTTAAATTTTAACATAATTAAAATTAAATAAAATTTAGTTCCTCAATCATATAGTAGCCACATTGCAAGTACCAGTAGCCACATATGACAATTACTTACTCTATTGGACAGCAGAGAGAGAAAATGTTCCTGTCATCACAGAAATACTGGGCAGCACTGCTAGAGACTGTTTGTTGCAGAGACCATTTCTTTATCTTTTCTTGCTCTTTCTCCCTTCATCAGGGTGTTTCACAGAATTTTCAGAAAAGGAGCAACAGAGGTAGAGAAAAATTAACATGGAAACAATTCATTTTGCTATTTTGTTAGGTATTCTAATTAAGGAATGTCTTAGGCAGTAGATTGAACCCATAGAGTAAATGAAATTTTAAAATGTGGACAGTTCATTCAACTATTACTATTGACTATATTATCTGTTACTTTGGAAATTAATGATCAGTTAGTGTTTGTGTGTATTTGATTTGTAATGTTCATATTGCTCTCATTATTAGGTGATTTATAAAAACTGGTTATTCCTCCATGGTTTTTTTGTCATGCTTAATTACAATAGAAAAAAGTTATATTTTTACAAAGCAAATGTGTGTACCTAATACCTTTATTTGGAGGGGACATGTAGCTTTAGAATGAAAGCTTTTGGGGGGATAACTGTTTTATATAATTACATACCATACAATTCACCCATTTAAAGTGTCCAGTTCAGTGACTGTTTTTAATATATTCACAGAGTTGTGCAACCATCACCACAATCAAGTTTTAGAACAATTTCATCAATTGAGGAAAAAACCCTGTACCCTTTAGCTATCTCTGTCTCTAACCAACCCCCACCCACTTTCTTGCCTCTCTTCCCCCAACTTCTCTAGCCCTGGGCAAACACGAATCTACTTTCTGTCTCTGTAGATTTGCCTATTCTGGATATTTTCTGTAAATGGAATTATAGAATATGCAGGCTTTTGTGATTAGCTTCTTTCACTTAGCATGATGTTTCCAGGGTTCATCCATGTGAAATCAAAACTTTTTAAAAGAAATTTGATACTCCGGTGATTATATTAGTGTATGATAAAAATAGATCAGTGGCTCTTTAAAAATGTATATGGTAATTTTAGGGGTTGATTTTAATGTATTTTTTACATTTTTTGTACTTTTGTCATGGAAGAAATGTTGGATAAAGCATAATTTGTCAAGTCTCAACCAATTAAGGTTTAATTCATGCTTTGCACAAAAATTTTGTGTTTAGGCTGCTGAAAGCCTTCACAAGACCATTGTTAAGAGGCGAATGTCCCATGTGAGTGGAGGAGGATCCATAGATTTGTCTGACACAGACTCCCTACAGGAATGGATCAACATGACTGGCTTCCTTTGTGCCCTTGGGGGAGTGTGCCTCCAGCAGAGAAGCAATTCTGGCCTGGCAACCTATAGCCCACCCATGGGTCCAGTCAGTGAACGTAAGGGTTCTATGATTTCAGTGATGTCCTCAGAGGGAAACGCAGATACACCTGTCAGCAAATTTATGGATCGGCTGTTGTCCTTAATGGTGTGTAACCATGAGAAAGTGGGACTTCAAATACGGACCAATGTTAAGGATCTGGTGGGTCTAGAATTGAGTCCTGCTCTGTATCCAATGCTATTTAACAAATTGAAGAATACCATCAGCAAGTTTTTTGACTCCCAAGGACAGGTAAAGTGTTCTCTTATTTTTCACCTTTCCCTATGAATAGAGTGACTTGTTTGAAATAAGCCTTTTTCTTTCAGATTATTTAAATTAGGTACTCACAGTTTTTAAAAATTTCCAAAAAATTGCAGAAAGAAGAGTCATCTCAATGTAGGGGTCAGCTTGCCTCTTAGGAACTCTGGTGTGTATGCGTGCCTAAGGGTATACATGCCCTGTGTATGGGTACGAGTGTCTGCGTATATCTGTATGCTTATTTGGCTCTGTGCCTGTGGGTGCACTTACTCTGTGTGTTTAGATCAGTCAGTTTCATCTCTCTAGGGGGTCTGTCTTCTGGGCATTGATGACAAATCATTAATGTATTTGTTCTTTCTTTAGGTTTTATTGACTGATACCAATACTCAATTTGTAGAACAAACCATAGCTATAATGAAGAACTTGCTAGATAATCATACTGAAGGCAGCTCTGAACATCTAGGGCAAGCTAGCATTGAAACAATGATGTTAAATCTGGTCAGGTAAGCATTCTACTGAAATGTAGCAGAAACATTTTAAGAGATAAGAAAAACCTCTTACACACTGATTGATATTGGTAGTAATTGATAAAATAATTTGCCATTCTTTACTGCACACAAACTAGGGTGTGACAGTAAGGTAACCAGAAATTGTGTACGTTCTTTTCTAAATAAATATCTTATTGTTTTCAAACTTACATTTAATTCGTTTTACTTGATGACTAAAGTATTTTGAATGCCTTCTCTTTTGTCTATATCTCATAATTTTTTTATTGTGTCTATGTCTATATAGGTATGTTCGTGTGCTTGGGAATATGGTCCATGCAATTCAAATAAAAACGAAACTGTGTCAATTAGTTGAAGTAATGATGGCAAGGAGAGATGACCTCTCATTTTGCCAAGAGATGAAATTTAGGTGAGTTCTCAAAAGAGCAACGTAGGGTCTTGTAAATCTTAATATGTTCAATGAAGTACAGAAAAAGAGTAGATATGTGGTTATTGGTAGAAAGGAGGACATGAAAAGAGAGCAATTTGCATGTTTGTTTTTCTCTACATCTCTTCTCAAATTTCCCTAAGCTTTGTGCCTGTGACAATGCTCCCTTTTTCTAAAACTGTGCTATACTTGAGCTAAGAATTTGATTCTGTTTTCAATCTGATACCATAACTAAGGGCCATGATGGAGGATAAATATCCATGTTGCTTTTATGTCTGTGATAGCAGTATCTCTTTTATAAAGTCGTCATGTCACTTAGGTTATCTGGCAAATTATTTGCACTATAAGAAATCTTACCTGACTAAAGGTGTGTGTGTGGCTTCAGAAAAATTGTTTGCTGTTTCTCTTTTCTCCACCATTCTATAGGAATAAGATGGTAGAATACTTGACAGACTGGGTTATGGGGACATCAAACCAAGCAGCAGATGATGATGTAAAATGTCTTACAAGGTAAAAAAAAAAAGAATGACCTTCAAGTATTAGTGGGTTTTACTGTGAGAATTATAACTACTTAATTACAGCTTTATACTTGTATTTTATGTGTATTTAAACTTTTTAGATGTCAAACTTTTGTGTTTGAAATACGTAAAGACTAATCTTTATTACTGCTTTTTTTTGACTGATAGACTTTCAGTAAAATTAAATATGAAAGAGCGATATGTTTGGGAAGTTAGTGTTGTCAGTTTATGAAGAATAGTCTACAGTTATTGGGAAATAAGATACATAAAGCCTCAGATTGCATTTGTGTTATGATTAGATAGATAAAGGTATTATTTGAGGAACTCATTGTGTTGAATCTTTGTAAGAAATAATTGATTTCCTGATTCAAGCACCAGAGACAGAAAAAAAAGGAAGTAATCAAGTCTGCTTTAATGATACTTATTGACACATATCAGAAAGTGATTAAACACTATGGACTGTATAATAAGCATTCACATACGTTTCTTTGACCAAGCCTAGCTTTATAATACAGTCTTCTCTCAGTATCTGTCAGGGATTGGTTCCAGGAACCGCTCCCCAAACCCCTGCCCACATCTTACTCCCATGAACACTAAAATCCACAGATGCTCAAGTCCCTGACATAAGATGTCATGGTATTTGCATATAAACTATACACATCCTCTCATATATTTTTAATTATATTTAGATTACTTATAATATCTAATACAATATAAATGTTATATAAATAGTTGTTATACCATATTGTTTAGGGAATAACAAAAAAAAAAATCTGTACATATTGAGTACAGATGAAACCCTACTTTTTTTCCCCCCAAATATTTTCAATCCATGGGTGGTTGAATCCATGGATATAGAACTCACTGATACAGAGGGCCCATTGTACATGCTTCTGATTTAAGGTAGCCATTTTGCCAAGATTACTTTGTAGAAAGTAAGTATTACCTTCTCCCCATTTGAGATGATTTTGTATTCTGGGATCTGCGTATTAACTCAAATTATTTGGGTTGTGCTAATAATTTGTTTAATGAAATAGGAAGTTCCTAAGGTTTATATCTGTTAGTAAGAGGTTTATTTGAGGGGAAGTGAAAGAACCTGAAAGATTCATGGTCTCTAAATTTTTTTTTTTCGCAGAGATTTGGACCAGGCAAGCATGGAAGCAGTAGTTTCACTTCTAGCTGGTCTCCCTCTGCAGCCTGAAGAAGGAGATGGTGTGGAATTGATGGAAGCCAAATCGCAGTTATTTCTTAAGTAAATTTCAGTCACCAAAAAATATAAAGCAAAAAGCAAATAAAGCCCCCTACCACACAAAAAAAGCAAAGAAATAATCCCCATGACAGGACTAGGATAGGAAAATAACTGTGTTTTGTGATTTTTTTTAAAGAAAATAATATGATCAGTGAAATTTTGCTTATAATAAAACCCAGATTGCTTCATTAAGTCATTTATAAAAGTGACATTGTCTAAGCTGTTTGGACCACTAATTTTATATACTAACATTAAAAGTGACACGTTTACCAGGTAACATTGCATCTATTTTGATGCTTATGTTATGAAAGGTATACTAGGCTATATCAGGTAAAATCATGTCCAACAAAGCACACTTCATAATAAGCCACCCTGGCTGATTATCCCGAGACAGGAGAGAAACAGTTAACCCAGGGCCATTCACACCATGCACATATGATTGTTTTGGAATGTCTGGTTAGCTTTCTAGTTGATACGGCCTTCGCTATGTAAAGGTCAGTCTTTTTATTTCTCAGATACTTCACATTATTTATGAACCTTTTGAATGACTGCAGTGAAGTTGAAGATGAAAGTACACAAACAGGTGGCAGGAAACGTGGCATGTCTCGGAGGCTGGCATCACTGAGGCACTGTACAGTCCTTGCAATGTCAAACTTACTCAATGCCAACGTAGACAGTGGTCTCATGCACTCCATAGGTGAGATCAAATGAAAGTTTCATATAGAAATACAAAACCTAGAGAACTGGCATGTAAGAGAAGCAAAAATTACTTCAGCAAGGCCATGTTAGTAAATTTGCATCTGTTTGTCCACATTAGGCTTAGGTTACCACAAGGATCTCCAGACAAGAGCTACATTTATGGAAGTTCTGACAAAAATCCTTCAACAAGGCACAGAATTTGACACACTTGCAGAAACGGTATTGGCTGATCGGTTTGAGAGATTGGTGGAACTGGTCACAATGATGGGTGATCAAGGAGAACTCCCTATAGCGATGGCTCTGGCCAATGTGGTTCCTTGTTCTCAGTGGGTAAGTGCATAGAGTATGTGGGGAAGAAAAGTGCCTGGCACATAGCAAATCCTTCAGAATATATTTGTTCAATAAATGTTTGTTGAATGAATTGATAAAATTTTAGGGCCAGAAGAAAGATGTTTAGTTAGGTGATTTTTCAGCTGTAGGGAAGTGGTTGGCACCACTAGACCTGACTAGTGTTGTATATCATTTCATCCTACTAAAAAATTCCATTTAAACACTAATTAAAAATCGCTGATCTACTCTGGTGTCTTCATATATTTGATAAGGTAATTAGGTTAAACCTAATTTTAGTTAGTTGTTGCAACGCTGGAATTGGAATCCATGATTTGTGCCTGTTTACTACCTCCAGTTTGCTATTCTTTTCCCCATAATGTCTTATACAGTTTTTTTAAAATTTAAGCACTGTATTTGCATTTGAGATTATGATATTGTTTATTTTAAACACTGAAAGTGTCATATGGCTATGTCTCTCTCTTAATTTAATGAAAAATTTTCCTAAAATCACATCATTCTTAATACATGCTAAAACGTTGAGAAGGGTTGTTGTTCCTTTCCAGTGTTAAAAGGCTATTTGCTTTTTGGTGTACCAAAACTCATTTCAGTTATAGTAAATTATGACTAATAAGGTAATCTGTCCTTGTTAACAAATCTGTATTTGTTATACCTGTACTTAAAGTAAAATTCAAACTCCTTATCCTACAAGGCTCTACCTGATCTGGGCCCTACCTCATCTCTAACATCATCTTATGCTATTTTCCTTCTTGTTCACCAAAGCCACACCAGCTACCTTTCTGTCCCTCCTTGTTAGACTTATTTCTGCTTTAGAGCACCCTTGCTGCTGCCACCACCTGAAATGCTTCTCCTCTGGTATTTTATTTTGGTGAGAACACCTAGCATGAGATCTACCCTCTAACAGATTTTTAAGTGTATAATACAGTATTGCTGTCTGTAGGCACAATGCTGCACAGCAGATCTCTAGAACTTACCTTGTATAACTGAAATTTTATACTCATTGATTAGCAACAGCCCCAAATTATTGAAACCTCCTTGAAGCCTAAAATTCACAAATGTTCAAATGTTTTGAAAATGGATATTCTGAATTATCTTATTAGCATCTGCCTATAATTAGCACTGAAAATACTCAGTAATTTTTTTAATAAAGAATCAGTTAAGGGCCGGGTGTGGTGGCTCACGCCTGTAATCCCAGCACTTTGGGAGGCTGAGGCGGGAGGAACACAAGGTCAGGAGATCGAGACCATCCTGGCTAACACCATGAAACCCTGTCTCTACTAAAAAAATACAAAAAAAATTAGCTGGGCGTGGTGGCAGGCGCCAATAGTCCCAGCTACTTGGGAGGCTGAGGCAGGAGAATGGCGTGAACCTGGGAGGGTTGCAGTGAGCCAAGATCACGCCACTGCACTCCAGCCTGGGCAACAGAGCGAGACTCCGTCTCAAAAAAAAAAAAGCATCAGTTAAGTTCAAGTAGCTTTAATTCGTTGAGTTTTATATTAAATGACTTTGAGAAGGAATTTTCTGTTAGGCCAGATCTCACCTGCCACATTATTGTAATCCTGGGATCAGGCAAGAATTAGAGAGCTATGGGCCGTGATCCTGGCCTTTGTTGTTACTGCTTGAGGATGGAGGCATCTTTCTATGGCTACCCCTATTCTCTATAAATTTCTTCTTATCATGTGATTAAACAGTGATTTACCATTAGATCATTTTTTCTTGAGTGTACCCCAAACTGTTTTACTACAGAGAGTTATAAAGGATGTCATTTAGGTAATAGATAGAAATTTCAGCCCTCATCTTTATGCCCCTAGCTTTGTGTGTAAATCTGGCTGATCTCTGGGTTCTGAATGCCCAATTCCTTTTCTTCCTGATTTCTCAAAAATCCTATAGTCTTTCTGTTTTTGTTGTGTCTCTGCCTAGTATATATTCAGTATTTGCTGAGTTCCCCTGACTGTATGAGAAGAGAGTAGAACTCTTCTGATCATCAATCTTATTTCTGCTCTGTGCAAATGCTTGTACAAATCAAACTAAATTCTTTGCTGTCATCTTCTGTGTCTGCTCTCTTTCATTTTGTGATGTAATTTGAGCTGAATCTTGGAGATTTTGTCTCCTGGTAAAGCGTAGGCCTCTCTTAATAGCTTTTACCAGTTAATCCTTGGAATTAACAGCTATCATAGACATTGTATATAGTCATCTATCATAAACAATGTACACCATTAAATCTCAGGATAAATACTAATCAGTCACCATTTGCCTTAATTTAGCAAGTGGTTGTCAACTTTGGGTTTACATTTTTGCTACTCTTTAGCTTCCTACCTAAGAATAAAAATGGGATTGTTTGCACTAACCTGATTTTGTTTTGTTCTCAGGATGAACTAGCTCGAGTTCTGGTTACTCTGTTTGATTCTCGGCATTTACTCTACCAACTGCTCTGGAACATGTTTTCTAAAGAAGTAGAATTGGCAGACTCCATGCAGACTCTCTTCCGAGGCAACAGCTTGGCCAGTAAAATAATGACATTCTGTTTCAAGGTTTGTATCATTCATTTTGTGTGCATGTGTGTGCTGAGGTATGTCAAGTAATGATTATGTACAGAATGTGCAGGGCTGATTGTCCTCTTTTAAGGTAAAACATATGGAGCAGGTATAATAAACTCCTATTCGTGTATTTCTATAGGTATATGGTGCTACCTATCTACAAAAACTCCTGGATCCTTTATTACGAATTGTGATCACATCCGCTGATTGGCAACATGTTAGCTTTGAAGTGGATCCTACCAGGTTTGTCATCTTTTCACATAGAACTGCTCTGTTTTTTGTTTTTTGTTTTTTTTACTAACACTGCATGAAGCAAGGCACCTTCTCCCCTTGATCATTAAAATTAGTTTTTAATTGTAAAAGTTGTATACAAATACATGTTTCTTTAATGATATCTGTAATTTTTTTTAAGGTATCCTTTTATTTGCCTTAGATCCAGAGACAAACTAGAGAAAGGTGTCTTTGACTTCCACCTCCAGAGACTGTTACTAGTTAAGTCTGTTCCCCTGTCCTTTTTCCATGCATTTACATATTCATGTGCAGTTACTTGCATGCATACTCTTTTTCTAACTCACTTCTTCTCCTATGATGAGGAGTGACTTTAGGAGAAGGGAAAGAGGCAAATAGGTAATGCAGGGTGCAGTTTATTTATTTGTCTTTTTTTTTTTTTTAATTTGAGACAGAGTCTCACTCTGCCATTCAGGCTGGAGTGCACTGGCGCAGTCTCGGCTCACTGCAACCTCTGCCTCCCAGGTTCGTGTGATTCTCCTGCCTCAGCCTCCTGAGTAGCTGGGATTACAGGTGTGCGCCACCACGCCCAGCTAATTTTTTTTTTTTTTTTTTGTATTTTTAGTAGAGACGGTGTTTCACCATGTTGGCCAGACTGGTCTCAAACTCCTGACCTCAGGTGATCCGCCTGCCCTGGCCTTCAAAAGTACTGGGATTACAGGTGTGAGCCACCATGCCCAGCCCAGAGTGCAGTTTAAACCACCATTTCTGTGAAGCTTTCTCTGCCTGTTACCAGGTACTACTCACTAACAAAGAAATATGCTTTGTTCTGTGCTGTGCACCACCATTGTAACAATTGTGACGATTTATGAGTTTCTCTCTTCTCTAGACTGTTTGCTTTTTTACATTTTTACATCTTTATATCCTTCCATGAGTATTTAGCATGGTGTCTGCCTTATAGTGAACATTTTATAAATATTTGTTAAGTGAATGAATTTTAACTGAATATCTTATGCTTGCTTTTCCTAAGCCACATGTTAAGTAAGATGTTCTTGTCTGTCTTTCAGTTAGGACTTTATTTTTTACTTTTAAGTTCAGAGCTTCTTGATGATTGTTCTTCCTAAATAATTATTATTTAGCAACTGTGTATCAGTTGATATTTTTGGCTCTGCATTTGCTGAAGTATCAACTGTAGTATCTATTCAGAACTCCAGCACTAAGCCAATTTTGGTAAAATAGTTAAAAACTTAAAAGCAATTTTTAAATTTTTATTTACTTCTTATTTTTTGAGATGGGGTCTCACTCTGTCACCCAGGCTGGAGTGCAGTGGCAACATCTCGGCTCACTGCAACCTTCCTGTGCAGGACTCGAGCGATTCTCCCATCTCAGCCTCCCAAGTAGCTGGGATTACAGGCATGCACCACCACGCAAAATACAAAATTTTTGTATCTTGGTAGAGACGAGGTTTTGCCTTGTTGCCCAGGCTGGTCTCAAACTCCTAGACTAAAGAGATCCACGTGTGGCCTCCCAAAGTGCTGGGATTACAGATGTGAGCCACCACGCCTGGCCAAAGCAATATTTTGTAAAGCCTTGTATTTTCTTGCCATTAAGCACTTTCAGTTTTTTTCTTGACAACTTCTCATGTCTACTTTTTTTTTTTTTTTGCAATTTTCAAGTGTACGTAATACATTATTACTGATTTTTATGTTAATTTTATGCCCTACAATTTTACTGAATCTTATTATTAAGCAATTTTACTTTCTAAAGTTTAAAGAATTACTTAGAGAGTGAACCAGCTGCTTCAAATAAATTTACTATACAAAGTGCTGTGGTCCAGATAAGAGAACTAGATGGCAAACAATATACTCAGGTTGCTTAAAATCAAACTGAGGCCCACTCTGACATGTCAAGAGCTTGAAAGTCAACACTCCCGTGTTCACAACATGAAAAAAGCTAAAAAACTGAAAATCAGCAGCTCTTAGATCCATCAGAGAATTTAAGTCCACTCCAAAAACTGGAGAGACAGGTAAATACAGAGAATCACAGTTTACCAGGAGAAGAAGCTGCTGGAGCCAGTAACTGGTAGGAAAGCTTAGATCATAATTGATGAATTGCTGGAGGCTGAGCATGGAGTACCTAGAGAGTTAAAACTCCTGGGGGCCTAGTCTTGCAGGGACCCCTGCACCTTTGTAAGTTTTATCTCCAGAAGCCTCACCAGGCTCTCATGCTGAAGATAGGAGAAAAATTCCTTTATGCTTTGGGCAGGGGAAGGGGGAAAGTAGCCATTTTTAAATATGACCACAGTGTTCTGTTATCCCTAGCAAAGGTTTGCCCTCAGGAAAAATTACTTTACCAGAGCTTTATTTGACTTAGAAGTTAGCCACCTCCAGCCCCCTCTAGCGTTTCTGTAAGAAGAGGAGAAAAAAGGCTAAGAAACTCTTTGAGTCCAGCCTGGTGGCTCACATCTGTAATCCCAGCACTTTGGGAGGCGGAGGTGGGCAGATCACGAAGTCAGGAGATCGAGACCATACTGGTTAACGTGGTGAAACCCCGTCTTTACTAAAAATACAAAAAATTAGCTGGGTGTGGTGGCACGTGCCTGTAGTCCCAGCTACCAGGAGGCTGAGGCAGGAGAATCGCTTGAACCCGGGAGGTGGAGGTTGCAGTGAGCTGAGATTTGCACCACTGCACTCCAGCCTGGGCAACAGAGCGAGACTCTGTCTAAAAAAAAAAAGAGAGAGAAAAAAAAGAAACTCTTTGAAGGTCACACTTTAAGGAATTTGGCCCAATAAAACAATGGAGATATAATCAGATTATAGAGTACTTCCCTTCCCCAATATCCCAGTAAATGGGGAAACCCAGGGACAACAAAAGAGACAGAAATAAGAGCACTAGAGGAAATGGGCACCTACAGTTACAGCAAACATTAAACATAACCTAACTTCTAGGCAGATTAACAGAATGCCTCACACTAAAGTCCAATTTACCTCATTTCCTGTGACCCAATACATCTTGTCTGGCTTTCAACAAAACATTACAACCCATGCTAACAAAAATGAAAAATCAGTCTGAGGAGACAAAGCAAGCATCAGAATCAGACTCAGATGTGGCAGGATGTATTGGAATTTTGAAATTGTCAAACTGGGAGTTTAAAATAACTAATATGCTAAGGGCTTTAATGGAAAATGGACAGTGTGTAAGAACAGATGGGTAATGTAAGCAGAGACATGGAAACTAAGAAAAAATCAAAAGAGAATGCTAGAGAAGAAAGCTGTAACAGGGAGAATTCCTTTGGTGGGCTTATCAGTAGTCTGGGCACCACTGAAGAAAGAATCGGTGAATTTGTAGTTATATCAAGAGAAACTTCCCAAACTGAAATGCAAAGACAAACAGAAGAATAAATGAAAATACATCAAAATTTGTGGGGTTTAATAAAAGCAGTTGCTTAGCAGTGTTAAATGTATATGTTAGAAAAGAAAATCTAAAATGAATTATCTGAGCTCTCACCTTAGAAAACTAGACAAAGAGCAATACCTAAAGCAAGATGGGGGGGTGGGAATCAGAAATCAATGAAATTAAAAATAGGAAAAAAAAATAATGAAATGCAAAGCTAGATCTTTTTATTTTTTAATTTTTATTTTTTGTGGGTACATAGTAGGTGTTTATGGGGTACATGAAATATTTTGATACAGACATACAATGTGTAATAATCACTTCAGGGTAAATGGGGTGTCCATCACCTCAAGCATTGATCCTTTCTTTTTTCTTTTTTGAGACAGAATTTCACTCTCGTCGCCCAGGCTGGAATGCAGTGGTGCTATCTTGGCTCACTGCAACCTCTGCCTCCCATGTTCAAGCAATTCTCCTTGCCTCAGCCTCCCGAGTAGCTGGGATTACAGGTGCCCACCACCATGCCTGGCTAATTTTTGTATTTTTAGTAGAGACAGGGTTTCACAATGTTGGCCAGGCTAGTCTTGACCTCCTGACCTCAGGTGAGCTGCCTGTCTTGGCCTCCCAAAGTGCTGGGATTACAGGCGTCAGCCACCGTGCCCAGCTTATCGTTTCTTTATGTTACAAACAATCCAATTATACTCTTTCAGTGATTTTTAAATGTACAATAAGTTATCGTTGACTGTAGTCACCTTGTGCTATCAAATAACCAGATCTAATTTATATACTTTTGTACACATTAACCATCCCCGGTCTCCCCTTCCCCACCCCCCACTACACTTCCCAGCCTCTGGGTAACTATCATTCTACTCTCTATCTCCATGAGTTCAATTGTTTTAATTTTTTTAGCTTCCACAAATAAGAGAGCATACGATGTTGTATTTCTTTGCCTGGCTTATTTCACTTAACATCATAACCTCCAGTTCCATCCATGTTGTTGCAAATGACAGGAATCTCATCTTTTGTGTCTGAATAGTACTCCGTTGTATATATGTACCACAGTTTCTTTATCTGTTCTTCTGTGGACAGACACTTAGGTTGCTTCCAAATCTGGGCTATTGTGAATAGTGCTGCAACAAACATGGGAGTGCCGATATGTCTTCAATATACTGATTTCCTTTCGTTTCGGTATATACCTAGCAGTGAGATTTCTGTATCATATGGTAGTTTTATTTTTAGTTTTTTGAGGAACCTCCAAATGGTCCTCCATAGTATTATACTAATTTACATTCCCGCCAATAGTGTATGAGGGTTCCCTTTTCTCACTTTTCTCCTTGTCACCATTTGTTATTGCCTGTCTTTTGGATAAAAGCAACTTTAGGGTGACATGATATCTCATTGTAGTTTTGATTTGCATTTCTCTGATAATCAAATATGTTGAGCACCTTTTCATGTACCTGTTTGCCATGTGTATTTTGTTTGTGTGTTTGTTTTTGTTTGTTTGTTTTTGTTTGTTTTGAGACACAGTCTTGCTCTGTCACACAGGTTGGAGTGTAGTGGTGTGATCTGGGCTCACTGCAACCTCTTCCTCCTGGGTTCAAGTGATTCTCCTGCCTCAGCCTCCTGAGTAGCTGGTATTACAGGTGCCTGCCACGATGCCCAGCTAATTTTTGTATTTTTAGTAGAGACAGCGTTTCACCATGTTGGTCAGGCTGGTCCCAAACTCCTGACCTGAAGCAATCCACCCGCCTCGGTCTCCCAAAGTGCTGAGATTACAGGCGTGAGCTACCATGCCCAGCCATGGAATATCTTTTTTTCTTTGCTTTATTTTCAGTCTGTGTTTTTCCTTATAGGTGATGTCTGTTTCTTGTAGGCAACAGATTGTTGAGTCATGGGTTATTTTTGTTTGTTTTTAATCCATTCAATCACTCTTACGTCTTTTGATTGGAGAATTTAGTCCATTTACATTCAGTGTTATTATTAACAAGGACTTACTCCTGCTATTTTGTTATTTGTTTTCTGGTTGTTTTGTGGTCTTCTCTTCCTCCTTTTCTTCCTTCCTGCCTTCCCTTTAGTAAAAGTGATTTTCACAGGTGATATGTTTTAATTTCTTGCTTTTTATTTTTTGTGCATCTGTTGTATGTTTTTGATTTGAGGTTACCATGAGGCTTGCCAATAATATTTTATGAGCCATTCTTTTAAGCTGATGACAAGTTAACACTGATGGCATAAAGCAGCAAACAAACAAGCAAAAAGAAAACTAATAAAAACTCTACACTTTAACTTTATCCCCCTACTTTTTAACTTTTTGTTGTTTTTATGTATACCTTATTATACTGTCTGTATCTTGAAAAGCTGTAGTTATTTTTAAAAGGTTCATCTTTTGGTCTTCTCAAGATAGTAGTTCATACCACAATTCCAGTGTTATAATATTTTGTGTATTTACTATTACCAGTGAGTTTTGTACCTTCAGATTTCTTATTGCTTGTTAATGTCCTTTTCCTTTTGATTGAAGAACTCACTTTAGCATTTCTTCTGGGACAGGTCTGGCATTGATAAAATCCCTCAGCTTTTGTTTGTCTAGGAAAGTCTTTATTTCTCCATATATGAAGGATATTTTCACTGGATATACTGTTCTAAGGTAAAGGTTTTTTTTTTTTTTTTTTCTTTAGCACTTGAAATATGTCATGCCACTCTCTCCTGGCCTCTAAGGTTTCCACTGAGAAGTCTGGGGCCAGACATATTGGAGCTCCATTGTATGTTATTTGTTTCTTTTCTCTTGCTGCTTTTAGGATCTTTTCTTTATCCTTGACCTTTGGGAGTCTGATTATTAAATACCTTGAGTTAATCTTCTTTGGTTTAAATCTGTTTGGTGTTCTATAACCTTCCTGGACTTGAATATTGATAAATGTCTTTCCCTAGGTTTCATAAGTTCCTTTTTTTTTTTTTTTTTTTTTTGAGATGGAGGTTCACTCTTGTCGCCCAGGCTGGAGTGCAATGGTGCAACCTCTGCTCACTGCACCCTCCGCCTCTACCTCCTCTTTAAGGCCAGTAACTCTTAAATTTGCTCTTTTGAGGCTGTTTTCTAGATCTTGTAAGCATGCTTCATTCTTTCTTACTCTTTTTTGTCTCCTCTGTGTATTTTCAAATAGGCTGTCTTCAAGCTCGCTAATTCTTCTGCTTCATCAATTTTGTTTTTAAGAGACTCTTGGTGCATATTTCAGTATGTCAGCTGCATTTTTCGTCTCCAGAATTTCTGCCTGGTTCTTTGTAATTGTTTCAGTCTCTTCATTAAATTTATCTGATAGGATTCCGAATTCCTTCTCCACATTATCATGGATTTCCTTGAGCTTCCTCAAAACAGCTATTTTGAATCCTCAGTCTGAGAGGTCACATATCTCTGTCTCTCCAGGATTGATCACTGCTGCCTTCTTTAATTCGTTTGGTGGGTCATGTTTTTCTGGATGGTCTTGATGCTTACAGATGTTCATTAGTGCCTGGGCATTGAAGAGTTAGGTATTTTTGTAGTCTTTGTAGTCTGGGCTTGTTTGTACCCACCCTTCTGGGGAAGGCTTTCCAAGTATTTGAAGGCACTTGGGTGTTGTTATCTTAAGTCTTTGGTCACTGCAGCTATGTCTGCTTTAGGGGACACTCCAAGCCCAATAGCGCTGTGGCTCTTGTACACTCATAGCGGTACCACCTTGGTGGTCTTGCGTAAGATCCTGGAGAATTCCCTGGGTTATCAAACAGACTCTTGTTCTCTTCTCTTCCCTTACTTTCCTCTAAACAAACAGAGTCAGTCTCTCTCTCTCTCTCTCTCTGTCTCTGTGTGTGTGTGTGTGTGTGTGTGTGTGTGTGTGTGTGTTGAGCTGCCTGGAGCTGGGGGAGGGGCGACACAAGCAGCCTTGTGGCCACCACCACTGGGAGTGCGCTGGGTCTTGCCCAAGGCCTGCAGTACTGCTACCTGACTACCACCTATGTTCACTCAAGGCCCAAAGGCTCTACAGTCAGCAGGTGGCAAACCCAGCCAGGCTTGCGTCCTTCCCTTCAGGCAGTGAGTTCTCCATGGGTCCAGAGATGCCATTCAGGAGCCAGTGCCTAGAGCTGGGTACATCAGAGATCTACCTAGTGCTCTATTCTGCTGCGGCTAAGCATTAAGGTGGCACCCAAGCTGTAAGACAAAGTCCTTCCCACTCTTCCCTCCTCTTTTCTCAAGCAGAGGAGTCTTTTCCCATGGCTGCCATCGCCCCAGGCCCATGGTGAGTGCTGCCTGGCTACCACTGATGTTCACTCAAGGCCCAAGGGCTCTTCATTCAGCTCATGGTGAATGCTGCCAGTTCTGAGTCTCTCCCTTAAGGCCATGGGGCTCCCCTCTAACCCAGGGCAGGTCCAGGAAAGACCAAGGAGCCAAGGCCTGGAATCTGGGACCCCAGGAGCCTACTTAGTGCTCTACCCTACTGTGTCAAGCTGGTACCCAGGTTGCAACACAGAGTCCCCTTTATTCTTACCTCTTCTTTCCTCAAGCAGAAGGGGTCTCTCTCCATAGCCACCACAGTTGGTAATGTGCTGGGTCACACCTGAAGCCAGCATGTCTCCAAGTCTCACCCAAGGCCCACAGCAAGTGCTGCCTGGCTATCCCTCCTGGTTGTTCAGGGGCCAAGGGCTCTTTAGTCAGCAGGTGGTGAGTTGTGCCAGGACTGGGTCCTTCCTTTCAAGACAGCAGATTCCCTTCTGGCCCAGGGTTTGTTTAGGAGTGTTGTCTGTGAGGTAGGGCCTGGAATGGGGGCCTCAGGACTCTGCCTGGTGCCCTCTCCTACTGTGGCTAAGCTGGTAGTTGCAAGACAAGGTCCTCTTTACTCTCTCCACTCTTGTATTTGAACAGAGGGAAGGCGTCTCTGTTGGAGCTACAAGCTGAGCTGAGCTGCCTGGGTTTGGGAGAGGGGTGATGTAAGCATTCCCTTGGCTGCCCTGGCTGTCTCACTAGGTCCACCCCAAGTCCACTGGCTCTGAGCCTAGCACAGCACCAGGACTTATCCAGAAACTGCAGTCCTTGTGGGCCTAGACTGCCTTTCAAGTTTATTTAGGACCTCAGGGCACTTTAGCTCTTGGTGGCGGGGCTTGCTGGAACTCAGGTTTCAACAGCGGGGATGGGTGATTTACCTCTGGCTAGGTCTGTTCTAAGTTCTCCATCCTTGAGCACCAGCTGAGCTCTGCCCTGTGTTGCTTTCTGCTATGACAGGGCAGCATTTAGTCCTAATGCAAAGTCCCATAATCACTGCGCTGTCCGTCCCCCAAATGCAGATTTTCTTTGCACACCACGGGGCCACTGCCAGGAGGTGAAGGAAGCGTGGTATAGGTAATTCAAGACAGTTTTTCCTACCCGCTTCAGTGCCTCTTTCCTTTATATGATGTTAAGACCAGGTATTGTGATCACTTACCTGATTTTCAGTTCTTATGAAGGTGCTTTTTTGTATGGATGATTGTTCAGGTTGGTGTTCCAATAGGGGGGACGATCCCTGGAGGCCTCCATTCAGCCATCTTGCTCCACCTCCAATTCTCAAGCTAGTTCTTTGAAAATCAACTTGGGAAAAGTTTTATACACAGGAACACTTGAATAATTGAACACAAATGTTCATTGTAGTTCAGAATTAGTAGAATATTCAACAGGTTACCATTGGCATGTGGGAAGCAAGAGAGCACTGTGGCTAGAAGGTATTGTTTTAGAGGGAAACCTGAAATGGACTGCAGTGTTCCTGCTGCTATGCTGACTCAAAAAAAAAATTTGAGAAAGTAGGCAATTGTCAGGGTTTCTAGCAGTCTCTTTGAGCCTTGTTAAAGAAATTGTTAATCTCATTCATACCCACCAACTCCTAGGCCTCCATATCTAAGATTTGGATTACTGTTGTAGCTTAACTGTTCTTCATGCATATAATCCCCATATTTAGACAGTCTCTTCAATTAGCCACATATTGCAAGTTCATTTTCCTCCTCTGGCTTCCTAACAACCATCAGCCATTCTCCAATGGATACCAACCAGGTGTCCTTGTGATTCAGTTCAACCGTGACACTGTTTATCTGGAGATAGCATCAGATTTCCCACAGGATAAGGGCTAAGTAAGATTGCTACCACTTCAGATGCCAATTACAAGCCCCAGGCTGTTAAACCTGTGCTTCTCACAACTTCACCTTGAGTTGGATTAATTTGCTAGAATGACTCACAGAACTCAGGGGCATACTTTACTTTTGTTTGCCTACTTACTATAAAGGATATCAGAAAGGATACAGATGAACAGCCAGATGGAAAAGATGCACATAGGGCAAGGCATGTGGGAAGGGGCTTGGAGCTTCCATGCTGTCTCCAGGTGCACTACCCTCCAGGTACCTCTGTGTGTTCGGCAACCTGGAAGCTCTTCAAACTCTGTTCATTGGGTTTTTATGGTGACCTCATTACATAGGCATGATTGATTAAATCATGGGTCATTGGTGATAAACTCACCTTCAGCCTCTCTCCTCTCCTTGGAGGTTGGGGAGTGGGGCTGAAAGTCTCAACCCTCTAATCGAAACTTGGTCTTTCTGGTGACTAGCTGCGTCTTGAAGCTCCCTAGGGCCTCCCAGCCACTAGTCATCTCATTATCATACAAAAGACACTCAGCACTTCCAGAGATTCCAAGGGTTTTAAGAGCAATGTATCAGGAATCAGGAGCAGAGACCAAATATATATTTATCACAATACCCTTGAATTATTGTATTGAGTACTTAGTGTGGAATACCTGGTCTATATGTCTTTCTCCTTTTTGAAAAGGTCAAAAGGCAATTGTTGAATCCTCAGCACCTGATACTAAGATGGGCAAATAGTACACGTGCACTAAATGTGTATTGGATTGATTACCTGCCCTGCCTACTTTCTCTTTCTGAAATACCCTTACTTCTTTTATCTATGCAAATTCTGTGCCTCCTTTAGAACTCACCTGTTCAATGAAGTATTTCTTGCTTTGCAGTCCATGCTAATTTCTGAACTCTTACTGTATTCATATGCTGTGCCACACAGCAAACTCTAAGGAATCTAGAGCAATGACGTAAGTGTCCAAAGCATTTCTGTAATACGTTAATTAATATAGAAACAAAATTACTAATTAAGCTGTTAAAAACAAATATTTACTCAGTACTTGCTGTGGTAAGGCACTGTGCTAGTCTTTAAGGGGACATAGGTAAATACTTCCTTCAAGGAGCTTATAGGTTAGTAAGAGGGATAAAACACACAACAGATAAGTGGTGAGTTTCATAAGAGGTGTATTTTGAGAGTTCAGATTAGGCTAGTTAGCGAGTAAAGGTTTGTGGATTTGATTGCTATTGGGTAAAATTTAAACTACATAAAGTAGGCATTATTATTCCTGTGTTATTGATGAGAAAAAATGACACCCAGAGAATTTAAGGATTGTGACCAACTCATAATGATTCATAACTGATAGAGCTGAAATTTAAACCTAGTAAGTCTGCCTGCGGAATCTCTTCCTTTAATCTCGACACCAGAGTTTAGAGGTGGTACTGATAAGAGTTAGCAACACTGGGCCGGGCACGGTGGCTCATGCCTGTAATCTCAGCACTTTGGGAGGCTGAGGTGGGCAGATCATAAGGTCAAGAGATCTAGACCATCCTGGCCAACATGGTGAAACCCTGTCTCTACTAAAAATACAAAAATTACCTGGGCGTGGTGGTGGTGCGCCTGTAGTCCCAGCTACTTGGGAGGCTGAGGCAGGAGAATTGCTTGAACCCGGAGGCGGAGGTTGCAGTGAGCTGAGATTGTGCCACTGCACTCCAGCCTGGCAACAGAGCAAGACTCCATCTCAAAAAAAAAAAGCAATACTGATTGGATATGGGGAATAATGAAGTAGAGCAGGAAAAAGTGACATCAGAGATGGCCTGAATGATGTGATTAGGAAAGTGATAGTGCTATTGGTAACATAGAGCACATGATAAGACATAAGAGTATGAGAAAAATCAGTTAATTTGGGGCATACTGATTTTTAGATACCAGTGGGGAGGGGACATCTAGCAGTTAGAAATGTCAGACTGGATGTGAAATGCAGTTCAAAATAGGGGAAACCTGAATGGCCACAAAATATCTAAAAGCATGTCTAACCTTAGTAGGAACTGTGGAAATAGAAGTTAAAAACATGAGCTACCTCATGTTTTACTCACCTGCTAGATTGGAGGGGAATAAGAATTCTTATACAGTACTAGTTTTAGAGCTATTTGGCAATATCTAGTAAAGTTATATCTGCATATACTCAATAACTCAGAAATTTCATTTTTAGGTAGCTGCCTTAGAGAATCTCTTATGTGCAAGAATGTTTATTGCAATGGTGTCTATAAAGGTGAAAAATGTTTAATGTTCATTAATTAGAGAATAGATAAATCATGGTGTACAATAGACTTATGCAGTAAGGTGAACTATATCTTCATCTATCAACATGGATAAATCTCAGAAACATAATGTAGAGTGAAAGATGAAAGTTGCCTTTTGTTACTATTGATGAAAAAAGTAAAAACCTACATCATTCAGCCGGTCATGGTGGCTTATGCCTGTAATCCCAGCACTTTAGGAGGCCGAGGCAGGTGGGTCACTTGAAGTCAGGAGTTTGAGACCAGCCTGACCAACATGGTGAAACCCTGTCTCTACTAAAAATATAAAATTAGCCAGGCATGGTGGCCCATGCCTGTAATCCTAACTACTTGGGAGGTTGAGGCAGGAGAATCACTTGAACCTGGGAGGCGGAGGTTGCAATGAGCTGAGATTGCGCCATCGCACTCCAGCCTGGGCAACAAGAGTGAAACTCCATCCCCTGCCCACCCCCGCACCAAAAAAAAACACCTGCATCATTCATATGTGTGTGCTGATTTTTCATATGGGCACATACACAGAGAAGATTGTGAATTGGAAAAATACATGATATTCTTGTTTTATCTGTCCCCTCTCTCCCCCTTTTGTTGCTTGGGTATTTTAAAGCATATTTCAGAGATCATGTTTCTAACATATACAGGCTTAAACACACACACACGTGCACGTGCAGCCTGAGTATTTCCACACAAAGTTAATAATCCTGAATAATATATCTAAGACTAGTTTTCTGTTAAATTTTTTTCAGTTATCTCAAAGTTGTCTTATTTTTATTTTTGAGATGCAGTCTTGCCCTTTCATCCAAGCTAGAATGCAGTGGTGCAATCTTGGCTCACTGCAGCCTCCACCTCCCAGGTTCAAGTGATTCTCCTGCCTCAGCCTCCTGAGTAGCTGGGATTACAGGCACCTGACTAATTTTTGTATTTTTAGTAGAGATGGGGTTTCACCATGTTGGCCAGGCTGGTCTTGAACTCCTGACCTCAAATGATCTGTCAGCCTTGGCCTCCCAAAGTGCTGGGATTGCAGGCGTAAGCCATCGTTCCCTGTCAAAGTCGTCTTTTTTTTTTTTTAATAGTTGGTTGTTTAAAGATTCCAATGAAGTCTACACGTTGCACTTGGCTTAATGTCTGTATAGTCTCTTTTAAGGAGTGATTTTTGTTATTTGTTTTAAACAAAAGTGTTAGGATTTTATTTTTATTTTTTTGTAGGTTAGAACCATCAGAGAGCCTTGAGGAAAACCAGCGGAACCTCCTTCAGATGACTGAAAAGTTCTTCCATGCCATCATCAGTTCCTCTTCAGAATTCCCCCCTCAACTTCGAAGTGTGTGCCACTGTTTATACCAGGTATGCTTACAGTTAGAGATTACCATTATTAATCTTAAGTTAAATTATGAACAATGCTTTATCAAAGAAGGACCTAGCTGCTGATGGTGTGTGGTTAACTATAATACTGAGTCAGTTTGGATGAATAATACACTGAGAATTGTTGTTGGAATTGTCTTTGAAAAAAACTTAAATATTACTTAGGCAACAGTTTGAAGTAAGAGAATACTTTAAAATACTAAATTTTCCTTGCGTTGGGAGCAAGTTTAAAATGCAGTGAATCCATTGGGTATGATGGATGTGGCTGAAATGAACATATTATGGATTTTTGTTGTTGTCATCTATTAACCTAAATTATTTACAGGGTGTTTCACAGTTGAGGCGGGTCTCCTCCTTGCTTTTTGCATTGCGAATTGCTTCATCATCTGTGATTTTGGTTTCTTCATTAATGTATAATTAGTTTGTGTCAGGTTTTCCCAGGATAGACTGATTGTTCTGTTTACTTTATGTAGCATGTTTCTTAAAAGAGATACTGCATCATCATTCAGACCAAATTATTAGACCTTCTAACACTAGCACTGCAAGTAATGCGTCTGAATTCAGAAAATAGCCATAGTCGTGGCCTTCTTTTTTAGGGAATTCGGTCTATGTTCTTTTATGTCTTCTACTGTGTTTTTGAATTGCACATTGCAGTTTTAGGAATTATTTATTCCAAGGGAGGTCCTGCAAATGCATATTAGCCTTTTGGAAACTATGATTCTGGAAGAAACATTAGTGGGTCTGGAATTTGGGGTAGGGGTGGATATAAGGGAAATACACAGTTATCAAAACCCATGTCTTTGTGTCTCTCTCTTTGCAGTCATCGCAGCCATTTGCTTTTTTAGCACACGGCTTCAGTTGCTTAGAGATGTTAACAGCATCATTGAAGTCACCATTTTAAAAGCTGTTTGAGGCTGCTCTATGTGAATTTTTTCCCCGTTGCTATTTTTAAAGATGTATCTGTTCTATCTGTAAAAAAGCTTTTTGCAGTATACATAGATGATAAAACATACTTAACCTTGTTTGTCTTAATTTATCATGACTTTTCTGCCTTTACAAAAAGGCTCAAGGAAACTTAGGAAAATCCTATATAATTTTTTCAACTAGTTAAGTCTGAGTCTGAAGGGTAGTTTAGTTATAATATGAAACTTAATACAGTGAATATCTTCGCGTAAGTTTGGGCTGTATTCAGGTTTCTCTTTAAATTTTATTTAGTAATTATTCTATTGATGAAACTAGGCAGACAGGAAATAGCACATATTAAAAATAGTCTGGGTCAGCTTCTTGGTTGGCCTAGTAGTAACTGGTTTCAGAGAGCAAGTGGGTTTCTAAAATGACAAAGGCTTTGACTTTAGCTGGTTAAAAGGGAATGGGGACTGACTACATGATTACATGGTCTAGGAGATTGTAGTAGAATTTCTTCATGTGGTTGTCATCCTAAAAGAAAAATCTCTTTGTATCGTCAGCAAACTTGGAGACCGTTTTGAGACCATGATTCTAATAATGTAAAAGGAACAGGTCTTAGCACTTATTTAGTACTTAGGAAATATTTAATGAAGAAATAAATTTCCCATCCCTCCCACCTAAGTCAACAAGATTCTTGCCAGCTTTCATAGCTAAGAAAGGAGGAAAATAGTGAAAATAGATTTTTAAACACTATATGTGGTGATTATTAAACAGTATGTTAGGGTTTTTAGAGCACTTCGCAGTAAAATATCCTATATTATTTTAATAACAAACCTGGTTTATTATGTTAAAATTTCACATAAAATTATTATCTTTAAAAACATGAATTAAATGTGGTATCAGTGCATTGTTTAAGTATTGGGTAAAAGCATTGTTGAAGAGCAGAGACAGTATGCTGTGTTGTTATTAAATAAGGCTTTATTTTTTAATTAGTAACTGGTAACAGGGAATGTTACATTTACTGATTAGAAAGAAAGATAGGAAAAAAGCTTTGGTCTCAAGATAGTATTTTATTGAGTCTGCTTCCCAAACCTAGTTTCTTTCTTTTGGTTTGCTGTTTTGTTTTTATTCATCTTCCCTCTTCTGGCTTTTTCTTGCCCCTTTGCCTTTGGCAGTAACAGAAGGGGACCTTCGTGCTCTTCTGTGTTCTGCCTGGAGGGATAGTAGTCCCTTTGGGACCTACTGGGGAAATGTTGAAAGGGAAGTGAGTATATTGCTAGCTAATAAACTTCCCTGGACTTTAGCTCCTTTTTTGAGTTCATATCTTGGCCTTTAAGCCTTTTCAAATCATGCGTTAACCAGCTCTATTACTTTATATACCTTCCTTCCTTAGTTGACTGGATTAAGGTTATTTAAGAATAGCCAACTGTGAACATGTGTCAGATTTATAATTAAATCATTTTCTCATGTGTTGTTTTCACTTCTCCTGATGGTTTTAGGATAAAGATAAAATGATTCCCAGAGTGGATATTCTCTTATGGTGAGAGAATTCTAAGAACTAATTTATGATTCTAAATAAATCTCACCATTTTTCAGTAAATCTGCTTCTCCAAACTGAAGTAGTTTACACACATTTTTAAGGCTATAAATGATAGTTATATACCATTGTTACTAATACATTTGTATATAGTCTAAAGTTTGAAACAAAGCTCTGTGAGCTAAGGGGCTGTGTCTTGTTGTTTTACTGCTATTTCCCAATGCCTAGAATGGTATTTGACCTGTAGGTACACAGTAACTCTTTGGATGGATGAATGGATGTCTAACTAACTTAAAGCCCAAGTTATGGGTTATGGTGTTGGATGTCCAGAATTCCCAGAATAAGATGCCATCTATTTGTGGATTAAATAATTCTAACATGGTTTTAAAAATATTTTTAAAATAATTATTCTGCCTAGGCTAGTCCAATCAAGAGTCTTTTAATTTTGAAAGAACTCTTTGGTCTAGAAAGAGCTCTGAGAGGTGAAACCAATATGTGCCTGGAGTTTTGGGGTTTTTCTAGGTGGCTTTTTTTTTTTTTTGAGGTATTTTGATAAATGGTCAACTGTAATATGTGAAAAGTTTTAAGCAGGCCTACAGTTTTGTTCTGTAATTTTCTCTGCAGTTTCTTCACTTTAATAATATTAATGCTTCTTACTAGTTGAGCTGATAACCTTCTTCTCCCAAATGTTGCAGAGCTTTTAACCTCCTCTGATTAGAACCATTTCAGGAAGTAGCCTGCAAACATTGAAAAATATGTGAAATGTTAAGGGTAATCTTTTTTAGAGAGAGAGAGGTCTTTAATTCAGAATTTCTAAAGTGAATTTTTATATTTATCCATATAATTTTTATTTCTTTATTCAGTAGGATCATAATTAAATGCCAGGTGTTGGAAAAACAACTTAAAGTCAATTGAAGGATACACAGAGAAGAATTTTACATACCAAGAAAAAATTATGTAGACACAAATGTTTTTAGTGTGTGATCTACTTGTAATGAATATTTTATATTACATTTCTCAAAAGCTAGGAATTAACCAAAATGTAAATATTTAATATCCTCAAATTCACTTGGAGAGAGTTTTTCTGTGATTCATAGCCAGAAATAGTAGACATGATTGGGTCTCAACATTTCTTGCTGTTTTAGTGCTTGGCTTAAAAATGTAATAAAAATTAAAACCCAGAATTAAAATTCATTCCTCAAAATTCAGTTGATTTCTAATTTTTTGTTGATTCCATTTGTGTTACATTTTATGGTGTAATTTTATGTACAAGCCAACATTGTTTTTGTTGCTGTATGTAGTCGGTGCTGTGACTTGTTTGTGCTCATCTCTGTTCTGTAGGCAACTTGCCACTCCCTACTGAATAAAGCTACAGTAAAAGAAAAAAAGGAAAACAAAAAATCAGTAAGTTTGGAGAACTTTTTATTAGCTGTTTCTTTCAAAGCAAAACAAAAATCTTTTGCTGTTTGTTAAGAATATCTTCACTTCAGCCTATTTGACCTTCACTGTAAAATCATTCTACTAATTCTGGCACAAAATAGCTTTCATTTCAATTAACCCTGGAATTAAGTTACATTGAAACATTCTCTGTGTTCCTTTGGTTTGATTTATCCCAAAGGCAATTTGTGGGCATTTATTGCATTGGATATCCTTGGTCTAATTTTATTATTCTTACTTTTTAAATTATAAATGAATGCAAAGAAACTTAATTTCAAGGCCTTAGGAAACGCTGACTGTCTTCATTCTTGCTTCTTGTTTGAAGGTAATGTGAGTGGTTTCTTTTCCCAGAGATGACAGTGTTTCTTAATTGTTAGAAGTATATGGTGGGAAAGAGTCACTTTCTAAATCTTACGTAAAAGTTGCTAAATTTTATTTTTTTACTCTTCATATTTTTATCTAGGCAGTCTCAGGCATAATTTAGATATTTGTGCATAGATTATAGAAATTTTAGTGGTAAAACTACTTTTACCTCAAAAAAAGAAGAGGTAAATGATAAGATAGTACTTTTGAGATAAAAGAAAACTGAGTTCATATTTGTAGAAAAACACATCATTCTGTAAACATAATGTGAATATACTATCTGCTTCTGTGAACTTGTCTTGATTTATTTAAAAGGAAGAAAATTATGAGAGTCGTAATTATTTTCTTCCAGTGAATGGAATTTGTCCAGAATATAATATGCATTCATTTTACATTTGCCATTATCTGTCACAGTGACTTATCAGGCTGAGCCCTGTCTTTGTTCATATAATCCAAATGATTGTAGAGTAAGATGTAAAGAAAACTAAGTAGGTAGTTTTCTTAAAAGGGTGTAATTTAGAATACAGTGTTCATCTGGTTTCATCTTTCATTCCTTGTCTAAACTTCACATATAATAAAAGCTTTATGGTTGGGCACAGTGGCTCATACCTGTCATCCCGGCACTTTGGGAGACCGAGGTGGGAGTATCTCTTGAGCCCAAGAGTTAAAGACCAGCTTGGGCAACATAGCGAGTCGTCTCTACAAATAATTTTTTTTTTTTTTAATTAGCGAGGCGTGGTGGTGTACTCCTGTAGTCCCAGCTACTCGGGAGGCTGAGGCAGGAGGATTGCTTGAGCCCAGGTGGTTGAGCCTGCAGTGAGCCGTGATTGTACCACTGTACTCCACCATGAGTGACAGAGTAAGACCCTGTCTCACAAAAAAAAAAAAAGAAAATGGAAAAACTTTACATATAAGTTTCTAAGCTGTACTTATAAATTATCTAAGCTTTAAATATAGATTTTTTAAAATTCAAATCAAAATTTAAATTTATAGACATATACTTTTGTTGTGTCCATTGAAGATTTTATTTTTGAGTATATTAAGTAAATTTGACTAGCTATGATCAAATTGATTGGATTATAAAGACGTTTCTAATGCTTCAGCCTTCTAATTCTCAGCATATGTGAGTTTAACATAATGTACACCATCATTGTTGAAATTAATTTGCTGCTTCTAACACTCTTGTTCAGTGTTACACTAATGCCATTTTGTAGTGTATCACATAATTAAAATTCAGGCTTTCTGTGTTTCTCTAGAGCATGTTTTCTAGCCTTTCTAACACTGCTTTATTTATTAAGATTTTGTCTAAAATTGTTTCTTGAAATGGTTTTTTTTCTACTAGAGTTATTTTCAAAAAAATTTTTTTTAATTTCTGGGTAACACTAAGTTTTGGAATGTATTTCTCAGCACAGGTAATATGAGCTCCTCATGGAAACAAGGGGAATCTAATTGGTAATTTGAGATATTTTAGAGTACATTCCAAAGTATGAAGACAGTATACTCATAAATTTAAAATGTTGTTTTATGGAGTTGTGTGCTTTAACAAAATCTAATGATATTTAAGAACAAGCTGACTTTCTTTTTGGGTGTATATGTCATGGATTGGAATATGTAAAATATAGAGAGAAGATCTGGCTTCTAGTATATAGCTGTATATATAGCTTCTAGTATATAGCTGTAATGTAGTCACATTACAAATAACTGTTTATTATTCTCAAATATATAGTGTATAATGAGGTTTACTTTGAAAGTTAACTGTCTGCCTAACTCAGGGAGAATGCAGTAACTAAGCATATATGGGTAGTAATGCTCTTGCTGAAGTGTAGTTTATGACTGCATGCATTCGCGTTATGTAGTCAGCCTTTACCAAGGGAAGAAAGGGTACATTTGGCTGATAACTGGTCTCAACACACAGACTGGCCCAACTTTGACCTTTTATGCAGAGTGTCTTTTGGATCCAAGTTAGATTTTTATGGATTAAAAAAAACACTAGAGCATGTATGTATTATGAGGTAAAATTACATTGATGTCAATTAGTGGTGAATGAAAAAAAAAAAGTCGTTTTATAAGTTGACTTATGAAACTTGTTATATAGCATTTTTATTGGTTTTTAAAATCAGTTTTTAGTTCCAAAATTATATTGATTCTGCCATCAGTGATACATATATTTATATGATACATGAAACAGTATGTGTTCCTGAGGTGTGGATATTTTGGGTTTTGACATGAAATATTTTTAAAGATGTGGAAGATGGTAAAAGTGTAGTACTTTTCGTAAATTTTACAGTATTCTTTTGGGAAATCACTCAGTTTTTCATTAAATTCTGATGCTGAGTACCATTAAATCAGGTGTAAATAAGAGTCACATTTTAAAACTTCTTTGTCCTAGAGAAAACCAGTAAATAGCTACTTTCAAAAAAGTATTTTGTGTAATTGATGATAACCATTACAAATTTCCTTGTTCCTTCTCCACTCCCAGTGCTTCATTTTACTAGCATAAAAAATAAAACAGTATTTTGAAAGCTCTCCATGTGTTTCACAGCAGGTTAACATTTTATAAACTAACTGGTTCTTTGAAAATTAAACTATGGCTTTTAGTTTTTTGAAAACCATTTTAGAATTTTAATGGGTTAAACGTATTAGATGCCAATTCTTTTAAAATAATCTATTTTAAAATAATTATAAAGCAGTTTTCAATCCTTTTCCCTCCTGCTAACTCACTCCTTAAAGGCTTTAAAATGTTATAGGTTTGTTTTGTCTGCCTTTATTTATTTATTTATTTATTTATTTATTTATTTATTTTGAGACAGAGTCTCTGTCACCCAGACTGGAGTGCAGTGGCACGATGGCTCACTGCAACCTCCACCTCCTGGGTTTAAGTGATTCTCCTGCCTTAGCCTTCCAAGTAGCTGGGATTACAGGTGTGGCACCACCATGTCCAGCTAATTTTTGTATTTTTAGTAGAGATGGGGTTTTGCCATGTTGGCCAGGCTGGTTTCGAACTCCTAGCCTCAAGTGATCTGCCCGCCTCGGCCTCCCAGAGTGCTGGGATTACAGGCGTGAGCCACCACGCCCAGCCAGAAAATTGTCTAAGATTAAAATTTGGGAGTTTTAGAAGAACCACTCAGTAGCAATGATGGTCTATGAATATTCTAAAATCATGTGAAGAATTTTGTGTGTGTGAATGCATACATTCATTTTTCTAACCTTTATCAGATTTCAAAGAGGTTCCTCGTCCCCAGAAGGTTGAACACCGTACTGGAATAGTCGAAGCACTCGAATTTTTTCTTAATTTTACATCTTTCTATAGTTTTAGCTAAAACTTCTGTATCTAATTCTAAATGTATATATTTGAGCTAAAAATAAATGATATTTAGGTTTTAAAGCCATTCTAATAAAGCAGCTGTATTTAGTCACCTTCACCAGTTTCCCCTTATTTAAGGGTTAAGGTTGTTCTTCATGCAATAAACACACTGTAACATAAAGAAAACTTCTTGAACTATGTGTAGTGTAACTGAAGATGGAACTATATTTGTTACAACTGACCTCTTTTTATCACCTTTTAAAAATATTTTCTCTAAAATCTAGTTTTTACTAACTTCCTATTAGAGATTATAGACAGCTATTTTGAGGTTATAAGCAGTGATAACGCATTTAAAATGTGGACTGCATGAAGCACTACATTGAACAAGATGAAGTGAAATAATCCCCATTCTTTCCAGAGTTAATCTGGAGTCAGCCTGTCATAATTTATGTCATAATTTCCTGTCATAAATTATGACAGGAAATATTTATTGAAGCATTGTGAAAAAAATAGCTACGTGATATTCTGTATGTAAATCTGGGTCCCCTCCCACCAATATCCTTTGAAATGAAGGTTTATCCTTGAAATCACAGAATATTGGGTGGAATGCTACAGTTTTGTAGTCATTGCTACTTTAAACAGCAGTTTAGCCACACTAAGCAAGAATAGCTGTAGAGATTAAAATGTTACATTAAGTGTTCTTTAAAAATGAACATATATAGTATATATAAAAATGTAAATTGCAAAATATAATTTTCATCTATAACATGATTTAAAGCAGGGGACTCTGGAAAGGGATGGGAGCTGAATCAGTTTTATAGCACTCTTCCCAAGCTAAGGTACCTTTTTATCTTAATGTAGAATGTTTTATAAAGGGAAAATAATCCATTTTAAATATTGGGTTCACATTGCTTTTCAGGCTGGACAACCATTTCTTGAGTTCTTAAATTATTTTTATTCGACAGAATTATAAATTGAGGTAGACATAGGGGTTCTCTCTTCTGGTGAGATCCTTTTTTCTTTTAGGTCCCCAAGAATTCCCATCCCTCCATGGTTTAAATAATAGGTAGGTTCTTGTATTATAAAGGAAGCTGTGAAGAAAAGGAACTGGCAGTAACATTACTTGTAAGTAAGTTTTTTTTTTTTTTTCTCAGTAAGAATCTAAGATTTTATTTTGTATATGGCAAGCATTTTTTTCTTAAATTCAATTGTAACTGGTACACAACAAAATGTAAATATGTACTATCAGGTATAGGATGTTTTGGGGGTGTGCTGTTGAAAATTTAGTTTCACCTTATAAAGTTGACCACACTTTCATGTCTGTTAATCTTAGTAAATTATGATCATCTTTGTGTGAAAAATTTGGTCTGCTTTCATTACTCATCAAACATGCAGTGTAAGTGATGATCCAGTGAAGATCTTTTTTCAGGTTTCTTCTACCCATCTCATCCATGAGGTTTTTCTTTCCTCTGAGATACCTTAATTGTACTTTAATATGATATAAGACTAGAATTGAGAGGAAACTTTATTTTCTCATGTTTTGGGAGAAGAAAAAAATAGAAATATGTCATTCATGAGGACTGATTGATTCAGAGTTTTTGTGCAAAGTTTGACCTTTGAACTCTTTGTTTTCATGTCTTTATATTAATTCAAACCTTATACTCAATTCTCAACTCCTTGTTTTTAGGTGGTTAGCCAGCGTTTCCCTCAGAACAGCATCGGTGCAGTAGGAAGTGCCATGTTCCTCAGATTTATCAATCCTGCCATTGTCTCACCGTATGAAGCAGGGATTTTAGATAAAAAGCCACCACCTAGAATCGAAAGAGGCTTGAAGTTAATGTCAAAGGTGAATTATTTTGATAATCTAGCTATCTTAAATTCCCCTTCCAACTAAATTTTCAGCTTTTCTTACAGTACTTCTCTTACATTTATATTTGAAATACCCTATGGTTTTCAGTTATGTGCTTTTGCTTTATTTGTTTATATTACAAAGGAATTCATTAGTTAAGTACCTGATGGACCTTATTTTCATGATAAAACATTTTATTGTAGTAGATGTCTTGTGTTATGAAGATCATTTTTTGCGTAATCATTCTAGACATTCTGAAACAGACTAGAATGTAGACTATAGGATTTTTTTTTTAAAAGGCATTAAACATTTTTAATACGTATTTTTACATGTAAATATAATAATTATATTTGGGAAGGTTAGAAACACTACCTAAAATAATTTATAGAATGAGGAATGTTTGATTTTTAAGTACTAGCAGAAATTATATCAATGAGAAAATTCATGTTTTTAAAGAATGTTGTAATGTATAGACTTCATACAATAAATAATCTGATTATTTATAACCCTGTTTTATTGTGTAGATACTTCAGAGTATTGCCAATCATGTTCTCTTCACAAAAGAAGAACATATGCGGCCTTTCAATGATTTTGTGAAAAGCAACTTTGATGCAGCACGAAGGTAATTTTCTTGCCACTTATTCAGTTGCTCTGTTTGAATCAAATATTTTCGGTTTCACATAAGTCCATGTACCTGTTTTACATGAAGTTCCTGTGTAGGTTTTTTTCTTTTCCTGCTCTAGGTCAAGACATAGCTTGTCTTATTTTATTTTACTATAAAAGACAGTCATGAAATAAATTAATATTTTTTACAATTTGGTAGTGATTTTCATATTTGAAAACCAAGAGGGATTTTTTACATGTCTAATTAAATAAAGGATTTGAGGATGGTACAATATGTGAACAAGGAAGAAGTAGGATTCTTTTTATTTAAAACTAAAACCAAATTGGTATCAATAATACATAACAATGTTTAATAAGGTTTTTTTGATGTTAGAGTATTTGTGATACTTAAATTTGGAAGTGTATCTAAACTAAAATGTTATTCTTTAAACCAAGTAAAGCAAACACGTAAGATTTTGTTGATGAGGAACTGAACTTTATGATTTTAGAAAACTTTTCTGCTAGATTTCCATAACTAGTTATTTCACTTTATTTCTCTGAGTTATTGGTTTATCTGTAAAGTAGGGATAAACTCTTTGCCTGAATTGTTTTTAGAGAAAAAAATGAGATAATTCATAAGAAAGTGCTTTGTAAATTTATGTCTGGAATTCTGCTTTTCATGCAGTGTGAATCTAATTGATCCTCATCATCTAAGCTAGCCTTGTACAACTCTCTCTCCCAGTTTATCATCATTGTAGTTGTTACTGACTTTTTTTCTGTTAGAGAAATTGGAGTTGAAAAGGTATATTGCTGAATGACAAGCCATGTTGGAAAGAGAGTGAATGTCAGCATAGGATTCATATTCTGGCACTCTGTGTACCCATACAAAGTTAAAAGGATCAAAGTTTTAATCCTGGCTCTGACCTAGCAGGCTATATATCTTTGGGGAGGTCTTTCGTCTGGACCTTCATTTCCTTATCTGTAAAATACTAGCCTTTTTCCAAAGTTTCATCCATCTTAATTTTGTTGTTGTTTAACTTCAGAGCCTACTTTGAAGCTGAAGCCGGGTATCAGAAATGGAAAGCCAACTTTCTCCTTGTCCTTTTTGCTTTGTCTAATGTCAAGTCACATTGTGGGAACAAGCCCTCCATATTTGTAATCTCAGTTACTTCACAAAGTTACTTCATATAAATTTAATTCAAACATAAGTCTGGGTGTATCTGGTGTTGAAAATTCTAATGACTTTGCATTTTTGAAGGTTTTTCCTTGATATAGCATCTGATTGTCCTACAAGTGATGCAGTAAATCATAGTCTTTCCTTCATCAGTGACGGCAATGTGCTTGCTTTACATCGTCTACTCTGGAACAATCAGGAGAAAATTGGCCAGTATCTTTCCAGCAACAGGTAAGACTTCCCAGTCATGGGGATAGTGAACACTCTCCGTTTAAATTTAGATTAATACAATTATTGGTCAGGAATAGTGCTTTTTACTTTGCATCTTCTTGGACTAAGAGTTATGGTTTAGAAAGAGAAAGATTCTTTTTTTCAAAAAAATACAAACAAAAGGTTAAGTCGTATTAAATAATCAACAAACCTACCTAGGTTCCAGTGGTCATTATTATTATTTTTTTGTCAGGTTAAGAAATCACAGATTTGCTCTTTGGGTTTTTATGGCTTGCAAATTGTTATAGATCCAAAGAAGTTCAGATTAGCGTTGGCATTTGACTCTGAAGAACAGCCAATTCATAGGAATTCAGTAATTAAAATATTGTCAGTGTTTTAATTCTGTGATAAACTCATTCGTGATACTCTAAGTATATGCAAATAAAGCTTTATATAGAAAATACCGGCCTGGCACAGTGGCTTACGCCTGTAATCTCAGCACTTTGGGTGGCCGAGGCAGGCAGATCACCTGAGGTCAGGAGTTCGAGATCAGGCTGGCCAACATGGTGAAACCCTGTCTCTACTAAAAATACAAAAATTAGCTGGGCATGGTGGCAGGGGCCTGTAATCCCAGCTACTCGGGAGGCTGAGGCAGGAAAATCGCTTGAACCCAGGAGGCGGAGGTTGCAGTGATCCAAGATCGCACCATTGCACTCCAGCCTGGGCCACAAGAGCTAAACTCCATTTCAGAAATTTAAAAAAAAAAAAAATACTTAAAAATCGAAATTATTAATTTGGGCATTGTTTCATTAGCTCTTATTAGTCTCTTGTGTAACATAAATTACTTGCTGTCCCATCTAGTTATATAAACTTGTAAAGGGACCAAATTCCTATGTATGAAGAGTTCCTTACAAAGGAAAAATGAGTCCAAATTATTTTTAAATGCCAATAAAAATGATTAGCACATTCACGGGAAAAGTAGTGGACTGTGAAACTAAGGGTAAGCAATTGGGAGATGGGAGTTTAAATGACAGGGCATTTTAATCTTTTATGAATTATTAATGGATTGAAGTAGACATGGTCCTGAGGTCTTTTTGGTGCTGTTTACAAATCAGCTGACAGTAAAAGGAAAAGCAACCAGTTATAAGTTAAAGGAATGTGTAGTGCTAAATGTGAACTGCTAATTTTTTTTCTAAGTAGTTTGCTGTATCTAGGGATCATAAAGCTGTTGGAAGACGACCTTTTGATAAGATGGCAACACTTCTTGCATACCTGGGTCCTCCAGAGCACAAACCTGTGGCAGATACACACTGGTCCAGCCTTAACCTTACCAGTTCAAAGTTTGAGGAATTTATGACTAGGTAAAGTACAACCTTGAAATAGTTGATTGCTTTCTTTTTGGTTGAGAAGTAGAGTTTGCCACCAGGCCACTTGTTAGATATGATAGAAGACTATGAGGAAAGATGTATTTAATAATCACATTGCCATGTTTGGGGAATCCAACTATATATTATTTATATATATAGGGTGTATTTTATTTTATATGTTGATTGTCATAACAATAGTAACAAATCATATTTTATCATCTTGCTTTCATAAGTTTTCACATTTAATACTTACCAGGGAGTGAAGACAACATTATTTTCAAATTATAGTTAAGGAAAATACAACTCAATGTGAATAATTGACTTGCCTAAGATTCCACACCTGATTCATAGGTCTTTTGGTTTTAAGTGCAGGACTTTTCTACTACACTATAAATTTTTCAGAACCCTCATAAAGGTTAATGGTTTTAAATTATTTCAGATTAAGATTCAGAAAATATAGTATACTTCAGTATTGCTATAAAATTTCTGTGTACATTTGTTTGAATCCCATTTAGTGGGATTTAGTTTGTGAATGAAAAGATCCTCATTGTTAGACACTTACTCTATGACGATACAGTGAGAGTAGTTTGCTGAATCTTTTAAAGTACCTTTCACAGGACTTTATGCTTAGTAAGTGCTCCTTGGTGTCTGTGATTTGAGTGCTATGTTCATAGTATGTTCCAAAACAGAATAAAACAGAATCTGATGATGAGAAGTTAAAGATTTGTATATAATATGCCTTGAATTGTAAGTGCCTGTTGTTAGTTGTATTACTTACAGGTCATGGTTTTGTACATATAACTCCAAACCATTGATACTATTAAAAGAATATATGAATATATGAAAGAATGTATAAACATAAGAATGTATGGGTATATAGTGTCCTTTCCAAATTAATTTTTATTTTTAGCTCTACTAGATTTTTCTTAATGTAACAAATGTTTATTCCTGTGTAATTAAGGGCATATTTTGCATACAGAATATTCACATTACCTAATTGAAAATTATATACTACAAAAATATAATACTATTTTTAGGCCAGACATGGTGGCTAATACCTATAATCCCAACATTTTGAGAGGCCAAGGTGGGAGAATTGCTTGCGGCCAGGAGTTCAAGACCAGCTTGGGCAACATAGTGAGACCTTGTCTTTATTAGATAGATAGATAGATAGATAGATAGATAGATAGATAGATAGATAGATTAGATAGATAGATTAGATAGATAGATTAGATAGATAGATAAGATAGATAAGATAGATTGGGCACAGTGACTCATGCCTGTAATCCCAGCATTTTGGGAGGCCAAGGCAGGAGGATTGCTTGAGCCCAGGAGTTTGAGACCACCCTGGGCAACATAGCAGGACTCCATCTCTACAAATAATAAAATATTAACCAGGTGTGATGGTGTGCACCTGTGGTCCCAGCTACCTGGGAGGCTGAGGTGGGAGGATTGCTTGAGGATGCAGTGAACTGTGATTGCACCAGTACATTTCCAGCCTAGATGGCAGAATGAGACCTTGTCTATAAATAAATAAGTAAAAATATAAATAAGTAAAAAGAAATATAAGTAAATAGAAATATAAATAAATATAAATATAAAAATGAATGAATCAAAACAGTTTTTAAATTTGACATCACTGAGGACATCCTAGCCATTTTTCTAGGAAAACATTTTTATTACTCCTTTTTTTCTAAGATCCTACCTTCCCTTACAAAGCAATCTTTTGTGCTTTTGAAGATTAAGTAATCCAATATATATAATATACTTAGCACAGTATCTGGTATTTGTAAAGTGATTAATAAATGTTAGATCTTATTTTTGTTCTAAATTCCCACTGATGCTCTTGGAGACCCATTTTCTTTTTTTTAAAAAAATGAAGGTAGCTTTATAATATTCTCAGTTATTTAAAAAAATTATTAAAATACTCGATATAGAAATCTAAAGAAAGTTAAAAAAAATTAAAAATTGTTTATCCTCCCTCTCAGAATAATTCAGTTAACGTTTGGTGAATAGTCTCCCAGTCATTTATCTATGCACATGTATATTTGTTTCTCCTATCAAATGATATCTAGGTTGTTTCCATTAATATTTTTAAAATTCTGACCTGGTACCAGCAGCATGATGGGCTGAGCTAATGCAATCTCTTCCCAAGACATAAGGCTCATAGAAATACTAGGTGTAAAAGAAAATATGTGTAGTTAAAAAAATTTAGGCCGAGTGCGGTGGCTCACGCCTGTAATCCCAGCATTTTGGGAGGCCGAGGCGGGTAGATCACCTGAGGTCAGGAGTTCAAGGCAAGCCTGGCCAGCATGGCGAAACCTCATCTCTACTAAATATATATATATATAAATAAATTAGCCAGGCGTGATGGTGGGCACTTGTAATCCCAGCTACTTGGGAGGCCAAGGCAGGAGAATCATTTGAACCCGGGAGGCAGAGGTTGCAGTGAGCCGAGATCGTGCCACTGCACTCCAGCCTGGTCAACAAGAGCAAAACTCCATCTCAAAAAAAAATTAAATTTATAGCTGAAGCTCGTTTCTAAGCAAATTACCTAGCATACAGTCAGTATAGACAGATAAATGGAAAATATGAAAGAGGTTAGGAGATGCAAAAGATAAAATGAGGAGGTTCAAAATATGTCTAGTAGGTGTTCCCTAGAAACTGAGCTCAGTGAGAATGGGAAGAAGTAATATTTGAAAGGCTAATGGATGTATGTTTTCTAGAGTTGATGAATGACATGAATCTTGAGGTTAAAGAAGCACACTGAGTCTTGAGCAAACTATATAAAAATTAAACCAGGCTTTAATACATATGGGAACATAATATATGATAAAACTGATATTCAGAATCGAGATTAGGATGGACTTTCAATAAATGGTTTTGATAAAACTGAGTAATGATTTGGAAAAATATTTTCATACCATTTATGATAAACTTCCATAAATCAAAAAAAACATGAGCAAAGCAAGGCCTTTTTCATCCATTCGAAATCCATAAACTAGAAAAGATTGATAAAATGAATTATTTTAAAAATCATAAACTTCTGTCTGGGACAAAAATGTCATGAGTAAAACCAATCCTATGGTTAATATCCTTGCCCAATAGTTCTCTTAGAATAGTCCTAAAAGTGCTTTTGTGGTTCAAAGAGTAATACCTTGAAATTTTTGGTGCATGTTGCCAAATTACCCTTTAGAATGCCTGTTGCTTTTAAAATATTTTTTCATTTTAGTATTTTATTGTTTATCCAGTTATAGACTTTTTTACGTGGTAGACAACATAAAGCCTCATAATTACTCTGTTATTTTTCTTTTAGGCATCAGGTACATGAAAAAGAAGAATTCAAAGCTTTGAAAACGTTAAGTATTTTCTACCAAGCTGGGACTTCCAAAGCTGGGAATCCTATTTTTTATTATGTTGCACGGAGGTAAGAAATACTATGTTTTGGGTCTCTTAACAGAATTTTTTAAATTATAGCAAATATAGAGAGATGGAAAGTTTGGTTTTTCCCAATTGACTTAACAGGAATTGAAAACAAGTTTACTTGGGAGCATATAGCAGGGTAAATAGCCTGCCTTTCCTAAAATGATGGTCAGTATCTAGTAGCTGCTTTTCGTACTACCCACTTCATATTGGTTTCTCTGTCCTACATCATTTTTTAAAATACTGCCTGCAATGGATTAATTACCAAGAGTTAAAAACCCACAAAGAATCTTTTGTTTTCAAGTATATTCTGATTAAATAGTACTCACAACATGATAACTGGGAACTTTTTTTAAAGGAAGAAATAAAACTGTAAGAGCCTATTTCTGAGAACTTTTAAAAATATGCTGTGTAAGACAGCATCAGGGTGATTTAAAAAATAATTCAAAGCAGTGGTGAAAAATCTCTATGAAGATGGTGCAAGGGGTGGCCTGGAAAACGGTGCTTGTTCGTGCTGCCCTCAGTTGAGGCTAGTTCCTAGAAAGCCTTTCTGGGAATGTTGTGAGCTCTTCCTTAATAATAGGTATGATGCTTGCCTTGCTTTCCCTACCATTGTCTTTTCTTTCTTGCCTCATTTTACCTTCCTTTTGAAAACTCATCTGTGATGTTATTTGGTCGGTTTTACTTCTTCCCATTTACCATGACATACATTCATGGTAATTGAGCCTTAGAGACAACATGATACATAGAGAAGCCACTGACTTTGGAATCTCAAGGACCATGTTTAGACCTAGTTCTGCTACTCATTAGTTAGAGACTTAATCTTTACCAGTTTCCTGAATTTAACAGTATTTAACATCCATGACTATTAAGTTAGTAGACTTACATTGTTAGTCAACTTGCTGGCCACAGGTGGCAGTGTGTAGGAAACAAAGCGAGGTTGAGAAATAGTAGAAAGACGGTGAAGGAAGATCAGTGGAAGATGAGAAACTTGTCTAATAGGGTCATTCAGATAGCCTTAAGACCAAGAAGTCCAAAGGACTGGAGTATTAGGGAATCAAGAAAGTAAGAAAATTGCATTGAACCTCCCCCCACCCCCCTGCCCTTTAACAACTCTAAGTAACCCCTCCTCACCTTCCCATGAAAGCCCTCTCTCCAGCTCTCATCTCAGTTGCCATTTCTAAATTGCCTAAGATCATTTTAATTTTCGTTTGCATTTGGGATGAACCATGTTTGTATTCTAACCCCAACCTTTAATACAACCAGGATATTTTTACTTTCCCTTTGTTGTCTAAGTAAAAAGCAAACATTGGTAAGGGAGGTAGAAGATGTGTGTCCCCCTCTTCTTTAAAATCTTATTAGTTTACAAATAGCAAAGATTTCTGGAAAACAAAGCTGCATTTTTTTTTTTTTCAGAATCAGAAGCTGTATATTTGTATTCCTTCTCTGTGGTGATCTAGAAAAAGCTAAAGGAAAGATTGGACCTGCTGCAGATCCCTTAGTGAGATTCAATCAGTTTGGTTTCCATGAAACCTGTTGAGTCTTGTGGCTTGAGAATGCTAAGAATTCTCAGCTCTGCTGCTTATTAGCTGCTGCATAATCTTTTTTTTTTTTTTTTTTTTTGAGATGGAGTTTCACTCTTGTCACCCAGGCTGGAGTGCAATGGAGCGATCTCGGCTCACTGCAACCTCCACCTCCTGGCTTCAAGTGATTCTCCTGTCTCAGCCTCCCAAGTAGCTGGGATTGCAGACATGTAGAACCATGCCTGGCTAATTTTGCATTTTTAGTAGAGATGGGGTTTCACCATATTGGCCAGGCTGGTCTTGAACTCCTGACCTCAGGTGATCTGCCTGCCTCAGCCTCCCAAAGTGCTGGGATTACAGGTGTGAGCCACCGCACCTGGCCTTAGCTGCATAATCTTAGATAAGTTTATTTTTCCAAATCTGTTGCTTCATATGTTAAAGCTGGGGTATGTGCTTATAAAAACTGTCTACCTCTCCTATAAAGTGTTTTGTGACCTATAAAGTTGTGTAAGGAGTAAATTTGAGATTTTCTTTTTTTCTTTCATTCTTTTTTTGGGGGATATGGCACTGTCAGTTTCAGATTTTCAATCCTTTTAGTTTCTTACTTAGACCTGCTGGAGCTCCTCCTGGCCTTCATTTTCACCTGGTGTGAAGCCTAGCTCCAAGACAGATGAGTACACAGTACATCAGAGCAGAGCATCCATTTACTCCATTATGAAGGTCTTGTCTGTCTGTATGCCGTCAGTTTTGTCAAAGAGCACTTGGGTTTGACTTCTCTTTTGATATTCCTGTGTTTCTGTGGCTTAGACTACTATGTATTAAGTAATGCTTTTTGAATTGTGGATTTTCTAATTTCCTTATTGATAGTCCACAGATGTTTCAGACTTGAAATGTCCAAAACTTAATTCAGTGTATCTTCAAGTCAACCTCCTCTTCACACCATATTTCTGTTTCTCAGTACCATCATCATCCCTTCTAGTTGCCCATCTAGAGACCCTAATCATTTTAAATTCTTTCCACTTATTGTCTTTCTCATTGTTAGTCACCAAATCTTGGTTTTACCTGTGAGATCCTGGGTAATCAATTAAGTTGTTTTAGTTAGGCTTTTATTGCAAAGCAGTCATTTGTATTTTCTCAAGGATAGTTTTTAGGAAAAGCATGAATTAGAGCAGAGCCTACCCAGATATAGAGAACTAGATGGCTGTGGTGCTGGAACGGGCTACGCTCTTTGACTGTCTTGGTTTTGTGTTCAGCTCTTCCTCATGATTTTCATCTTTCTGTATCCTTTCAGCTTTTGCCCCAGATAGTAACCTGTTCATTATCTCAGTACTGCACATCTGAAATTCCAGAAAGAAAATATGATTCAGCTAAAAAGTATCTCTGCTTGGCAGAAACTTTAATGTTAGGTTCTGGCCAGCCAGTTGATTACTGGCTGCCCCTATGTCCAGTATGTGCTCCTGGCCCAGCAGTCATGTGATTCAAAATGTGACCACTTGGCTGGGCGCAGTGGCTCATGCCTGTAATCCCAGCACTTTGGGAGGCTGAGGCGGGCGGATCATGAGGTCAGGAGATCAAGACCGTCCTGGCCAACATGATGAAACCCCATCTCTACTAAAACACAAAAAATTAGCCAGGCATGGTGGCACGCGACTGTAGTCCCAGCTACTCGGGAGGCTGAGGCAGGGGAATTGCTTGAACCTGGGAGGCGGAGGTTGCAGTGAACCAAGATTGCACCACTGCACTCCAGCCTGGTGACAGAGCAAGACTCTGTCTTAAAAAAAAAAATGTGACCACTCGGTACTGTTTCTTCATCAGGGGCTGTTCTTAGGTATGTGTTTTAATTTTTTTTGTTTTGTTTTTGAGACAGGGTCTCACTCTGTTGCCTAGGCTGGAGTGCAGTGGCACTACCATGGCTCACTGCAGCCTCTAGCTCCCAGGCTCAAACAATCCTCCTGCCTCATACTCCCAAGTAGCTGGGACAACAGGTGTGTGCCACCACAGCTGGCTAATTTATTATTATTATTTTTTTTGTAGAGATGAAGTCTTGCTATGTTGCCCAGGCTGGGCTTGAACTCCTGGGCTCAAGCAATCCTCCTGCCTTGGCCTCCTAAAGTGCTGGAATTACAGATGTGAGCCACCACACCTGGCCTAACTTTTTTTTTTTAGTTGGACCTTAATGGTCTAATATTACTATTAGGTACCTTGGCAATGTCTTTCGAAACCATTTTCCCCCACTGCATTGCTAGAACTCTGTGTCTTACCTATACTAATGTAGCATTATTCTCCTCCTCCTTCATCCCCAGATGACTACTTCTAGGTAATCTTAACATTTCTTCTGGAGCCAGTTTCCAGTAGAAAGCTTGTCTGTCCCATTGACTCCCCGTATAAAGTCCAAGTTCTGTAGTCAAACATGCAAGGTAATTTTGGCCTAATTTACTTTTCTAATCTTTTCCTTCTATTCCATCCGATATACTTATGCTCTTGTCCTGTGGTAAAGTAGCATAATACAAGGACATTGTTGCAACATTATTTATATAGTGGCAACAAAAAGGAAAACAATAGAGTTGTGTTTCAAAAGGGGAATTGTTGAATAAATGATGATACATTTACATTAGGGAATAATGCAATGTGTTAATTTTGCTTGTTACAAGTGACAGAAATGCAATTCAAATTTATGTGTGCCAAAAAGGAATTATTGACTCATGTACCTGAGAAAATCAAGAGATGTACTAGTTTCTTGCATGACTAGATGCAGAGCTTTAAACAATATCATCTGCAGAACATCTGTCTTCTCTGGCTCTTAACTCTACTTTCTTTGTGTCAGTTTTATTCCCAAGCAGCTGCTCCCTAGCTGTGGCTGGTAATGGTTTGTGTTCTCCCAGCTTAACAATCCCAGGGGAAAAACACCTCTTTCCCAGTTTTGTGGTTTCAGCAAAAGTGGTTGGTCTTACTGGCCTGGTGTGAGTCACATACCATTCCTAAGGCAGTCACTATGGCAAGGGAGATGGAATTTCTTGGTTATCTAGGCCTGGATCATGTGCCCCTTCCTGGAATGCAGTGGTAAAGCCAGCCCTATCCAAATTGCGTGAACTAAAAGGAGGGCATGGGGGCAGGGTTTTCACAAAGGAAAATTGAATTGCTGTTACTAGAATGAGGAAAAATGGATACTGGGCAGGCAGAAGTAGCAGAAGTCCTCTACATCCAGCTTTAAAAAGGCCCAGAAAGATGACTCTGACACTTACCTTACAAGGTACATGACAGTGTGTATGTGCACCTGCACATGTGTATGTGTAGACTGAGAAATGTATGAAACTATACATATTAACTGTTCACATTGCTTATCTCAGAAGTGTGATTGGAGGAGATAGAGGACCAATTTAATATTTCTGTTATATATCTCTATGTTGTTTGGCTTGCCAAGAGCATATATTGTTTTTGTAAGAATAATTAAAAATATAAAACCCCAAAGTGGCTGGGCAAGGTGGCTCACACCTGTAATCCCAGCACTTTGGGAGGCCAAGACGGGCAAATCACTTGGGCTCAGGAGTTTGAGATCAGCCTGGGCAGCATGGTGAAACCCTGTCACTACAGAAAAATACAAAAATCAGCCATACATTGTGGCATACACCTGTAGCCCCAGCTACTCAGGAGGCTGAAGTGGGAGGATCACTTGAGCCTGGGAGGTCAAGACTGCATTGAGCTGAGATCACACCACTGTACTCCAGCCTGGGCAACAGAGTGAGGCCCTGTCTGAAAGAATACATTAAAACAAAACAAAACTAAAACCCCAAGTTACAAAGAAGAGTTTTCCTCTTAGGAATATTGTGATACCTGGCAATTGCTTTTTGGGTGGTAGTAGTAAATAATGATAATAGCTAACATTTCCTAAGTGCTTTCTCTGCATCAGGAAACTGTGCATATTACATGATTTCTCATTTAATCCACATAATAACCTTCTGAGATATTATTAACAATTAATTAATTGTTAATAATTAACAATTGTTAATTAACAATTAATATATTAACAATATATTAACAATTATAACAATTGTTATAATTAACAATTAAATTGTTGTTAATTAACAACAATTAATTGATGTACGTATAAACTGAAACCCAAACCTGGCTATCAGAATGATCTGGAACATTAAAACAGACATATCCCCAGCCCCCATTTCCAAGCCAAAATCTCAGGGGCAGGGCCTTATTTATATATTTAACAGGCACTCCAAGTGATTCGTTTATTACCAAAGTTTGTTTGGGAATCTCACTGGGTCATGTATTTAATTCATGGTAGCACAACTAGTAAGAATCAGAATTGGGTTTCAAACCTAAGCCAAAGCTCTTAACAAATGCACTATTAATTACATGCTTATTACTATTATAATTTTATGCTTGGGTAAATCTTTGTAGATGAGCGTGAAAACCTAACCAACAGTTATGAGATATATTACTCTGGGGAAAATAAGTTCTCGATTCCAGGCATCTGATTTACAAATGGTTTTTTGAAACATAAGACAAGAGTTTACTCAATATAAGATAATCTTGTCATTGGCGCAATATCATTATACATTACAAAGGTTAGCAGAATTCGCACCTTTTCTTAGCGAAATGACATATTACTATTAACGCATTCATGAAATATGTTAATACAGATGAATGTGTTATTTTGTAGAGCACTTTAGTTTATCAGATTAGCATTTTTTGTCTATTTAATAAAAAATAAAATATAGACCGGGCATGGTGGCTCACACCTGTAATCTCAGCACTTTGGGAAGCCAAGGCGGGTAGATCACCTGAAGTCAGGAGTTTGAGACCAGCGTGGCCAACATGGTGAAACCCCTCTACTAAAAATATAAAAAATTAATCGGGTGTGGTGGCGGGCACCTGTAATCCCAGCTACTCTGGAGGCTGAGGCAGGAGAATTGCTTGAACCCAGGAGGTGGAGGTTGCAGTGAGCTGAGGTCATGCCATTGCACTCCAGCCTGGGCAACAGGAGTGAAACTCTGTCTCAAAAAAATAAAATACAAAAACAACTTCCCCCATACCACTCCTTATCCCATACCCCATCCTCTATCCCCTATCCCCTATCCTTCATCTCTCTGTCACTGTTGCTCACTTGCTGTCTCACTCTCATGTGTGTGCTCTCTCTCTCTGACACACACCACACACACACACACCCCACCTACATAATTTCTTCTCTTACACCTTTAATATAAATATCTGAGTTTCGGTTCAGTTTTGCAAACATTTAAAAGGCAAACATGGTATTTTGCTTGTTTCAGCATTTAATAAGGTAGTGCATACTTTTTTCATATGGAAGGAAAACATCATATTAAGTTAATATTTAAACATAATTATAATTTGCAAAAAAAATCAAGTTAAGATAATGATAATTTGTTAAATAGTAAGTTGAAATAAATGATATTTTCCTAGCATGCTTGTCATTCAGCAGATAATAAGAAACTGAGATAAGAATGCAGGCAGTTGAAGTTCACTTCAGCCTGAGTGCAAGTGTACACAAAACAGTGAAAATACTACATAGAAAATAAGTGTTGTCCATTGGATTGAATATGGTGCTACCATTTGTCACAGTGTTCATATTCATAGTTGTGGCTATCTTTGGGGTCACTGCTCTATTCAGACTTGTCTTGGAATTTGGAGTCATCTTGGGACTGAGGTCATTTTGAGATCTGGGCTTGTCCCAGGATTGGGGTTCATTCTGGGATTGGTGCTTGTCCTGGGATTAGGTCTGGTCCCGGGATTCAGGCTTGACGCAGGATTGGATACTGCCATAGAATTTGAGGTTGTTGATGTTGAAGTTTGTTCCCAGAATGTTAACAAACCTGAAGAGCAGGCCGATCAGTGATAGTTTGAACATCATCCTCCTCTGTTTCACAATAATTATATAATTTTAATTGAACGCTTGGATCACAAATAGGCAAGCATATATCCTTAATTGTGTTTATCAATACATTTGCGTTATGTAAATGTTTGCTTTTTCACTATTAGTGAACAAATTAAAAGCTTCCCTTTCTTTGTTGTCAACATCTGCTGACAGAATACCTATTTTCTATTGAGGGCTTACCAACTGAAGGCAAAAACAATCCCAAGACTGAAAAAGAGCTTAATTGGCATTTTTCTATTTAAAAAAGGAAAAAAATGAAACACTAGACATTCAATACAATAAATAGGGGGGCTTGAGATCAGTATAGAGTAGAGTAGGGGCAAAGACTGAGAGGCAATTTGGGACAGTAGAGCAACAAAAGAAATAATGAAATAAATATTGGTATTTTCTTGATTTCTCATGACCTTTATTCCAACAATTTAAGGTTTTAGTTTAGGTCACAAATTAGGATATTACTTCTTTTTTTTTTTTTTTTTTTTCTTTTATTATTATTATTATTATTATTATTATTATACTTTAGGTTTTATGGTACATGTGCGCAATGTGCAGGTAAGTTACATATGTATACATGTGCCATGCTGGTGCGCTGCACCCACCAACTCGTCATCTAGCATTAGGTATATCTCCCAATGCTATCCCTCCCCCCTCCCCCCACCCCACAACAGTCCCCAGAGTGTGATGTTCCCCTTCCTGTGTCCATGTGTTCTCATTGTTCAATTCCCACCTATGAGTGAGAATATGCGGTGTTTGGTTTTTTGTTCTTGCGATAGTTTACTGAGAATGATGATTTCCAATTTCATCCATGTCCTAAATATTTACTCCAAAGACTAAAGAGGTTAAACCAAAGGATTTCCCCAGTGCTGGGATAAGGTTTTCTTCATTAACAACAACAATAACAAACTAGTTAGAGAAGTTCATGGTTTTAAGATTTAGAAATGAACAAAACCAACTCCTTCATTTTGCAAATGGGCTCAGACAAGGGGCATAACTTACCTGAGGGTGCATATCTAAAAATGACCCAAGCTAGAACTTAAGTCTGTGACTTAAAGCCCAAATTTTAACTGTAGAACTCTAACATACATATTAAAAGTTACATTTGGCTCTAATATGTAATTGAGAACATTTCAAATTAGTGTTACCTTTTGATATTTTTCTTTGAAGAGTAAGAATTCAGTCTTTCTCCAGCGTCTATGGGGAATCTGATTTCTCACTCACTGCATGCTATTTAAATATAATTAGTGAGGAAGTCATGTGTTCTAAACTTGACCTGCCATTTGCTCTTTGGAAGTATCCAACTGAGTGTTTCCAGACAACTACGTATAAACAGATAGACTTTGGCAGAGATTAAAGAATTCAAATAAAGTTCTAAAATCTGCTTGCTTATTTAAAGAATCCAGTGAATAGCATTTGTTATTCCTCTTACCATGTATACATTAATGAATTGCTTCACTGGATTGACTCTAACTAGATGAATTTACTATTTTGCCTGCTGTGATTATTATGATTTTAAACCAAGTAAGTGTATTAAAGGTGTCTGCGTTTTCCTTAGAACATCTTTACATATGTTTATAGGGCAGTTTCTACCCATGGTTATTTTGAAGTTTAAAAAATAATTCAGTAATACAACATTTCAGGTATTTAATTTTTGGTAAATAAAGTAACCTTAGAAAAGAAGTTAAATTTCATTAATATGAAACTTAAGAAAAGGATTACATATGAAAGTAATACTTTTTCCTACTGAGTTTACAAACTTTTGTGTGTTTGTGTATGGTTTTTATGTATTAAACCACTCACCTTGAAGTGCATAAAGTAAATTTTTTGAAGGAATTTTGTCTTTTGGTCAGCCGTTTTCCATGATAACTAGTGTATAGGGAAGTTGGGTTGTATTCTGCTAATGTTTCCATCATATTGGCCAGCACACTTTAAAAATTGCAGGACTGTGAACAATGGTGTTGACATACAAGGAAATTGCAACATAAATGGCAGAAGTACAAGCCAGTACATGTTCCTCACTTGTTTTACTGTGCTGTGAAGATCGTTTTTCCCCTGAATGAATAAACCATGAATAGAACCATGCTTGGTAAATCTTATTTATATGGTACATATAATAACTTCACTTAACCGGAGGTTAATGTGGTCAGATCTAGGAAGTAAACAAACAAAAAAAGCTTCTTGGCAACCAGAGTAGATATGAATCAGAGTACTACAGTAATTTACAGGAGTTTGTCATTGTCCTCTCTCTGATCACTTGCTCATTCTGTGGATTTCTTTGGCGGGTATATAGTTGGTAATAGTAATAGTAATGTTTCGAACTTGAGCAAACTGTGACTTATTCTATTTTTCTAATCCTGACCTTTTGAGTACTACAGTTACACAACTCTTTATTGATGCTTCAAACACCTCAGTCTCAACTTGTTTAAAATTCAAAAGTTAGTGTTTTCTCCTTCCTATTTTTGTATCTAGATATATTCTTCTCATAATCTCTTGGTTAATTGTATCATCACCTAGCCAAATGTTTCTCCAACATTGGATTTCTCATTATCTTCTCTTTCTCATTTATCTTAAGCTCCCCAGGCCTCTTCATGATGATTAAGTAAAATTTAAATTCTATGTAGTACTCAAATGCTCCCAAACAAACAATAATCAATTTGCCATTATTCAGGTCTTCAAATACCCACCAACTTTGTATCTTTGTGCAGCCTCCCCAACTTGCCCAAAGTGTAATAATAGCCCCCTCTTATCCTAAGTTTCACTTTCCATAGTTTCAGTTACCCATGGTCCACTATGGTCTGAAAATACTGAATGGAAAATTCCAGAAATAAACATAAGTTGGATGTATCATGAGGTTAATAGTAGCCTAGCACTGTGTCACAGTGCTGCATCAGTCAGCTCACTTCATCTTATCACATAGGCATTGTGTCATATCACATCATCACAAGAAGGGTGAGTATAGTACAATAAGATATTTTGAGAGAGATGCCATGTGCACATAGCTTTTATTGTAGTATATTGCTATAACTTCTATTTTATTATTGTTTTCAATCTCTTACTGTGCCTAATTTATAATTAAACTTTATCACAGGTATTTCTATATAGGAGAACAACACAGCATATATTGGGTTCAATACTGTAATTCTGTGTTTTCAGGTATCCCTGAGGGATCTTGGAACATATGCCCCACAGTTAAGGGGGTACTACTGTACTTTCCTCATTCAAAATTGTGTTGTTTCTTCAAGCTCCACTCATGTCAGCACCTTTTGTACGATCCTTCCCTAATTCTTCACGTCAGAATCAGTCATTTTAGTACTTTATACTTTGATCAGAGTCTCATTTTCACTAAAGAAACTAAATCTTCCACCATATTCTGGCCACCTCTTATTCCTTCTATTCCCTCTACCTTCTAATATAGTGAGTGCTTATAAAGAATAAGACACAGGGCCAGGTATAGTGGCTCATGCCTGTAATCCCAGCACTTTGGGAGGCCGAGGTGGGCAGATCACGAGGTCAGGAGATCGAGACCATCCTGGCTAACACGGTGAAACCTTGCCTCTACTAAAAAATACAAAAAATTAGCTGGGCGTGGTGGCATGCGCCTGTAGTCCCAGCTACTTGCGAGGCTGAGGCAGGAGAATCGCTTGAACCTGGGAGGTGGAGGTTGCAGTGAGCTGAGATTGCACCACTGCACTCCAGCCTGGGAGACAGAGCAAGACTCCATCTCAAAAAAAAAAAAAAAAAAAAAAAGAACACAATAAGTATTGGAATTCATTGAAGTACCTCCTGTTTCTCCATGTCGGAGGGCTGGTATCATTAATGATGTCGAAAGTAAGAGTTATTTGGTTATTTGCAGTTTTCCCTTCACATTAGCATAAATTTGGAAGGCACAGGCCTGAGTTTGACTTTCATCTCTACTTTCCTGGCTGCTGTTTTGAGAAGATTTCTTCATTTGTACAATGTGGATCATAATGCACATTCATAATCCCTTGTCTGTAATCTGAAACCCAAAATCCTCCAAAAACCTTAAGTTTTATCAAAAAATAAAAAAGTTTGACACCAAAATTTATTTGGTGAAAATGCCTTATCCGCATAGGTGGGAGGTTTTAGCTATCTTTGTTTCACTTAGTGTGGATATTAATGTTTCACTGCAGAAATATTGATGAGATTGATTTTGGGGTGCTGTTCCAGTTTCTACCGGAGTGTTACATAATACATGATAAGAATAGTGCTTAGCATATTCATGTTTCTCTTCTTCCTTCTGGGCACAGCACCATACCACTCTTAGCATTCTGATAGTTAGGTGGTACCATCTGACTGAGTTCTGGCCAGTAAAATGTCAGTTACAATGATGTACAATCGACCCTTGAACAACACTGGGGTTAGGGGCACTGAATCTCCACGCAATTGAAAATCTACATATAACTTTTGCCTCCCCAAAAACTTAACTACTAATAGACTGTTGATCGGAAGCCTTTTGATAACATAAACAGATTAACATGTTTTGTAAGTTAAATGTTGTATACGCTGTATTCTTAGAGTAATATAGCTCGAGAAAAGAAATTGTTACCCAGAAAACCATGAAGAAGAGAAAATATATTTACTGTTCTCTGAGTGGAAGTGGATTATCACGAAGGTCTTCATCCTCTTTATCTTCATGTTGAGTAGGTGGAGGAGAAAGAAGAGGGATTGGTCTTACTGTCCCCGGACTGGCAGAGGTGGAAGTAAACCTCTGTATAAGTGGATCAGTGAGGTTCAAAGCCATGTTGTTTAAGGGTCAACTGTATATGATTTTTAAGCCTGTTGTCTAACTTCTCACCAATCTTCCATTCTTGCTTTCTTCTATCAATGCCTACTAGAAACAGATGGTTCAGTGGAGGGGGTCTCCAAGACCCTAGAAGATGGTAAAACCATTAGAAGACATGATTTAAGAGAAATAAACTTTTGTTGTCTTAGCCAGTGATATTTTGGGATTATTTGTGACAGAAATTAGTTCGTGCTGACTAACATAACTACATGCTGGACATCTTGCCTTTGCCTCTTCAAATCCACTCTGTTCTTTACCCTGCTCTGTACCCTAAGAGGCTGACCTGTGTAGAGGGTATCATTGGACTCCTCTCCTCTCTGGCTTTCAGCTGGCCCATAGGGAATACAAGCAGAAGATTGGGGGGAAGAAAGAGAATAAGGTTAGGAGGTATATATTTTTGGCTCCCTTTCTGCAGGGTCCCAGTGGGCTGGCTACATCCATCCATGCAGTACGGTTTTTGTTGGGTGACCCTCTCCACAGAACCTACTCTGTGTCTGCTTTCTGCTAACTGCTTCCTGCACTCACTACTTCAGGTGTAGTATCACACTGTCTCTTAAGAGTTTCCTTAAAACCTGCCTCTCCTTTATACATAATCTCTAATATCTCAGTTTGAATGTGCTACCTGTTTCCTGCTAGAACCTTAATTGCTACAAACTGTATGTACACTGTATCATCTTCCTAAAATGAACCAGGCATGGTGGGATGTGAGCTATAGTCCCAGCAACTCAGGAGGCTGATGTAGGAGGATTGCTTGAGCCCAGAAATTCAAGGCTACAGTGAGCTATGGATACCCTAACCTGGGCAACAGAGCAAGACCTTGTCTCTAAAAAACAAAAATTAAGTTAAAAAATTGTGTCTTTCTTTATATACTTACATTACTTTCAGTTGATCTGTTTTTGAAATGTTTCCAGAACTGTCTTCCCTCACGTATTGATTCTTCCAAAATTCTTAAGAAAATGGAAAAAAGTAATTTCTGAAAATGATGAGAATGATTATAAATTTCATATAGCACTTTCTTGAGAATTTCAAATTGTAGTTTTAATATTTTACTTTAGAAACAGGTCCAGTTTTCCCTTCTGTAATTTTTTTCTTTGGTCTTTTTGGATTTTGGGGGTTTTTTGTTTGTTTGTTTGTTTGTTTTTTCATGAAAAGAACACAGAGATCTTTTCTTGAGTGATATTTGCACAGACATTGCCTTGGTAATTGAAGCATTTTTTTTTTTTTTTAAGAAAATCCTATTAAGTTTTATGCCATGTCTATGCTCATTGCACCTGTGCCTCATGTCCATTTATTTATTTATTTATTTTTTTTTTTTTTTTTTTGAGACAGAGTTTCGCTCTTGTTGCCCAGGCTGGAGTGCAGTGGCGCAATCTCAGCTCACTGCAACCTACGCCTCCCGGATTCAAGTGATTCTCCTACCTCAGCCTCCTGAGTAGCTAGGATTACAGGCGCCCACCACCACGCCCGGCTAATTTTCGTATTTTTAGTAGAGATTGGGTTTCACCACATTGGCCAGGCTGGTCTGGAACTCCTGACCTTAGGTGATCTGCCCACCTCAGCCTCCCAAAGTGCTGGAATTACAGGCGTGAGCGGCCGCGCCTGGCCTTCATGTCCCTTTTAAATAGGACTTCTAAAATTTTGAAATGAGGTCACCTTCAGTGGCTCATGCCTATAATCCCAGTGCTTTGGGAGGCCAAGGCAAGAGGATCACTTGAAACCAGGGGTTTGAGACCAGCCTGGGCAACATCATGAGACCCTGTCTCTACCAAATACAGTTTTAAAAAAATTAGCCAGGTGTGGTGGCACACACCTGTATAGTCTTAGCCACTTGGGAAGCTGAGGCAAGTAGATCGCCTGAGCCCAGGAGTTCAAGGTTGCAGTGAGTTATGTTCCCACCACTGCACTTCAGCCAGTTAAGGGGACAGAGCGAGACCCTGTCTCAAAAAAATTTTGTTTTGAAATGAATTTATGTATGTTTGGTTATTTCTGAAAGCAGTTCAGGCCTACAGCCATACCACCCTGAATGCACCTGATCTTGTCTGAAAGCAATTCAGGTTTTCAGGATTAAAATTTTTATGCTACTAGGTTTGTAACCTATATTTAAAAGTAGAACATTTAAAACATTTTAGTAGTATATAGCACTGAAAAGTGGTTTTTTAGTGTAGACAGTTGTTTTTCAAGAAACTATTTTGTAATCCTAGCTACTTGGGAGCCTGAGGTGGGAGGATCGCTTGAGCTCAGAATCCAGTCTGGGCAACAAAGGAGAATTCCAGCCTCTTTAAAAAAAAAAAAAAAAAAAAAAAAAAAAGAGGAAGAAACTATTTGGAAGTTTTGTGAGCAATGGATATGCAAAAAGACAGGCAATTGTTATGAGAGGCCTAATTGTGAGTACCTTCTAGAATTGTATATAAGCATGATTCTCTTCAATAGTAAAATGTCAGCCTCTTCATTTTAGAAATCTAATATAGGAAAAAGAACACATTTCTCCATAGCTGTAAAACATAGGTTCTCAGGGTGAATGCCCATCTTTGAGCAAGTTTGTCTTCCTAATGGTATAATACTGTAAGTCTGTTATCTAATTTTGGCTTGTTGTCACTTATTTTTCATAGTCAAAGAAAAATGATTTAATGTTAAAAAGATGCTCTCCTTTCTGTTTTCTTCTCTTGGATGATAGTATCCCTATCTGTCTGAGTTTATAGAATCTTAATTTTTACCTGCTCTTACCACATACATCTGCTTAGTCATTAAGTCTTACTGATTCTGCTTCAGAAATTTTGTTTCATGCTTCACTCTCATGCTACCAACTTATTTGGTAGCTTCAGCAGTTGCCTAAGCTGGGGTTGGCAAATTTTTTCTGTAAAGGACCAAATAGTAAACATTTTAGGCTTTATATCCCATATAAAGTTTTTTTTAATTTTTCTTTTTTTTTAAAAAAAAAGAAAGAAATGTAAGAACCCACACCTGTAATTGCAGCACTTTGGGAAGCCGAGGCAGGGTGGATCACGAGGTCAGGGGTTCGAGATCAGCCTGGCCAACATGGTGAAACCCCATCTCTACTAAAGATAAATTAGCTGGGCATCGTGGTGTGTGGGTGTATGCCTGTAATCCCAGCTACTTGGGAGGCTGGGGCAGGAGAATCGCTTGAACCCTGGAGGCAGAGGTTGCAGTGAACCGAGATCGCGCCACGGCACTCCAACCTGAGCAACAGAGCGAGACTCTGTCTCAAAAAAAAAAAAAAAAAAAAAGTAAGAATCATACTTAGCCCGGAGGCCATACAAAAACAGGTCACAAGCAGGCTGTGGGCAGGATATTTTAAGTGGGCCATACTTTGCTGACCTCTGGTCTAGGCTATTACAACAATTTCCTAATTGGAGTATTTGTCACCGGTATTTTACCCCATTGCCTCCATCTTACACATTACTGCCAGAATCATCTCTCTGAAATGTGACCATTTCACTTCCAGGTAAAATCTTTATGTGCTCCTTTTAGCTAAGTTTTCATGCTTAAGGCATTCATGTACTACTTAGGGGATTGTTTTGCCATTTCTTCATAACCGTCTATATTATTTATTCAGTATTCTTATAGACTTTTTTTTCTTAAAGGAAAATTTATACTGTGAATGGAAAGTCAATATTGATTGCCATAACTAGAAAACCAACAAAAGGCAACAGTAAAAGGAAATACAGAACTATGAAATGCCTGTTTCATGTAGCACCCAATCATATATGTACTATATTTCAAAAAGCCACTGGCTTATAAAAATATTTTTTAGCATCTCATACAAGTCTCTTCATAATCTGTTATACAGCTCACCTTACTTGCACGATTGCTGAGCCAAAGCAGATCGAAAGTCATTTTGGTAAGAGGCTAGATGCTGACCTTGTATTCTGAAAATCTGATGATTCTACTCTTGTTGATATGATTCCAAGTAAGCCTGTGTGAACTTCTTGGGCTATTCTCAGGAAAGTGTTCATGACACATTGTTGAGGGTATCATCAGGGTAGTTGATCCAAGAAGACTCTAGGAGCTGGCTAAGCCACAAAATCTTCCCAAAAAGCTCAGAATGACAAACGAATGTTTTGTACATTATCTCCACTATAATGCTAGAAAAAAAGTCTTAAAAGCATTTGTCTCAATTGATCATTTATATGGAATAATACTGGTTAATCATCTTAAATCATCATAGTGTTGGGTAATGTCTGTAGAAGGATGCTTTAAACTCTACTTTGTGCTTCAGCTATGCTGACCATCTCACCATTGCCCCCTTTGCCATGCCGGACATCCTCACATGTCTCTCTGCTCTTGCATACTCTTTTCCACCTGGTTTGAATGCCCTTCCTTTATCATGGAACATTATCCTTTCCATTTAATACCCATCTTGATAACCTGACTCTGACCCCTCTAGGCAAGTTTAAAAAAAAAAAAAAATACTTCATTGAAATGAAATTCACCCTTTTTGAAATGTACAATTGCCTGGGCACAGTGGCTCACACCTGTAGGATCCCTGCACTTTGGGAGACTGAGTTTGGGAGAGTCACTTGAGTCCAGGAGTTCGAGACCAGCCTGGGCAACATAGTGATACCCTGCCTCTACAAAAAAAATGCAAAAATTAGCTGGATGTGGTGGTTGATGCCTGTAGTCCCAACTACTCAGGAGGCTGCGGTGGGAGAATCACTTGAGCCCGGGAGGTTGAGGCTGCAGCAAGCTGAGATCAAGCCACTGCACTCCAGCCTAGACAATGGAGAGAGACCCTGTCTGAAAAAAAAAAAAAATTTTTTTTGAGTATACAATTTTGGGCCGGGCGTGGTGGCTCACGCCTGTAATCCCAGCACTTTGGGAGGCTGAGGCGGGTGGATCACGAGGTCAGGAGATCGAGACCATCCTGGCTAACACGGTGAAACCCCGTCTCTACTAAAAATAGAAAAAATTAGCTGGGCACAGTGGCAGGCACCTGCAGTCCCAGCTACTTGGGAGGCTGAGGCAGGAGAATGGCTTGAACCTGGGAGGCGGAGCTTGCAGTGAGCCGAGATAGCGCCACAGCACTCAAGCCTGGGTGACAGAGCGAGACTCCATCTCAAAAAAAAAAAAAAAAAAGTATACAATTTTGCATATTCAGAGTTGTGTACTCATTACCACTGTCTAATTTTAAACATTTTCATCACTCCAAAAAGAAACCTCATAGCCATCAACAGTCACTCTCCCCTTTCCTCCTGCCCCACCTCAGCCCCTGGCAACCACTGATCTACTTTCTGTTTCTATGGATTTGCACAGTTTAGATGTTTCATATAAGTGGAATCATAGAATATGTGCTCTTTTGTGACTGCCTTCTTTTACTTTAATATTTTCAAGATTCATCCATGTTGTAGCATGTATCAGAACTTTATCCCTTTTTATAGCTGAATAATATTCTATTGTATTCATATAATATATAAGCTTTTGTGTGGACGTATGCATTCAGTTTTTTTAGATACATATCTAGGAATGGAATTGAGTCATATGGTACCTCAGTGTTTAGAGGAACTTCCAAATGATTTTCCAAAGTAGCTGCATTATTTTACATTGCCACCAGCAGTGAATGAGAGTTTGAATTTCTGTACATCTTCACCCAACACTTGATATTGTCTGTCTTTCTAGACAAATTTTAATAAATCCCTCCTTTTCTAAACCATAGCCAAGTCTATTACTGTTTAACAATGACCATCTTGGAGTATAAATTTTCTGTTCACACTTTGAACTTTAACTTCTAGGTCTTAGATGTCTTTATCTGGATATACAGGGAATCTAGGTTTTGTATGTAATTATTCAATGATAGTATTAAAACTAAGGCCGGACGCAGTGGCTCACGCCTGTAATCCCAGCACTTTGGGAGGCCGAGGCAGGCGGATCACGAGTTCAGGAGATCGAGACCATCCTGGCTAACACGGTGAAACCCCGTCTCCACTAAAAATACAAAAAATTAGCCGGGCATGGTGGCGGGCACCTGTAGTCCCAGCTACTTGGGAGGCTGAGGCAGGAGAATGATGTGAACCTGGGAGGCGGAGCTTGCAGTGAGCTGAGATCGTGCCACTGCGCTCCAGCCTGGGCTACAGAGTGAGACTCCATCTCAAAAAAAAAAAAAAAACCACTACCAGTTTTTTTGTTTTTGTTTTTTTGGGACAGGGTCTCACTCTGTCACCCAGGCTGAAGTGCAGTGATGCAGTCACAGCTCACTACAGCCTCAGCTTCCCTGGGCTCAAGTGATCCTTCCAGCTCAGCCTCCTGAGTAGCTGGAACTACAGGTGTGCACCACCATGCCAGGCTAATCTTTGTATTTTTTTTGTAGAAACACCATGCCTAGCTGATTTTTGTACTTTTTGTAGAGACAGGATTTGTCATGTTGCCCAGGCTGATCTCAGGCTCCTGGACTCAAATGATCTGCCTTGGCCTCCCAAAGTGTTAGGATTACAGGCATGAGCCACCTTACTAGGCCTAATTACCAGTTTTAATTATAGACCTACATGACTATGGTTTGAAGGAAAAAGACTTTATTTAATCCTAGTGATTGGAATTGGAATTCTCAACTGAGCCAGAAGATTTCTTGAGTGGTTTTGTTTTCTGTGATAACTTGGTTTATATAAGTAATCCACATTACTTGAGTGTTAGTGGTAAAGCAAGTCTTTGCCTTGTACAACAAAGATAATTTAGTGATTGATACATTCTGAATAATCTGGTGGTTATGACTTGACACATACAAAAAATGTTAGTGGTTGCAGTCCATCTGTTGCTCTGTAAGAAGATTTTTGTTATTGTTTGTTTGTTTGTTTTGAGACCAAGTCTTACTATTATCGCCCAGGCTGGAATGCAGTGGCATGATCTCTGCTCACTGCAAACTCTGCCTCCTGGATTCAAGCAATTCTCCTGCCTCAGCCTCCTGAGTAGCTGGGATTACAGGCATGCACCACCACGCCTGGCTAATTTTTGTTTTGTTTTGTTTTTTCTTTTTTTTGAGATAAAGTCTCACTGTGTCACCCAGCCTGGAGTGCAATAGCGAGATCTCAGCTCACTGCAACCACCGCCCCCCAGGTTCAAGAGCTTCTCCTGCATCAAACAGTCATGTGCTACCATGCCCAGCTAAGTTTTGTATTTTTAGTAGACATGGGGTTTCACCATGTTGGCCAGGCTGGTCTTGAGCTCCTGACCCGAAGTGATCCGTCTGCCTCGGCCTCCCAAAATGCTGGGATTACAGGCATGAGCCACCGCGTCTGGCCTAATTTTTGTATATTTTATAGAGATGGGGTTTTGCTACGTTAGCCAGGCTGGTCTCATAGAACTCCTGACCTCAGGTGATCCACCCACCTCGGCATCCCAAAGTGCTAGGATTATGGGCATAAGCCACTGTGCCCGGCCAAAAGTTTTTTTGAATCAACTGTGGTTCATTTATTTCAGTTTAAGTGTATAATCCTCAAAGGAAATAATCCATTGGGATGTATTTATGAAGTTTAAGTCTATAAACAATGTGGAGGCCGGGTGTGGTGGCTCACGCCTGTAATCCCAGCACATTGGGAGGCCAAGGTGGGCAGATCACTTGAGGTCAGGAGTTCGTGACCAGCCTGGCCAACATGGCAAAACCCTATCTCTTCTAAAAATACAAAAATTAGCTGGGCATGCTGTGCGCGCCTGCAATTCCAGCTACTCAGGAGGCTGAGGCAGGAGAATCGCTTGAGCCCAGGAGGCAGAGTTTGCAGTGAGCCAAGATAATGCCACTGCACTCCAGCCTGGGTGACAGCATGAGACTCCATCTTAATAAATAAATAAATAGGCAAGTGTGGTGGCACATGGCTGTAGTCCCAGCTACTTGGGAGGGTGAGACAGGAGAATTGCTTGAACCCGGCAGGCAGAGGTTGCAGTAAACCGAAATCACACCACTGCACTCCAACCTGGGCAAAACAGAGTGAGATTCTGCTTTTAAAAAAAAAAAAAAAAAAAAAAAAAGTGGAAAAATTCTGAAACAACCATGTAAGAATAAATGCATCCAAATGAACGTTGGTTCATCTCAGAAGAGTCACCATTGGAGGTGATGCACTTAGTTTGAACTTTGCTGCCTTTGAGCACAACAATTTTAGGGAAATAATTTTTTGGAAATGTTGTCAAAGTCTGAAATACATTCTTGTAGAATGTGGAAGATCTTCATACTTGAAATATTTTGATAAGCAAGACAAAATGTCACGTTTAGTAATACTGTTTTTTGTTTAAGATGAGGTTTTTCTGCTGGACATGGGGGCTCACACTTGTAGTCCCAGCACTTTGGGAGGCCAAGGCAGGTAGATTGCTTGAGCCCAGGAGCTCGAGACAAACCTAGGCAACATGATGAAACCCCATCACCTGTACAAAAAATTAGTAGAGTGTGATGATGAGAGCCTGTAGTTTCAGCTGCTTGTGAGGCTGAGATCGGAGAATCACTTTAGCCTAGGAGGTCAAGGCTGCACTCCAGCCTGGGTGACAGTGAGACCCTGTCTTTAAAAAAAAAGTTTTCTTATGTAACTTATAAACTAGCTCTTAGTGGTATTTGAAAGGAACAGTCCCAGAGTTGTTTTCAGTAATGATGGTATCATTGGAGTAAAAGTATAGCGATCCAACGTGACTACTTTGAAGAAATATACAGAAAATGAGGTATATCATGTGTGACATTTATGTTTAAATTTAAAATCAGTTTATAGTCAACTCAGTTAATATACGAATATTTTTTACTAATTTCAAGTGATTCCTTGATCCTTTAAATAACTTTAATGTGCTTTCTTGTTGTTTTTTGTTTTGAGACAGAGTCTCGCTCTGTTGCCCAGGCTGGAGTAGATTGGGGCGATCTCGGCTCCCTGCAACCTCCACCTCCTGGGTTCAAGCAATTCTCCTGCCTCAGCCTCCCGAGTAGCTGGGATTACAGGTGCGCACCAACACACCCGGCTAATTTTTGTATTTTTAGTAGAGACAGGGTTTTGCTCTGTTGGCCAGGCTGGTCTCCAAGTCCTGACCTCAGGTAATCTGCCTGTCTTAGCTCCCAAAGTGCTTACAGGAGTGAGCCACCACACCCAGCCTATTTTAATATGTTTTAAAGAGACTTTAGCTTTTACAAGGTGTCTCTAAGCTCATATTTAATGGCCTGCAGCTTTTTTTGTAGAATTTAAAGTCAAGGCAAGAGACTCATAATGCTTTATCCAAGTATATTTTGTTAAAGCAAAGAAAAGTCATGTGATCTTGTGGAAAAGCCATGCCATGAGGAAATTTTAGCTCCTATAAATAGGTGAAACTATTTTTAAACAATTGTTTGCTTTCTTAGATTATTTGTCATTGGTATAAGGAAATACAGATGAGTATTTAATGTCTAAATAATATAACTCATAAATGGATGTGGTTGTATGCCAGTTACTCTTACACTACATAATATCTCAAATGTGATAATGGTCGCTGAGGCTTTGGATGGCAAATTAGGGCTTTCCCAGTGGTTATTGTGGTATATGGCATCCTTGTCTTCTCTTACTTATGTTTTGTTTTTCTTCTTTCTCAATGAAAAGCCATTAAGTCTTAGTTTATTTTCTGTTGAGGCAAGCATTTGACATTCATTCGAATTCCCTCAGCCTTCCAGAAGCATTCAGTATGTTTCAACTGTGACTATGGGCAACAAAATAATACAAAGTGAAAAACTGCGTTTCCTGGTGTGAGTATTTCATTAGATTTATTGATCCTTGGCCTTATGGTATCCATGTGAAATGTTCAGACATCTAATTTTTTACTGCTAAATAATTTTTTTCAGGGGATAAATAACAAACCTTGTAAATATTTGAAGCATAACTGAAGATGTCAGATATATGAGAAATTATTTACTATTACTGTTTCAGTCATTTTCACTTCTAATCTTGTTAATTACCCAAGAATCTCTTGTACAAAGGATAGTAATCATTAAAATGGTTATATAGCACCCACAAAGTGCTTTAATATACATGTTTTAATCTATTCCTTAAAACACCTTCTGGAGTATATGTTCTTAACCATATTTTTTATCAGAGGACACATTTAATCACTTGCCCAAGGTAAAAACACACACCGTAGGTGATAAACTTTATGTCATGCTCTTCTGTTAAACCACCAATATAGTTAGAATTATTTTGATCAGACAAGAGCAAAGCAGTTTTCCTGTTTTTAGTGAGTGTGTATGTATGTTTAACTTCTGTGCTTTGATCTCATTCATAAGTGTGTGTGTGTGTGTGTGTGTGTGTGTGACACAGGGTGTGGCTTTGTCACCCAGGCTAGAATGCAGTGACATGATCTCAGCTCACTGCGACATCCGCCTCCTGGGCTCAAGCCATCCTCCCACCTCAGCCTCCCAAGTAACTGGGACTACAGGCACACGCCACCACACTTGGCTAATTTTTATATTTTTTTGTAGAGACAGGGTTTGCCGGGCTCAGAGCTCAAGCATTCTGCCCACCTTGGCTTCCCAATGTGCTGGGATTACAGGCATGAGCCACTGCTCCTGGGCTCGTTAATAACTTTCCAGAAATTTAGATTCAGAATCTCAGGTCAGGCTTTCTAGATAAGGATAAACGGGTGTGTGGAGCATGTGTCTCACCTGGCTCTTAAATATGTTTAACAAAGTTGGGGCTGTTGAACCAAACTGGCATTTCTTAAAAGTTGAGCTTCTTAAAGACCTCACTTTGCACCAGTTTTCTAAGTGTGAAACGTACTAATCTGCTTAACACATTATTAGCACCTTAACGTGACATTTGTTTCTACTTCTCTTCTAACTTCCCTTGAGCATTTTTCTATATTGAATTGTTCATGGGTATCAGAATTAACCTTTCTCTAGAATTGTTCCAAAGGTAACTCCACATTGCCCAGAGCTAGTTTTTTGTTTTGTTTTGTTTTTTGTTTTTTTTTTGGAGTGGGAGACAGAGTCTTGCTCTTGTCACCCAGGCTGGAGTACAGTGGCGCGATCTTGGCTTACTGCAACCTCCGCCTCCCGGGTTCAAGCGATCCTCCTGCCTCAGTCTCCTGAGTAGCTAGGATTATAGGTGCCTGCCCAGCTAATTTTTATATTTTTAGTAGCGATAGGGTTTCACCATTTTGGCCAGGCTGGTCTTGAACTCCTGACCTCAAGTGATCCACCCACCTTGGCCTCCCAAATTATTGAGGTTGCAGGTATGAGCCATGGTGCCTGGCCCAGAACTAGTTTCTTATATGACTAGTAGTAGCCTAGCCAAATCTCCCTCATTCTTAACTTTTCTTTGATCTTTCTTTTCTTAGGACTTTGAAGCTATAACTTTGAAATAAATGAAAGAAGCTTAGACTCTAGAATAAGACTCGTAGGTTTGACTTGGTCTGTCCTAAGTAGGTCATTGTTAGCCCACTAGTCACATCTTTGATCTATGTTAATTCATTCTTTTATTTATAAATTCAGATAAAGATGGTCAAAAAAACAAACTTCTAGGAGCAAGTGAATGTCTCAGCTGAAATCAAAAGGATGAGTAGGGTTTAAGAGGGCAAGAAGAGGGAGAGAGGACATGCAGCATCTCTGAAAGCCTGGTGGCACGAAGCGTGGTGATTAAGGGACAGAGGATATTTTGTTTGTTTGAACTATAAAATGTTAGAGAGCTGGAAAATTTTAAGATGATATTCTAAAGGGAAGCAAGGCCCTGATCATGCAGTAAACCATATTAAGAGTTTAGATTTTATTAGGAGATATGAGAAATTATTGAAAGGGAAAGGTTGGTACACAGTTCATCTTGTGTCTTCTTATTTCTCTTGTTTTCTTGCTCAGTCTAAATGCCCTAGACAAACATTTCAATAGTTATTTTCTTAGATCTCTTGGCTATTTCAAGGACAAGGCAGGTAATAAAATATGCTTGGTCTACAGTGTTAGCATTTTGGCATTTTTCTTTTTGTTACTTTTTAATACATGGTTCTATGTCCTATAATTTTTTCTTATTTTTCTAATATTTGTGTTTTCCACATTTCACACTTTAAAAAACTCTTCATAAATATTTTTATTGGCCAGATATTCTGGTCAGTGGGTCATTGTTTACTTAATTTCCTAATGGTGGATATTTATCGTTGTTTCAGTTTTTCTTGTTAGAAAGAATGCTGTGATTTACCTGTAGGCAAAAGTTTAAATACCTTAACTGTAGACAAAAGTTAAAATATCTTACTTTTTAAAAAATTTCATTGCCAAATTGCTTTCCCAAAGAATTGTGCCAATATGTGAACATGGCCATTTCATTCTACCTTCCCCATCGTTGGTTTTTTTTTTTAATTGCTTGCTATTTTAATAGTGAAAAATGATGTCACATTTTTATTGCATTTCTCAATTATATGGTTGGCCATATTCCCACATATTAATCATAGTATTTTGTATCTTGTAAACATTCTTTTTATGTCCTTTGCCCATTTATTCATTGAGAATTTTAAGATTTTTTTCTCATCCATTTTATGAGCTCCTGATTAACAACCTTCTTTATAGCATCTTATTTGAATATTTTTATCAGGCTGGTTGTTTCAGCATAATGGGGATTTTGTATAGACCAATCTATTGATAATTTCTTTGTGATTGTTTTTTTTTCTAATTAAATAGCCTTCCACCTGAAGACTTAAAAATATTTTTAAATTCTTCTGCTGGTTTTATGACTTCCTTGTTCATGTTTTCTTTCACTTTGTCAGTGTATCACATGAAGTGAGTGTTAAACTGAAATTTTTTCCAGTTTCCTCATCTCATTTATTGAGTCTTTCCTTTCCCCTTTGGTTTCTGATTTTTCTTTCCGCAGCTAACAATGTTTGAGAATTTACTGTGTGCTAGGCACTGTTCTAAACACTTTTATCTGTATTATCTCATTTTCTTCTCACAACAACCCTGTAAGGAAATAGAGGCACAGAAACCTAATTTGCTGAAGTGACACAGCTAGTAAGTAAAGCTTTGTCACATATTCAGTTCTTCTATGTACCTGTGCTCTCATTGTGCTCTTGTTTCTATATTGTGGTTATCTTTCTATTTTTATGCCACTATCATTCTGTCCTAATTATTATGGCTGATATATGTTTCTCTGTCAAGAAGAGCTAATATCGGCCGGGCACGGTGGCTCACGCCTGTAATCCCAGCACTTTGGGAGGCCGAGGCAAGCAGATCACCTGAGGTCAGGAGTTCAAGACCAGCCTGGCCAACATGGTGAAACCCGATCTCTACTAAAAATACAAAAATTACCTGGGCATGGTGGCACATACCTGTAGTCTTAACTACTCAGGAGGGTGAAGCAGAAGAATCGCTTGAACCCAGGAGGTGAAGGATGCAGTGAGCCAAGATCGCACCACTGCATTCTAGCCTGAGTGACAGAGCAAGACTCTGTATGAAATAAATAAATAAATAAATAAGTTAATGTAACTGTAGTATTTACTTCTTTTTCTATTCTTGCTTATGTTTCTAAGTGAACTTAAGGTTCCAAAACGTTTCTCATTGGAATATTTTTCAGAATTGCCTTAATCTGTAAACTATACTGGAAATAATTGCAACTTTATAGTATCCCACCAAAGTCCTCTGTACCTTAGTGTTTGATATGTTCCAGGTGCTGACTAAATATTTGTTGAGTGAAAGAATGAATGAATGAATGGAGAGACCTTGGTTTGTCATCTGCATCAAGTCTTAGTTTATACTTCTCATTAATATTTTTCAGATTTTCCCCATTTGATCCTGCACATTTCATGTTAATGTTACTTCTTGACATTGTATATTTTTTCCCATAATTTTCTAATTATTTGTTGCCAATATCTGTTACTTCTGTTTTTTTGTTTTGGAATTTCCCAAATATTGTTAAAAAGATTGGCAATAGTGGGCATCCTTGTTTCGATTGTGATTTTAATAGAAATATAAGTTACTCTTCACCAGCAAGATGTTGGGTGGTAATGTGTAATACATTCTTTTATCTAGTTCTTAAAATATATTTTATAAGGAAAAATTTTATGAAAGATTTTAGGTTAACTTTTGACTGACATTTTTGGTATTAGTTAAAGGAATTTGCTGTTGTTTGATAGCATCATTATGGAAGATATTGAATAGCACATATTTGTGATCTTTTAAGTTAGCTATAGAAGCCATCTTCTCATTCTGCTGTGGTAAGTGAATGTCTTTCTGACTTTCTTCTGGGTCCCTATTTCACTGATACCTAAACCTGGTTTCTAGCAGGGAAGAGACTAAAGCAAGCACATCCTTTCATTCCGTTGCTCTCAGTATGTAGAGCTGAAATGTTTCCATATATGGGAATTTCTCATAGCATTGGGTTTGGACATACAGATGTGATAATAATCCTCACAACAACAACAACATTACTGCATCTAGGAATGTGGGTGGGCCAAGACACTGTGAAGGGTTTATGTGAATTATGTCATTTAATCTTCAGAAAAAAACCACTGTATGTTCTGCCAGCCCATTTTATAGATGAGGAAACTGTGACTTAGAGCAGTGAAATAACTTGTCTATGGTCATACAGCTGAGAAGTGGCAGATGCAAGTTACTTGTAAAGTAGAGCCAAGCCTTAGGGATGGATGGGTGAAGGTAGATATAGATATATGTGTATATAGGTATGTGTATATCTGTACACATATGTGTACATATTTGATGTGCTTGAGAGATAGATGCTGAGGACTAATGCATTTTGAAATTTTTCTGGAGCCAGGAATATAGTAGTACTTAGTGGCAAATAATGAGCCTTTTTCCATTAATAATAAGAATATAATTTCTTTGGAAGGAAATACTATCTAATTATAGTTTCCCTCAGTATATCTGGGGGATTGGTTAGCAGACCCCTGTGTATACCAAAATTTGCACATATTCAAATCCCAAAATTGGCCCTGTGGAACATGCTTCCTTATGGAACCTATTTATACAGTATGTGGGTTTCACATCCCACAAATACTGTGCTTTCAATCTGTGTTTGGTTGAAAAAAATCTATGTATAAGTGTGCCCATGCCATTGAAACCCATGTTGTTCAAGGGTCAACTTTACTTTAAGGCTAGATAATACTTCTAAGGACTTAGAGTCTGAGTAGTTGACGTATATTGTACTTGTAAGTTTACCAAGTTTGACTCTGCATTTTGCAGACATATCTGTAGGACTGACATAATCCATAGGTGCTCCAAATGCAGTAGTCCATCATTTGACTTTCTTATTACTTTTCCCCCTAAAAATTCTAAGACAGCATTGAGTTTTTGGTATCCTCAGAGGAAAAGACAGTTACCTCTAAGATACCTACTTTCTGGGCGGGCGCGGTGGCTCATGCCTGTAATCCTAGCACTTTGGGAGGCCGAAGCAGGCGAATCACCTGAGGTCACGAGTTTGAGACCAGCCTGGCCAACATGGTGAAGCCCCGTCTCTACTGAAAATACAAAAATTAGTCGGGCGTGGTGGCAGGCGCCTGTAATCCCAGCTACTTGGGAGGCTGAGGTGAGAGAATTGCTTGAACCTGGGAGGGGGAAGTTGCAGTCAGCCGAGATCACGCCATTGCACTCCAGCCTGGGGGATAAGAGTGAGACTTCGTCTCAAAAAAAAAAAAAAAAAAAAAAAAGAAACCTACTTTCTGTGAAAGTCGGTGTATATGTTTTTTTAAATAAGACACAAGTATGTGGTAGAGTAGGGATTAACTAAGCAATTAGTCCCTATCATGGATGGTGAAGGTACTAATCAGTGTTTGGGAGGGAGTGGAGATAGCTTCCACATATAGAGAGGTAATGCATTTTAAAATCATTTAGGGGACTTTTTCAAATAATCCTGTTTCTTCATGGTGAGATTCCCTGACACGGTGAGCCAGTCAGGTTTGCTAAGGCAGAAAATGTTCGAGAGCCACTGTACTAGACAGCATGAAAGATGACTGTTTTGTTGAAGCTTAATGGTAATTTTTCCATAATCCTGGTCCTTAAAAAGCAAAAAAAAAGAACATATTAGAATGTTGTTACTTTTCTCTCTCTCAATAGAAATGTTCCTAAACCAGCAAAGGAGGCTATCTGAATTTTTAAAAGTTTTTACCAAGGAACATAAAAATTCCTTTCTCTATTTTTTCCCACCTCTAGAAATGCTTGAAATGAGATTCTGCCTTACGTCTCACAAATTAAATACCACATTTGTGTCTCACCCATCTCAGTTATGCTATCTTGCATTTTAATCAATCCTGTTTCAGGACTTCTTTTGCTGCCTTGTGGCTGTTTCTTATGTTTGTCACTAATTCATAAGGTAGCTAACTTTTATATTTGTAGAGAATTTCTCAGTGATTTTCTTCTAGTTGGAGTTCCAGTGTGGTTTGATTTGGAGTGTCAAGATCTGTCCCATGCCTAGCCTTAGTCCTCAGTCTGTTTTATTGGGTTCACCACCTGGTTGTAGTACCAAATGCCCTTTTCCCTTTCCCTCGCTCCTTCCTCACTTCCTCAGTACTGCCAAAGTTCGTCAGACCCAATGATTTTATTCTTAAGCTAATCTTATTTTTAATTTAGGTAATTCTGATTTCTGATTTGCAAAAGATAAATTTTCTTCTCCTTCATGTAGTAGGATTTTAATTTTGTAAATATTTAAATTTTCCATTAATGGTGTGTTAAATCTGCACTAAAACTGCTTCTTTACATGTTTTTAAATTTTTTCATTATGTTTTTAACACTTTTCTTACATGCAAAAAACAAAACCGTTAAACTTTTCTTATTAAAATGCAAAGCCTAGTGTCTTCTAGCTTTTTGAAGAGCTTTTGTCCATTATATAATCTGTAAAGTAGCCAAGAGTTCCTTAGAAGCAGGACATCATTTAGATTTAAAACAATGATGGCTTGTCTGTAAAATAATGTTGTAGCATAACCATTCATGGGATGGCAGCTACGATTTTACTTCAGTAAAATATCCTTGGATACTACCGCCATTTTATTTACCTTAAAGATTTTACCAAGGTACCCTAGAACAAAAATAGTGAGGTCATTTTGATTCTGCTAAAGTTGGTATGACTGGAAAGCCAAATGACACAGTTATGAGCATAGACCTTTTATTTTCCAGATGTTTGACAGTGTAAACATACATAAAATACATATTAAAGTTTAGATGCTTTATATTTTGTGCAATAAATTGAAGCCTTAAAAAGAAAACATTTCATTTTTTTATAAAAGAAACTCATTAGTTTACTTAATTAAGACAGTAAAATAGCAGCAAGTAGTACCAAGACATTGTGCATTTCTTTTATTTAAGACAAGTTACTTCATTTACATCAGAGTCAGAAATGTTAAGACTGGCTTTCTTGAATACTTAAATATAGCTCGAATCGCTGGTTAGATATGGACATATTTTCCCAACTGTACACCAGGGAGGAGTGCTTTCATTAGTTTCAGAAAATGCAGACCCTCAGACAGCCAGCATGACCACAACATTGAGCATTAAGAGAAATGAAGCATTTACTTTCCAAGCATTTGCCACAGAAGGTAATGGAGTCTTTACATTTGTGGTTGTCTCTTCCCTCCATAAGTTAAGGGTTGTGCTTTGTTGAGGCATTTCAGAGAAATTATTTGGCATGCCACTAGTGATACTTAGGGTCATGGGTGTTGGGGATGATTTTGTTGAGCTAGTGAGGCTTGTGTTTGTAACCATTCCATCTTGGAGATGAATAGTTAGAGTTGCAGCTGCTGCTTCATGTGAATTGATAGTCTCTGTGGATGTATCTTCTGGATAGGGCACAAAAGCCTTATCAGTGCTAGTAAAGGTGGTGTCTTTGCTTAGAGTGGCACCAAACGTTGTTTCCTTTGTTCGATATTGTTTGGGTATTTTGGTCACTTTGGGTTGAGTTACCACACTCAGAGAGTTAATGGTGTCCACTGTCTGCATCCCACTTACAGTGAATAAGCTTGAGGTAAATCCAGAAGGTGTGGGATATATGTTATGTTCCTTTAAAGATGATATTTGGGTAGAACATGGAGTCCCTATCACATGGGCTTTTGTTTCCATCATCCACTTCAGTAAGTAAGTAATGTTTTGTTTGTGTTCACATGACCACCTGTTATTGTAAAGGGTTATCTCTTGCAACTGAAAGAGTTGGTCAAAAGATTGGTCTGGAATGAATGTGAACTTATTGTTGTGCAGGTAAAGATGTGTGAGATTTGTCAGGTTTATTAATGTACCTGGAAGAATTTGTGTCAAAGAATTATTAGACAGGTCCACGATATGTAGTTTGGAGGGCATGTTGGTTGGAACTGTCCAAAGCTTGTTACTACTGAGGTTGAGAACCTCGAGACTTCTTAGTGTATTTTTAATGAGGACAACCTTTTCCAGCATGTTCTTGGAAACATCCAGATACTTAAGATTCCACTGATAAGCTGTATCAGATTTGTCAAGAAGTTTAATGTTGTTGTTAGCAGCAGACATGTTCCACAGAGACCGAGGTAACTGAGCAGGCAGGCTTTCAAGCCTGTTATTTGAAATGTCCAGGGTCCTCAGATTGGTATATTGGGTTAACTGGTTATGCAGATCAGTAAAGTGGTTATAAGACAGGTTTAAATGTATAATATTCTCTTGCAGTCCAGATGGTAATGTAGTCAAGTTTCTGCCTGAACAGTCCACATGCCTGTGCCTCTCTGTGCATATACATTGGAGAGGACAAATGCATAAAATACCAGGTGTGAGAAACAGAAGGATGAACAGGCAGAGAGACATTTTCAATATCTGATATTCCATGAAAGCCTAGAAACAAACAGATACACCCTTCTTTTAATATGCAAATACAGTTTAGGCATCTGCATGGGTCAGTTAGCATTAGGCAAAATTTTCAATAAACCTCGTTGTTGTCGAGTCCTTTTATAATTGTTCCAGTGATTAAACTAACAAAGCTCCCCTTCATTTATAGTCCAAATGCTTAATCCTTCAATTGGGCTATGTGGTAGAGAGAGACTCTCTCCCTACTCTCTCCTGCATTTTCTCCTTTATTTTCTCTCTCCCTCCCCCCTTTTCTAACCATATTCTTTCTTATTTATCTTTCTAGAGCCCTAATATGATAAAATAGCATTCTTTGCAAATAAATAGTTGCAGTTGTAGGCTATTACTATTTTTGATGATATGCTTTCTTACTCAGATGAGAAAAAATGGCTGTCGTGTCTTTTTTTTTTAATCTCTGCAGTAATGTAATTCAATGTGTGTGTATAGGGTAGATTTTATTTAGATATTAAGCAGTTCTTCGAAATTTTATCTTTATGTTTTTAGGATAAATATCTTTTTGTAAAAAGCACTTGAAAAATCCAGACCAACCCAGTACCTATAAACCTCACATTTTATAAAGTGATTTTTTTCTGTATATTTCAGTGCCCATTTTAAAGGAAAACAATATGTATATTTACAAAGTGACTGAATGGATAAAAAATATCCCTCAACTGACACTGCAGCAAATTTCTGGTGCATGCACTTGCTATTGAATATATATTTAATCCTAACGTTGACTTTTTCTTAAAAGAAAAAGGAAAAAGATTCCAAAGTCAGCCTTTTACTGATTTAAATAACATCTTACCGTGGTGTCGTCTTCAACATCAGCATCTCATTTTCTCCGGGAAACTTAAAGCTTAAAGGTCGTCTTGTTCTGTAGAGTCGGAACTGTTTCTGGCTGTGGGCTGTGCTTGGCTGCTCAGCTGCATTGTGTTGCTGTGAGCTGAAGCTCTGCAACCACCTGATCAGTACCACATAGGAGGACTGCAGAGCTGTCGCTGGTGCTGACTCAAATTTATGGCAAGAGGTGCACACGCAACAAAATGGACAATTTTTAAAAAAATTTACGGCATCAAGCGTACCTATATATCTGATTTGCTATAGGATGGGATACCTTATGCATGAGAGTTGGCCCTTACTCCTTTCTATGTATTTGTCTGAGATTGGGTTCCATATTTTAACATTTGCCTCATTAAGAATCTGTGATTTTTTAAAATACCTCTACTCTTTATCCTTTTTACATGTTGAAAATAAATTTGACCTTCCTCATGGATAGTTTTCTATGATATTAGTCCCACTATTTTTAACTCCTGCCTTTTTATATTCCTTTCTAAAATTGTATAATTTTCATATCACTTTTTTAATATTATAAAAAATCTGTTTTATGACTTTTATGTCTTCCCCCAACATGGTGATTATTATGTTTAATCAGCTTTTCAAATTTATCAACCACTTAAGTGTTCCGTCTTCCCTTTTAGGATGTATAGAAGTACTGAAATACGATTATTTTTTCTTTATCTTTCTGATACAATGGATCATTTGACCACGGCTACACACAAGCCAGGATACATTTGGAAATTAGCTTCTTATACTTTAGATTATCAGTTCCTATGTAAAATAAACATGTTTTATTGTATGTATTTGGAGTTAAAGTTTTTTTTCTTTATGCAACCTTGGGTGGTAAGTGGCTATGAGTATTGTTTTTTCCAAAGACATTTTTGGTGCTATATGAATGACCATTTATTTGATTTTATGTTTTAAGAATGGCAGTATCAATTTAGGTGATTTCAGAGTGTTGCACATTTCATCTTTCTGGGAAAGTAGTTTATAGTTTTAAAATTACATGAAATAATATAAAAGCAAAATTTTTCATCATGAGTTTTATAAAGTGAGATCAGATTTATGATAAAATTTGCTCCACTCTTCAGTGGACTGCTTGTGTAAATCTGTTAAAACACAAATCTGATTTCCAGAATGGCAAGTTTAAAGAAAGCAAATAAAGTTATGGTATTTTTGTTACCAAGTGGCACCATTTAAAAACGAGTAATATTTAGCATGTTATGTGTAAGGAAAATCTCTTTATGCCTTGTTACTAAATCCTTTGTTTTTTCTCTAAATTATATTAGCATTATTTAGATTATACCACAAATAGAATTTGTTGTATTAAAATTTGAAGTTTATTTTCTTACAAGAGAAACTATACTCTAGGAGCCACCTTTTGTATAAAACTAATATTCCTCGAAAAGTATCTGCATTTTAAGAGTCTGCAACATAGAAATTTATTGTTGATTGGGTGCTTTATGGCCACTATACTTTGAGGGTTCAGTTGAACTCTCAATTAGATTCTTACTGTGGATTTAGGAAACCAGCCATCAATCATAGTGCTTAAAAGTAATGTGTTAAAAATACTACATTCAGCAATATTGTGGAAATAGAGAATGCATTGACATTTAGAGTTCTATTTAAGCTCATATATACACTGCTGCACTTCTAAAGATGTGACTGAGGGTCAATTTACCGACCACTTAAATCTCTTAATTTTAGGAAACCTCATTAAGTCAGTGTAGTAGAGTTATGCATTTTCATTACACTTAACAGTACTTTTGTTTGAAAGAAAGGACATGTTACTTCATTAATGGATTCAAATGAATTTGGGTTTAGGCTGTATCAAGTTTAGTTTCTGTTGTATATAATCAAAAATTCCAGTGCAATAGTAGTGGCAGTGTTTCTCATTTCAAGTTTGGGACATACCAAATTGCTTCATATTATTCAAAGATTATTGTAAAATTCTCAAAAAGAAAAAGGGAGATCATTTCAATATATTTGAATTGTAACAATCTCTTACACTGGGTGCAGCACACCAACATGGCACATGTATACATATGTAACTAACCTGCACGTTGTGCACATTTACCCTAAAACTTTAATAAAAAAAAAAAATAAAGAAAAAGAAATTCTCATGAAATAAAATAATACTATATTACTGTTACTCAAAAAAAATATTTTTTAGAGGCATAAGTATGTGTTACAACTTATTTTAAATATTATTCAGACTCATTACATTTTCTATTTGTCTAGGTCAGTAATGATAGTTAGGCAACTTTTACATTCTAGATTAAGCAGTAAATTAATTTACATATTCTTTTTTCTTTTAAAAAAGAAAGGGGTCCTAGGATATATTACCCCAACATTGTGAAAGGTATCACAAAGCATCTGCCAAGGAATAGCTATCCCACGCTAATCAGTGGTTTCAGTTTTCCATTATTATAGATAACATTTGCTATGTTCGAGAGTCAGATATTGTTTATTTTTGGTAATATGGTTGGCTATTTAGACTGATTTTCCTGCTGAATACAACTGAGAGTACTCAATAAAGTATTTTAAAAGCATGAAAGAAATAACAACATAGAACTTACCAAGTAAAAATCCAAATGAATCAGTTTGTTTGCCCACCTCCCTACTCCTTTTTTTCTTTATGCCACTGACTTGTTGCCAAGACTCAGTCAATTATTTCCTAAAACGTCTCTCATCTTGGAGTTTTCTCTTTGACTCTTTGGGAAGATTTAATTTGTTCTTCTGTCCCCCATATTTTCTATAAGTGATTCCTCATATCATTGACATAATTGCTCATTTGCATCATCTCACAATAATTTCAAAATAATACCAGTATTGATTGCTACAATTAGATTATAGACTACCGAATAAAGTTTAAAATTTGTTTGTAGCTCTGCTTTATTTCACTAAAAGTGTATAGTAAATTCTGTGTTCTAATGCAATGTGAAATAATTCTTTTCTGTGTATTTTTATATCACCAACTTGATATAAACTTTGTTTCAGTTTTCAGCTTTTCAGGATCACAAGTCAAAATTATATATATAACAATGTATATTCAGATAAATCTTACTTCTCTGTCTTTTCCATCCTATTTCCTTCCTTCTCCTATTAGTGACTGTTTTTATTAGCTTTTCATTGTATCATTAACATTTCTTTTTGAAAACTTAAAAAAAATGTAAGCATATGTATGGTATGTTCTTATCCCCCCTTCTAATATAAAAGGTGACATATATACATACTGTTAGATAGCTTGTTCTTCTTTTCTTACTGTATCTTGAGTATCGCTCCATATCGGTATATAGGTATCTGTATAATTCATTGTTTGATCCATAGTACTCCATTTGGGAATGTACCATGGCTTATTCAACCAGTCCCCCATTGGTGGACATCTGGGTTTTTTTCAGACTTTTGCTGTTACAAATAATGCCACAGTGAATACCCTTGTACCTAAATAATTTTATATGTTTGCCAGTAAATCTTTGAAAAAGATTCCTAGAAGTAAGATTGCTGGGTAAAAGGGTAAATGCATTTTGAATTTTTCCAGACATTACTAAATTCCTCTCCATTGATTATACCATTTTGCAGTCCCACCAACAGTGTATCGTGGTGTCCAGTTCTATACAGCCTCACTGTATACTTTGTTGTTGAACTTTGGGATTTATTGTCCATCTGATAGGCAAGTATCTCCATCTAATTTTAAATGCATCTCTGTAATTATGAGGGGGAGTATATGTCTTTACGTATCTTTAAAGACCATTTAAATGTTTTCTCCTGTAACTGTCTTTTTAATGTTTTGCACTATTAAAAGTTGTGTTTTGGGTCTTCCCCTTCCCGCCCCATATTAGGAGCATTTTAAATTTTAGAGGTATTAGCACTTTGTCTTGATTTAAGTTTTAATTTTTTTTCCAGTTTGCTATTTGTCTTTTGGCTTTATTATGGTGAGGTGTGTGTGTCTGTGTGTAATGCGCATGTGCATGTGTGTGACATTTAAAAGTTTCATATAATTTGATTTCCCTTTTTATTGCCTCTGGATTTTGAGTCTCAGCTAGAAAGGTTTTTCCCCACTTCCAGATTATAAAGGAATTCACTCATATTTTCTTCTACTACTTGTATAATTTCATGGTTTATATTTAGAACTCTGGTCCTTGGTGTTCTAATATAGTGTGAAGTATGGATCAAATTTTTTCTTTTTTCCAGATGTCTATCCAGTTGTTCCAATGCTTGTTTCCACTGATTTGATATTTATTTCTGGACTTTTTCTTCTGTTCCATTGATCTGTTTGTTTAGTCATATACCGGTACCACAGTGTTTTAGTTATAGGTTCCCAAAGGTGCTACTTTACTTTTTGATCAGAATTAGGTAAGAACAACAGTTAAAGATCACCCTCATCTAATTCATTTGTGTCCCTCACCACTCACACCAAATAGAAGACTTATGTGATATATGTATGTTTCAGTGCATGATGTAGGTGCTCTTTGGTCCTATATTAGTGAAGAGTGTTGAACCAATAGTCAGGGAGCAAACTCAGCTTTTAATACCACTTCTAAGCACATCACTTACTTTCTCTGGTCCTGTTTTCTCAGTAGTTAACAAACAAAAGGAGTTGAACCAAATGGTCTTCAGGGTTGTGTCTGACTCTGGTTAATGCTGTTTTGGTTAAGAGCACCACTAGTATGTGATGTGAACTTTAATCTACCTTTTATTCCTCTGTGCCTTATTCTTTTGCAGTATTCATGAAATAAACTTTCTCTTCTGGATCTTAGTTCTTTAATCTTTTCTCTAAAAGATTTTTCTTTGTTCCAGCATTTTCTTCTGTCCTGTATTTATTAGTTTGTATCTCTTCCTGCTGATTAAGCAAGGATTGCCACTGTTTGGCTGCTTAGCTTCCACTGACCTCATTGGGGAAAATTACATGCAGTTAAATGTGAATCATTCTTCCCCCAGCAAAGAATTTCTTTAAAAAAAAATAAAGGAAAAAAGACAACATAAAAACCCGGCTGCTGCCAGTAGTCTGTCCTGTTATACAAAGAACAGAAAGAGAAAACCTCCCTTTAAAGTACTTAAAGATATCAGACAACATTATGGTCAGCTAATCAGCTCCCGTTTAATCTAAGAAAATTGGTATTTCCCTATTTTTCCCTGTATTTCTTTCAGGAAAGAAGGTGGTAAAAAGGGGCAAAAATGTGGAACGAGCCCATTAAGTAACTGTCATAAACGTAAAATGAGAACAGTTAATGATGATTTAAGGCATGTCAAAGACTTGGCCAAGTATAAAAACATATCTTATTTACCATAACAAAAATTCTTAAAAAGAATAATAGGAAATTCTCAACTCCAGATTGCTGCTGGGGAAATTAGCTTTAAAAGTACTAAGTTTGGGCCAGGCATGGTGGCTCACGCCTGTAATCCCAGCACTTTGAGAGGCCGAGGCAGGTGGATCACGAGGTCAGGAGTTCAAGACCAGCCTGGCCAATATGGTGAAACCCCGTCTCTACTAAAAAAAAAATACCAAAATTAGCCAGGCATGGTGGTGCACACCTCTAGTCCCAGCTACTCAGGAGGCTGAGGCAGGAGAACCCCTTTAACGTGGGAGGCGGAGGTTGCAGTGAGCCAAGATCATGCCACTGCACTCCAGCATGGGCAACAGAGTGAGTCTCTGTCTCGAACAAAAGTACTAACTTTGAAGAATACATGAAAGAAACTTTTTAATGAGGAAGACAAAAGATGTAATATGACAATAAGTATCATGCTTATTCAGGAAAATAAGCAGCTCAAGGAAGTGTTTCTACAGATTAAAAAATTAATGGTCAGTAAAGATGGCTTGAAAGATTTTAGGAAAAACATTGTATGTAAAATTCCTGTGTCTAAAACCCTACTGGTTCTTATTAAATATGGAGCTTTGTTAATGTCATGAATGCCAGTGCTATGAATAAATGCTGTGTTCTATTCTGAAAATCCCAGAACTATGAGTGATTCTCCAAGACTGGGCTACCATTTTATTCTAAGTGCTTGTTTCCCTCTGGAGTTAGATGGGACTAATGAGGAAGAATATGTGCTTGTTGGGCAAAGGAGCACTTCTGCAGACAAAGACTGGCATCCCCAAAAGTATAGGCTGATGACCACTCTTGACTTTGACAAAGATTGGGCCCATTCCTACTCTAATGACTCAGACTTACCGATTGTCAGATAATAGATGAAGATGAAATTCTGTGTAAGAAAGGTGATTTAAGAGTGGATAGCATCAGAAAGTATAAGTTTAGTAAAAAGTTGAGAATCATCTGTGTTTTGATAGTCTTTTTTCCTGAAAAAAGATCACCCGTATAAAAGAAGTCACCCGTATTTAGAATGAAGCCATAGTCTTCTTTTCCTTTTTTTTGCTTTATAAAACTTGATTTTGTTTGGGTGTTTATAAAGAAGAAACTTGTAAAGATGCCAGTTTTAAAATTTGTGCCCCCCCCAACATGATAGGAAAATATTTGCATTTTATGATGCATCCTCATATTTTTTTCAGAGTAAATGTCCCTAACCCAACCCTTCAGTTGATGTTTTAACATGTTTGTTTTACTCTTTGCAATGAAACCAAGAAGAAAATTTCTCTATTCTCAAACATGCATTTTAATCTCCCATTCCCACAAACTTGGAATATTTATTTAATACTTGAGGTATTAATTTAAAACTTGGAGTATATACTTAGTCTCTTATTCCTCTCCACCCTGGTCTTTGAAATGGAAACATAAAAGTTTATTCACCATAAGTTTATACACAGCTTTTCAGGGGGAAAAAAAAAACTGTACTGGGTAATAAGTATATGCAGATTGTTTCCAAGTTCTTAAATTATTGAAACATACCATTTACATATGTAAAATGTACTATACTTTAAACATAGGTACTATAATTAGTAAATAGATTACTGTTAAATAACTTTTTTTAAAAAAAAGTTTCATCTATGCACATAGGCTCTGAGCAGATTTCAGATAGTTCCTGAATAAAAATCAAAATTGACTATTAGTTGCCATTTTATATATGTTAACATATAAAGAAAAAAGAGTCATTTGAGGATGGAAGATCAGCTAAAAAGCAAGTTGTAATATTTATAACAGTTCTGCAGGTGGAGGTGGCAGGGATTCATTAAGATCTTGATCAGAGTTGGGAGGAATAGAGAACTCCTGACACTGGATCTCAAGGTTGGAATCTTCTTGGTTTTTCATAAAATCTACCGGTGGCAGGGGCAAGTTAAGTGAGTCAGGCGGTGGAAATGATTGTATTATCTCAGATTTATGATCTCCACAGTCTTGATTGAGACAGTCCAGAGATGGAGGGAGACTAGTAGAATCATTTGGAAGAGGAGATACAATTGTCATTGTGGGTTTGTCAGATTGGTTACTTTCCTGTCCTTCCAAATCCAGAAGGGGAGGTGGTGGAGGCAGATCTGCATCATCTGAAGAAGAAACAGCAGTTCCAATTGTTGATCCATCAGCACTATCTTCTGATGTACCATTTACTTGATCTTTTATTTTCTCTATTTTGGGGTTGTTGGAGTCTTCAATGTTTTCACTTGATTCAAACAACTTAATTTCTAAGTCATCTGCTAAAAGTGTGCTTTTGCTTGGTTTCCAGGGTGTAAGTGAAATGATTGATGTACGTTTTGTGGATATTTCATTTTCTCTGATGTTATCCATACAAATGTCAGGGGTTTCTCCATCAGCAAATGGAGATCTACCTGCCCAATTTTGATCATTTAAAACTGGTTTCCTTAAGCATTTCCAAAGTACAATGATGATTATAGCTACCAACATAGAAGTCAGAAGTACACCAATTAGTATGGCAGCTGTTGAATTATAATTGTTTTTTTGTGGGGTTTGTTTGTTACTGGTAGTATCTAAGATAAATCCTGGTGTACTCCTAGGTGAATTTTTGACAGTTGATGTTGGTTGTGTGGATGGATTATGAACAGTTATTTGTTTTCTAGAAGGGATCTGGACAGATGATGATTGTTGAGTAAAAGTATAGACAAATGATGGTGGTGGTTGTGTGGTAGAAGTATGGGCAGATGGTAGTTGTCTGGCAGAGGTGAACACAGCTTGCTGGGAGGAGGTGTTGGCCATCGGTGTTGGTTGTTTGGTGTTATAGGCAAGTGGTTGTCCAGCAGAAGTATGTGCTTCTGGTTTTTCAGAAGAGGTATAGACAGCTGGTGTTGGTTGTCCAGCAGTGACTTTGGCAGGTGATATTGATTGTCCAGAAAAAGTGTCACTGAATTGTGCTGGTTGACCCAAAGGATTCCCTGTTGTATTTTGAGAATTAGCCAATACATGTGACGTTGATGATGTGAATAAGGTAGGCTGTGACTGCTTCTCTGTTGTAATTGTCTCTGTCTTTGAAAAAAATGTATTGTTCAGGTGTCCACAAAACAAAATTAAGATGAAATATTTGGGATCCATTTCAGAATATTTCCTCCTTATCTATAGTGAGTTTATAATGAAAGAGAAAGACAGGCATCATTGGTGTGTAGTTAAAAATTTGACTTTTCATTATAATTCCTGGCATAAAGTAGGTAGACATTATTCCTAATTAGTAGTAGTTGATTAGTAGTTATTATTCCTAATTTAGACTTGATACACTGTAGGTTTGGTGTAACAACTCTTGGATATACTCTAACCCATCATACAGCATTTGGACCTCATAAGCAGTGATCTCTCTTCTTTTATTAATACAAGTTCTGTACTTGGCTCTGCTGCCCCTCTAGCTTCATTATATTTCAGTACTTCACTTAGTCATACTTCTCAAAACGCATAGGCTCTATATGCTGGATCCATGTGTTCTCTACCTTTTTTCACCATTTTCTACTAGAAATATATTGATTCTCCTGCCTTGAAGAACACCAGTGATCATCTATTACCTAATCTAATTGTTCTTTATTTCTTCTCTCCCCTCCCCTCCTTGACCACATTAGACACTACTGTTCCTTCACTAATATTCAAGTAGCTTTTTGTAATCAGTCTTCCTTTCATGTTACTCTCACTAGCTCTTTTTCTTCTGCCTCCTAAATATGGTTAATTGATATTCAGTCCTCACCCTTACCTACTTTTCTTTGTTCCTGATTCTGTAAGATTTTAGTTCTCAGCTTTATGCCACAATTCCTAAACCTGTACCTCCAGCCTACATCTTCTTTGTCCTAATTCTATTTGTATGACTTCTTGGTGGATTTTTCCATATATATATATCTCCCACTATCAGCAAATTCAACATATTTAAAATTTCATCTTTACCCTCACATCTGACTCTTCTCCCAACTTCTCTATATCTGTTAATGGTACCACTAAGTTTCTTAGGCACAGAGTCTATTAGTAATCTTTGCAGCATCCTCAGTGTCTCTGTAGCATGGTAGCCTTATGTTAATATTGCATATTTTTAAAGACTTCAATTCAACTCAGAATCCTAGGCTTAAAATCCTAGAGTGATCTCTGAATCTGGTGGAGTAAATTCAATCCAGTTGGTCAAGTAGTCCTGCTGCTGCTTTCATTCATTTATTGGTAAATGCCACATTTGTGTGGAGCTCTGTTCTAGGTTTAGGAGATTTAAAAAAAAAAAAGATAGTCACTGCCTTTAAGTGTTTCAGATTCTAGTGGTAGAAGCAAACAGTAAAGGCCAGGCGTGGTGGCTCATTCCTGTAATCTCAGCACTTTGGGAAGCCAAGGTGGGAGGATCGTTTGAGGCCAGGAGTTCAAGAACAGCATGGACCACATAGTGAGATCCCATCTCTAAATAAAAAGAAGAAAGAAAAAAAGCTAAAAAATAATTACAATAATTTTTTTTTTTTCCGAGACAGTCTTACTCTCTCACCCAGGCTGGAGTGTAGTGGCACGATCTGGGCTCACTGCAAACTCCGCCTCCCGGGTTCAACTGATTCTCCTCTCTCAGCCTCCAAGTAGCTGGGATTACAGGTACACATCACCACGCCTGGCCTATTTTTGTATTTTTAGCACAGACGGGGTTTCACCGTGTTGGCCAGGCTGCTCGAGAACTGACCTCAGGTGATCCGTCTGCCTCGGCCTCCCAAAGTGCTGGGATTACAGGTGTGAGCCACCACACCTGGCCCAATTACAATAATTTGATAAGCTTTCTCATAAAAGTATGCAGGAGATGTACAGAGAAGTTAACCTAGCCTGGGAAGGCTTCAGTGAAGTAAAGCTTGAACTGAATTTTAAAAGTCTATAAGAACGAATTAAATTTCCAGCCAGGGAGAGCAACAGTGTGGGCACAGGAAAATAAGGCACGTATGAAAGTTTGGCAGGTAGGGCTTTTTCTGGGATGTGGTAGATGCTAAAACTTGGAGAGTTAAGTTTCAGTTCTACTTCTCCCATCTAACTACCTGTCTAACCATGAGAACTAGTTGCTTAACCTTTCCTGTTCTCAACTGCCTTTCCTCTAAAGTGAGGAGTTCTACTGAGACAATTTGCAACTTTTGGTATAATATACTTGTTTTGCACATCATCAAACACAATGGCAACTATTTGGTTATCTGTTAACATTAGGGAATAGAAAATCTTAGGGTGTTAGATATTGGTATACATGATTAGAAACTGTAGTTCTTCTGACTCATAAGCCTATATTTAGAGAGATTTGATGTTCTGTTGGAAGGTGCAATAAAAGTTTTACAAATTACCTTTTCAGCATATCTAAATAGCATATCATTGCTTACTCCTCTACCACTTGGTACACAGTGATGATAAATGGCCCTGTTTTAGTAGAAGAAAAGATATGTGATTTTTTTCCCTATACGAATAATTCAAGCCTAAATTTTAAAACAGTTCTCCTTTGAACTCTCCTGCACACTGCTGAATTAATCTTAAAAGCATGCATGATCAGGTTACTACTGCCTTGCTTGAGGGTTTAATTTCTGTTAAGATAAAACTTCCTTTTTTTTTTTTTTTCTTTTGAGACAGAGTCTTGCTCTGTCACCCAGGCTGGAGTGCAGTGGCATGATCTTGTCTCGCTGCAACCTCTACATCCTGGGTTCAAGCGATTCTTGTGCCTCATCCTCCCGAGTAGCTGGGAGTACAGTAGGCATACACTACCACACTTGGCTAATTTTTGTATTTTTAGTAGAGACAGGGTTTCACCATGTTGTCCAGACCGGTCTCGAACTCCTGACCTCAAGTGATCTGTCCGCCTCAACCTCCCAAAATGCTGGGATTACAGGCGTGAGCCACCACGCCTGGCCTGTTAAGATAAAACTTCTAAATTGAGTTTTCTTCCTTCTGGCTTGAGTTAACCAGTCCAGATTCACGTATCATGACTGAAACTTCTTATCCAGCCAAATGCATCCCTTTCCCACCTTGCATACTTTCTAAACACACGCTTTTTTCCTGCTAAACAGACACTTTTATGCTGTTTTTTACCCTTCTCGAGGGTGTTCTTTTTTTTTCTTTTTTTTCTTCCAGACCTAGCCTCTTCCTCTTTCTGGCTGCATATCTGAATCTGTCCTCATCTTTCAGACCTCAGTTTAAATTCTACTTTTCAACCTAAGTTCTCTGTGACTGACTACAGCCCAAACAGATCAGTCATTTACTGAATTCCCCCTAGCTCTCATTTATTGTTTTTATGGTTCCTTACATAATTCATGTATGTATCTCACTCACGCTTCTATTCTCTTAAGTAATTGTGTTTATTTTTTATTACTTTTCACATTTTCCTATACCTACTTCCTTGAACAAGATTATAAAGAACCTTGAAGAAGGCAGAAAGGAGAAAGAAAAATACTTACCTAGAGCATATTATGTGTTGTACTATCCCAGTTTTGCATACTTTATTTCACAGAACCTTTAAATGACTCTATGAGGAAGGTAAAGGGATCCCTTATTTACAGATAAAGAGACAGCGTCAAATGAGTTAAGCAGTTTGCCTGATGTTATACCACTCTAAGTGACAGATTGGGAGTTTGTACTCAGGGCCACCTGATTCCAAAGCATACGTTCTTTCTGCTACCCTTTATTGCTTCATGTTTTTATATTTTGATTTCTTTGTAGTATAATGCCTTATATATTAGGAGCACAGTAAACATTTAACCTGTATTGGGCTTCTTGATTCCTTTCCATTTTAGTTTTTGCTTTTTACTAGTACTTCTACCAGAATATAAGCAGAGGCAGTGAAATCTAAGTTAATAAATTCTGCTTTTTATCCATTTTGCAAAAGATTTAAAAGGGAAAATTTGAACACTTTTGGCATAGATATAGGGATTTGAATAATCTCTGGATGGTCATCATCCATGCAGTTCCTACCCATTATTCTTATAGATTACAAAAAAAGGCAAGGGGACTTCCTTAGAAAATGTTATTCTCTTCAGAATTTCATTTTAAAAATCTGTTTTAATGCTATCCAAAGCATCAGAAAATATAAGCCATGAATTGTCGTTAGCCAAAAATGTTTCCTCTTTTGTGACTTTGCTTAAAATAAGGAAACCATATGGTTCCTCTTTTCAGTTAGCTGAAAAAGGCATTAGAGAAGGAAAGAGCCCAAACAGGAACATAATTTTAAACCCAGGTTAGTTTGTAAGATCAATTTTGATAGGCTCCTATCCTCTAATGTCAGTAGTAAGCTGGTGGAACCCTCCATGTATAAGATTTTCACTTGTCAGTTAACGGTTATGGCAATATTAAAACCAAATTCCATTTTTTGCCTGTCCTAACACTTTCTACCACTCTTCAGTTAGCTTTTTATCCTCCTAGGATCTGCTACATCAGAATACTAGAAACTGTATTAGAATTCTATGATGGCAATTCAGTGTAGTGCAGAGAAGGAGGAGAAAGATTTAAAAGAGGAATAAATAGGGAATATAGTAGTGGAAAAAACTGACTTTTTTCCCCAGAGGTAATGAGGCCAGCGTTATTACCAGTGTGGAAGGTTATTTAGCATACACATTTTAAAATATGTAAGTGGTGTGTACCTGAAGTACCAACATTGTTTCTGTAGGTAAAGAACAATATGCAGGGGAATAAAAAGGAGAAGAAGATTTAGAATAATATAAAGGGCAATGCAAAGAAATACAAAATAACACAAAAGAGAAAAAACAAAAACTTTAGGAAGCAGCAAACAGAAAAGAGGAAGGTCAATTGACTAGAGAAGATACAGAAAAGCAGAAAAGTTAATAAACAGCTGCAAAAAAAAGCAGTGGTTATATAATTAGCAAGAAGGCAGTGTAGATGATTGAAGTAGGCAAAATGAAGAAGTTGGGGGCGGGGGGAGATGATTGAAGTGGATGAAAGAAGCAACGGCAAAATGCTGCTCTGTTGTGGCTGGCCTGTGTTTGTGAGTGCAGGGAGACAGTAAAGAGGAGCTTGCTTTCTAAAATGGAGTACCAGAATGAACCATCCTTTCAAATTCATTTACCTTTCATTTCAGGCTCTCCTGTCTGCTGTGAGTATCCTTACCATCCTCTCCCTTTTTTTTTCCCTGACACTATCCAGAAGCATACCTGGCAATTACTCCAAAGAACCCATGCACCTGTGTACATTTTATATAGAGTTTTCCAGAAATCCCTTAGTCTGCTGCTCAAGCAAATTTGTCAGCCCTCATATGCCGGTTTTTACTCATTATTATAGGCTGGCACTTTGAGGTTTAAATCTGTGATTTTGGTTCTTTTTCTTTGCTGAATATTTTAAAAAGAAAAACGTAAATTTTAACATTTTAAAGACAGTTACAGTGAAGCAGGAGTCCCCGTGTATAAGACACGTTCTTTTTTTTTTCTTTTGGAGACAGGGTCTCACTCTGTCACCCGGGTTGCAGTGCAATGGTGCAATCTCAGCTCACTGCAGCCTCCGCCTCCTGGGCTCAAGCGATCCTCACACCTCAGCTTCCCTAGAGAAGCTAGAACCGCAGGTGCACGCCACCACGCCCAACTAATTTTTGTATTTTTTGTAGACATGGGGTTTCACCATGTCACCGAGGCTGGCCTTGAACTCCTGGACTCAAGTGACCCACCCGCCTTGGCCTCCCAAAGTGCTGGAATTATAGGCATGAGCCACCGAGCCAGGCCATAGACATGTTCTTATAAATATAATGCAAAAGTACTTAAAGGGTCCAGCATTTAAAATTGATGCTGTTAAGTTGGATATGTTAGGAAGTATGCCATTATCTTTTAAAGAGAATCAAGATTTGGAGAGCATATCCTAGACAAAAGACAAGTATAGATAGCTGTATCAATTACTTTGATATAATAAAAGTTGTGATACAAATATAATAGATTAAAATTTAGCAGTAGTATTATCTCTAACTAGTGAAGTTTTGAAACCGTAAAAGAAAAAACCAGCCATTCTGCATCTTGAGGAAAAGTGGAAAGAGAAATTGACCTTCAACTACAATAGGAAGTATTTGATAACCATCTTGTATCATGATAGTGACCATTTACTGAGCACCCACCAAAGGCTAAGCAGTATCCTATTTTAATTAGCTAGGCGGTGGTTTTTTCATCCTACAGATAAGGAAACTGAGACACCATGATGTTGGGTAACTTGGCAGTATCACAGCTCTAAGTAGTGGCACTAATACAAAAATCATGCTAATCTTGTGCCAGAACCCTTTCTTTCTATCACATTTCACTATATGTGCTATACTGCCTTTCATAGAAAAGTTACGAAATAGAAATGCTTTATGAAGGAAGGAGATGTGAGTTGGTGGGAATTATGTGTAAATAACACTTGTAGGTAGTCTTAGATAAAGGGTAGGAAAGAAATACCTGAAAACCCATTTTAGTCCTGATTCTACGAAAACTGTTATAAGAATTTTGAATGGTTTCTATAAAGTGTCATATTTAGGAAGTTTACTGAAAATTTTGTGGTGATTTTTTTTTAAAGCTTGGACATTGAAAGGCATCAGATTTATGTTTCTCAGTTCAAACTTAATCAGAATTAAAGTTTCCTTCTAAGTAGAATTATGTAGGAATTAGCTGGAAAACACAAGCACTACTAGTAAACTTTAGATTTGGGACTAACCCTTTAAAAACATGTATGGGACCAGGCGCAGTGGTTCCTGCCTGTAATCCCAGCACTTTCGGAGGCTGAGGTGGGCCAATCACTTGAGGTCAGGAGTTCAAGACCAGCCTGACCAACATGGTGAAACCCCGTTTCTACTAAAAATACAAAAAATTAGCCAGGCGTGGTGGCGGGTGCTTGTAATCCCAGCTACTCAGGAGGCTGAGGCAGAAGAATCTCTTGACCCTGGGAGGCGGAGGTTGCACTGAGCCCATGAGCCAAGATGGTGCCACTGCACACCAGCCTGGGTGACAGAGAGAGACTCCGTCTCAAAAAAAAAAAAAAAAAAAGTATGGGATTCTATGACAAAAACACACTGTAAGGATTGATAGGAAATTTTTTAATTTTATGAAATATGACAGTGAAAAAAATTTAATATAATTTTATGACTTTATGCATAATGAAATAAACTAAATATTAGAAGCAGAAAAATATATAGACAAGCCTAATCTGAAAAAGAGATAAATATCTTTATTTTCTGACTTCCACAATAATTACTTAGAAGAAATCCTTCTAAGAGAAAGTCATGAGTATTTATTAAATGTTGAAATGGGATATCACCCACTATGAACATATTATTCCCTGAAATTACAAATCTATGTAAAATACTCTTTGCAGTTTTTCTTTGCCCATTTTACCCACAGCAAGCATCTTTTATGCATATTAACAATTTTCTATTGTTTATTCTGTGGGTTTCTTCTATCTTATACTATGTTCTAAAGTCTCAGATAATGTGACATAAACACGTAGATGATATTAATATACACGTGCATGTTTGATTATTGACTAACATTTTTGGCTTAGTAAGCTTTTAAAATGAGCCAGAATGTTTTCATGTCATCATTATTAAATATAAAAATCTATATGTAAAAAATAAAGCACATAAAATAATAATAATCAAATACCACATCTGATTTCTTTTTCTTTCTAAATTAAGTGAAGGTGACCATTCTTACTATGCAAACTAAAGGGGATACAAAAATTTTAATTTATGCATTATATTATGTACAGGAAAATTTTATAAAAAGTACATTAGAACTTTTAACAATTAATATTTTGGAGGTTATAAATTCAGTCATAGCCTGTGGAATCTAGTTCTATTTCTAACCCTTAGTTTTATCTACCATGGCTACAGTTTCTTTTTAATTCTAAAACTAAGGTTAACAAATATGATTGTGGCTGGGAGCCATGGCTCACTCCTGTAATCCCAGCACTTTGGGAGGCTGAGGTAAGCGGATCACCCAAGGTCAGGAGTAGGAGACCAGCCTGGGCAACATAGTGAAACCCCCTCTCTACTAAAAATACAAAAAAATTAGTCAGGCGTGGTGGTGGGCACCTGTAATCCGAGCTACTTGAGAGGCTGAAGCAGGAGAATTGCTTGAACCCAGGAGGTGGAGGTTGCAGTGAGCTGAGATGGTGCCACTATACTCCAGCCTGGGAGACAGAGCAAGACTCTATCTCAAAAAAAAATATATGTATGTATGTATGTATGTATGTATGTATGTATGTATGTGTGATTACATAAACTTAAAAGGTCTTATACAAACCTAGGTGAAAATATTTTTCTAAGGCAAGCTGAACACTGAATATTTTTTAATTCTATGCAACAAAACCACAAAAACCTGTTATAGACATCTTTAGACTATCAGAGTTTAAGTTTAAAACACTAATGACAGTTTTTAAAATAAATTTTATATAAAGCAAGATCAAACCAAATTGTGTGAAAATTTTCTTACCTCAGCTGTTAACTTCTTTTGCAGAATGCTAAATTCTTGTTCTAACTGGACATTTTGGTGATTTGGCTAAGAAAGGAAAATGGGTGGTTCAATTCAGATTTAAAATGTTCCTCTAGCAAACTGAAATAGTTTCTGTAGAAAAAGAGGAAGTTTATCAATAGCTGGTTCCGGAAGTGCAATAAACCACAAAGTGACTAAGAAATATATTACTTTAACAGAACTTATTTTGAAATACATTTTGGAGCCCTATGATTTGAGTGCTTTTAATTATGTAAATAAATATTTGAGATACTCTAGTAATATGATTATATAAATTAAATATTTAGGATGGAGTCCTGAAGAGAAAATTACATGTTCTAAGAAGAAAAGCTGCCAGTTGGGTTATCACTTACAGTGAGATTTCTTCTCATAAGAAGTGAGTGATGTGTTCTGTTTACTTGTATGACCTTAGGCAAGACTGCACTTCTGAGTCACCGTTTCCTCCTCTAAAGGAATATTTTATTGGGTTATTGTGAGGATTAAATAAGATAGCATAATATAACATGTATAAATGCCTCACCCACTGCAGGTAACCAATAAATGTAATGTTATTTCCTCATAATATAAAAAGTCCAGGGTAAAAGTGTAATTACATTATTTTGCAAATGACAGGATCTCATTCTTTTTTATGGCTGAATAATACTCCATTGTGTATATGTACCATATTTTCTTTATCCATTCATCTGTTTATGGACACTTAGGTTGCTTCCAAATCTTGGCTGTTGTGAATAGTGTTACAACAAACGTGGGAGTGCAGATGTCTCTTTGTACTGTTTTCCTTTCTGTTGGGTATATACCTAGCAGTGGGATTGCTGGATCATATGATAGCTCTATTTTTAGTTTTTTGAGGAACCACCAAACTGTTCTCCATAGTGGTTTTACTGATTTACATTCCCACTAACAGTGTACGAGAGTTCCCTTTCTCCACATCCTTCCCAGCACTTGTTATTGCCTGTCTTTTGGGTATAAGCCATTTTTAACTGGGGTGAGATGATGTATCATTGTAGTTTTGATTTGCATTTCTCTCATCAGTGGTATTGAGTACCTTTCGTATGCCTGTTTGCCATTTGTATATCTGTAATTAAATTATTTTGACCAAATATTTTACTAGTGACTTTTCAGTTCAAGTTCACAACTCTTTATTTGGTTACCCACAAAGTAGTTACTTCTCAGTGGAAAATAAAATAAATTGGGGATCATTTTTTAAATAAGAAGTTAACTAAAGTTAACTTGTTACTAAAGGATAATGAGGGGTTGGGGAGATGGTGTTACCAGTTAATAGGTACAAAAAACAATAGAAAGAATGAATAAGACCTATTTGATAGCACAACAGGGTGACTATCATTAATAACATAATTATACATTTTAAAATAACTAAAAGTGTAATTGGATCCTTTGTAACATAAAGGATAAGTGCTTGAAGGGATGGATACCCCATTCTCCATGATGTGATTATTTCACGTTGCGTGACTGTATCAAAACATCTCATTACCCTTTAAATATATACACCTAGTATGTACCCACAAAAATTTAAAATACAAAATTTTTTAAGTTAACTAAACGAAGTGTATTGAAAAGAGTGAGTCCATCTGAATAAAAATTTCTTTGAGTAAGTCACCTTTCCTCTCTTGAAAAATGGAGATCATAATTCCTAATTTATAAGCTTATTGTGGAATTAAATAAATGTAAAGTGCCTTGGATGGTGCATATTATAGTAGGTACGGAATGTGTTAACCCATGCACTGCTTTTTCCTGGTCACTGTGGGAAACACAGGTTATTATGACCTTGCTCTTAACTTCAGGGTACTTATAGCTTGGTGCAAAAAGAATAGTTTTTTTTTATGGGCTCCTACTATAAAGCATAATATAATCAAATGCTATAAAGCTTTTGATTCACTGGTTTTTGGAAGTATTGTTGTTTTTACAGACAGGGTATTGCTGTGTTGCGCAGGCTGGTGTTGAACTCCTGACCTCAAGCAATCCTCCTGCCTCAGCCTCTCGAGTAGCTAGGACTACAGGCACATGCTACTATGCTCGCTGGCTGGCTTATTTATTTATTGTAAAGATGAGGCTCTTACTTTGTTGTGCAGGCTGGCCTCAAACTCCTGGCCTCAGGTGATCCTCCCAGGATTATAGGTGTAAGCCACTGTGCCTGACCTGATTGACTATTTTTAAATCCCTGAATTAAGCTGGTGAACTGTAATACCCAGGGGTAGGGAATGTGTTTTTGTTCAAAACTAAATGACTTTTATATTTTGAACTCAAAGATATCTTACCTACCATTTTAAAATACCTGTCATTTGGAAAGGAAACACTTCTGTTTGTTCAGTAACTATCATTGGATAGCACCATTCTGAGAGTATATGTTTAATAGCCAAGATAGTGAGTGGTGAATTTTAAATATTCTTTTAAATATCCTTGTGGTAGAAGCTCTCTGGTGAGAAAATGTTTGACCAGTATGTTGAATATGAAAATAATTTCCTATTTTTATGGTGATATTAATTTCTTTTAATTTTCTCTGACAAGTATTTATTTACGACCCTTGATTCAAGGAGTGCTTTGTGTTACTCCTGGATGTACTGGTGCACAATCTCAAATTTTCAATTTTTGCACAGAATGGGAAGTCTGCCTAGTTTCATTTCTAATCTGGGTCATTTTTCCCCTCAAAAGATAACCTCATTTCAGTCACCATGACTAGCATGAATATTCTCATGCTTTCCTTTTTACTTTGTTGACACTTAACTTTATCTGGAATAATATTGTTATGATTTCTTGTTTAGAGAATAGATTTGTTTTTTACAAATTGCTAATAAATTGTTAATAAAAATGATGCTTTATTTTTTCCTCTCATTTTAATAATAGCTAGACGTTTGAATTTGATGACCAAGAGCAGTTATCACCTTGAGAGTTATGTAAAAATTACCAATGCTTAGAGTTCACCCCATTCCAGTTGCATCAGAAGGAAGACATGGGAATTAGGCATTGGTGTTTTTTAAAAACTCTTCAGGTGATTCTGACATGCAGCCAGGGTAAGAATCACTAGCTTAGAAGGGAGAGTAAGATTGTAGTCATACTTGGGAAAAAACATATAAAAAATATTTTTAAAATGGTTAATATATTGCCCAAAATAAATGCCCAGTAAGGGATGAGATTTTTGAAATGTGGCCTGATCTTAGCCCTGTGTTAATTTCAGTAGATATTTGGAAAGTCTCTCAAACCAATTTTTGTAACATATTTAATTGAAGATGGGGGGGGGGTCTCAACTTAAATGTAAGTCATTATTTTACTTAAAGCCAGTTTCTTTAAAGGTTAAATTATAACCTGAAGTATCCAGTTTTCCAGATTTGAACACATACACACACACACACACACACACACAACCCTAATCAATCATTAGGCTACTTGGCATCCTTGAAGTCCAAAAATTAATCAACCTTTGGGTACTTGTTGTTAATGTTCCAGTAAGTAGTATTTATAGAAAAGATGAATATTATTAATCATAAACAGTGAAACATACTTTGCATTTACACTTAGCCTATTGGTGTGGCTATAAATCTTATTTATTTTAGTCGTGCTGTATTTCTTATTGATCTTTACAACGTGTTCTCTAAAGTAATAAAGTGAATGCAAATATACATGGTCACAGGTTTATTCTGAGTTTTAATTTATTATACAAAAGTAAAGGTTTTAATTTAATATTAATAGTAAAAAAACACTTTCTTACGTGTGCCATATGGAAAGATAAAGGATCTATTCTAAAATTAACTGTGTTGATTGATAAGCTGGTATGGATTCTGCCACACCCAGCAAAGAAGATACCATTAAATTAACACAGTTTAGCTCTATCTATGCATTAGGAATTTGACTTCCATTTGATGTTAAAGCATATACTTGGCTTTAAGGACACACTAAAACTATTCAAAGTTTAATTACATTCAGACAAAGATCATCTAACCACTATTGCTACATGGGGAATATTTATTTAATTATCCCTTGCTATCTCTATTAATCAGTTTCCTCAATTTATCCTTAAAACTTTCCTCAAATGCTTAGTTATTTTATTATTTGCTTTTTAAAATATTCAGTGTCAAAACAAAAGTACACAGTTTAAGTAATTAAGCAGGCATATTTCTCCCTGTCTCACCTGCTTGATTCTAAATTGCAAGGTCTACCATGTCAAATTTTAGATCATCAGAACAACACTTTGGGATTAAATACCAACTGACTTCATTTTTACTCCATAACCCTTCTCATTGCTACTTTGCATTTTTCTTCACTAACCCATCTGTTTGTTAGTAAGTTTTTCAGTTCCTTCTTCATCTTTTCTTTCCCTTGTAGCTGTGAGCACTCCAGTAGATTGCATCACTAGGTTGGGTCCTGTGAGCTGTTTTGTTCTTTTCCAAGTGTCTGATTCAGCGGGCCATAGACCGCTTGCCAGAAAATCGCCATTGCTTCTAGGCTGACGCTTGCCTACTTGTTTTGATCGTCTGAGAGAAGAGACTTTGTTTGCCAAAACCACAGTTGATAGAAATAGAAAGGTACAGATAAGAAAAAGCACTGCAATTATAATTAAGCAAATTAGCATTGCCATGTTGTTGTTGTTTTCCGCACAGAAATCCTTTTTGAAAATTTCACCATGACTTTTGCTTGTGTTTTCAATGCTCTGTACTGTTGAAGGACTGTTGCTGACGACAGAAGGTATATAAAGCTCCTGTTCAGATTTAGAAGTTAAAGATACGATGTGAGAAGTTTCAGGCATGTTTGTAGAATTACCTTTATAATCTACTTCAGGAGTTATAGGGTTTGTGTTAATGTTTTCATTTTGGTTTCTGCCTGTCTTGTTTTGAATAACTGAATCCCAGGAAGAAGTACTGTTAGCCCACAGATGGGTATAGTTTGCTTTTGTTCCAGGAGACAAAGAAAAAACTGTTGTTATCAGAAAGGCAAGATGTAGGTAATGTCCTGTGTGTTCCATGTCCGTGGGCATACTTGGCAATCTGTTGGGATAGCAATATAATTTGTTAGTTTGTGAAAGAATAATGGATCCTAGTTTTGGTAATTGTAGTTAAAAGATAGTGTTGAGATGTTACAAGTAAACTACAAGCTTATGCCTAATATTCGCTATCCTGAATTCCTTCTCAACTGAATTTCTTTTCTATTCAGCTATGTATGAAGAAGTATTTTAATTTCTATTACACTTTTAGGTGCTAGAAGTTAGCATTACAAATAAATATTAATCATTTTAAGTGGAATATCATGGCTTTATATAGTTTTCTTCCTTTGAAGCATGCTAGACTTCTGCTTTGAGTCAGTTCTGCTTTTACTTTTCTGATTCCTTCTTTAAAAAAAAAAAATTAAGGATCATTCTTGCAGAAACTACCCACCCTCTAACCTGTCACCAATCTTTACAGAAGAAATGTGGCCTTGAGCTTCTTGCTTCATGTATGAAATAAAAATGCAAATTTTTTTGGTGGAAAGAGGGGAAGTTTGGTAGCAACCAAAAGAAACTGAACTTCAAATAGAAATTCAAGGTGTTCTTTTTTTTTCTTGGGTGTTCATCTTGAAGCTTAGAATAAAGCTGGTACTTAGAAATACATTTATAAGTGTATTTGTGAATGCAATTTTACTGTGGTGGTTGTCTCTTTTCATTTATATTTCCCTGGACTGACTGTGTCTTTCTGAAGGCAAAGGCATACTGGTTTTCTCAACCTAAAAATCTGAAAAAAAAAAAAAAAAAAAAAAAAAGCAGCAAATTTCTTCTGAGTAGACTTAAAAGTTCAACAAAAGTTGCTGGGTTTTCTTTTAAAGCATCATTTATACCTAGCATTTTTTCTGATTTTGACATCATTGTAAAAAAAAAAAGTGTAATAAAATAGAAATAGAGCATCAGGATCTTGATGATTTGGTATGAAGTGGCAGATTATAAGCATCTCAACATATAATTGAAAATGTTGAATTTCCACTTTGGCGCTGAGCTTGCTGGAAACTCGTAAAAAAAGGAGACAAGTTATATTATACATTTTTATTATCTACCAAATGATTGATTTAAACAGAAATGGCATATCTTAGAATTTAACAGTTCCATGTACTGCTAACCCAGCAGGAAAGATTTATAATCATTATTGAGGTATCTTATAATAATATACCAGTTTGTCTTGAGCTACTTTTGAAAGGAATATTTTATTGTTAGCATTTATTTGAATGAACTAAAAGCAAAACTATATTGTTCTCCTGAGATTTACTAAATGAAATTGCCTGGTTAAGAACCCTATGTATGCTATAGAAATTCTTCTCAAATGTACTTAGGAGTCCTTTTTATTACTAAAAAAAAAAAAAAAAAAAAAAAAAAAAGCAGATTCTTACCTAGCTAGTATAGGTAGGGCCTGAAAGTCTTTGTTTCCAAACCAACTCCTAAGCAACATGGATGCCACTGCTAGTCAGGCTTTTGAACATCAAGGTTTTATAAGAAATGGTTGTTATATGTCATTGGCTAACATTTGTATACTATTAAAATACAGAAATTGAAAATAAGAAATGTGATATATTGAGTTATACAAACAAAAGTAGCATGTAATAAACAATGCTAACTGGAGACTATATTTCATATTAATAGTAGGGAGGAAAAACTCTTTATTAAATATTCTAGGATTAAGATTACTTTTTAGATTATGACCTTTAGTAGACAGTTAAAGGCACAAGTCACTGGCTTTTGTATAATAGTGTTCAGCTTTAATTTTTAAGTTTAGTGACATAAATCTTTGGATATTTCATGATTCTTTCACAAAAAAGAAATACTTGAAATTGGATTAGCAAGTAATTTCCATCTTTTTATACTTGACTGGACTTCTGTATTAGATGCTAGAATGATTTAAAGTAGATTATTCTTTTCACATTAGTTCATTAACAGTGTAGTATACATCATAGTATTGGTACACATTTTAACACTGCTTGCCACGGAACAGATAATAGGCCTGCTGTTGATTGTCTTCATCCAGATGTACTGCAGTGCCCAAATAAACAAACTGTATGACAAAATGAGACTTTCTCTTGCCCTTACAAATGCCTGAGAATTGAGGAATGTTTTTACACCAGTTTATGCCTTGGAGGCCAGGTTGTGTTATCAAAAGTTTTCTTATATCTGATCATTTTCAGTAGAATTTATTTGCAGTAGAATTTGTAATGTCCAAGCATTAGTAATGAGAAATTTATTTTTTAACTTTTGAAAAATAACGAAACATTTCCAGTTTACTTGAGGAGTCCAAACTTAGATCCTTCATAATCCTAATTTAAAACTCCATGGTGATGGCAAATCTTTTCATTTCTAACTTAAAATTTATGTAATAGGACAGAAAAATAGTATACATTTTCAGTCACTTGCGATTCTAGTTTGTTAGTGAGATTCTTACATACTTTGATAGCATTTCCTCGAACGCTAATCTGTCAAACGTTAGAAGTGAAAAGGCATAAGAAAAGCCGTATATATATGACCTACCTTACAAAATGCTTGGTCAAAATCTGATTATAACGTGATTTTGATAAACCACTTCTTTTCTTGTCTTCTTATTTAAAGCAGAATAGACTTGGAGAATATGAGCCTTAAAGTAAATCTGCAGTAAAAAAGGATATGTGCAGCTAGTTTTCCACTTTTAAAACCAAACCACAGATGACACATTTCCTTTCCACTGCAACTAAAGCACATGTCACAGGAGGAAAAAAAAAAAAAAAGAAAAGAAAAAACTCCAACTTCTCTAGTTGGCCACTGGCATGACAGGAGGCTTTGTAGAACAAATCCCCGCCTCCAGAGCAGGGAGGGTTTTCCACTTAATGCCTTTTGACAGTATGCTCATTCTATAGGCCTGCTCCATGCTTTAGTGTCATTCAAAAGAGGTTTTGAAATGGTATCTTCCATTTCAAATCTTCTCTAAAACACTTATTTGAAATCTACAGACTGATTTGAAAATGTGAGTTTGGAGTCCATGGGATACTGATCAGATAATATACAATTGTGGAACTGCAGCAATTATTTGAGAAAATATCTAGTAAACTTAGATTATATGGGACAGAAAATGCTTTCATGTGGTGTAGTGTGTATACACACACACACACACACACACACAACTGTCAAACATCCTGTCATCACCTCAAGTTTAACATGACTGAAACAGACTTTAAGAACTGGGTATGGGCTGGATGCAGTGGCTCATGCCTCTAATTCCAGCACTTTGGGAGGGTGACGCAGGCAGATCACTTGAGGCCAGGAGTTCAAGACCAGTCTGGCCAACATAGAGAAAACTTGTCTCTACTAAAAATATAAAAATTAACCAGGCAGGGTGGCATGCACCTGTAGTCCCAGCTACTTGGGAGGCTGAGACAGGAGAATTGCTTGAACCCGGGAGGTGGAGGCTGCAGAGATCATGAGATCTTGGCTGCATGAGCTAAGATCATGCCACTGCACTCCAGCCAGGAAGACAGAGTAAGACTCTGTCTCAAAAAAAGAACTGGATATGGCAGCACATATCTGTAATCCCAGCTACTAGGTAGGCTGAGGTAGGAGGATCACTGGAGCCCAGGAGTTCAAATCCAGCCTGGGTAACATAGCAAGACTCCATCTCTTAAAAATTAATTAAATTAATAAAATAAAAAGAACTTTATTTTTTCTTTAAAGGAGGCTGCTTGTCACAGTCTTCTTGTTTCTGTTCATGATAGCAACATTCTAATATCAGAGGCTTAGTATACAACACATCATTTTAATTTAAGTCCTCTCAGTCCTGATCAGACTTTGAATCATGTTGGTCCTTCCTTCATATTGTTGGATCAGTTTCTTTTTCCCTGTTTTTACTGTCAACAGTAGTATTTTAGATCCTTATCAGGTCATACCTAGACTCTACAGTGCCTTTTCGGTAGCCCTGAATCCTTATATCTTGTATGCATCACTTTCTTTGGTCATATCACACCTTTCTTTAAGGGAAAATAAGACCAGTTGAACAATTCCCTAATACATACAACAATGATTCAGAAATGTTTGTGTACATAAACATCAGATGAGAAGATTGTTTAAAAATAATAAAAGCAGGACATGGTGGCTCACACCTGTAATCTCAGCACTTTGGGAGGCTGAGGCGGGAGGATTACTTGAGCCACAGAAATTCGAGACCAGCCTGGGCAGCATGGCAAAATCCTGTCTCTACAAAAAATTTAAAAAAAAAACCAAAAAAACTAGCCGGGCATGGTGACGCTTATCTGTAGTCCCAGCTACTCAGGAGGCTGAGGTGGGAGGATCACCTGAGCCTGGGGAGGTCAAGGCTGCAGTGAGCTGTGACCGTGCCACTGCAGTCCAGCCTGAGTTAAGGAAAAAAAAAAAAAAAAGATAAAAATTTCCAGGCCCCACTACATAGATCCATATTTAGTAGGTCCAGGTTGGGACCAGGAAACTGCATTTTTATCAAGCACCACAGTTGATTCTGACGCCAGTAGTCCACAGAACATATGCTGAGAAATGGTGAGCCCCTAGTAGAAAACCTAAGCCCTTTGGTTGGGCCGTTATGGTCTCTCCACAATTTGACTATTCTGTATTTTCCCAGCTTTATCTCTCAAAACTTCCCTACCTGAATCCTCCATTCTGGCTAGACTAGCTGTCTCTTCAACACATCTAGTTACCTGTTTCTTTTCCTTTTTGCCTTTCTCCATAAGGCCTGCCCAGTCCTCTTGCTGAGTTCTGCAGTCCTCCTTACCCGATTCAGCCACTGTATCTTCTATGTAGCTTTCACTGACTGCGCAGCTTGTTTTGATCTCTCTCTCTCTCTCCTTTGTCTTAATAATAGTATTTCTCTGCATTTCCTTTGATAAATGATTACATGCTACCTCATATCTTCTATCTTGAAATATTTGTGTTGTTTTAAAATCATTTGACTTGTCATATTTTTATCTTATTTTCTCCCAACAAGATTAAAAACTCTGAGGTGAAGTTTTTTATTGATACATGATAATTTGTACATATTAATGGAGTATGTGTGAATTTTTTGTTTTGTTTTGTTTTTGTTTTTTTTGTTGTTGGAATCTCACTGTATCGCCCAGGCTGGAGTGCAGTGGCGCAATCTCAGCTCACTGCAAACTCCGCCTCCCAGGTTCAAGCAATTCTTCTGCCTCAGTCTCCCAAGTAGCTGGGGCTACAGGCACATGCCACCACGCCCAGCTAATTTTTGTAGTTTTAGTATAGACGGGGTTTCACCATGTTGGCTAGGCTAGTCTTGACCTCCTGACTGCAGGTGATCCGCCCGTCTTGGCTTCCCAAAGTGCTGGGATTGCAGGCGTGAGCCACCATGCCCTGCCTGTATGTGTGATATTTTGATACATGCATGTAATGTGTAATGATTAAATCAGGGTGATTAGGATATCCATTGCCTCAAAGAAAAGAAATTGTTTCATCTAGCTGTTTTGAAATATACAATGTTATTATTAACTAGTCACCCTACCATGAATAGTAGAACTTGTTCCTTCTATCTAATTATAACAATACATATATTATTTATTTTATTATTATTTTTTGAGACAGTCTCACTGTTGCCCAGGCTGAAGTGCAGTGGTACAATCTCAGCTCACTGAAGCCTCTGCCTCCCAGGTCCAAGTGATTCTCATGCCTCAGCTTCCCAAGTAGCTGGGATTACAGACATGTACCACCATGCCTGGCTAATTTTTGTATTTTTAGTAGACACAGCGTTTTGCCATGTTGACCAGGCTGGTCTTGAACTCCTGGCCTTATGTAACCCACCTGCCTCAGCCTCCCAGAGTGCTGGGAATACAGGCGTGAGCCACTGTTCCCAGCCCTGATTATATTTTTATATCCATTAACCAACCTCTGAGGTAAAGATTTATTTTAACTTACTTAGTAGTATTATCATCAGAATCATCACATACAGAAAGCTTTGGGCCTAAGTTAATATAGATTGTTTTGATTTGAAACTTTAGTACCATTACTTCAGAGCTTTTTCATGGTCCTCTCTGTGGCTGCTCACATTTATTAGTATTCTTTTGGTTTTAAGCAATATATGACCTAATATGGCTTAATCAAAAAATGCTTATTTATTGGCTTATATAACTGAGTAGTCCTGGGATAAATTTGACCCCAGGAGAGGCTTTATCTAATACACAAATGATATGGCCAGGGCTCCAGTTTGTCTCTTTATTTCTCAGCTCCTCTTCAGTCTTTTGGGAGGCTCTTCTTTTATATCCCAGAATATGAGCTAGCAACTCCTAGGGCTACGTATTCCCTTGTTTATAAACACCAGGAAAGAAACATCTCAAATCCCAACAATTTAAGCTAAACTACCTGAACTGGGCCTCTTTGGCCCTGGTTGTCCTGGTTTGAATAATGTGTTCATTGCTGAATCAGTCTGTGATCAAGGTGGGATAAATGGATTGGCTAAAACCATTTCACTCCAGAGCTCCAGATGGGTCATTCCTACCAGACTATTTGCCTAAGGAGTTTGGTGAGCCCTGCAGGCAACCAACTAATTCCCACTGTTTTCTTCCTTTCTTGACTCATGGGCAAATTTTTTATTGTTGTCGTGGCTCAAAATTTTTGAATTGGAGATTTGTCTCTTCTCTTAGCCTTATTTCTCAGTGTCCAAAAAAACAACTGATTTAAAAAATGAATCCAGACTTTGAAGAATTGTTTTATATTATTCTCTCTAGAAAATGAATCATAAAATCGTTTAGTGGCATCTGTATATTTATTTTAAACACTGCTAATAATCTTTGTCTTTTTTTGTCATTTTCCTTAGGTTCAAAACTGGTCAAATCAATGGTGATTTGCTGATATACCATGTCTTACTGACTTTAAAGCCATATTATGCAAAGCCATATGAAATTGTAGTGGACCTTACCCATACCGGGCCTAGCAATCGCTTTAAAACAGACTTTCTCTCTAAGTGGTTTGTTGTTTTTCCTGGCTTTGCTTACGACAACGTCTCCGCAGTCTATATCTATAACTGTAATTCCTGGGTCAGGGAGTACACTAAGTATCATGAGCGGCTGCTGACTGGCCTCAAAGGTAGCAAAAGGCTTGTTTTCATAGACTGTCCTGGGAAACTGGCTGAGCACATAGAGCATGAACAACAGAAACTACCTGCTGCCACCTTGGCTTTAGAAGAGGACCTGAAGGTATTCCACAATGCTCTCAAGCTAGCTCACAAAGACACCAAAGTTTCTATTAAAGTAAGTTTCAGTCTGTGTTTTGCAAACGATTCATTGCTTTTCTTGACTGACTAGACTATATCCTGGCCTCCCTAGGTGTCCTACCCCCATAATGGTGTATAAAATGTCACGTAAGGCTGTCGCAGTGGCTCACGCCTGTAATCCAAACACTTTGGGATGTCAAGGTGGGCAGATCGCGTGAGATCAGGAGTTCAAGACCAGCCTGGCCAACACAGTGAAACCCCGTCTCTACTAAAAATACAAACATTAGCCGGGCATGGTGGTGGGCACCTGTAATCTCAGCTACTTGGGAGGCTGAAGCAGGAGAATCGCTTGAACCCGGGAGGTGGAGGTTGCAGTGAGCCGAGATTACGCCACTGCACTCCAGCCTGGGCAACAGAGGGAGACTCTGTCTCAAAAAATAAAAGGTTATGTAAATCTAGATGTAGGAAGACCAACATTTGTGTCATCATGGAGGTCCTGTGGAGGATATGAGATATATACATTTTATTCTAGCTTAGGCTGGAAGTAGAAGAGTGTTTTGGAGAGGGCAGTTTGTTATGTCATTCAAATCGTAGGAATGTGTGGAGAGTAGAAATTAACTAATGAGAGTTCTTCTGATTATTACATGCTTTTTTCAGAGTGAGGAACATGAACCTTCAGGATGAAATCAGTACTTTTGTATAAGATTGTTTTTTTTGTTTTGTTTTGTTTTGTTTTTTGATATGGAGGCTCACTCTGTTGCCTAGGCTGGAGTGCAGTGGCGTGATCTCAGAGTGCAGTGGCATGATTTTGGCTCTCTGCAACCTCTGCCTCCCAAGTTCAAGCGATTCTCCTGCCTCAGCCTCCCCAGTAGCTGGGATTATAGGCACCCACCGCCACGGCAGGCTAGTTTTTGTAGGTTTAGTAGAGACAAGGTTGTTGGCCAGGCTGGTCACGAACTCCTGACCTCAAGTGATCTGCCCACCTCGGCCTCCCAAAGTGCTGGGATTACAGGCATGAGCCACTGCACCCGGCCTTCTATAACATTCTTGACCTTTTTAAAAAGCAAAATTAAAAAATTTTTAAATGCTTTTTGTTTCTTTTGAGAACATTTATCATAATAATTACTGAACCATTTGAATATACAATGGTGGGAACTCTTCCTTAAATGGCATAGTGTTTTGTTTGGTTGGTTGGTTTCTGGAGCCTTTTAGAATTTTATGTAAAAGAATTTAATTCTTCTCCACTTCACCCCCTCACCACCACTTTCCAGGTTGGTTCTACTGCTGTCCAAGTAACCTCAGCAGAGCGAACAAAAGTCCTAGGGCAATCAGTCTTTCTAAATGACATTTATTATGCTTCGGAAATTGAAGAAATCTGCCTAGTAGATGAGAACCAGTTCACCTTAACCATTGCAAACCAGGGCACACCGCTCACCTTCATGCACCAGGAGTGTGAAGCCATTGTCCAGTCTATCATTCATATCCGGACTCGCTGGGAACTGTCACAGCCCGACTCTATCCCCCAACACACCAAGATTCGGCCAAAAGATGTCCCTGGGACACTGCTCAATATCGCATTACTTAATTTAGGCAGTTCTGACCCGAGTTTACGGTAGGTTTTTTTAAAATTCACTTCAGTTTTATTTGGGGTTTGTTGCTTTTAAAATGAGACCATTTAATGAATTTTAAAACAGCCTCTACCTTAATATTGTAAATTGGAAGGTATGCAATGTTGGTTAACCACTGTGACCTCATCAAGTTGTGGGGTATTCACATGAACTGTGGAATTCCAAACAGGGTGATTCACACTAAACCAATATATGTCCTTTCTCCATCATGTAAAACAACACGACATACCAGATTTTTTTTCCAAAGTATCCTAAATTAAGTTTTTCTTCCTCTAAGTCCTCTAATTTTTTTCCATTTTCAGAAGTATATCACTATTTAGTTTAAAAGTCAAGTCAGAATATCGTTTTACAAAAGAAGGCCTAATGTTCAATAACTTGGTAACATTATTGCATACTTTCCACCTACATCACTCTTAACAAAATTCTCAAAATAAATCTTAAGACAAATAAGTTGTCTGAGCAGAGTGTAATTGGTTCCATTTAGGCTTAATAATTTGAATATGCATGTGGAAAGAGCACGGCTGTGGAGTGAGTAGATTTGGTTTGAACAGATATGCCACTTTCTAGCTATGTACTTTGAGCAAGATACTGAAGTTTTCAGAGATCTAATTTCCTTATTTGTGAAATAAAGGTAATTGCCTTTCTCATATACCTACAAAAGCTTAAAAAATAGTATGTGTAGTAGTATAGTATAGCAAACTAGCAAATAGTTTATACTTAGTAAGTAGTATTTTCTTATCTTTTCCCTCCCTGCCAGCATCTCCTTGCACCCTTTCTCCCTTTTCTCCCCTCTCCTTAACAAGTTAGGATAATTCTTTGTCTCAAGTACCCTGAGACTTTGAAGATTTTTACAGATGTAAATTCTTAACTTCTGAAAATTTTCCCTGAGGATAACATAGCCCAGGTTTTATAGTGGGCCTTTTAGGATTCCAAATTCTCCTTTACTTAAAAGGAAAAAGAAAAAAATCAAGATATATTTACTTGGATGGGCTTCAGAAATTGTACATAAGATTTTGTGTATGCTTTGCTTCCTTTATCTCATAGGTGTCTGTGACACCTATCCTGGGTTGAGGAAGTCCAATTCTTTATGTGTTGAAATACACAGGATAAAAATTTTGTCAAAATTGTATAACTTAGAATTCCTGGGAATTAGTAAAAGATACAAGCCAAGCACTGTGGCACTGCAGTCCCAGCTACTCAGGAGGCTGAGGCGGGAGGACAGCTTGAGCTCAGGAGTTCAAGGCTGCAGTGTGCTATAATCATGTCTGTGAATAGCCAGTGCACACCAGCCTGGGGAACATAGTGAGACTCTGACTAAAAAGTTTTTTAAAAAAGAAAAAAGATACATAAACAGAAATAATAACACTAATTTTCACATTTTAGGGAAATGGAGCTATAAGCCTGCCTTTAATTTCTAATTCGAAGATCTTCATTGAAAAATACAACCTTTTAACAATTATTAGCCTGGGTAAACCTGTATTCTTCTCTAGTGACCTAAAGCAATCTCTGACAGCTTCTGCTTTTTGCTGAAGCATGTCATCCCAGAGAAAAAGCCTTTAGGCAGACTTAAATTCCAGTGGCTTTTTTTCCCTATATGGTTGTTGCATAAATATAGTAGCATGATAAATATTCAGAGGTAGGGAAAACCTGACATTTACTGAGCAAACTATTTCCTTTACTGGACAGGGGAGAAAATTAAAATTTTTAAATTGAGTCTGAGTCTTTTAGGCTGTCTCCTAAATTGCTTAAATATATTTTCAGACATTTGTAAGTGATGTTTGGTCTCAATGAAACCTGGATATTATAGTTTTTCCATATTGGTGGTTGTATATGATGTAATGAGGTCATGGGAAAATGGGAGGACTTAATTATAGTTAATTTTGTTTCTAACCTTCAGTTTGTAAGGTAACTTTTAGGACACCCAGAAAGAAGTTCAGCAGATCCTGATTAAAGATTTTCACATTCTAATTTGATGAAGGGAAGGGCCATCTGATATCTGTCCTTATGATCCCCATTATAACTGGATCTAGTGGGAAAGAGAACCAGAATTTGAGTTTTGGCTTTGCTAAAAATGTATAGTGTGCCTTATTCTGACTTAATTTCTATTGATCCACCTTAGGACCATAAGTCCTCTCATATTTTATGTCCCAGTGAGATTTATTTTAGGAAAGCCTATACCCCACCCCTCTGTCATAGGAGCCTCACAATGCTCTTATGGTTATATCAAGTGTGTCCTTTTTTATAAAATCCCTAAATGATTAAGGGTTATTTTGGTTTTACTGTAGAATTATAACATCTTATTTCTAACTGATCATAAAATTTAAAAATAGTTGATCATACTTTGTAACAGAATCACAAATTGTATGTTATGAAAAAATTTTGGAACTATAAGGAAAAATACGTTTTAAAACAACTTCATTTGTGTTTTCTCCTAGGTCAGCTGCCTATAATCTTCTGTGTGCCTTAACTTGTACCTTTAATTTAAAAATCGAGGGCCAGTTACTAGAGACATCAGGTTTATGTATTCCTGCCAACAACACCCTCTTTATTGTCTCTATTAGTAAGACACTGGCAGCCAATGAGCCACACCTTACATTAGAATTTTTGGAAGAGTGTATTTCTGGATTTAGCAAATCTAGTAAGTAATGATAATTTTCTTTAATACTAACAATTATTCTAAGAGAATTCAAAGAAAACCCTTTCATTTCAGAATTTGCCAGTGAAGCCTTTCACTTATATTTTTACTTTTTTTCCTCTTCTGGTTTTATATCTGTGGTATCCTGTAACTGAAGGAACTCTGAAGGAACTTTTTGGTAGGCCACATTGAGAAATCCACCAAAATTCTGATAATAAAAGCAAAGCGGCAAGAGTTTGGTACTTTACACACCTCTGGAACACTTACAAAGTATTTTCTTCACTGTTACAGTTTAATTAGCTTCAGCATTTCTCTTCATAGCAGAAAAGTCCACATAAGTATCCATGTTGCCTCCTTAATTTTAGAGAACTAGTCATTTTCTCTTTTCTTTAAGTTGACTTTGAACAATGAATTTATTGTAAATGTACAGTTCACGGAGAGCACAGTGGCACATAATACAGGGCCCAGAGTCAGTTCTGACTTGGTTTTAACTAAGTCTCATAAATTTAATATCCACTCTTTATATTTGTCCATCTTTATATCCTATAGTTTTATAAATGTTGATCTTCTCCCAGCATATTTCCTGACCTTTTCTTCCCTTTCCTTTCCCTGTAATACATAAAACTTTTTTTTCTGCATTCAAACACATTTCTTGACTTTTCTAAGATAATTAAAAGCTTCAGCAATTCACTGAGACTCTTTGTCAGGTAAGAGATGTAGAACTATAACCCTGACAAAAAAAAGTGTAGGACTGACAAAACAAGAAAGTATAAACTTTATTGATATATATTAATATGAGAGAAGATTTGAGTGAATGTAAAGGCATATTGTGTTCCTGCATGAACAGTTCTTCCCAGATTATTACAAATTTAATGTAATTTCATCAAAATAACCATAGGATTTGAGGATTGAGAATGGAGATAGAACTTAAATGATTCTAAATTCTACATAAAAGTGCAATAATAGCTAAGAAAATATTGAAAGGAAGGAGACTTGAGACTTAACAGTACAGATGTCTGAACACTTTATAGCAGTACAATAATTAAAACATACGTGTGCAAGAATCAGCCATCAGATCAGTTTAAGAGAAACAGATTGATAAAGAAGCATCACAAACTGATGAGGGAGAGATTAAATCATTTAAGAAATGAGGTTGGGGAATGACTTAAATTAGGTCTTCATCTTCACCATACACCATAAGATACCAAGTATGTTCTGCCTATATTTAAGAGTTGAGTAGGGAGGGCTGTGTGTGGTGGCTCTCGCCTGTAATCCCAGCACTTTGGGAGGTTGAGGCAAGAGGATTGTGGCAGGAGGATTGCTTGAGCCCCAGAGGTCAGGGCTATAGTGAGCTATCATCGTACCACTGCACTCCAGCCTGGATGATAGAGTGAGGCCCTTCTCTATTAAAAAAAAAAAAAAAAAAAAGTTGTATATAAAAGCTTGGAACCATTTTAAAAAGAAGAGGAACAAGTGAATATTTAATTGCTTTCTAGATGAGTAAGGACATATGAAGTAAAAAAGTGATAGGATGAAACAAAGGAAATAGCGAACAGATTTGACTACATAAAACTTCAAAACATAGCTACTCAAAAATAAACACAAGTGAAGATAATTAAAAACTAGGAAATACACTTGGAGCAAATATGAGAAATGATTAATATCCTTAATCGGCCAGACGCGGTGGCTCACACCTGTAATCCCAGCACTTTGGGAGGCCGAGGTGGGTGGATCACAAGGAGTTCGAGACCAGCCTGGCCAATATGGTGAAATCCCCTCTCTACTAAAAGTACAAAAATTAGCCGGGCTTGGTGGTGCATGCCTGTAGTCCCAGCTACTCAGGAGGCTGAGGCAGGATAATTGCTTGAACCCAGGAGGCGGAGGTTGCAGTGAGCCGAGATCACTCCACTGCACTCCATCCTGGGCAACAGAGGGAGACTTCGTCTCTAAATGAATGAATGAATGAATGAATGAATGAAATCCTTAATCATGAAGGGTGCTTACCGATTAATAAAAAGTGGATTAACAGTAACATACAGATCATGTTTTTAAAAAAGAATATTTGTACAAAAAAAGAAAAAATCCAGGCACCGTGGCACATGCCTGTAATCCCACCTGCTCAGGAGGATCACTAAGCCCAGGAGTTTGAGACCAGCCTGGACAACATAGTGAGGCCCCCATCTCAAAAAAAAAAAAAAGAATATTTATATTTTAAGAAATTCACTAATAAAAGCCAATTGAAAGAATAGTGAGATAATCAGTTATCAGCTTGGCAAAGATTTTTTTTTTTTTAAGATCCATTCCTGGTGGTCTGTGGAATTGTGAGTAGGGGCAATTTTTCTAGACAGGCATTTGGAAGTGAGTAACAAGACCTTAAGACTATTCATACCTTTTGGCCTCATAATTCTGCTTTTTAGCATTTATCCTAAAGAATTAATGTTAAAATGTTTATTATAGCATTATTTTTATGTAGATTTTTAAATTGAGGTATATCTTATCATCAGTAAAGTGCAAGATCTTAAGTTAACGGCTTGATGAACTTTTACATGCAAATACATCATGAAAGTATCTCCAGATCTAGACGTAGAACATTTCTAGCATCCAGAGGGATATTCTCAGTACCCTCCCTTCACCAAGAGTAAACACTATTATGACCTCTATTGCACAGATTAGTTTGCCTACTTTAGAACTTCATATGACGTTATTTATAATAGCAAAAAAATGAACAGGCCAAAAGTCAAAGAATAAGGAACTGATTAAATTATTGGTTCTCCATCTGATGGAATAATATGAAGCCATTGAAAAATGGCTTTGTTACAGAATTTCAGTTTGGAAGATGAAAAAGTTCTAGAGATGGATGGCGGTGATGGCTGCACAATGATTTGTATGTACTCAATGCCACTGAACTGTGTGCCCTTAAAAATGGGTAAAGCCACGGAACTGTACATTTAAAAATAGTTAAAATGGTAAATTTTGTGTTGTGTCTATTTTACCACAATTTTAAAAATTCTTTGAGACTTTAGGTAAAGTGTATAGATAAATTTTTGTACAATTTTTGTCTTATAAATGTGAAGCTTTTTCAAGTAAGTTTAAAAAAAGTTTGCAGAATTTGTAATGTTGAATAAATAATCTCAGTATAGGCCAGGGGTGGTGGCTCACGCCTGTAATCCCAGCACTTTGGGAGGCCGAGGCGGGCAGATCACGAGGTCAGGAGATCGAGACCATCCTGGCTAACACAGTGAAACCCCGTCTCTACTCAAAATACGAAAACAAAAAATTTGCCAGGCGTGGTGGTGGGTGCCTGTAGTCCCAGCTACTTGGGAGGCTGAGGCAGGAGAATGGTGTGAACCCAGGAGGCGGAGCTTGCAGTGAGCCGAGATCGCTCCTCTGAACTCCAGCCTGGGTGACAGAGGAGACTCCATCTCAAAAAAAAAAAATAATCTCAGTATAATCACTGAAAAGAATATTCAGAGCATACTGCATGTATAGCATAATCCCAGTTTTTGTGGGGGAGTGGGAGTGGGTTATACCTGTGTACACACACATAAATGTACATTAACTCTACATAAATTTGAAAGCCTGAGGAGAGATGAGATGATACACCAATGTTAATACAGTTTTCATTTTGTGGTGATGCTTTCCTTTTACCAAACTTTCTATGATTACCACATTTTCCTTTTATAATGAGAATAAAACAACTTTTTAACAAGAAAGGACTAAAATGGAGGAAAATAAGACAAAACTTTTCAAAAATTGGCTTACTGGCTTTTAAAATTACTTTCTTCAAGGACTGTTCTTTCTTCGCCTCTACAAAAATATATTTGCCAAGTGTCTTTTCTCCAGGCCTGATTCTAGGTAATAGTCTTTACCTTTTACCGTTTTTTCCGCAAATTCTTTATATTAAATAATTGTTGATGTGATTTTCATTGACCATCACATGCTAATAGTGTATTTTTTTCCAGGTATTGAATTGAAACACCTTTGTTTGGAATACATGACTCCATGGCTGTCAAATCTAGTTCGTTTTTGCAAGCATAATGATGATGCCAAACGACAAAGAGTTACTGCTATTCTTGACAAGCTGATAACAATGACCATCAATGAAAAACAGATGTACCCATCTATTCAAGCAAAAATATGGGGAAGCCTTGGGCAGGTATTGAGTTTGCTCAAGTATTTATCTAGTATCTTCTTTGTGCACATATTTATCTTGTGCCACATTGGGCAAAGCACTGCACTAGACACTAGGGATAGAGTTGTAAAAAACACAATTTCCTCCTTCAGAAAACATGTAGACACTCACCCAGCTCTTCATCTGGTTCAAAATTGTAAATGTCTAGTGCATGTCTCAGAGGCAGAGAAAAGCTAGTTACTTGCACAGTCTCCTTCAAGGCATAATTATATATATATATATATATAATTATATAGGATTATATGTAGGATTACATAGGTTTATATTTATATATATTTTATATATAATCCTATATAATTATATATATATAAAATTATGCCTTGAAGGAGACTGTGCAAATAACTATATTTTATATATATATATTATATAGAACTGTAGAAATCTGATGACATTTCTAGTAAATAGTGCTGTATTCTAATTCTCTACATTCCAAAGGTGTCAGTAGATGTTTCTTCTTATTGATGCTATTTGGGGCATCTGATTTCATTTATAGTTCTACATAAGAATGCCAATATTAAAATAGGATATAATGTAAATTTTATTTTTATCTGACAAGAATTAGGCATATCATTTCTTCAAAGTAATCATTTAAGGAAATAATGCCCTCACTCAAACACTGCTGCTCCTCCTCCAAATAATTTGAAATAACCTTGGAGCCAGTGTTGCAGCCCTAGAAAACATCCTGGTACTTGATGTCATTTCCTATATTTTATTTTTTTTGAGACTGAGTCTCGCTCTGTCACCCAGGCTGAAGTGCAGTGGTACAGTCTCGGCTCATTGCAACCTCTGCCTCCCAGGCTCAAGTGACCCTTCCACCTCAGCCTCCCAAGTAGCTGGGCCTACAGGTGCACACCAACACACCTGGCTAATTTTTGTTTTTTTTTTTTGTTTTTTTTTTTTTTTACAGATAGGGTTTTGCCACGTTGCCCAGGCTGGTCTTGAACTCCTGGCCTCAAGCAATCCACCCATCTCAGCCTCCCCAAGTGCTGGGATTACAAGCGTGAGCCACTGCACCCAGCTCTGTATTTTCAAATTACTATTTTATATTGATCCTACGTTACTGTCTCAGAAAAGCATAGAGATACTTTGCAAGTGACTGAAGATAGTATTGATAGAGATTTAAAATTTTTGAATACCAATCTCTTATTCTCTGGAGGAGTCAAATGAATATACTCATCCTTTCCTGGATATTTTTATAATAAATTGTATTTACTGACAGGCCTGTAAATAAAATCTAGTATTTTTGAGGCCTCAGGTAAAATAGGATTTTCATATTGATTAGGCTGTTCCAATGAATATTTTTTAATTAAAAATTAAATTGGTAGAGTGATTAAAATCATGTTATTTTCCTCTTTCAACTAGATTACAGATCTGCTTGATGTTGTACTAGACAGTTTCATCAAAACCAGTGCAACAGGTGGCTTGGGATCAATAAAAGCTGAGGTGATGGCAGATACTGCTGTAGCTTTGGCTTCTGGAAATGTGAAATTGGTTTCAAGCAAGGTAATCACTTTTCTTTTGCCTTCTGTACTATAGCATATCTGTTTTATCATCAGGAGGTTTTTTGTTTTGTAATTACTTTTAAATTAAACTGAACTTTTTTGTGCTAAAACTTTTAGTCCCGTGTTTTTTTGGTTTTTTTTTTAAAAAAAATCCTGCTTCTTTACAGGTTATTGGAAGGATGTGCAAAATAATTGACAAGACATGCTTATCTCCAACTCCTACTTTAGAACAACATCTTATGTGGGATGATATTGCTATTTTAGCACGCTACATGCTGATGCTGTCCTTCAACAATTCCCTTGATGTGGCAGCTCATCTTCCCTACCTCTTCCACGTTGTTACTTTCTTAGTAGCCACAGGTCCGCTCTCCCTTAGAGCTTCCACACATGGACTGGTCATTAATATCATTCACTCTCTGTGTACTTGTTCACAGCTTCATTTTAGTGGTAAGTTCTAGGAAAGGAATTTGTGTTTTCCAGTTCCTTTCTCCATTTTACTTCACCTGATCAATATAGATTATCTTATTTATGTTTGTGCCCTAACACCAAGTTGCCAATTTAAGCCTCCAGTAATGACATGAAATATTACCAAAAAGAAAATAAATTACTTCCATTCCATATCAAGCTATAGTAAAGATTTTCTATGTATACTTGTCATGTAGAGTTATCCCATAAGCGGAATACTCAGTGCCAGTTGACCATGTTCAATTACCAGCAATAATTTGTAGATAAATGAAGCAAGGAGCATTAATACAATGTATCTAGAGGTTTGATTTAGGGAGCATGATTATATAATTTTTATATGGTATTCAAATTTTCTAAATTCAAAATGAAACATGGAACTTTAGAAATTAAAAAGTAATATTTTCTGTCTTTACTTGTTCCTTTATTCTCTTACAGAAGAGACCAAGCAAGTTTTGAGACTCAGTCTGACAGAGTTCTCATTACCCAAATTTTACTTGCTGTTTGGCATTAGCAAAGTCAAGTCAGCTGCTGTCATTGCCTTCCGTTCCAGTTACCGGGACAGGTCATTCTCTCCTGGCTCCTATGAGAGAGAGACTTTTGCTTTGACATCCTTGGAAACAGTCACAGAAGCTTTGTTGGAGATCATGGAGGTATAGAAGCCAAAATGATAAGAAACTAAGTTAAAATCTTTTTAAAAAAATATGTTAATACTATATAGAAGAAATATTGGTTTATTGTGCTATTTTGTACTTAATGCTTAAATAAAAACACTTGCATGGACTGTGTTATTGGTAACAGGTCACTTAATGACATCACAATGAACATTATTTAAACAGTTCTAAAAACATTTATGTACAATATGTATTCAGAGTATCCCCTTTTTTAGGCATGCATGAGAGATATTCCAACGTGCAAGTGGCTGGACCAGTGGACAGAACTAGCTCAAAGGTATGTCCCAAATTAAATATAAGTTGTAAAAATATGCGTATTGTTGAAAATACAGCTATTACTGTATGATCAATGTTATAATTTATTATTTAGTATATATAAACACAAAGGTTTTTATAAGTTCTGTGGATCTTTTAATTGCAGATTTGCATTCCAATATAATCCATCCCTGCAACCAAGAGCTCTTGTTGTCTTTGGGTGTATTAGCAAACGAGTGTCTCATGGGCAGATAAAGCAGATAATCCGTATTCTTAGCAAGGTACCTGTTCCGCCCTCACTTCTCCCAAATATTTATGGTTCTCAAGTTGTAAAGCATATCTTTCATTTTTCTAAAAGACATTTAAATTTGAGGTCAATAAAATATCGTATGTTACTTATTAAGCCTTTAAAATGTATTTTGATTATTTATTGTAATTCTTTGAAGAAGTCTTCTCTAAAGAAGCTGTCTTTATATGTAAACTCTGATTACTTCAATAAGGAAGATGTCTTTAAAATAAAATATGTTGCCTCTTTTGCTAAGCAGGTACACTTAGTATTTTACCAGTTTTCAAAGCATTTAATTATATGGTAAGACTATAGCCTTGTATAAAATTATTTAATTTGTAATTACTATAATAATGTCTGATTCTTATAATGTAGAAATGTCAAAAAATAAGAAAACAAATGTACATTAAGCTAGCTACCAAGATCACCATAGCATGAGAAATCATTCTAGCATTTATTAAATAAGTAAATGTTCCTGAATTCATTCTGAGATTCAGTTTAGGAGTTAATGTTTTATTACAATGAAAGTAAAATAAAAAATTCTGTTTTCCTAAAAGGCACTTGAGAGTTGCTTAAAAGGACCTGACACTTACAACAGTCAAGTTCTGATAGAAGCTACAGTAATAGCACTAACCAAATTACAGCCACTTCTTAATAAGGTAATTACTGTATAGAAAATGAGTGCATTCATTTTGGGTATCAGTGTTGAATGTTACTTTCTTTCGAAGAGTTTAGAAAATAAGATGAATTGAGAATAAGTTATAAAGAAAAAACTATAGTTAAAGTAGAACCTCTTAAAGTTTAGTTCGAAGTAGTTATATTAGAAGAAGAGTAAGTATGGATAGTATGTTCTCAAGCACTTGTAAGTTTTTGGTCTCATCAGTGCTAAAGGAAAGATAGGTATATATTCTTAATTATTTTATCTTATAAGTATTAATTATCTGCTATTGCCAAGTACTGTTTTAGGCACTAGAGATAGAGTACTAACAAAGCCCATAAAACTCACTGCCTTCATGGAGCTTACTTTCTGGGGTGGGTGTGGAGGTTGGGGAGTGAATGGATAATAAAGGAAACAAAATACATAGTACGTTAGTGATTATTACTATGGAGAAATTAAAGCTGGGAGAAGTATACTTGATCATCATAAGAGTTTGGGTGCCAAATGAAGATTATATTTAAAAGGAGTAAAATGAAGTGGCCACTGTTTTACGATGGTCTGACCTGATCCCATTTTTATATTTAAGATATCTGGAAATCATGTTTTTGTATTAATAAAATGAAAAATCTTAGATTAGATAATGGCATGGTATTACCCCCCAGTTCTAAAGTGGTTTAAATACAAAGGTATGCCAGACTTGGGAGAGATAACAGAGAAATAAATACCTGTTATATTCCTGGTTTGTCTACAAACATCCTAATTTTGTATTATACAAAATGGTTCTCTGGTCCCCATCTTATAAGTGAAAATGAGCTCAGAAGGGCTAAATAACTTGCCCAAAGTCACACACCTAATAAAAGAACCATGATTCTAATGCAATACTATTTGACTCTAAAGTCCATGTATTTTCCCTAATATCACAGTGCTAAATAAAGATTGCGAATAATAAGTACTTTTAATTCGGAGCAGCAAGAGATTACCATACTGGTTAAGAGTGACAAGAAGTTGAAAAGACAGTTTAAAATAAAGGGAAACATAGGAGTTAATGTAGGTAGAGAGAAAGGGAGAGAGCTGCACAAGAATGCCAGGACAATGGAGGGAAGGTGGGTAGAACATTCTGGTTGTAATGGAGAAGCTTTTCAAAGGAATCGAGAGAGGGAAAGTTGTGAGGACTGGATAGACCTCATCTCACATTCAGCATTGTTCAAAAAAGAGTTTGGAAATGTACAGTTTTTAAGCAGACAAGTCATACGATGAAAGCAGGACTTAGCTCCTGGTGGTAGTGTGCACAGTGGATTGGAGTAGGGAGAAACTGAAGTAAAAAGAATCCACCTTTGTAATAAAGAAGGTTGGCATGTGGTAATGTCATTAGCAATAAGAAAGAAATGACAAAAGATACAAAAGAGACTACTCTAGAAGAATCAACAAACCTTGGTGACTGGATTTAGAAATCAAAGAACAGGGAGAAGTCACAGGAGGTGCTAAGTAACGTTCTCAGTCCAGCTAACAGTGTCTTTAGTTATACATATGGAAAAGTGAAGAGCTTACTCATATCTTTATCTTCCCCAAAAGAGAAAACATGGGTAATTTAGGAAGATAAGCTGCTTTATTTTTAACTGCAGTGTATTTTGAAAGAGACTACGTCATGATTCATCTTACTAACCTCAAACATGTCTCCTTTGCCAGGACTCGCCTCTGCATAAAGCCCTCTTTTGGGTAGCTGTGGCTGTGCTGCAGCTTGATGAGGTCAACTTGTATTCAGCAGGCACCGCACTTCTTGAACAAAACCTGCATACTTTAGATAGTCTCCGTATATTCAATGACAAGGTAAGCAAGCTTTGCCTTGAGGTTCCTAGATTACTCAAATTTAGTACTCTTCCATCTTTTCTTGTTGCTATTCTTTTAAAATCACAAGAAGTCCATAACTTAAGTATGAATTTGTATAATGTAACTTATTGTGAGTATATTTCCTTACCAGCTCATAAAGAACTATGTAAACTTGAATGCATATTTTTTACATAAAAATAGCAAAAAAAAAACCAAAAAAATACAGTACTGGCCTAATACTAGTAGAATTACAGAATAAGGATAAATAATACATGATCATCCTTACATAATGAGCATAAATAATACATGGTAATAATATTAATAGCTACCATGCCAGGCCGTATGCTAAGCACTATTACATTTATTTTTAATTTTTATAACCTTAAGGTAAAGGTTAGCATTCTCTGCCCCCCATTTCATAAGTGAAGAAATAATCTAAAAGTAATCTTAGTTTTACTTAATAATGCCACTTAATGAAAAATACGTATAATTCATAGTAGATAAGGAAGTTGGAGAGTCTAAAGGAAACTTTTGGGTACTTAATTTTACTAGTTTTTTTATTCTGTCTAATCTTACTTTAAAATATACCATTAGTGGCCAGGAGTGGTGGCTCACACCTGTAATCCCAGCACTTTGGGAGTCCAAGACAGGAGGATCAGTTGAGCTCAGGAATTAGAGACCAGCCTGGGCAACATGCAAAACCCCATCTCTACAAAAAAGGCAAAAATTAGCTAGGCATGGTGGCATGCACCTACAATCCCAGCTACTCGGGAGGTGAGGTAGGAGGATTGCTTGAGCCTGGGAGGCAGAGGTTGCAGTGAGCTGAGATCACACCACTGCACTCCAGCTTGGGCAACAGAGCAAGACCCTGTCTCCAAAAAAAAGTGTGTATACATATATTACATACACACATATATGTAATGTATGTGTATATATATAAAGTGTGTGTGTGTGTGTGTGTGTATATACACATAAAATATGTAAAATCCAACTCCAATTAAGGTTAATAAATGTTAGGAGGGGTGCAAATGGGGCGTGTGTGTGTGTGTGCACGCACGTGCGTGTGTGTGTATATATATATATGAACATGGGCAGATTACTTCTTAGTTCCTTTCTAATTTGTAAAATGGAGATCTGATTGGGGTTGGATTTTAGTTCATAGAGAATAGAGGAGAGAATAAAATAGTATGAAATTACGTCCCTTTTGTCTTTGGATAAAAATGGGAAGGGTCTAGGAGAAAAGAGGGGAATGTTTTTAAAAGAATGTGTATATACAGTGAGATTTGCTTGAAGTGAAATTAACTGAACTGTGGGTAGAAAGAACAGGATTATGGTTTAAAGTGTAAAGATACTTGGTCTAAACATTATTAGTTCAGTCTACCAGATGTAGTGTGAACCTGGAACAGATATGGGTCTGAGAAATATAGAAACAAAATTTTAGAGGTAAGAGGTCTTATGGAGATTATTAATCAGACCTCCATTTTGCAAATTAGAAAGGAACTAAGAAGTTAAGTAACTTGCCCATGCTTGTACATCTGTTTTGGGACTAGAACCCCTCTGTCCTAATTCTCATTGCCGTTTTTCTAAAACTGTTTTGGGACAGTGGTGGTCAGTGATATCTAGTTGTTGGCTATTTATATGTTAAGAATATTTGCAAATTGGCTGGGTGCTGTGGCTCATGCTTGTAATTCCAGCACTCTGGGAGGCCGAGTTGGGAGGATCACTTGATGTCAGGAGTTCGAGACCAGCCTGGCCAACATGGTGACACCCTGTCTCTACTAAAAATGCAAAAATTAGCCAGGGTGGCACATGTTTGTAACTCCAGCGACCTGGGAGGCTGAGGTGGGAAGATCACTTGAACCCAGGAGGTTGCAGTGAGCCAAGATGGTGCCACTGCACTCCAGCCTGGGCGACAGAGTGAGACTCCATCTCAAAAAAAGAATATTTGCAAATGGAGCATTGCAAATGGGGCATCTGCCTCGGTATTTTCATCTTCAGAACAGCCCAGTAGCGGGAGCTAATATCAATTCTAGTGCCTTTTGGATGCTAGGCATCAGAGTTAATAAGCATGTTAAAAGTCACCAGGATGTAAATTGACAGTCGTTTATTTTGTATTGTAAATAAAAGTGATTTCATCTTCCACCATCTTCTTATTTATATGCTTGACTGTCTTGCACCAGTTAATTTGTAGTAGCTAAAATGTTCTGTGGTTTTCTGCAGTCAACTGAAAATAATTTCTCTCAAATTGAAAGGATTACTTATCTTGTCATACTATTGAACACAAAAACCAATTAAGTGAGCCTTTAAAGAAAGCTACTATGTGAACCTCATCAACCATCTCATGATTATCTTTAATAGAGTCCAGAGGAAGTATTTATGGCAATCCGGAATCCTCTGGAGTGGCACTGCAAGCAAATGGATCATTTTGTTGGACTCAATTTCAACTCTAACTTTAACTTTGCATTGGTTGGACACCTTTTAAAAGGTAAAAAAGCCTTATTTAGAATATTTTTATGAAATAGTATTAAGAAACCAGAAGTAATTTGAATAAGTGATTACTTGAAATAAATTGAAGTAAGTTAGCCCTTACGTCTTACTTTAAATGCAAACTAGGCCAGGTGTGGTGGCTCATGTCTGTAATACCAACACTTTGGGAGGCTGAGGCAGGAGGATCACTTGAGGCTAGGAGTTTGACGCCAGCCTGGGCAACATAGTGAGACTTCATCTCTACAGAAAATTTAAAAATTAGCCAGGCATGGTGGCACGTGCTTGTAGTCCCAGCTACTTAGGAGGCGTAGATGGGAGGATTGCTTGAGCCTGGGAAGTCGAGGCTACAGTGAGCCGTGATCACACCACTGCACTCAGCCTAGGTAACAGAGTGAGACTTTGTCTCAAAAAGTAAATAAATAAATGCAAACTATATCTGTCTTAATGAGTTGTGTTTTATTCAATATGTGTTTTAAGAGAGCCTCATTTCCAATTCAAATATCAGATTTGCCTGAAAAACAAAAGAGTTTATTCTGGCTGGGTATGGTGGCTCACACCTGTAGTCCCAGCACTCTGGGAGGCCAAAGCAGAAGGATCTCTTGAGCTCAGGAGTTCGAGACCAGCCTGGGCAATATGGTGAAACCCCTTTTCTACAAAAAATACAAAACATTAGCCAGGCCAGCTACTTGGGAGGCTGAGGAAGGAGAATCACTTGAGCCCAGGAGGTCAAGGCTGCAGTGGGCCATGAGCGTGCCACTGCACTCCAGCCCGGGTGACAGAGTGAGACCCTGCCTTAAAAAAAAAAAAAAAAAAAAAAGAGAGAGTTGATTCTTAGAAAAACCTACATACTGAGTCTGATAATAGCTATATTAATAGTAACAATACCTAAGTATCTTACTGATTTTCAAAATAAAACAGACTGCAAATCACTAAGTGTTATTTGAATAATTTATATTAGAAAATGTTAAGAGATGTGATCACAGATTTTCTTCAACTTGTTTATAGTTTATTGTTGATTAGTACTATTATTTTATACCATTGTACATCACCTTTCTGGTACCCTATCCTCACCCCTTTCTATATTGCTTATAGCCAGTGATCTCCAGCTATTCCTCAGAGCCTGCTCATTCACTGCCTAACCTGGTTTTACTCCCCATTGCTGACTTCACAGCTTGTTAACTTTGGTTCATTAACATGGGGCGGTCATAGCCAGAGACTGCAGTTAATAAGAACAGCATGTAGTGGTGAGTCAGAAGCAAAGCAGGGTAAAGTAAGACCTGGGATAAGGCGCTGGCATGAACCCCAGTGGTCTCGGAAGTGGATTTGGCCACAATAGAGATTCAAGCTATAGCTTGAGTCAACAATTTTGTATCAATTTAAATCTTAGGCTTGAGGGACCATGGAGATTCCCCCAGTTTTTATGAGAGAGAGAGAGAGATGCATACACCCACTATTGTGAATGTATGCATTTGATTTCACTTTCTTATGAAATTTCTACAAAAAATATTGACAGTGTTAATCTCTAAGATCAATGGGGATTTCTCAAAAAATACTACCCTTACTAAAGGATACCAAGATAAGTAATTGCAACTGGGCTAATAAAGTGCTTACTTATTCTTTATATCTAAAAGAATACCAGGCTGGGCACAGTGGCTCACGCCTGTAATCCCAACACTTTGGTAGGCCGAGGCAGGCGGATTGCTTGAGGCCAAGAGTTCAAGACCAGCTTGGCCAACATGGTGAAACCCCTGCTTGAAGGCAAGAGTTCAAGACCAGCCTGGCCAACACGGTGAAACCCCATCTCTACTAAAAATACAAAAATTAGGCAGGTGAGGTGGTGCACACCTGTAGTTTCAGCCACTCAGGAGGCTGAGGCACAAGAATCGCTTGAACCTGGGAGGCAGAGGTTGCAGTGAGCCAAGATCCTACCACTGCACTCCAGCCTTTGTGACAGAGTGACACTCTGTCTTAAAAAACAAGAAAAGAAAGGAAGACCAGATACTTTCCATGTTCAAATCACCTATTTTTAAATGGGGGTAGGATTAATGATTAAAAGCTGGCCAAAGATCAAATTTATCCTCTAATCAACCCTATTTATTGGGCTCTTAGAGCATATACTTCCTATGTCATCAGCTTTTCTTTTAATTAAAAATGTTTTTGTAAAAGAACTCTATTTTCAAAAGAAATCTTAAGGAGAATTCTAATACATAGATTTTTTTTTTTAATCCCTGTGCTGCTTTAGGGAATAGAAGATCTGAAAGACTATCATGTTTTTTAATTTTCCTCTTCCTGGAGTACTGTAGAGTTCTAGGGAATATTCTACACATTTTTGGTACTTAATCTTATACATAATTAATTATTCACATTCACATATGCATGTTTTACCTTCCCAAATGGCTATTCTTGGAAAGTAGGAGTTATATTTCCTTTCCTTGCAGAGTTGTTAGTCAGGGAAGAAGACCTCAGCAGATACTTGTTCAAAAAATTAATTCTTACTTGTTTGTTTGTTTTTTGTAGGGTACAGGCATCCTTCACCTGCCATTGTTGCAAGAACAGTCAGAATTTTACATACACTACTAACTCTGGTTAACAAACACAGAAATTGTGACAAATTTGAAGTGAATACACAGAGCGTGGCCTACTTAGCAGGTAAAAACACAAAGTAAACAAAATTAATCTTGCTGCATCTATATATAAGGATCACCCAAAAAGTACACATACCTATAGGTTTTTTGGCGGTTGCGTGGCAGAACAGAAAGTTCACAGTCTAGTCCTGTAGTGGTGGCTAAAATTTTGAGAGTTTTGCCAGAACATTTTTCTGTAGGAAAAAATGTAATTCCCATTAAAATCTGAAATGTGTTCCCTTGGTCATCTTTGGTTCAAGACACTACAGTGGCTCTCTGTTATCTGTCATAAAATCTGAACGCTTCAGTCTAGCATCCTGGGCCCTTAAATAGCCCTCTCAGTTCTGTTATCTTTCTCTAAATTTCATGAGCCTCATTTTTTATTACCACTCCAAATGGATGAGCTATTTTAAGCTAATCTGCTTGCCATCTCCTACAAGCAACTGCCTCTTCAATATTCATTCCTTATGTCTTTTTATCTGGAGTATCTGCCCTATCCCCACCATTCCATTAAAGCTTCCTATTTGCTCTTATCTGATTTTTGTTTCTCTACTCAGCAACACTTAGCACTTATGTACAATACAATTCTTGAACATAGTTGTTTGATGGAAAGTGCTGATTCTCAGTTTCACAGACTTGTATTTGTTCAGCTTTTTTGTTTGAACCGTATCACCTTGAGCAAATCATTTAACATCTCAGTATTTTTTCTCATTCAGCTTAATAATACCTGCCCTGCTTACTTTGTGTTTGTTAAAGATCAAATGTACATTAAAGAACTTGGAAAATAAAAGATGCTTATTAAATCTCTCTTATATTTCACATTTATGTAGTCTTCCAAAATATGTGCACATTTAACAGGTATTATGCTCTTTAGGAGACTGTAAGAAGTTCATCCTGTTTTAAGTCACACTTGTGATTTGTTAAATTTTTTAACCTGCCATTGTTTTCCTTTTAGCTTTACTTACAGTGTCTGAAGAAGTTCGAAGTCGCTGCAGCCTAAAACATAGAAAGTCACTTCTTCTTACTGATATTTCAATGGAAAATGTTCCTATGGATACATATCCCATTCATCATGGTGACCCTACCTATAGGTAAGTGGATTTACTCTCCTATAATTACATAATCATAATCAAGTTTCAATTTTCCAACTAATGGAGGCAAGCAGCAGAGTAATCTAGAAGGTAACATGGGAGAAATCTAGAGATGGCCTAGGAAGAGTGTGTAAGTCAAACTCATTTTATAAATGTGTAGTATTTTATGTGGGTTAGTAGGAAAGTTATTCCTCCAGTCTCATTGTGCTAATGTTAACATTAGTTTGCCTCTGAAGCACAGACCAAATGAACAATGAAAAGAGATGCTCTTGAAAATATTAGGTTGTAGGGGAAGGGCCTGGGGAAAAAAACTAACGCGAAATATAAACAACACATTACATGCTTGGATAGAGAACGAATCTGTACAGATTTGTAAAAATACAGACATGCTAACACATTTGTTGTATTTACTCATATCACACAAGTTATTTAAAAGTTTTCTATAATGTAGACTTAGATGGTAAAAATTATATCTGCTATACATGGATTTGGGTAGTATATTTTTCAGTATAATTTAGAGAAATTTCATGAAAATGGCATCATTGGGGGATTTTTCTGTATTTTCAATTAAATAAAAATATCTTTAAGGTTTAGGGACAGTGTTGAACACAGAAAAGTTATCTTCTGTTTGCAAAACTCATATCATTCCATTTATCAACATCCTGCTTTTTGATAAAAAGACTTCAACAATTTCCTTAAGATTCTAACAATGTATGCAAAATTTTTTCAAACATACTTGGTATTCAATAGTCTTACTTTCGTCAGTCCCATTATTATATTACTTTGAGATATGCCCTTTTTGTTATAGAAAGGGTAAAATAGTTTGCCTGTGTTCCCCTGTCAAAGTATAAATTAATGTCTGATTTTCTTGGTTTTTAAACAATTGCCTATTTACACTTAATTTTTTCTGATTTAAAAAAAAATCAGTGCAGTAAGTTCAAGGTCTTTTATCAACATAACTACAGTTAATAACAATGTATTTTATACTTGAAAATTGCTACAAGAGTAGATTTTAAGTATTCCCACCACAAAAGATAAATATATGAGGTAACACATATATTAATTTGCTTGATTTAGCCATTCTACAATATAAACATTTTATTTATTTTTATTTTTATTTATTAATTTTTTTTGAGAAAGAGTCTTGCTCTGTTGCCCAGGCTGGAGTGCAGTGGCACGGTATCGGCTCACTACAACCTCCGCCTCCTGGGTTCAAGCGATTCTCCTGCCTCATCCTCCTGAGTAGCTGGGATTACAGGCGTGCGCCACCATGCCCAACTAATTTTTGTATTTTTAGTAGAGATGGGGTTTCACCATGTTGGGCAGGGGGGTCTTGAACTCCTGACCTCAGGTGATCCGCCTGCCTCGGCCTCCCAAAGTGTTGGGATTACAGGCGTGTGCCGCAGCACCCAGCCAATGTAAACATATTTTAAAACATCATGTCGTACACCAAGCTTGTTCAACCCATGGCCCGCAGGCTGCACGCAGCCCAGGACGTCTTTGAATGCAGCCCAACACAAATTTGTAAACTTTCTTAAAACATTAAGAGATTTTTTGGGTTTTTTTTTTTTTTTTTTTTTTTTAAGCTCATCAACTGTAGTTAGTGTTAGTGTATTTTATGTGTGGCCCAGTATATTCTTCTAATTCCAGTGTGGCCCAGGAAAGCTAAGAGATTGGACACCCCTGTTGCTATGCCTTTTTATTTGTCAGCTTTTAAAAATTGCAGTACAGATCTTTTTGTTCAGCATTTGCTGAGTACCTACTATGTACAAGATACTATGGCAAGAAAGTTGATAATTCCTGGGGATACACCAAGAGTTTGTATCCTAAAGCCCTTTAAAGTGCAATTTTAAAATTAATTGATTGCTGTTGTTAGGAAATAGGACAGCCACTTGGAAGGAGCAAACAATGGCTGTATTTGTCACCATGTTAATTAATTTTTCTCTGTTGTTTTCATCTTTCAGGACACTGAAGGAGACTCAGCCATGGTCCTCTCCCAAAGGTTCTGAAGGATACCTTGCAGCCACCTATCCAACTGTCGGCCAGACCAGTCCCCGAGCCAGGAAATCCATGAGCCTGGACATGGGGCAGCCTTCTCAAGCCAACACTAAGAAGTTGCTTGGTTAGTTTATCTAAATTATGTACTTTTTTTTATTATTTAAAAAAATACATATTTTTACTCTTGGAAAATTATTTGAAATTTCAGGATTATCAAAATTTTCCATGTCAATGTAGCAAAGTTTTTGATGCCATTTAAAAGAGAGTTTGATAGATCAGTTAAGTGTTATAAGTTGAGATAGAGAAATGAGAATGGGACCTTGAAACAGTTTTTTCTGAATCTTAGACTAAATACTGTGACTCTCCTTATTTTGTTTTGCCTTTGCTGGCCAGCGGGGAATGGGACTCTGAGACATATTAGATAAATACCTATAAGAAAGGAAGAGTTTTGCTGCACTCAGGGGTTAATGATATGCTGTAATACTTCCCAAAATTATCATCTGAGAGAATATATGAATATAGTATGAAGCTGTAATAGTACTATTTGCCATGTTTTCTTTGAAAAGACATGCTTTTCAATTACTGAAAGAAAATAGGATTCTTTTTTTTCTTTTTTCTTTTCTTGATATGAAGTCTTGTTCTGTTCACCCAGGCTGGAGTACAGTGGCGCAATCTCAGCTCACTGCAACCTCTGCCTCCCGGGTTCAAGCAATTCTCCTGCCTCAGCCTCCCTAGTAGCTGGGTTTACAGGCACACATCACCACATCTGGCTAACTTTTGTATTTTTAGTAGAGACGGGGTTTCACCATGTTGGCCAGGCTAGTCTTGAACTCCTGACCTCAGGTGATACACCCTCCTCGGCCTCCCAAAGTGCTGAGATTACAGGCATGAGCCACCATGCCCGGCCGGAAGATAGGATTCTTGAAATTAAGATTGCTCAGTTACATCAACATTTATAGAATTTTTGTCTCCGAGAAGTACACCTGAAATGCTGCGAGACTCATTTCCATTTTAGTAACTGAAAGTAAATGAATGAAAGAACCCACTAGGCCAGGTGCAGTGGCTCACACCCATAATCCCAGCACTTTGAGGGACTCAGGTGGGAGGATTGCTTGAGTCCAGGAGTTCAAGACCAGCCTGGGCAACATGACAAAACCCATCTCTACAAAAAATACAAAACTTAGCTGGGCATGGTGACGAGCACCTGTAGTCCCAGCTACTTGGGAAGATCACTTGAGCCCAGGAGGCGGGGGTAGCAGTGAGCCAAGATTGCACCACTGCATTCCAGCCTGGGTGACAGAGTGAGACCCTAACTCCAAACAAACAAACAAACAAAAACACTGATCATACATCGCTCCTCAGAGGAAATGCAGAGATGTTCTTGTATTCCATTGGGTAAAATTGTGACTGTTACTGGAATACATTGGGATCTGTATTTCAGTGGCCAACACTGTGAATGGTTCAACAGATTTCAGTTATCCATGCAAACATATTTAAGTATCTTTAGGTATTGGAAAAATGTTTGTGTTCATAAGGAAATTAGTGAACAAACAACAAGTTGTAACATAAATAACCTGCCAGTAAACCGTGAAAGAAATAGAAACCATGAATGTGTCAATCACAGTTACTAGCCACATAGGTGTGTTACTGTTGTTTGAGTTCCCTTCTGTTAGTACCTTGCCATAAATAATCATTTAGGAGTTTCCTGGTTACTTTGTGTTTTGTAATTCTGGATTTTCATGCCAATGAAGTTGTAAATGAAAAACTAACCTCAGAAAAAAATGTATTGAATTCATTCAACCCATGTACTAAGTGAAAAAGATAAGGTAACTGCCCTGGAAGAGTTTGTAATTTGTGTCCAAGACTTATAATCAGCCAATCACAACAGCAACTCCAGGTGCCATTAAAATGATATGTCTTGATGGAGGAAACTGGAGATCTGGGGAAATTAGAAAAAAAAACTGCAGAGAGGAGATAACATTTGGGCTGTGTCCTAAAGATTTAATATTTGCTTGCAAAATAGACAACAGGATAAGTAGGGGCATATGTTTAAGAGCAGTGGGGAATAGCAAGAATAAAGAAAAGGCAGGAAAGCAACTGATGATACATCATGGCATCATGGGGAATGGGGTAGGAAATGAGATGAGAAGAAGGACTAGAACTCGATTGGAAACGACTGTGTGCCATGGTAAGATATTTACCCTTATCACGCATTCAGCTGAGGTATTTAAGTAGGAGAAGAACATGACCAAATTTTAATTTTTGCCAAGTTTTTATAGCAGCAATGTGGAGAGACAGGAAGAGATTTTTAGCAAGGGAACCATTTAATAAAATTGATATAGCAGTCCAAGCAAAAAAAATGGTGTGGGCCCCGCACTAAGGCAGGAGCAATGGGAGAATGGAGAAGAACCAGCAGGTTTGGAGCTGGGCATAATGGTACACACCTATAGTCCCAGGAACTCAGGAGGCCAAGGCAGGAGGATTGTTTGAGGCTGACCTGGGCAGCATAGTCAGACCCTGTCTCAAAAAAAACAAAAATCAGGTTTGGAATAGGTTTCTGAAGTAGAATGGACATGACTTATTGACCAATTGTTGCAGGTGGGGAAGAGGAGAAGATTGTGAAGGATGTCAGAAGTTTTTAATTTTAAAAACTGTCTGGATAGTGATTCCATTCACAGAGATCAGGACTAATACGTTCACAGTACATGATAAATTTAGGTTGATTACATTTGAAATATTTTCAAGACATCTATGAGTATATATTTAAGAGATAAACCGCAAAATGTACCTGGAATTCGGGAAGAAAGTAAACAAGTAAACATTTAGAATTGATTAGCTCACAGATAGTTGAAGCTATGGAAGCAGGATGAGATCTTCCAGGAAGAATGCAGAGAATAAAATAAAAAGGACGAGTGAGAAAGGAAGGAAAACTAAATGTAGAAAGTAGTGTCCCAATCTCATGTAGTTTGGAAAGCACTGACTGGTTTTAGAAAACCTGAGTTTTCCATCTGGTCATTGTCTAGATCCCTAGCCATGCTACCTCAGACTAATTACTTAACTGCTCATGGCTTCATCAGTGTACATGTGCATGAAACGAAGAAGCCGGACTAGATCCCTTTGGGCTGTTAAATTATTTGGCCTTGGTATTTATTACTATTATGAATAGTTATTCATATTAATTCTTGAGGTAATAGACTTTGTATTTCTCAAGTGTTAAATTGTCAGATTTTATTATATTGGCTTTAATTCTGGCTTTAAAAAAATAATACTGTTGGCCGGGCATGGTGGCTCATGCCTGTAATCCCAGCACTCTGGGGAGACCAAGGCAGGTGGATCGCTTGAGCCCAGGAGTTCGAGACCAGCCTGGGCAACATGGAGAAACCCTGTCTCTACTAAAAATAGAAAAATCAGCTGGGTGTGGTGGTAGTGTGTGCCTGTAGTCCCAGCTACTGGGGAGGCTGATGTGGGAGGATCACCTGAGCCCAGGATGCAGAGGTTGCAGTGAGCTGAAATCATATCACTGCACTCCAGCCTGGGCCACAGAGCGAGACCCTATCAAAAGAAAAAAATAGTGTTAATACATGATTACATGATTAGAGAAACTAAAAGCCAAATGGGAGATAATGCTACTTGCTATTTTTGAAGCATCTCCCAGTGTATCTGGTTTTTAGTATTTTCAGGCATGCATATCTTTTTTTCAAAGCTTAAAAAATTAAAATCAAACTCTGCTTTCTTCCTAAGCTTGGAAATTACTCATGTATTAATGAGTAGTTCTTGGCACCAGCAGCATTTCTTAAACTGAAAAGACTGGTCAGACATAGTTGACCTTTACTACTGAATAATGCCTACCCTTGCATTTATTATCAGTTATCATATTTGTTGATTTACCTCCAGTGTAGTTTGGTTTACCTCCAGTGTACAGAATACAATCTCAGTTTAATTTGCACCAGTAAGGTGCAACCTATCCTGAAACAGAAAGCTATGGGAACAAAACCCTTTGAGAAGATGGAAAATAAAGGAAAGAAACTGCTCCAGGGATATATTAGAGCTTTCTTTGAGTCCTAAGTGAAAGCTTAAACACTTTATGTCCAAACATTTTCTTTTTAGTATATTCCCATTTATAGACACTGTGGTTAATGAACTTCCATATTCTTAACTTTTGTTTATAGGAACAAGGAAAAGTTTTGATCACTTGATATCAGACACAAAGGCTCCTAAAAGGCAAGAAATGGAATCAGGGATCACAACACCCCCCAAAATGAGGAGAGTAGCAGAAACTGATTATGAAATGGGTGAGAAACAAAGTATTGATCTAGATCATTGAAAATAAGGTGGGAGAGTACATGAAAGTCATGTTTATTTTCCAGCCATTTCTTAGAATCTTTAGAATAAAATATAGAAACGTTTGCCATTTCTCAAAAGATAAACTCTACCATTCTTAAAATGACAGTTATCTTGAAGCTTATGTAAAAATTAATCATATATATTATATACAGCATTGTAAATAGGTAGCCAAACTTTTGTATAGGCGAATAGTAATTCTCTATGATGTTTATGTTAGTATTTTAAGTATCTACTAAAGAAAGCTGTTGAATTTTAGAAGTAATATTGAAATAGTTAGGTGAAGTGATTATCCAGGTGTTTGATCACGTTAATTCCCTGTCTTACTGCAGAAACTCAGAGGATTTCCTCATCACAACAGCACCCACATTTACGTAAGGTTTCAGTGTCTGAATCAAATGTTCTCTTGGATGAAGAAGTACTTACTGATCCGAAGATCCAGGCGCTGCTTCTTACTGTTCTAGTAAGGATTTCCCCTTTTTGAGTCCCCCACCCTCAAATTTTTATTCCAGTCTACTTTTAGGAGGCCCTTAAATATTAAAAACATGAATAGGGTACAGTCTTCTACTTCTCACCCAAACAGATAACAATTCAGCCACAAAGTAAAAATGTTGTGTGTTTACTTTTTTGCATCTTGGCAGGCTACACTGGTAAAATATACCACAGATGAGTTTGATCAACGAATTCTTTATGAATACTTAGCAGAGGCCAGTGTTGTGTTTCCCAAAGTCTTTCCTGTTGTGTAAGTATCTCCTTTTGATTTTAATTAACCTTCGTGCCTGTCTTTAAGTCAAATGCTTACCCAGTAATGTGCACTGGTTGCAAAGAAGGCAAAATGAGATATTGTGATAGTGATTTTAGCTTTGAGACAGTAGGTTTAATGAGGGTTAAGATTAGTTTTGACCTATTAGATCTATTAGAAAGTTTATAAGGAAAGACTTAAAAAATCTGGCTGATTTATTTAAGTGGTTTATTTTGATGATCATTGCTCATTTTCCTCACTTAGAAGCAAACTATTAGACTGCTATATCTAAATCAGCATATCTGTTTTGGTTTACTTTTTAGGAGAGCTTTTGTATTTATCCACAGCTGAGTGAAAACAAAATTGACCTTCTGTTTAGGAGGTGAATTTTATTCTCTCTTAAGGACTAAAAAATATTAACCTCAAAGTGTTCGAATTTAAATAGTTCAAATTCTTTTCCTGATCTAGGCCTTCTATATCATGTCATTATTTTCTTTTTTTAATCTCATGTTAGAATTTTAGAGAGTTAGAACTCAGTTATTTTTATTAATGGAGTGTAGCCGGGTTAGAAATAATTTTTTTCCTAAGTTTCAGTTGGATCAAATTTTTTTCCTAAGTTTCAGTTGGATCATGTATTTCACTCCCTCTAAACTATTTTGCTTTCCCTATTTGATCTGACTCAGCATTTTAAAAGCACTGATTAACATTAAATTTAATTTTTTTTCTTTTTGTTTTGCACAGATCCTAAATTTAGTTTTAACTTCCTAAGTGCATGTCAGTATACAACAGATGGAAATAGTACTAAAGCATGCTAAGTAGCAGACAGAGCCAACCTTGTCTTAAGCAAACATTTACCGTATATGGTTACACATGGTTATATGACACTACCAGTTGTTTGTTTTCACAATTTCTTCCCTGGTGACTAAAAACAAAAGACAAACAAAAACAGACACACACACATGTTCATTGTAGAAAATTTGGAAAATGAAGAAATGCCCCAGAAAGTAAAAAGCACTCATCTCCCTTTAATTTTGGCACATTATTCTGGGGAATGTGTATTATGTTTTCCACTACATATTTTCATTTAATTTTCCTCTAAAATGTTCCTCTGTTGACTTTTTGTTTTTTTAGGCATAATTTGTTGGACTCTAAGATCAACACCCTGTTATCATTGTGCCAAGATCCAAATTTGTTAAATCCAATCCATGGAATTGTGCAGAGTGTGGTGTACCACGAAGAATCCCCACCACAATACCAAACATCTTACCTGCAAAGTAAATAAATGTATCTGGAGAAGGATGGTTGATGAACTTGCTAACATGTGCGCTGTTGTAGAATGCACTGACTACAGAATTCTTTATAAGGGATAGACTTGTTCATACTTTTATTTCCGTATTCCATTTTTTTACTCTCTCAATTGTATGTCCAATGTAACTGGTTGACAACTTTTTATACTGAGTATATTTTAAGTAGGTTTTAGTTGCTTTGACACTCATTCTAAAAACATGTTTTCAACATGTACATAGGGTTTTATATATCATCAGCTATACGACTTATTTAATTTCTGTTACAATTAAAAGATATCTTGCTTGTTATAAGAGTAACATTTGATTTGTTGCAGGTTTTGGTTTTAATGGCTTGTGGCGGTTTGCAGGACCCTTTTCAAAGGTAAGAAAATATATTTTTCTCTAACTTTTGGCAAAATGAAGGTTTCTGTTCAAATTAGTATGCCTGCTTTAAGAACACACAATATGCTGAAAACCAGAATAATAATTCACAATAAACATATATGTTACTTTTATAAAAAGTTTCTCATCACAAGGTTTTTTTCCAGGAGGCAGCATGGTGTGGGGGTATGTGTATTCACTTTTACAAACAAAGCCAACTTATGCTCAATTTTTCAGAAGAGTATGATAAACCTCTGTGATACTTTTCTGCCACAGTCCCTTGTGTATTTGATCATCTTAATGCACACACTTAGATATCTTATGACTAGCAAGGAGCATTACCATGGTTAAAATCTATTTCATGAAAACATTTTTATTTCCAGCCTATTAGATTAGATTAATTTCTCTCTGGATTTGTCCTCATTTGCTCCTATTCAGTTTTTTTGTTTGTTTGTTTGTTTGTTTGTTTTGTGAGACAGAGTCTCAGTCTGTCTCCAGGCTGGAGTGCAGTGGCGCAACCTTGGCTCACTGCAACCTCTGCCTCCCAGGTTCAAGCGATTCTCCTGCCTCAGTCTCCCGAGTAGCTGAGACTACAGGCATGCACCACCACGCCCAGCTAATTTTTGTATTTTTAGTAGAAACAGGGTTTCACCATGTTGGCCAGGATGGTCTTGATCTCTTGACCTCGTGATCTGCCCACCTCGGCCTCCCAAAGTGCTGGGATTACAGGCATGAGCCACCGCACCTGGCCTCAGTTTGTTTTTTGATTGGCATTAGTTTATGTAGTGCTACATAAGATGTATATAATCATTTTCTCTGTATGTGGGCTCTCTCCAAATTGATCAAAGTTCCTTGAAGACAGGGTTTCTGTTTCTTCCTTGAACAGTTCCTGGTGCAGTGTTTTAGATACAGGGGGTGCTAAATCAATATGAATTATATAAACCTTGTTCCAGTTTTTAAGAATTGGGTATTTTGTTTATTTCCTTTCGCTATTACTTGAATATCTGTTGACATGCAAAGGTTGTCACTTAAAAAATGGGCCTGAAGTTACAGAAGTAAGTATATCATACAGAAGTTTTTGCATTTGGATTGCCAGTAACCCTCTGAGCCCTTTACAGTGTCTAGTGAGTGGAATCTAAATGGCAGCTGGAATGATGATGCTCTGCTCATTTTCTCTGTTTTGGAAAATTGGCTAGACATCATTCCTGATGATTGTATTGTCTCAGTATTAAATTCAGTCTGTCTTGTGCATGGCTTTCAGAAAATGCAGGTTCATCTGGAAGCTTTAAGCTGAATAGAACTCCCTGTTGTAAGTCCTATGGTAGTCTATAAATATTACTCCACTCCCCTTTTTTAATGATAAGTAATACAAAGGAAGAAAAATAGTAAATTAAGTCCAAACAAAATTAACATTTTTGGCTTCAGATGGGGATTTACTTAAAAGGAACTAAAATAATTTCCTATTTTCCATTACAGCAAACACAAATTCCAGACTATGCTGAGCTTATTGTTAAGTTTCTTGATGCCTTGATTGACACGTACCTGCCTGGAATTGATGAAGAAACCAGTGAGGAATCCCTCCTGACACCCACATCTCCTTACCCTCCTGCACTGCAGAGCCAGCTTAGTATCACTGCCAACCTTAACCTCTCTAATTCCATGACCTCACTTGCAACTTCCCAGCATTCCCCAGGTCAGTAAATGTGATCTTTATATGACTTTGAGCAACAATATAAGATACCAACATTAGGAATTCCCTTGTGATCAGTTTATAGCAAATTTTGCTCCTTTTTCTTGTGAGATTCACCTTACATTTCTTCTTTACCTTGTAACTGACTTGACTTTTGTTACTCTATGAAGCTTTCTACTTTCAAACTAGTTGTACATAAGACAGTAAAATGTTAAAATGTCCACATGATATTCCAAGGTTGACAAGTTTCTAGAGTTTGGGCAGGAAGAGCAACTTAAAACACATTATTCTGTAAGTGAACAGAACTATAATTTATTTACTAGATAAACTAACATTGCCCTAAGGGCCTCTTTCTCTGTCTCTGATACAGCATACTATATCAAAAAAAAAAAAAAAAAAAAGAAGAAGAAACACAAAATCTATTAGGTACCTCACTTTCCTGCTGCCAGCAATAACTCAACTATCCATAGACCATCCTGAAAATCTGGAAGTAAATAAATAATCAAACAAAAAATTCATCTCAAGAAAATAACATCTTAAAGCCCATAAGCATATATATACCAATTCATAATGCAACTTAGATTTGAATACACTGAGAAATACCAATAGCTAATAGCTCTGGTGGGACTGAGATAAACAAGGTGGGAGAAATGGCAAACCTACAGAACTCTGGACTCATTCAGTGTCATAGTGAATGGTTTCATACAACTCTGGTTGACCCAGGAGGTGCTATTCATTATAGAACTTAAACTATTGTATGTGTTATTATGACAGTGAGTAATGAAGGAAAGCTTTTGTTATGGTTGTGTTTTCTATTTAGAAAGATATTCTTCTAAAATGGTTAAAAATAAAAGAAACTTTAGTTGTTTAAAGTTCCATAATCTGAAAAGTTCACTTATGAAACACATCATTCTATAAGGAAAAGTTACTATATATAGTTCTTTTAAGTGTTAGCATAGATTTTAAAAAAAATGACATAACTATTCTGTGATGTTCAAGATCAATAAATAGAATTCCCAGTTTATGATCTCAGTTTTGCATGAACATTTCAACTTATGTAATTTTGAAGGTTCTGAAGAATTTGGCAATACCCAATTCATATTATAAACTATTATGTAATTAACTATATTCTATTAAATTCTGGTTAACAACAAAGCTTTGGTCAGCAGAGGAAACAAATTTTATTTCCACATTTGTCAGTCGCCTTACAAGTAATCCTTTCCCCCCCCAGAAATAAGAGAAGTCTAACTTTTTTTCCCATGTAACAGGGTTTGTTTGCCCTCTGCCACTAACTCTTTAGTACAGTGTTTCTCCAAGTGTGATCCCAGACCAGCAGCATCATTTGGGAGCTTGTTAGAAATGCAGATACTGGAGTTTCACCTCAGATCTGCACAAAAAACTCCAAGTAGAGCCCAGCCAGCAGTCAGTGTGTTAATAAATACCCCAGGCGATTCTTACACACACTAGAATTGGAGAAGCACTGCCCTGGGGTCTGCTTCTGGTCTTGCCCATTATCAGCATTTCAGCTGTGAAGGCCAGGGCAAAACTTAAAATTTACTTTTTTTACAGATACTGCAGCCACTGAATTCCTTCCTTCCTGCTTCCCCGCTGATAACCCCTTTAGCATTTTGGAGCTAGGGAACCATACAGGTAATTTAGTTTTAGGCCCACAATATTGTGTACATTGGGGAGACTGAGTTTTAGAAGAACTAGGTTAACTGCTTTATACAGTTCTTATCTAGAACCAAGGCCAGGCCCTTTTGTACTACATTCATTGCCTTCCATGGCTGTGGTCTGTTTGATTATCTATCTACTTTCCCTTCTCCTTCTTCATTCCTTGTTTTTGTTTGTTTATTGCTAATTCATTACTTCTGTCTGCCTTGCCTTAAGCCCACCAGTTCTTTTTTTTCTGTTGGACTATTTTCTGGGTTATTGAACAAAAGTTGAAAAGTTTTTAAAGTCTACTTCATCTTAACCAAGCTTTTGCCTTTTGGGCTACTAAACTGGTATTAAACATGTCAAAAATGGTTAGTTTTTTTATTGACTTTTTTTTACCCAGTCTAATTGTTAGGGAAATTTCTGCCTATCTTTGCCCACTAATGGAGACGATAAAATAATCTGGATGAGAATAAAGAACCATTACAGGTTTCTCTGCTATTTGATTAGTTGCATATGTCCAGTGTTGATTGGCTATTTGCCAAATCATTTGCTTTGGTAAAACAGTCTTACTCTACAACCTTTTACTTAGAATTGTTTATTAAAATGAGAATAGGTTTTATGGCTTTGGTTCCAGTTTCAAACTAATGGTGTCACCTCCATTAGCTCTCCAAAGATGGTGCCTTTATTCAGGCTGGAAATCTCTGACTATACACAGAAGAGATGAGGAGGTTTAAAAGTACTAGAATTAAGTGGTATCGTGGTGTTCAGCTCTTCCTGTCACTCAATTGTGTGTCATTGGTTTGACAGTTTATTTTACTACATGTTTTCAGAGAAAGGGTTTATCTTTTCAAAAGTAACCTTACTCTCCCACAAAACCCATTTGTATCTCTAAATTACAGGCTCATGTTCACAAAAGGATCCCAATTTATATGCCCAATCACTGAGTTTTTGTCGTTTGCTCTTACAGAATAACTCTTAATGGTAACAGTTGATCTTTTGTTTATAATTAGGTATATTGCTTCATATCTTTAGCTGCATGTAATCTTATATCCTTATCTCTCTCTTTTTTTTTTGAGACAGAGTCTCGCTCTGTCACCCAGGCTGGAGTCAGTGGTGCGATCTCGACTCACTGCAACCTCTGCCTCCCAGATTCATGCCATTCTCCTGCCTCAGCCTCCCGAGTAGCTGGGACTACAGGCGCCCACCGCCACGCCTGGCTAATTTTTTGTATTTTTAGTAGAGATGGGGTTTTACGGTGTTAGCCAGGATGATCTCGATCTCCTGACCTCGTGATCCGCCCACTTCAGCCTCCCAAAGTGCTGGGATTACAGGCATGAGCCACTGCGCCCAGCCCCTTTTTTTCCCCCCCTTTGGAGACAGTGTCTTGCTCAGTAGCCCAGGCTGGAGTGCAGTGGTGCAGTCTTGGCTCACTGCAACCTCTGCCTCCTTGGTTCAAGCGATTCCCCTGCCTCAGCCTCCATAGTAGCTGGAATTACAAGTGCACGCCACCACGCCTGGCTAATTATTGTATTTTTAGTAGAAACGGGGTTTCCCCATATTGACCAGGCTGGTCTCGAACTCCTGACCTCAGGTGATCCACCCATCTCAGCCTCCCAAAGTGCTGGGATTACAGGCTTGAGCCACAGCACTCAGCCATCTCGTTTCTTTATGGCGCTGAGTTTGCTTGTATCAAAAAACCAAAAGAAAGTTGTCCAGATTCCTAACTCAGTCTGGTGTTTCAACTTTGCTATTTAGCTGTATAGAAACCAAAACATTTCCTTGTCTCCATTCCCAGCAGCCAAGTCTCAAGCAGTAGTATTTAAAGAAGTTCTTTGTCACTCCCCGATATGGAGCATAAGTTTGATTTACCATCAAATTACCCAACATCAACCTATACTTAGTCTACTGAGATTTAAACAGATAAAGGTTCCATTGCCCTATTTCAAAAAGCAAATGTTCCTGATCTGCACGCATTCAATCCTTTTCTGCAAATGTTTCATGTCAATTCAAAACTCTTCATTCTAAATCTTTGGTGTTTAGCAGGATCAGCTACTGAGCTGTATTTTCTTTTGTCCAACATTTTCTACTAGCAAATCAACAAAATAAGAGATTCATGAACCTCTCCTCCTCCGCCTCCTGCCCCAGCATTAGATCTTACTTAAATAAAACATTTTGGTGATATTTCATTAGTTACCAGCTTTGAGGAGAAGTGGTAGTCACTTACATAAAGCAATTGTCTCTGAAAATCATTCTTCTTGACAAATTAGCATAGCCTAATTCTCCATCCTAAGGGGGACTGTTTTACAAGTCCACATATAAAAGTACCTAAATGGTTGTCTTCTGAATCCTTCCCTAGTAGAAATTGAATTTGGCATCAGTGGAGGCAGTGACTGTACCTGGGATTCAGTGCATATAGAATTGCATTAACTGTGACCCTTTAGCCAAATGGACGTAAGACTTTGGCTCTTAGGATTTTCCCAAACACCAATAAGAGCATCTGGAAGAGAATCCATTTACTCTATGATATATAAGGGTATTTCAGGTTTGATATTATGATCCTTATTAGGTCCAGTCTAGCTGAGCTGGACATGAATTGAAGAACCAGGATTAGAACTAGAAAATGAAACCCAGGCTGAGTGCAGTGGCTCGTGCCTGTAATCTGAACACTTTTGGGAGGCCGAGGCAGGTGGATTGCTTGAGACCAGCCTGGGCAACATGACGAAATCCCATCTCTACAAAAATAGAAAAATTAGCCAGGCATAGTGGCATGCATTTGCAGTCCCAGCTACTTGGGAGGCTGGGGTGGGAGGATCACCTGAGCCGGAGAGGTCAAGGCTGTGGTGAGCTGTGATCATGCCACTGCACTCCAGTCAGGGATTGAGAACCTATCTCAAAAAAAAAAAAAAAGAAGGAAAGAAAGAAAATGAATTAATAGGATGCATTTCCAAAGCATTAAAATTTAATATATACTTTATCAGGGTCTTCTGATATTCTTCAGAGAAGAATTGTTGTAATTTAATTCAATAAACATTTGAATACCTGTTTTGTAGGTGTATGTTAGGTATGGATTAGAATCCTTGGTCACCAGAGACTTAAGGGTTTTTGCCTTGAAAGTTATTTCCTTCTGATCCATATTGTTTAACAAATTCTAAGTGTGCACTATTTTTTTTAATTTTAAATACAAGATTAATACTATAGTGTGCTGTAGAAAATACCAAAATTCCAGATATTTATCCTACATATATGTATTGTTTACTATATGCAAGGGGCTCTTAGACCCCAGGGGAGCAGAGGGGCTACCAGGGCATGATACCTGCCTTCAATATATTTCAGATCAGAACGGGCAGTAGAATTAGTACATAGATAACTATTTTGACCTCTATTGTGATACCTGTCATGTTGTACCTTGTACTATATAGTATTCTGATAGTTCAAAGGGACATTTGTGTGGAAGGATCATGTAATAATTATGGCAAAAGTTTTATAACACATTTTTCACCTCAAAAATGTTTTTAAACAAAACAAGTAAATTCGTGATCTTTTTTTTTTTTTGAGATGGAGTCTCGCTCTGTCACCCAGGCTGGAGTGCAGTGGCACGATCTCAGCTCACTGCAACCTCCGCCTCCCAGGTTCAAGCAATTCTCCTGCCTCAGCCTGCCGAGTAGCTGGCACTACAGGCACCTACTACCACGCCCGGCTAATTTTTGTATTTTTAGTAGAGACAGGGTTTCACCATATTGGCCATGCTTGTCTCGAACTCCTGACCTTGTGATCCTCCCACCTCCACCTTCCAAAGTGCTGGGATTACAGGCATGAGCCACCGTGCCTGGCCTAAAATTTTTTTTTTTACTAGGAAAAAGGCTTTAACTTTTTTTTGTTTGATCAGCTCATTTTACTTTTAGTATTGGTGCATGAATTTTTTAGAACAAAGACATACTTATTTCATCGTTACTTTAGACTCCCTTCTTCCATTTTTATTTCTGGGCTTCGTCCAAGCCTACCAGTCCATTCTCTCACTTTGCTTCTGTAATGTAGACCTTCTTCCTGAGAAGCTGGCTAGATCAGGGAGTGATCATAACATTCCTAAACCAATAGTGCTGATAGCTCTGTGTACGGAGGGATATTTCATACAAACCATTGCTCTAAACCTAGACTTGGCTCTGAGTCAGTAATACTTCTGTTTACTAGGTTTGAACTATCTCCCTCTTAGCTGGGCACAGTGGCACATGCTTGTGGTCCCCAGCTACTAGGGAGGCTGAGGTGGGAGGATTGCTTGAGCCCAAGAGTTCAAGTCCAGCCTGGGCAACATCATGAGACCCCCGTCTTTTAAAAGAAGGAAAAGAAATATCTCCCTTTTAGCAGAAACCTAAAAGTCTCTATTTTGAGGCCACTTAAGATCTCTGAAATGATTTTAATGTTTTAGAGAATTGTTTATGGTATTACCTGACCTTTTTTTTCTTGATTTGTTTTCTTTTTCTTTGTTATTATCCTGTGTTTAAGGGAGAAAAATAATTTTAAATTGAGCCATTTCTTGGTATAATTCTTGCTAATTTTTAAATCTAATTTTTAGCTTAATGCTTAATTTAAACTAAAATTCTTAATTTTAATATAAGTGGTAAAAAAAATACATCTACAAAGTTGTAAGTTCTATCATTTATTTACCAACTGTAATATTTAGGAAATTAATAGTCAGAATTCAATAATTAAAACCAGATTCCTTCTGAAAACCAAGGAACATTATAATTATCTAGTATCTAATTGTATTTCACCCTTTTTTTAATCTTATGAACATCACTCACTTGCTTTTTTTCTTCCATTCTTTGTAAAGCTTCTCTGCCTTGCTCTAAATCAGCAGTTTTCATGCAGCTGTTCCCTCATCAAGGTACTCTTTATTTTCATCATCTTTGCACGAAAATACTGCTTACCCCACACTCATCCTGGGCACATAGCATGAGACTTTACTCACCGGTCCCTGTAAGCTCAGTCTGGCTTAGGCACTTTAGGAACTTGTAAAGCCACCACTTTATAAGGTCTTGGTACTTAACAGGAATTGCACGGCCAGTGTGTGGCCTGTCTTGGTTAAGGAGCTGCTAATACCCACCCTGAACAATGAAGATGCAATCCCAGACCTGGACTAACAAAGGCAGGTTAATAAGAAACTCAAGAGAGAGTTAATAGAGAAAGAGCAGAATATGTGGTTTGATGAAGTTTTTTTAGCTTAGAAAATAACTTGTTTTCCCCAAATAGAAAGCCATCCCCAGTGTTTCCTCAGAAATTAAAGCTGGCTGTCTAGTCAATCACCTGTAGTTAAAAAAAGGAATATGGCCAGGTGTAATGGCTCACGCCTATAATCACAGCACTTTGGGAGGCCAAGGCGGGCGGATCACTTGAGTCCAGGAGTTCAAAACCAGCCTGGGTAACGTGGCAAAACCCTCTCTCTACAAAAAATACAAAAAGCTGTTCACAGGACTGAGGTGGGGAGGTTGAGGCTGTGGTGAGCTGAGATCGCGCCACCGCACTCCAGCCTGAGTGACAGAGCAATACTCTGTCTCACAAAAATAAAAAATAAAAAAAAAAAAAGGTCATTAGTTAGCTATAAGGACTAAGAAGAAAAAATTTGACACATTTATGTCTAATTTATAAAAGATGCCTTTTCTTTTATTCACCTGTAATTAATATACAAAAAGATTACACCTAAACAGAAAAAGAAGTGCTAGCAGTTGGTGAAAGTCGTTTTTAAAAATTCTTTTTTCTTTTTGAGACGGAGTCTCTCTCTGTTGCCCAGGCTGGAGTACGGTGGTGTGATCTCAGCTTATTGCAACCTCCGCCTCCCCAGTTCAAGCGATTCTCCTGCCTCAGCCTCCTGAGTAGCTGGAATTACAGGCATGTTCCACCAAGCCTGGCTAATTTTTTTTGTATTTTCAGTAGAGATGAGGTTTCACCATTTTGGCCAGGCTGGTCTCGAACTCCTGACCTCAAAGATCTGCCCGCCTTGGCCTCCCAAAATGTTGAGATTACAGGCATGAGCCACAATGCCAAGCCAAAAATTCTTATAGTTACAATTTTTTATATTTAGCTCAAAATAAAAATATTTCTAAGTATATATTTAATACGCCTCCACGAATGTATTTACTGTAGCTTAAAAATAGGCTGTAGCTACCTTCTAAGAAGATTTATTCTATTTTGTGCTTATTTATATTAGCTTCACTAATTTTACAAATTCTAGCATAAAATTAAAGTCCTAGTATTTGTTCTAAAACTCCTTTGTAACACCTGGTCTTTTACTTCAGATATTAGGAGCATCTTAATTTGTGGAGTAATTATTTTATCTGTGTGCGAAAATTCTTCACATAGATGATTTTGTCTAACAACCCTTTGAAATAGACAAGTCTGCTGTTTTCCTTAATTGCCAGATTAAGCATTACAACTAAATAAGAGTACTGATCCAAACAAGTCTCAAACCTAGGTCTTCTGACATGTTTGACTTCTCCTCTATGTAATAAGAGTTTCCTAATAAGTTTGCCATATTGTATATGAAATAAACTAAATGCAGAGTAAGGTAACCTACTAGTGCTCCTGCACAGGTGGCAGGGGATTTCTGTTATTATTAGTCTGTCATTTTTGTAGTATAACTTCTCACAAATTACCTAACCCATTTTTCCTTAGCTTTTCAAGAGTTAAAAGTGATTCTGTTCTTTTATTATTTCATGATACTATAATAACTGATTATTTCAGTTTGGGAAACCAAAAGTGTTTTTTAAAAATGGGTGACTAAAAAATTGTCAGGCTGGAGCTACATCACTAGTTGTAAAAATACACAAACCTTGATACCTGCCTTCAAGGAACTCATGTTCTAGCAGGGAAGATAGACATATAACTTAAATAACAATAATGTAATCTAATCTGTTTCCCCAGCTACTCAAATTCACTAAATTTTGGCCAATAACACCTTCTATTTAGGATTTTGTCTTTATCTGGAACCACCACAATTTATTGAAACATAGTACTACTGATACACTGCTGTACAGATGTCCAGCTGTTTCTGCTCTGCATGTTTTGTAACTGGCTGCATGTTTGACCACAGCATATCTGTGGGGTCATTTAAGCTAGCAAATCAGGACCACAGAAGTTTTAGCTTTATTTCCTTTGTGTGGTAGCCTCTGGGTTTCTGTCAGTCACTTTGTAGTTTTGTCTGTTTGTGTCCACCAAAGGCCAGAAGGGAGAGCCAATGCTTTAGGGGCAAAAGAGATACCAGAATACAAAACTTTAAAGGGGTTTTGATGAAAAGAAGTGCAGCACCAAGGCCTTCTCACTAACTTAAAATATGGCATATAGCAATACAGGATGTGTTCTGTCTGCATTGGAGCGGTCTGTCAGATAATCTGAGAGTTTTTCCTATGGGATATTGAGGTGAAATCCTTCACCAGTTCCTAGAGAGATTTCTAGATTTAATTTTAGAGGATAAAAAGAAAGAATGCTGCGAAAATTCTTAGAAGTGAGAATTATGCTGAGAAACTTAAATGCCAGAACTAGATACTATGATCATTCTGTTTCATACTACCTTGGCTTTTTCAAGATATATTTTGGTGTAAATGTAATGCATTTTAATTTTTTTTAATGACTTTCCAAGATTTTTGTTAGTTTCTCCTTTGATCCTTACAGTAAAACATCTTTGCTGTGAAGTTGAACTTAGGAATCACAGTCACACCACATTTACCAATGTGTGATTTATACAGTTGGGTCACTAAGTAGGAAGAAAGCATACATTCCAAAAACAAGAATTTAGATGAAAAATGAATTTGAGAATAGAAGTAGAATATCAACTTTTGACATAATGTTGAAGCTTTTGGTTATGAGGGATGGGGCTGACAAGTCACTCGTACTTTTACATTTTTAATTAATGTGCTCATTAGGAAAAAATTGGAAAATTCAGAAAAATAAAAGGAAAAAGTTACCCACAATCCTATCATTCTAAGATAGATAACCACTGTTTATTAACATTTTGGTGCATTTCCTTCCAGTTTCTTTTCTTTATATACTTGAGGTCATAGTATGTGAACAACTTTATAGCTTGTTTTGTACCCTCAACATTTAACAGGAGATAAGTAAGGCCTTTAAAATTATTTGAGGTTTGACGGTTATTTGCTTCACAAAACAGAAAGTGGAATGTTCTTAGCACTTTTTTGAAGATACCTTCACCCTAGTGACTTCATCTACATTACTACAATTTATGTAATTGTAATTCTCGGGAATAACACTGTGCCCAAACAGAAGCATTGCCACCCATGTCATGACTGTTTTCCCCTCAGAGTAGGCCATGGTCTAGTAGTAGCAAGACACAAGTACGAGCCCCAGGGTAGCAGATTGCTGGCAGAGAGTCACAGGGCCTTCCTAGTTGTCATCCATGCTTCATGCCCCTCCTGCATGTGGGCCAGCTCCAAGATGTTTCAAACCTTTGTCTTTTTAAGGTCCTAGTTTTGCCTGAATCTTATTTTCTGTTAAAGAAACAACTCAGAATTACTGGACTTGAAACTTGTAGGCCAAATGCAAATTTAAGGAAATGGAAGGTCAAATATGCTGACAAATTCATAATTTTAAGTGGAGGATGCCAAAAGGAAAAAAAAAAGTTCTGTCTTTTCAACTAAAAATATTATACCACTCTCTGGAGATCAGGGATTGCATGCTTTGGGGCTCTGAATTACAGGTATCTAGCTATCACATTTTAAAATGGAAGTATTCAGTTCATTCAGTATTAATTGAAAATAATTTTTCAATGTATTGAAAAAATAACTGGATTTTACAGGAAAACAAAAATGAATAATAATGATCTTTACCCTTCTAAGTGCCTTTACTTAGTAGAGGAAGATGGATGTACAAGTTGTAGAATCATAGGCAAGTTAATTTAAAAGCAAGGAAGGAGAAAGTAGTTCTGGCAAGAGACAGAATAATGCATCATGAAGGAAAAGGAGATGAGAAAAAAAAATATGGGTTGAATTTTATCTTGTAGAGATAGGCAAGACAATTAAAAGAGCCTACACAAACATACATCCCAAAGAAGCTCAAGGCACATTCCAGAGATCATGAGCAGCTTTCTTTCAGTTTTGTTATTTCTTTTGTAAATAGCTCTGGAGAGGATGCAAATAAATATACAGAAGAGAATTTAAATAGACCAGAATTCTGTTACCCAGAGAAAAGTTCCATGAATGTTGCTAGTCATCTTTCTATGCATATGATTAGAATAGATTAGATTAGATTAGAACAGGACTAGCCTTAAAAATTTTAATAAGGGTTTTTAAAAAGATTTGAATAGAACAGATTTTCAGTGGTGGTTCAGCTATGCTCACCTCCTGGAGAAATGTCGCTGATGTTTTTCATTGCACTCATATGCCTGATGCAGTGCACATGTTCATAAACAGTCACTGACAAATGCCCATGTTCCTTTGACAGCATTTCAGATTTTCAAGACAGCAAATCTCTGTTGGGCACATGTAAACCAGGCCATGTGCTTACAGATGCCTGATACTCTTGAGTTGAATTCAGAGCTGAATCCAAATGAAAGATGAGTGGCTCCTAGAGGGAGGTCATCCCAAGTTCATTTCCTGTTCATGAGCCAACAAATAACTAACTGGGTAGATCTATGTACATTTTCTGTAACATAATGAATACTTCTTGACTTGAAATATTACTTTTTGTCCAAAAATGGAAATTTTTCCATTCTAAGATTTAAAATTTCAATATATAAAGAAGAATAAAGTACAAATTAGCTGAAATCTTGCCATACAGATGTAAAATATATTTTTTAGTCCTTTGGCTTCTGACAGAGATAAAATATTTTGGCGGATGTTTACCCAGCCCTACGCCCTCTCCCCACAGTGTGTGGGTGTTTTTTTCCTACTCCAAAAATTGTGGTCATCTTTTTGTATCAGTAAATACCAATCAGTAATGTACATTTTGATACAAATTACTAAAACGTTCTGCAGCTGTTTGCTTTCCCACCAAAACTTATGTCAGCAGTAGGTATAATCAGTCTAATTTTGGGGGTAAATTTTATTGATGTTTAACAGAAAAGTTCACAAATTGCAGGTTTTCAGCTTAGTGAACTTTTAAAGTGTAAACACACTTGAAAATCCATCATCTACATCAAGAAACAGAACATTACCAGCATCCCAAGAAGCCATCCTCATGCCCCCTTAAGTCACTATTTCCGCAAGGGTGACCACAGTCCTGTTTCCCAATTTGTAATCTTTCCTAATGTGATAGATAAAAATAAAAATCTTATTTTAGTTTCTGGTTACTTTTCTGAAGTTACTGCTTAGATTATTTATAAAATTAATTGGGGTGGGATGCAGTGGCTCTTACTTGTAATCCCAGAACTTTGAGAGGCCAGGATGGAAGGATTGCTTGAGACCAAGAGTTCAAGACCAGCCTTGGCAACATAGTGAGACTCTATCTCTAGACAGAATTTTAAAATTAGCTGGGCATGGTGGCATGCATCTGTAGTCATAGCTGTTTGGGAGACTGAGGCGAGAAGATAGCTTGAGCCTGGAAGTTCAAGGTTATAGTGAGCTATGATCACACCACTGCACTGCAGCCTGTGCAACAGGGCAAGACCCTGTCTCTAAATAAATAATCAATCATTGTTAGGCCCAGCTTTTGGAGGTTTAATCTCCTCCTCAAGAGAAATAAATGGCATCTGTTTAAGGTTGCAGAATGTGAAATGACTTGCCATAGCTGAAAAGAAGCAAAGATTCTACAGTATGACCTTTGTGATATATTATTTTCTCAGTAAATGGTTTCTTTGGGATAGGCACTGTGATTAAAAAAATAAAAGCATCTGAGTTTTCTTTGAAGTGACAAATTTGCTGGAAAGATCAGTACTTCCTGCTGCTGGAGAGTATATTCTGTTTATAAACATGAATGAGGTTATGAATAAGGCTAGAAGATGACCTCTGCTGGAAGTTTCTGGTATGATTTGGAGGAAGGAGCACTAGTCTTCCCTGGTGGCTGCTAGCCTTTCATTTAGTTCAAGCCTGCCTGCCTCTAGCTTTTCCTTGCAACTTGTCTTTTCGTTTTTCTTGTGCTATTTTCTGCTATGATAGCAAACTTTGCGTAACAAAATGTGAAGTTTTCCACGTGACATTAACTTAGTAAACATTTTAGCAATTGACTATTAAAATGAAATGTGCATAAACAATTTGCCAGGTTGTATCTTATCACAAATATAGTCATGTGCTGCATAACAACATTGCAGTCAACAACAGAGCACATATAGACAGTGGTCCCAAAAGATTATAATACTGTATTTTTACTGTACCTTTTCTATGTTAGATATACAAATAGTTAGCATTGTGTTACAACTACATAAAGTACACAATATGGTAACCTGCTGTACGGGTTTGTAGCCTGGGAGAAATAGGCTATACCATATAGCCTTGGTGTATAGTAGGCTATGCCATCTAAGTTCATGTAAGTACACTCCACAATATTTGCACAGACAAAATGGCCTAATGATCGTTTCCTAGAATGTGTCCCCGTTGTTAAGCGACACATGACTGTAATGAAATTCAATCCTGGAAGGAAAAGAAGAAGTAACTGGCTGTTCTGTTTTTCTCCAGGAATCGACAAGGAGAACGTTGAACTCTCCCCTACCACTGGCCACTGTAACAGTGGACGAACTCGCCACGGATCCGCAAGCCAAGTGCAGAAGCAAAGAAGCGCTGGCAGTTTCAAACGTAATAGCATTAAGAAGATCGTGTGAAGCTTGCTTGCTTTCTTTTTTAAAATCAACTTAACATGGGCTCTTCACTAGTGACCCCTTCCCTGTCCTTGCCCTATCCCCCCATGTTGTAATGCTGCACTTCCTGTTTTATAATGAACCCATCCGGTTTGCCATGTTGCCAGATGATCAACTCTTCGAAGCCTTGCCTAAATTTAATGCTGCCTTTTCTGTAACTTTTTTCCTTCTACTTTTGACGTGTATCTGGTATATGTAGGTGTTCAGAACAACTGCAAAGAAAGTGGGAGGTCAGGAAACTTTTAACTGAGAACATCTCAATTGTAAGAGAGGATGAATTCTTGAATACTGCTACTACTGGCCAGCGATGAAAGCCATTTGCACAGAGCTCTGCCTTCTGTGGTTTTCCCTTCTTCATCCTACAGAGTAAAGTGTTAGTCCTATTTATACATTTTTCAAGATACAAGTTTATGAGAGAAATAATATTATAACCCCAGTATGTTTAATCTTTTAGCTGTGGACTTTTTTTTTTAACCTTACAAAACTGAAAGAACCATAGAGGTCAAGCCTCAGTGACTTGACACCATGAAGCCACAGACAAGGTACTTGGGGGGGAGGGCAGGGAAATTTCATATTTTATAGTGGATTCTTAAGAAATACTAACACTTGAGTATTAGCAATAATTACAGGAAAATAAGTGTGACCACATGTATCTTAACATTACTGAATTAAAACTATGACTTCTAAGTCCTTATCCAAACTCAGTCATCCAAACTAGTTTATTTTTTTCTCCAGTTGATTATCTTTTAATTTTTAATTTTGCTAAAGGTGTTTTGTTTTGTTTTTTGTAAACCAAAACTATACTAAGTATAGTAATTTTATATATATATATATATATATATATATATATATGTATTTTTTCCCCCTCCCCATCTTCTTTCCTAAATAATTCTGAGCAGGGTAATCAGTGAACAAAGTGTTGAAAAATTGTTCCCAGAAGGTAATTTTCATAGATGTTTGCATTAGCTCCATAGCAAAATGGAATGGTACGTGACATTTAGGGTAGCTGATATTTTTATTTTGTTAAATAATTTCCAAGAATAGAGTATGGTGTATATTATAAATTTCTTTGATAAGATGTATTTTGAATGTCTTTTAATCTTCCTCCTCCTCTCCAAAAAAATCAGAAACCTCTTTAAGAAAACATGTAGGTTATATATGCTAGAATTGCATTTAATCACTGTGAAAAGACTGGTCAGCCTGCATTAGTATGACAATAGGGGGGCCATTAGAGTTGCTGCTATACTGGTGGTATGGATTATCATGGCATTGGAATTTTCATAGTAATGCAGATCCAATTTCTTTGTGGTACCTGCAGTGTACAAAATAATTTGACTTCAGTGAGCATATTGGTATCTGGATGTTCCAATTTAGAACTAAACCATATTTATTACAAAAAGATATTAATCCCTCTATTCCCAGGTTCTCTTTATATGTTAAGATATAATGGCTTTGAGAGGGGGAAAAAATAAACCTAGGGGAGAGGGTAGTTTCCTGTAGTGCTGTTTCATTAGAGGATTTCAGTGAATTAAATTCCACAGCAAATTCAATAAATAATGGTACATTTAAGTGTTCTGATTTTAATAATATAATACATTTCACATTTATCCACACAGTAACAATGTAATATGTTAATGTAAATAAAATTGTTTTTGATACTCAGAAATAACAAGAATTTAATTTTTTAAATTTGTTTACAGTCCTGGGAAAAGTAAGAATTATTTGCCAAAATGAAAGAAAACCTTAGTATTATTAATGAGTTTACCATAGAATTGTTGGAAATACTGAAGACAGGTGCAATTTACTAAACTTTTGTTTTTAAACTATTGTAGAGGCTGCATTAGAAGAAAATGTTTATAATGACAGAGCAACTAAGACTATATAAAAAAGCTGAAATTAGAACTGAGTTTAGAAATAGATCAGTAACCCAGTGCCAAGGATGCCAAGCTGCCACCATGGTCTTGGCTCTCCCACAACCCAGTGTTTCTGGGGTAAGTTTCACAGTTTCTAGGCCCTAGAATAGCAGGCAGTGTAAGCCTTTGATAACTTTAGTTCAATGTTTTTCTTTTTTTTGTTTGTTGGTTTGGTGCATATGATAGTGGGTGTTATGCTATTTTGCTCTTCCCATCAAAATAAAGAAACTTCCAGAGGTTTACTGTTAAAAATACTGATATTTCCATAAACAAGTTTACCAAGGTGTAGTACTTCATACCTCCTGAAATGATCAGCATTGTCACAAATCAAAATTGAGCCGCCTTTGAAATGCAAAAATACCTTTGACTAGTAAGTACATTCTAGGAGTTTGAAAACTTAACTAAGGTTTAAAATTTACCTTGTTTAAAGAACTTCTGACTTTTGAGGAAAATCTAGCTTTCCAAGTAGCTAAAATGTACATGAGATAAACCTCTCACCACTATGTGTCCCCTGAGAAATGCAACACTTTTTTAGTCTTCATACTTGTAATCTATAAAAGAAATTCTGAAATTTAGACCAAGTTGCCCATTTTTTCGTATTTGACATAAGTTCTGTTAAAAATATTATAAGTAATTCGTTTCGGTTTGTAGATGTTTCCCCTGACTTGTTAAAGAGGAAACCAGGAACTCAGTCATGTTTTTATCCTGGATAATCTACCTGTTATGCCAGTACTCCCATCTGAGGGGCATGCACTTAGTTGCCAAGATGGAGATGCAGTTCAGTAGATTTGGGGCAAAGTGGCTACAGCTCTGTCTTCCATTCACTCAACACCTGTTCATGACTGAGCCAGGTGCCCAGGACACATCCTAAACAGTCAGCTTCTATCCTGTGTCCTAGTCGGGGAGACAGAGTGCCAGCCAGCAACCCTCCCAGGTTTGTAGGTTTTAGGGGTTTTCAGTTTTGTTTGGGTTTTTTGTTTTTTGTTTTTGTTTATACATCCTTCCCCGACTCCCAGGCATAATGAGGCATGTCTTACTCAGTGTTATGCAATGGATTTAGGCAAAAATTCATTCTTAGTGTCAGCCACACAATTTTTTTTAATGCAGTATATTCACCTGTAAATAGTTTGTGTAAAATTTGACAAAAAAAAGTATATTTACTACACTGTAAATACATGTGATGATATATTGTATTATTTTGCTTTTTTGTAAAGCAGTTAGTTGCTGCACATGGATAACAACAAAAATTTGATTATTCTCGTGTTAGTATTGTTAACTTCTTTTTGCGACTGCGTTACATCATTTAAAGAAAATGCTGTGTATTGTAAACTTAAATTGTATATGATAACTTACTGTCCTTTCCATCCGGGCCTAAACTTTGGCAGTTCCTTTGTCTACAACCTTGTTAATACTGTAAACAGTTGTACGCCAGCAGGAAAAATACTGCCCAACAGACAAAATCGATCATTGTAGGGGAAAATCATAGAAATCCATTTCAGATCTTTATTGTTCCTCACCCCGTTTTCCTCCTTGTGTATGTACTTCCCCCACCCCCCTTTTTTTAAGTAAAATGTAAATTCAATCTGCTCTAAGATATGAGGAGTTATTTAATTTCTTCAGATGTATTGAGCTCTGTTTTCTTCCCCCGAGTCCTCCCAATCTTTTGAAACATTAAGGCCATTTTCCTTAAGGATGTTTTTGGCTCTCCTACTCCCCATGAGAAAGATCTTTCCATTTCCAGAACTTCTCCACACTAAAAGTGAAATATTTTTGTGAAATGCTTTTTTAGGGCCTGCCAAACTCAGGTGAGTCTGTTCTCTGGGATAAGCTGACTTCTGTTAAAATGAAGCCAGTCAGAAATGTCAGGGCATCCCAAGATTGACCAGTCAGGGCAGTTCTCTCCAACTTTTCAGCTTTGCCACTGTAGAATCTTCTGTGACACTACACATGTATACAGTGTAAACCACCTCCCCTGGCTCAGCTGCCCCGTGTTACTATTTTACTTACTTGATTATGTGAGATGCCTCCCCCAATCAGTGGAGAAAGAACACAGCCCAGACCCAGTGGGCAGGACAGAGCTATCCTCAGAAGGGTAACAGTGTCTAATATTGAACAAAGGACTAAAAAAGACCAGGTGACAGATACCTGCAGGTCTGAGGCAAGTACTTGTCTGTTTATGGGCCGGCCTGGAAAGCAGGGGTACCTCACCTGGAGAGCTTGCTAATACACTGGTCCCCATCCCAATCCCCCAAGGTAAAGGCAAACTCTCCAAGGATGGGCTGTTGGGAGAAAGAGTGTGTGTTTAAACTTCTTAAGCGATTTTACTGAGCACTCAGTGGTTTAAAGACCACTGGAGTAGAGAACTGAAAACTCAAATACTGCAAATAGCTGCCTTTTCCCTGTAACCTAAAGCATCTTAGTCCAAACTAGGGGATGTTTTTAGGGTAGTGACCCTCTAGATCAGAGCTCTCTCTTCCTGGACAACAAGCTCCCTGAGGATGTGGGCCACTTAGTACATCTTGTATGGGCCTCTCTGCCTGTTCTTTGCTTTGCTTTCTGGGACACTCTTAGGCTAGTCTAGCAATTCTGAACTGCCTGGCTTGAAGAGTTGATTCCCATGGGATGTTGAGGAGGGGCCAGAGGTTCTGGAAGAATAGCAAAAAACCTACAATCAAGTGGTAGCATCTCAGTATTCCTCTTCCACAAAGTAGCCCATCCCCACCATCACCAAGGGAAGCCCCTAGTGGTGGCAGGCATCTTGGGAATTTACCTTCATTACTAATTCTCCCTTGTCTACCAGTAGCACTTCTTAACCTGCTCACTGCCCATCAGAACAGCCTCTGACAGAGCTGCATCCATATTCTCTAAAGGGCAATTCATTGCCCCAAGTAATCTGCCAAACCTGTCTTCATTAGAAAATCAGTCTTCATATTCAGGTGAGTTCCACTTAAGACCCTTTTAGCTGCCAATTTAAAAGAAGCCCTTTTGCCATGTTGATTATGTTTCTATAAATATTAGAACCAGCCGGGCGCGGTGGCTCACGCCTGTAATCCCAACACTGGGAGGCCAAGGCAGGCGGATCACTTGAGGTCGGGAGTTTGGGAAACATGGTGAAACCCCGTCTCTACTAAAAATACAAAAATTAGCCAGGCATGGTGGCTCATGCCTATAGTCCCAGCTACCAGGAGGCTGAAGCAAGAGAATCACTTGAACCCGGGAGCTGGAGGTTTCAGTGAGCTGAGATTGCACCTCTGCACTACAGCCTGGGAGATAGAGCCAGACATTGTCTAAAAAAAAAAAAAATAGAACCATACTACAGCAGCATAGTCACTGTTGGTTTGAATCTCTCACATTTTGTTCTTTTAGAAGTGCTGCCTAATCATAAGTTTCATAATATGGAGTTATAATTTTAATCAGTTGGTTTGGCTTTTTAAAAAAATTATCTTCTAAAAATCTGTTTATACTGTGTGTGTACATACATACTACATATGCATATGTGGATGCGTATTTCAGGTTTCCAAAACAGCTTGATACATTTTACCTACATTGGGCCAAATTATTTTGTCTTTTTAAATTTTCTCAAAAAGGTCATATTGCAAAATTATTCTAGGTCCTTTACTATGTCTTTATGCTGACAGTCAAGCTAATAGTGATCAAGAGCATTATGCTTCTGGGGTTACAAGGTTCAGAACTTTCCCCACTGGCCGCTTCCTCCATATAAAATAAGACAGTCACATTAGAATCTTAATAGGGCCCTTTCCTGCTCAGAAGTTCAGAAAGCATTGCCTAAATTAATATTTTTAAGGGAAGAAAATGTTGACAGATGTAACCTTAGCTGATTGTTCAAAAAAATTTTTTCCTTTGGTTATAATTGTAAATACAAAAGAAGAAAGCTTGGCCTTTGTCCTCTATGACCTCATGACTTAGTGGGGAAAACAGCCATACAAACAATGACCACAGTGTCCCAAGGTATGGGTGGGGTTTTTAGAGGGTCATGAAGTGACTGGCATGGTTGGCAACTGAGGAGGTGGGTCTTAAAGAATGACCAAGAAGTTTGTCCAGGTTGAAATGTGTCTAGTGAGCTGTTGAAAATAGGGTTTTGGAGTATTTAACGGACAGAAGGTAATCAAGTCCATTAAGAGACTGGCCCAGAGACGGATCACGAGGTCAGGAGATCGAGACCATCCTGGCTAACACGGTGAAACCCTGTCTCTACTAAAAATACAAAAAATTAGCCAGGCATTGTGGTGGGCGCCTGTAGTCCCAGCTACACGGGAGGCTGAGGCAGGAGAATGGCATGAACCTGGGAGGCGGAGCTTGCAGTGAGTGAGATCGCACCACTGCACTCCAGCCTGGGTGACAGAGCAAGACTCCATCTCAAAAAAAAAAAAAAAAAAGAGACTGGCCCAGAGAGGGCAAGTAGCAGAGAAGTGTTTAGGCAGAAAGCAGCACACCACAGGAGATTGGCTTCTCGTGTTATTTTTCTCCATTCTTTTGTCCCACGTTGGGGAATGCAGCTTAATTTTCTACATTTACAAAGTATATGGACCAGGCACAGTGGCTTACCCCTGTAATCCCAACAGTTTGGGAGGCCGAGGTGGGCGGATTACCTGAGGTCAGGAGTTCGAGACCAGCCTGACCAACATGGAGAAACCCCATCTACTAAAAATACAAAATTAGCTAGGCATGGTGGCACATGCCTGTAATCCCTGCTACTCAGGAGGCTGAGGCAGGAGAATCGCTTGAACCGGGAAGCAGTGGTTGCAGTGAGCCGAGATTGCGCCATTGCACTCCAGCCTGGGCAACAAGAGTGAAATTCCGTCTCAAGAAAAAATAAAAATAAAAAATACATGAAGATATGCCTTAGCCCCAGATCACAAAAATAGCAACACTTTTTCTATCCTAGCAATTATAAATGTTTTGAGTCTGGCCCAAAGTTGAAGTAGAAAGAAATTGATGGTAAAGAGATACTTTCTTTGCAATGTGGTAATTTGTGAATGGAAGGCAGAAGGGAATTAGGCGATCTGTGCCTTCATTAAAAAAGACTCCACAAATACCACCCTTACTCATATCTAGGATTCTACAGGAGACAAAAATTCATTATCAAAATATCAAGTCTTTTTGAGTGTGCAGCAGTCAGTCATTCAGCAAAACATTTTCTGGGTGCCTTGTTGTCACTCAATTCGAGCACCAGCACCTCTTGGAAATGCTTTCTGATCTCCCATTGGGTGAGAGCCCTTCTCTTGCTTCTGTGACAGCTTCTCTATACAACAACTTTGTAATCATCAGCTATCTTCCTATGTCCCTGGTTAGGATTACGAGCCTCCCAGTGTAGGGAACATGCTTTGTTCAAAGGTGCTCAATAGATAGTTGTTGAATAACACTGAAGGCTTTATGTTATAAAGAACTATATAAATAGAATGGGAAAATCCCCATACACAATAGCAACCCCAATGCAAAATCCCTAACAAAATAGAGGTGACCTGTATAATAACCTATTGAAAATTCTAATCCAGACTTTGAGATTTCACAGATCAGTACAATTTCCAAAATACATTTCATCAACTTATGCATTTAGAAACAAGAAAAAAAATATATCTAATATAGTTTTTTTGTAAAACGCCATTTCAACTCTGAGTAATGGGGGAGGGAATCACAGGATAAAGTACAGTTCTTTAAAAGAAATTAGTTTTGTTTTATAAAAGTCACTATGTTGTCCTCAATTTTCTCTCATTGCTGCTTATTTTTCTCCACACAGCACTGCTCAGCACGCAGGCATGTGAGGGAGCTGGGCTTAAAGGAGACTCCAGCAAATGGAGAGACAGACCACAGTCCTGGGTTGGAAAGCTGAATATCATTGAATGCCAGATCTTCCAAAATAAATGAACTGGCTTAATACAATTCTGATCAAGATGCCAACAAGAAGAGAGTGTATCCAGACAAAATGATCTTTGGAAAGTATTCTTCACCTTGTGGAATAAACAGGAAAGCATGGCTAACAACGGGTTGTCGAAAACTTTCCTTACTAGGTAGTAAAACAAATTTTTAAATGCTTAAATACTAATGGTAATTAGAGTAAATAAAGTGGAACAGGCTAGAAGGTCCAGATTATGCTTTGATTTTTCTATTTAAAAAGAAAAGCATGAGTAACTCCCAAAGTGTATTGGCTTCAAAACCACAAAAGTTTATTTCTCACCTCTGCTACATGTCCATCACCTGTTATCAGGAGGCTCTGCTCACCCTGATTTCTTGGGACTCCAGAGTGAGTGATCAGCCATCTCTGATCACTCACTCATTTGATCTATAAATGGCTAGCCATCATGCCAGAGGGAAGGAGCTCAGGCTATACTGTCCAGCCGCTGTGATGATGGAAATGTTCTGCTGGAAGCTGAAACAGAGGGGTCCCATTTTCATTTGTCACATTAGCAAAGACGTACTTAACTAATATTGGTGCAAGTCCAGAATGTGGTGCAATGAGTTCTTCCTGCACTTGGCCTCATCTTTCTGTATTACCAGTTCCATATCTGCACTGTCCAGGACAGTGGCCACTAGCCACATGTGGCCATTGAACACTTGAAATGTGGTTAATGAGAATGGGGAACTAAACTTTTATATTAAATAAATGTGAATAGTTACATGTGGCTACTGGCTGCTAGATTGGACAGAGTAGCATCTGGAAGCTCTTGCATCAGCAATTAAAGGCTTGAGGCCAGATGTACAGTCAGCTTTTCACAGTCATTGCCAGAACTTGACACACAGCTTCACAAAGTCACAAGGGTCAAAAATCACTATCTTCCTCTGTCCAAAAGGAAAAGAGCTGGAAACGTTGGCCAAGAACATTAATGACTCCTACAATAGGGAAGGACTTTGTAAGCTTAAAAGCAGTGTAAGTGCGGTGGCTCACGCGTGTAATTCTAGCACTTCAGGAGGCCGAGGCGGGTGGATTGCCTGAGCTCAAGAGTTCAAGACCAGCCTGGGCATCATGGGCCTCTCTACTAAAATACAATACATTCCTGGGCATGGCGGCATGCGCCTGTAATCCCAGCTGCTCAGGAGGCTGAGATAGGAGAATTGCTTGAACCCGGGAGGCGGAGGTTGCAGCGAACTGAGATTGTGCCATTGCATTCCAGCCTGGGTGAAAGAGCAGGACTCCGTCTCAAAAAAAAAAAAAAAAAAGCAGTGTAAGCTTAAAAGCAGAAATCCTAAGGGTCCTGCATTGACTGCCTAACATTAAAATGTCCCCATGTCCAAAAAAATCACACACAAAATTAAAAGGCCAACCAATAGGGAATTATAAAGAGTTCATAAAAACTCATCTGAAGAAAAAACCTAAGCAGAAAGAAAAATGGGCAAAGAACATGAATGGCCAATCCACAGAAATATTGTACCAACTCCTATTTATGATGGAAAAGGTCATCACACTCATTAGTAAACAAAACGAAATGCAAACTGAAACAATGGGATACCTGATACAAATTTTCACTTGTCACATTAGCAAAGACATAATTAATACTTGCTCCAGGTCAAGAATGTGGTGCGATGAGTTCTTCCTGCAGGTAGCCTCATCTCTCTGTATTACCAGCCTTAAAAATGTCCATACTGGCTGGGCGTGGTGGCTTATGCCTGTAATCCTAGCACTTCAGGAGGCTGAGGCGGGTGGATCAGCTGAGGTCGCGAGTTTGAGACCAGCCTGACCAACAGAGAGAAACCCTGTCTCTACTAAAACTGCAAAATTAGTCGGGTGTGGTGGTGCATGCCTGTTAATCCCAGCTACTCAGGAGGCTGAGGCAGAAGAATCACTTGAACCCGGGAGGTGGAGGCTGTTGTGAGCTGAGATTGCGCCATTGCACTCCAGTCTGGGCAACAAGAGCGAAACTCCGTCTCAAAAAAAAAAAAAAAAAGTCCATACCATTTGCCCTAGTAATTATCTAGGAATCAATCTATTCTGGAGAAACAAATGGTAAAAGAGTGAAGACTGTCATCAAAGTATTATAATATCAGAAAACCTGAAGACAACCAAAATATTGGTTAAATTATCTACATTCATCTGGCACTTTCTGGAAGCTGACTACCTCCTTATGCAGCCTTTAAAAATGGCCTAATAATATTTAAATTTTGGGAGGGAACTTCCAATAAAATCAAGAGTTTTAAAACCACATAAGAGGGCTAATTCCCAATTATGTAAATACAAACGTGTATAGTTTTTGCATAGGATAAAAAAAGGAAATGTATTGAATGTTAACAATATGTATGGTTCACTTATTCCTTTTTGTGTCTATTTTCTAAGCATTTTACAATGATCATTATTGCTTTGAAAACAAAGGGTTTTAAGAGATGATGATAATGCTTACTTTTAATTGTACTAAAAAGGATGTTTATGATAGCAGAGTTTATTTAGGTATTACATTAACTACCACCTCTTGGATGTTTTTACCTTTATCTTTTTCCATTTATCAAAAGGTAGCTCTTTACTAATTTGGATTACAGGGAGCTGGGTTTGTTTTCCTTCCTTAGGGGAGTATCAGCATAACTAGTTTAGAGTGATGCAGGTGAACTGCTGTCAACTCCATAGGCCAACCCTAAACCTTCACTGTTATTTTATAACTTCTACTCAACAGCTTGCAACCTTTCAAGGTTAATGAGGTTGATGGGGAATGGTCCTTGCTCTCAAGAAGCTCTTAGGCGGCCAGGCGCGGTGGCTTACGCCTGTAATCCCAGCATTTTGGGAAGCTGAGGCAGGTGGATCACCTGAGGTCAAGAGTTCAAGACCAGCCTGGCCAACATGGTGAAACCCTGTCTCTACTGCAAATACAAAAAATTAGTAGCCGGGCATGGTGGCTCACGCCTGTAATCCCAACACTTTGGTAGGCCAAGGCGGGTGGATCACCTGAGGTTGGGAGTTCGAGACCAGCCTGACCAACATGGAGAAACCCCGTCTCTACTAAAAGTACAAAATTAGCCAGGGATGGTGGCATGTGCCTGTAATCCCAGCTATTTGGGAAGCTAAGGCACAAGAATCGCTTTGAACCTGGGAGACAGAGGTTGCAGTGAGCTGAGATCGCACCATTGCACTCCCGCCTGGGCAACAAGAGCGAAACTCCATCTAAAAAAAAAAAAAAAAAAAAAAAAAGCCAGGCATGGTGACAGGCACCTTGTAATCCCAGCTACTCGGAAGGCTGAGGCAGGAGAATCGCTTGAACACAGCAGAGGTTGCAGTGAGCTGAGATCACGCCATTGCACTGCAGCCTAGGCAACAAGAGTGAGACTCTATCTCAAAAAAAAGAAATACATGGTGAAGGATGTGCACATTTAACTATAATTCAGTCATTTTCCTCACCTCTTTGGGCTTCCGGGCACCTGTTTCCTCTCCTCCTATGGCTCTGACAGCACTTCCTTCACCTGCCTCTTAACTCTCGGCTCTTGACCCTGTGTCTGTTTTCCTAATCTTGGAATGATCCCATCATCCCTGAGAAGACATCTGGGTGCCCTGGCCAGGGGAGACAGCCGATGGGCAGGGCATCCCTGTGTGTGCATCACGAACACACTGTAGAGTCTGCAAAGTTCTGTGAGGGCAGAGCAGTAAGGGCAGCTGACTCAGGGAAGGCTTCTTGGACCGGGTGGCATTTGAAGGATGGCAGTGGGGGTGGTGGAGGGAGGACAATCCAGGCGGAGGGAACAGCATATGCAAGGCAAGCCAGGCATTTCACTGATCAATTCCATGTTGAGTCACTGTCTTGGAGTCTATGCCACACAATGCCTGGGATATAGTAAGTGCTCAATAAATGTAAACTGAGTATAGTAGATGATGTTACTGCTCGGCCATGTTTTACAGAATAGAGAGCATCAGGCTGTAAAGGGCCTTCCTGCTTGCTGCTCACCCTGAGGATTGAGTTTTTCTTTTAGGCAGAAGTGGGCAGTAGAGAAGGCTCAAAGCCAGGGAATGTGAGTGGATTTGACTCACCAAGGACACTGCTTCCTAAGCCAGGAGGGAAATATTGGTGCCCTGCCTGGAAGTTAGTTTCAGGGGCCATTTCTGCAGCTGACAGAAGGATCTGGAGCCCAGTTGGGTAGAATAAGTTAGGTTTTGGCATTTCTTCTTAGAATCCCGGAAGGAATTTTAGCAATCAGCCAGTCCTGCTTCTAAGGGTCAGAGAAGATTCTGGATACCCCTCACATCAAGAGCTCATGCAGCAGAGGAAAGATGAGGTCTCAAGGTGCCCCCCTGCACCCCAAGTGTGCCCTAGTCCAGCCAGGGTCCTCAGCACTCCACAGGCAGGGCTGGCTGTGTCTCCAAGCAGGGGCCTCTCTGCTTTTGCTCACAGAAACATATTTTGGGATCAGTGAAGAAGCAAAATAAGTTCACAGCACCTTCTTCCCCTTCAAAGTGATAATTATTCATGGGTTTAAAAAAAACCAGCAGGTTGTGAACAGGAAGTAACTGTGAATCCTGCCCCATTTCCAGACAACATGGACAATGAAGTCAAGGCTCACAGATGAAAATACAGAAATGTTCCCCCTTTTAGACTGGTTCTAAACTGCTCCATACTGACACACATAATCACCACCCAGGTGCCAGGTACTGTGCCAAGCACTGGGCGAGGCATGACACAATCTTTTTTAAATTAAAAACCTGGAGGACCTCTACAAGGTAGAAAAACTGAGGCTTAGAGAAATTAACCTGTCCAGAGTCATGGGGCTAAAAGAGCAACAGAGGTTGGTGCCCAGCTCAGCTGTTTTGAATTCCAAAGCCTGGCTCTTAATAATCTTTGATAACTTCCACATGATATTCGTACCATCTGTATTCATTGCTCATGGCTGCTGTGCTAGCGCCCACAAACTTGGTGGCTTAAAACAGCAGAAATTTATTCTGTAACAGTTCTGGAGGCCAGAAGGCCAAAATCCAGGCATCAGCAGGGCTGTGGGCCCTCCAGAGGCTCTGGGAGGGATTCTGCTCCTTGCCTCTTCTGATGGCTGCTGATGCTCCTTGGCTTATGGCTGCACCACTCAAATCCCTGCCTCTGTGGTCACATTACCCTCTCTTTATGTGTCAAATCTGCCTCTGATCCATCTTATAGATATGTGTGATTGCATTAAGGGTCCACCTAGCTAACCCAGAATAACCCCCCGTCTCCAGATCCTGTTGTTCTTTTTGTTGTTGTTGTTAGTTTTTTTTTTTGGAGACAGGGTCTCACTCTGTCACCCAGGCTGGAGTGTAGTGGCATGATCTGGGCTCACGGCAACCTCTGCCTCCTTGGCTCAAGCCATCCTCCTGCCTCAGCCTCCTGAGTAGTTGAGACTATAGATACATGCCACCATGCCCGACTAATTTTTGTATTTTTTAGTAGAGACAGGATTTCATCATATTGCCTAGGCTGGTCTCAAATTACTGGACTGAAGCAATCTGCCTGCCTCAGCCTCCCAAAGTGCTAGGATTACAGGCGTGAGCCACCACGCCCAGCCTCCAGATCCTTAATTACATCTTCAAAGACCCTTTTTCTAATGAGGTAACATTTACAGCAGGGGTCCCAACGCCCAGACTGCAGACCATTACCAGTTCATGGCCTGTTAGGAACCACAGCAGGAGGCGAGCGCCGGGTGAGTGGGCATTACCACCTGAGCTCTACCTTCCGTCAGATCAGTGGCATTAGATTCTCATAGAAGCGGGAACCCTGTTGTGAATGGCGCATGAGGGGGATCTAGGTTGCGCACCCCTTATGAGAATCTGAAGCCTGATGATCTAAGTTGGAACAGTTTCATCCTGAGACCCTCTTCCCCCGACTTGTATGAAACCAGTCACTGGTGCCAAAAAAGTTTGAGGACCACTGATGTACAGGGATTGGAATATAGATATCATTTAAGGGGGCATTTTTCAGCCTACCATGCCATATTTGTCCATTCCTTAATTTATTCCTACACAGACCCTAACTATGTGTGTATGGGCATTATTTAGGAGCTACAGAAATCAGGAGAGAAATAGACACAGTCCCTGCTCCCAGGGACCTCACGGTCACTCCTGTGACCTCTCATAGTTTCCCAGGTAATCCGGTGATAGACAACAGGAGTAAGAGATGGTAAGGATAGTCACAAGGACAATAGCTGTCACTAACCAGCAGCACTGTTCTGACACTTACAATGTATGTATTGACTGACTCTCACCACAGCCTTATCCACACCTGTAAGTGGGCTGCACAGTCTGTACTTTTCACTTCTCTGCAGGAGCACATGGGACAGGTGGTCAAGGGGGGCAAGGAGGAGGGTGGTCACGAAAGGCTTCCTGTAGGAAGGGCCACTTCCACAACACAAGGACAGGAATTAGAGAAAGTGGAATTGGGTGGGGGTAGGATTGAGGTCTCACACCCACTAAGCAAAGGGAGGCAGGAGGGAGCCTGGATGCTCCCAGACTAGGGTTAAGGAGAGGCAGGAGAGTGTGAAGACACTGCACAATGCCAGCTCAGGCAATGGTGGTCATTGAGTTTTCAGCAGGGGAGGGACCCGATCAAACTTGTTTCTTCCTAGAGAAGGGGCCGCAGCCCCAACTGTCCCTTCCATGTATATTTCCCAGTATATTTCCAGCCTGCCCAGGCTGCTGCAGCTGTTGGAAATCCCCTGGAGAATCAGAGGTCACCTGGAGGAAGCGGAGGACAGAAGGGAGGCTCCCCGCCTTCCCGCTCTATCCATGGGGGACCTCTTGCTTTCCTGGAGCAACCCCCTTCACCCTGAGGTTCCCAGCCCTGCAGCCGGCCCTGACATGGGTATTCTCTTGCTGCTTCTGCTCAGGGCTGCACTTTGAGCTCTTGGATCAAGGTGTTGGGAGCCCTAGTGGTCCCAGGTCCACTTCCAAGGACCCAAGGACTCCATAAATTGCACCATCTCTGAGGGACCTTTGGATAGGCACTCAGCAGCCCTTCTAGAGCCTGGGACCTCAATGTAGATCACACTGGGCCATGACTGCCCCCATCAAGTTCAGCAAGTGGCTGCACCCCTTTCACTGTCTCCCTAGCATACCCGACACAACATAGGTGCTCAACAAAAACGTGACAACCCCAGAAAGAATGCCTGTGATGTGCTTTGCTGGCCCCAGCAGCACAGCGGTGAGCAAGAGACCCAGTGCCACTGGTGGGGGAGGCAGTGTCCTTCAAACCATCGCCCACCAGAGACAAAACTGCAGAGACCTGGGCAAGGAGAGTTGGGTTAGGGAAAGCTCTCCTGGGGGATTTTTGAATTTGTGATGATCCTGTCTTTGACAAGAACTGGCTAATCTGGCTGCGGGATTCTGTCTTGGTTCACTTGGGATTTGTTCATGCTCATGTCTGAGGTCCCCGCCTCTGCCAGCTGAAGTGGGTGAGTCTTCCAGCTCCCCTGTCCCCAGTTAGGGGACATTCAATGCCAGGCTGAGCGCGGAGAGCCATTTCTGCAGCCCCCACCAGGGGGCAGCCTCAGCTCCTGGCCATCTCTTTTCTGTGCTGAGCCCCTTGGGTGAAGAAAATGGCACGAGCTGACCTGGGACGAACTAATATCGGGGTTCCAGGGGCAGGCAGCAACCCCCAGCTTCCACTCCCTACCTCCTTGCCAGGGGGCTGGCTGGATCTCCAGCAGCCAGTCTCTCCCTGCCAGCTGCTTGTCCTTATTCTCCACTTCTACCTCCATTTTGCAGGGTAGGTCGGGGGAAAGCAGCATTGCTTAGATTCGCTCTCATCTTCAGTTGCCCTAAAAGGAAGGTACTATTATCCCCACGGTACAGGCGAGGAAACCGGCTAAAATATGTTAGTATCCTGCTGAGCGGCATCCAGCTAGCAGAGACGCTCCCACTCAGCCGAATACCCCCACTCCACTCCCACGGCCTCCTCTTTCCCGCTTTCCCACATTTCAGACTCCTCAATCCTCAGAACCACAGGTCTGTCTTCCCAAGAGGTGTTGTCTTTCGTGGCTCTCAGAGGAACTGAAGGGTCAAAGGAGAGTAGCTAAAAGCCAAGTTCATCCCAGGAGCCGGGGCTGGAAAGAAGAAGGCCCCGCCCACTGTCAGAAGGCAAATGGCAGTCCCTGAGCAGGATATATTCCCTGCGCAGGATATATTCTGGGTTGAGCAGGAAGACCACGGAAGTACAAACCGAGGCCCAGCTAGGGGAGGCCATGCAGTTCACCCCGGACTCCCTGTCTGCGCCACCACATTGCTCCCGGCTCCTCACATAATGGGCGGGCCCATCCCCTCTGGGTGGGGCTTCCTCTGGGCCCACTCTTGGCTGGAGATCAGAGACTTGAAGGTAATTAGACATATCTTGCCCTACAGGGCTTCCCAGCATGGTAGGGGAAATGGGCTTCCCACTAGAGAATTAAGAACTAACTGGGCACCTGGAAGAAGGGCCTAGAACTCAGAATAGAAGACAAGATGGCGTGCCATCAGAGAAGCCTTCCCGGAGGAGGAAACCTCTGTGCTGAGCATGACAGCATAGGTGGGAGTAGACTCAGCCAAGGCCTTTTTTTGGGTTGGGGCCAGTCGTTGCCACAAAGACCTGATGTGCCGAGCAAGAAGGTGGAGAGGAGAGCCCGGCCGGGTCCTGCAGGGCCCCGAGGCTGGGCTGGGAAGTTAGCACAAGCTGGGGTGGAGGCTCCGCTGAGCACTAATGGGAGGAGGCCAGGGTCCTGACCTAGAGCCTGCGGCCAGCGGGACAGAGATTCTGTCCTGGACTCTCTGAGCTTGGGGCATGCGGGCTGCCAGGGAGGTGTGATGGTGGGAACCCAGGGAAAGGGAGGAAGCCTCTTCCAGGCGTGGGGTAGCCCTGGGCCCTGAACAGGTAGGCCTCTGGAAGCGCCTCGCTTTTCCTCCCTCCGGCCTCAGCCTGGTTTTCTCCTCATCTCCCCGTCGCAGGGTCCCGGGTCCAGGCTGGGGTTCAGTTGCCTGCTCCTCCTCTCTGTGCCCTCCCCCGCCCGATGGTCCCACAAGTGCTGTCTTGCAGGAGAGCGCCGGGAGACCGCAGCGCCGAGGTGAAGAGCGGAGTCCAGAGCCCTCCAGAGATGGGAGCGAATCCCGGCCCTGCCTCTCGCCAGCTGTGTGGCCTAGAGTGAGTCCGACCTCTCTGGGCCTCAGCTTCCTCCGGGATGAAGGCAGTCATGGAAAGCGCCAATGCAGGAGGCCCCCAGGACATCCTGAGCGCTCGGGAGACGCCAGGCGTGGCAGTGGGCACGGGCAGCGGAGAGGGGCGCGACCCCGCGGAATCCTCCGGCAGGGCGGGGCCTTCGGGTGGCTCCGGGTGTCCAGGGGAAGGGGTGGGCTCGGGGACGTGGAGGGAAACTGAGGCCGCGGAGGACGCGGCCGTTGGCAGCGCGCTGCGCCTGCCGGCCCCGCGTGGGCGGCCCCACTCGGGAGGACGCGGGCTCCTTTTGTCTGCAGCGTCCCCGCCGCCGCCGCCGCCGCCTCCCCCTTTCCCTCCCACTTTCGCCGCGGCCCCCGTCCCTCCCCTCCCCTCCCCCTATTGCCCCTCCCCCTTCCCCTCCCCCCTTCTCCTTCCCTCCCCTCCCCTCCCTTCGCCTCCCGAGCGGCGGGGGCTGCGGCGCCGCTGCTGACACGGATCGGCCGCGGCCGCCACCGGGCGGAGGCTGCGCGGCGCAGACCCAGACGGGCGGCCCCGGAGGGCGCGCGGCGATGGCGGCGGCAGGCGGGCGGCAGGCGCGGCGGGCGAGGGGTCCGGGCTGAGCTGCGGGCCGGCCCGGATGGCGGGCGGCGCGGGCTGGGCGGGCGCCCCCGCGGCTCTGCTGCGCTCCGTGCGCCGCCTGCGCGAGGTGTTCGAGGTGTGCGGCCGCGACCCCGACGGCTTCCTGCGCGTGGAGCGCGTCGCGGCTCTGGGACTGCGCTTCGGCCAGGGCGAGGAGGTAAGCTGGGCCGACCCCAGTCCCGGCCCGGGGACCCCAGCCCAGCCCCGCCGCCCCTCCCCCAGCTCCCCCGCCGGGTCACCCGGGTGGCCCGAGGCGGTGGCCTCCCTCCCAATCCCCTCCCTCCGCCGGAGCCCAGGACCTCGGCCCCCCGGGTATCCCTGGCCCAGCCGGGCCCTCGCTTTCCCCCCCGGCGCCCGTGCCCCGAGCGTCACGCGTCACGCCTGGGGTGGCTTCTGCGCCCACCTTCCTTCCTCGGCCGTGCAGGTCCTTCTGAGCGGTCTGCATATCCACCCTTGTCTGGGGGAGAGAGCTGCCAGAATCCGGCCCCAGGCTCCCCACCCAACCCCCCGCTGCGGAGACCAAGATGCAAGGGTCTGTGTACGCCCTGCTGGGCCGGGCCAGGGGGTGAAAGGGACCGGTAGGGGTGCTCTGCAGCCTTGGCTCCTCGGCTGCACCCACCCTGCCTAGACACGGAAGGAGGTGTCTGCTGGGGCCACCGTGTATTCCCGGGCCAGTGCCGGGTGACCTCTCATTCAGGCTCTGCTGGGCAGCCAGGCTGGCAGCTGGCTGTGTTGGTTGCAGCAGGCCAGGCAAAGCCAGGCTCGGGGAGTGGTGGCTGAGCAGAAGGCTTTCATGTGGCGGGGCCGCATCTATTTGGGGAAAGCAGGACTTAGTAGATTGTTAACAGGGCTGGAAGCCGAGGGTCGGTGCCGCCAGTAGGGTGGACGGAGTCATATCACTAAACGCGCACTACACCAGTGTCCTCTGGTGCCACCGGCATGGGGACTGGGGACTGTGTCTTAAGGGGAGGACAAGACACCCACCTGGCTGAAAGGGTCAGGGGTTTCCCCTGGAGACAAAAGCCCTGAGAAGTGGGTTTCCAAGGCCATCTAAGGCCTCAGGCCTAAGTCCCCCTGCATGGGGGACCTGGGGCCATGGGCCTCAAATGGGCACTGGCTGGCATTGTGTTCCCAGAACAGGTCAGACCAGGCATTTCAGAACATGAGAGAAGCCGGGTGACGGCCAGGTTGGGCCCGTGCCTCTGTGTCACCAGAGAGTGGGAGGTGATTGAGAATCATCTCTCCACCCGCACCTGGGCATGGGCCGGGACCTGTGAGTCGCTGAGAGCTGTGGGCAGAAGAGAGTGAGGCAGCTTCAGGCCTTGAGAACTCAGGTACCCACCCCAGGAAACACCACTGCAGTGCCTGTGAGATCCCAGACTGCCCCCTCTGCGGGGCTTTGCTGAGGGACACTGCCTGCTGCCACCACGACCCTTCTTCCCCAAAGGCCAGCCAAGCCCTTGCCTTTTCCCAGTGGCTCCCATCTGGGGCAGGCTGAGCAGACTCCTGGCATGGGGATAGTCCTGCTCCTTCCTCTCAGGACACAGACTGCAGGTCGGGTAAAGAAGCCACCAGCTCTGGGTGAAACCTGGAGTCCCCGAACCCAGAGCCTCAGTAGTGGGAAGGGCCTCCCAACAACCTCTGGCAGGGGCCACCAGCCTCAGCCACGTGCCCAGCAAGCCTCACCCACTTCTCCCCCAGCTGGACAGTTCTTGCCATTAGAACCTTCTCCCTCATACACTCTAGAGACAGACTTGCTTGTCACTTAGTCATCACCATTCTGCACAGGGACTCACATAAGTCTCTCTTCTTTGGGGGAGCCTTTAAACATTTGAAAATAGCACTCCTGCCCCTTCTCTCCTTACTCCCATTTTCCCTTCTCCAGGCCAAATACCCCAGTTCCTGGAGCCCTAGGCCATTTCCATATGACCCAGTAGCCAGACCTCTGGCTTCTGGCCCTGGAGCTGCCATCGACTAATTCTGCGACTCAGTTTTCCTAGCAATAACATGAAAGGGCTGGACAAGCAGACCGCCCCCCCCGCCCCCGCAGGACTGTATTAGCCCCAAGACCTCACACATATGCACACAGCTTAGGGTGGGGCTGCCTTTGAATGGGGCACTGCACTCTGCTCATATTAAGTTTCTGGTCACCAAACCCTCCAGGGATCTGCTTTAGAAACCTCTGCCAAGCCAGGGATTCTCCACCCTTCGGGGAGGGTCAGTGATTTTTTTCTTTTAAAAACATACTCTGAGATTACTACAGAAGCAGTGGATATGCACTGCAGAAAACTGGAAATAGGGACAAGCAAAATAAAAAGTATTGTGTCCTATCTCTCAGGCAGCGCCTCAATGACATTTCTGTCAGAACTTTCCAGAGCTGTTTCCATGCTTATATGTCAATTTTCTCCAGAAAATGAGATCATACTGTGCATAGTGTTTTGTAACCTGATTTTTTTTTTTTTTGCCGGTAAATGATCATCACTTTTCTGCTTCAATAAATTTTCATCTCGTTTAATATTTAGACCTTTTTCAGATTTCCCTATTTGACCCCAAAATGTCCATTTTTGCTTTTTCCTCTCCAGGACTGTGCAGTGTATGTGGTTGTTGTCACCTTTTAGTCTCTCTTAGTGTAACACAATTCCTTTTTCTTTTCTTTTTTTTTTTTTTTCTTTTAACAATCCTGGCTTGTGGAAGCATTCGGGCCTGTTGTCTGTGTCAGAATTTCTGGAATCTAAGCCTGTTTCTTGGCTCTTATTCCCATTTAATTTCGTCTTGTTCATTTCATCGCATTGTATCTGTCAAGAAAGAGAATCTAGCATCCTACCTCTGTCACTCTCAGCTGTGCTGCTGCCTGCGGGCTGGAGAAGCAGTGCTTGGTGTGTCTGAATCCACAAGGCTGGTTAAACATTGCAAGGCAGGACCATGGACAGGGCCCCGAGGCACTTGTAGGGGTGATTTTCTGCTTACACTGTATTGACTGAGACCCGTGGAAATATATTTTGCATCTCTACTCACTACCCATCTTATCCCCTGATGCATTACAAAATCGGAGTGTTGTTTTCCAGCGGTGGGGTGGGGGGAGGGCTCCCTTACGAAATGCAGTGTACTCTGACAGTTTCTATTTTATTTGTTTTAAAATCAGGCAGTGACATTGATTCCCCAGCCAATTGTGCTCTGGGATGGATAATGATCATTCATTAGATATGGAGTTCAGTGAACTTAGAGCTGATTGTCCACAGTTTACCACCTGCCCCCAGAATACCAGGGATACCAGGATCAAATGCTTTGCAAAAACCAAAATATGCTAGGTCGTAAAGTATGAAATAAATATCCATGAGGCCATAATGAAATATATATATGTATAAATTATTGAACAGATGATAATAAATAAACAGGAAAATCTCTCGTATAGAAGAAACCCGAATAACATATGTTGATAATTGCCCCATTGAGGAAGTGAAGCGTAACCTCCCACCGTGTAAGCATGAGATGTTCATAGTGGCTTCCTTATAATGGGTAGAGTTTGGAAAGTGAGGGGAACAGCAACTGTGTAGTGGAGAAACCCAACAAACAGTGTCTCAGAAGGTGATCAAGGACAACATCGATAGTGACAGGTTGTGATGATGGCATATACCCTTGGTGTGATGTGGTGAGAATAGGACTTTTCCTCTGTGGTCTTCCTCCCAAACCAGTAATCCCAGTCTAGTCCTGAGAAAAACACCGGACAAATCCCAACCGAGAGGCATTCTACATAACACCTGATTAGGACCTCTCAAAACTGTCAAGGTCATCCAAAACAAGGAAATTTTGAGACACCGTCAGAGCCAAGTGGAGACTAAGGAGGCAGCTGACTAAATGCAGTGTGGTGTCCTGGATGGGACCCTAGAACCAAGAAGAGGACATTAGGTAAAAACTAAGGAAGTCTGGATCAAGTATGAATGTTACTTAATAATATTATTTATGGATTAGGTTAGTCCCTGATAGTTCCCTACTTTGTTGACCTAGGTATCACAGCAGAAAAGAGGAGACAATGGGCAGGGCATGGTGGCTCATGCCTGTAATCCTAACACTTTGGGAGGCTGAGGTGGGAGGATCACTGGAGCTCAGGAGTTCGAGACCAGCCTGGGCAACATGGTGAGACCCCCATCTCTACAAAAAATACAAAAATTAGCCCGGTGTAGTGGCGTGCACCTGTAATCCCAGCTAGTTGGGAGGCTGAGGCAGGAGAATCGCTTGAACCTGGGAGGCGGAGGTTGCAGTGAGCTGAGATTACATCGCTGCACTCCAGCCTGGGTGACAGAGTGAGACCCTGCCACAAAAAAAAAAAAAAAAAGAAAGAAAGAAAAGAAAAGAAATAAATGCAGATTTTTGAGGGATGGGGCACACCACTGTCCTGACCCTGAAAGTCTACAATGCCAGGGAGCAGGACTCTGATAAGTATGTAACACCATGGCTCAACACCCTGACCCTGTGTTGCCTTCTGATGTATTGCATTGTCTCCCTAACCTCTTTAGGCCTCTATTTACTCATCCATCAAATGGGGCTGATCAGAGTCCCCATTCCATAGGGTTATTGTGGGGTTTGGGTGAGTTAATACATACAAAGGGCTTAGTCCAGTATCTGCACAGAGTAGGCATAATATCAGAATTGCTGGTGCTCTCCTTGTCATTATTATTATTTTCTAAACACTTGCAAGCATCTTTGAGAGGCTGTTCTAGGCTGGGGATTTGCTAGGAATTGAGGTCAAGATCTGGCACCGGCCTCTGTGTACTCAACTCACCCTCCTTAACCAGCTGTGGTGTTCCTGCCCCTCTTACGTCCCCTCAGCAGTCAGAATGGCAGACATTGAAAGCAGCCAGAGATGTCCTGGGCCACACTTCCCTGTGACATGGTCCTCTTCCCTTTCCAGTTTGAAGACCGTCCTTCTTGCTAGAAAAATAGAAATAAGAATCACCAAGTAGGCCTCTGCCATGCATTAACAAAGCACCATCTCCTCTGGACAGCGGGCCTGTCCTGCCTGCTTGGAAATGAAATGATGGTCCCCACTGGGCTCCCTGAGTCCTCAGGTCCCCTCTGAGCTAATGCCTGCTATGGGGGAGTTGCTAGTGCCACTTGGCTTAAGCCTGGTTCTTTGAAATGGCAAAGGGGTTGGGGTGCTAGGATGGGCTGAGACCGGCCAGGAGCCAGCCCTGGGGCTGGGATCGATGTCTTCTGAGATACGTGGGCTTCCAGGAACAGGAGCACCTGGAACTAAAGGTCCTCTGCTCAGGAGTGGCGATTGGATAACGGGGAAGAAACAACTGTATCCCCACAGCGGTGGCCTTAGGAAGGGGTGAAGGGGAAGGTAGGGCCAGATCAGTGGTTCCCTGTAGGCAGTGAGACCTAGGCAGCCAAGAGTGGATGTGTGTGAGAGAACTGGGGATGGGCAGCAGGATTGGAGGCAGGAGGCCTCCTCGGGACTGTGGCACATGGTAAGAGAGGAAGAGCATCCTAACTTGGGCAGTGGTGGGGGGTGCAGAATTGACAGGGGCCTGGAAGGCCGGCAAAGCCCCAACGAGCCACTCCCAAAAGGTGATAGTTAAAGGTGCTCTTTTGAGACCAGGCAACCTCTATGTACCCCACCCTTATGCGGCTACCATGCGGAGTGACAAGGCTGGCACATCAGAAGGAAGGCCCAGGTGCCCTGAGCCTGGCAGAAAAGGCGGGAGTGCCTGGGACCTGAGGTGGAAGCAGGACAGGAGTGGGTCCAGAGAGATGTTCTCTTTCCTGTGCTTCTGGGAAACTGTGCTCCTGAGGTTGGAGGTCATCAAGGAAGTGGGGCCAAGGCTGGGGTCCCTTGGGGCCTGGGGATGGGCATGTGGCACCACACTCTGCATTGAGGCAGGAGGACGAGTCCTAGCTGGGGCACCCTCTGGCCTCTCGTGCCCACCAGTTTGGCTGTGCTGGGAGGAGGCCAGACGCAGAAAGTCTGCTGGGACTCATCCATCTTATTAGACATGCCCCTGCCTTTTTTTTTTTTTTTTAATTGAAACAGGCTCTCGCTTTGTAGCTTAGGCTGGAGTTCAGGGGTGCATCATGGCTCACTGCAGCCTCGAGCTCTTGGGCTCAAACCATCCTCCTGCCCCAGCCTCCCAAGTAGCTGGCACTGCAAGTATATGCCACCATGCTCAGCTAATTTTTTGTCAGACATTCTTTTTTTTTGAGACGGAGTCTCACTCTGTCACCCAGGCTGGAGTGCAGTGGCTTGTTGCAACCTCCAACTCCGGGGTTCAAGGGATTCTCTCACCTCAGCCTCCTGAGTAGCTGGGATTACAGCCATGTGCCACCACGCCCGGCTAATTTTTTGTATTTTTAGTAGAGACAGGGTTTTGCCATGTTGGCCAGGCTGGTCTTTTAACTCCTGACCTCTGGTGATCCACCGCCTGAGCCTCCCAAGGTGCTGGGATTACAGGCGTGAGCCACCACAGCTGGCCTGTCAGACACTCTTGACGAAGCCTGAATCCATTTGGCAAAACCTTGCTGAGTTCCAGCGTCATTCCCAAGACACTGGAGTACTAGAGAATGAGGAAGTGCCAGCGTTGAGAGGCCATGCTATGGGGGGTGGGGGGTGTGATCCCTGCGTCCATTGGTGAGACCTGAATGGGGGACGTGTAGACCTGAGTAGGGGGGAAGAATCAGCCCTTCCCATCAGCAAGATGTGCCCTCCAAGGGATATCAGTGGGTAGAGAACCTTGAACCATCCACAAGCTTCCCTTAGGGGCATCCAGCCCATGAAGTGTGACGTTCTCCCTGTACAGGTGGGTCACGAGGCTGGACAGGCAGCGTGGCTTTCAGACCCGGCCCTGACTCTGAGGCTTAGGAGCCTTCCCTAGCACCGGGAAGAAAACCAAAGAGGAAAAGAAGAAGAAAGGACTGGACAGAGGGAGGAGAGGCTGAGCCAGAAGATTCCTGTGTGCCGCCTGGGCTGGTGGGCGGGGAGTAGGGAGCCCAGAAACCTGGGAACGGGGGCGATGGCTACAAAGCCACCCCTTTTTCCTTCAGCAGGGCCTCCACTGCCTGAGAAGGTTGGCACTGGGCAACACTGCCTTGGAGGGCAGTGCATTGCTAGGGTGGGCAGCAGGCTCCTGGACAATGGTGCCCCGGCCTGGGCAACCTTCTGCCAGCAGGAATAGGGGTGTTCACAGGTCCACATGGTGGAGGGGGTTCTGCCTCAGCCCTGGAGTGTAGGGCGGAGGGCTCCTTCCCTTCCTGTTGCAGCACCCCTTTGGCCCACTGAGCAGTCATCCCCACCCCAGCCCTGAGCAGTGCCACCAGGAACAGTGCAGAAGGGGAACCTGACAGCTGGCTGAGATTGACCCTTAGAGCTGAGTCACACCAACCTGGGCGGGATGGAGGGGAAATGCCCACTGGCCTGGAAATGGCATATGGCTTGCCCAAGTCACTGCTGTCCTCCTAGCCCCAAGTTATTGGGTAAATGCCCTGAAATTTTTATACAGTTGATTTTATGGAAGTATCCCTTACATTTACCCTTAACACGGGTCCAGATTTAAAAATTTTTTATTCCTAGGCCAGGTGTGGTGGCTCAACCCTGTAATCCCAGCACTTTGGGAGGCCGAGGTGGGCAGATTGCTTGAGGTCAGGAGTTTGAGACCATCCTGGCCAACATGGTGAAACCCTGTCTCTACTAAAAATACAAAAATTAGCCGGGTGTGGTGGCATGCGCCTGTAGTCCCAGCTACTTGGGAGGCTGAGATAGGAGAATTGCTTAAACCCGGGAGGCGGAGGTTGCAATGAGCTGAGATTGAACCACTGCACCCCAGCCTGGGTAACAGAGCGAGACTCAGTCTCAAAAAATAAAAATAAATAAATAAATAAATACAAATAAAAAATTTTTATTCCTAGGCCCAGCGCAGTGGCTCAAGCCTGTAATCCTAGCACTTTGGGAGGCTGAGGCAGGCAGATCACCTGAGGTCAGGAGTTCAAGACCACCCTGGCCAACATGGTGAAACTCATCTCTATTAAAAATACAAGAATTAGCCAGGCATGATGATGCACGCCTGTAATCTCAGCTACTCAGGAGGCTGAGGCAGGAGAATCGCTTAAACCCAGGAGGAGGAGGTTGCAGTGAGCCGAGATTGCGCCACTGCACTCCAGCCTAGGCGACAGAGTGAGATTCCATCTCAAAAAAAAGCCATTTTATTCCATTAACATCTTGGGTACCTACTGTGTGCCAACCCTGCCCTGGGCACTGGGAAACAGGAAACAACAGGGACCTGGGCTTGCATTCTGATGGGGGTCACAGAAAAGAGGCAAAGGAATGGAAACAACTGTCAGGTGCAGGTAAGTGGCAGAAAGAAACATTAGTGCCAAAACAAAAGTCAGTGTACTTAGAACAATGTCATAGATGGCTATTGAGGTGGAGCCCAGAATGAAGTGGGGGCTGCACCTTGCATATGTCTCGGAAATGTGGTCCAGGCAGAGGCAGGAGCCTGCCCAGGGGCTTAGAGGCACAGTGAGCCCGAAGACAAGGGTGGGGCCAGTTCCTGTGGCCTTCCCTGCAGGGGCTTTGGCTTTCTTGGAATGAGATGGAAGCCCCCAAAGGGTTCTGAGCAGAGGAGGTACAGGATCAGACTTAGGTTTAATGGGGACCACGCTGGCTGCTGTGTGGCTCCTCGGAGAGGCAGAAGGGGCCGGGGAGAGGCAGGGAGACCAGCACCAAGGCTAGTTCTTCACCCAGGTGATGGGCGCTGGAGGCCAGGAGCAGAGGAGAAGCCGTGGAGCAGTGGCTGGATCTTGAAAATGGAGCCGATTGGCAGTGGGAGTGAGCAAGAGGAGACTTTGGAGACAGGCTGCCGTTGCTGGGTGGGGAGGCAGAGAGGAAGAGGGCTGGGTGAGGACTCGGGAGCTCCATGTTGGCCTGTGAGACCTGAGTGCAGCTGTGGAGCCAGTGGCGCTGGACAGGTCCGGGGACCACGCTTCAGCCCCGCTCCGCCTGGCACATCCTGGGCTCTTTCTCCCCTTCCTTCTACCCTGGCCTGGGGGTCTCATCTCATTGCCCACAACAAAGGAGTTTACAGAAGCTGACCCAAGTGTGGCCTGGGCCCCTTTAAAAGCAAGGCTTGGCCGGGAGCGGTGGCTCACGCCTGTAATCCCAACACTCTGGGAGGCCAAGGCAGGCAGATCACGAGGTCAGGAGACCGAGGCCATCCTGGCTAACACGGGTGAAACCCCGTCTCTACTAAAGATACAAAAACAAAATTAGCCAGGCATGGTGGTGGGCGACTGTAGTCCCAGTTACTCGGGAGGCTGAGCTGGGAGAATGGCGTGAACCTGGGAGGTGGAGCTTGCAGTGAGCCGAGATCGCGCCACTGTACTCCAGCATGGGTGACAGAGCGAGACTCCGTCTAATAAAAACAAAACAAAACAAAACAAAACAAAAGCCACGCTTGCCCCAGCATCTTCAGATTCTTGGAGACTCCCCCAGGGGCCATAGCTTAGGGTCACCAATTCCCTGCAACCTGTCACCCCTGAGGTCACTGCTGAGGACCCATTGTCCATAGCTTCTGTGCCCTTGAGGGCAGGATGAGCAGAGCAGCCCAGAATCCTTATAGGTTTCTATAACGACCCATGACCCAAGACGGGGAGCAGGCTCCATGTAGCCGTAGCCCAGATTCCAGCTGTGAGGACCTCTGGCTTCCCTGGAGACCAAGGCCTTGAGTCCAACACACATTGCAGTTGCTGTGGCTCAGGGCTTACAGGCGCAAAACCCAGAGAAGATTGCCAGCTTCCTCCAAAGTGTGTGCTGATGACACATGGGCCTGCAGTGGGCACTGTCCCCAGGCAGATCCCAGTCTAAGGCCAGCACCTGGACAGGATAGACAAAGGATTGATTTGAACCAAAACAAAAACAAGAAGGGGAGTAGAGGTCATTCAGTGAGACTCCCATTCAGTGCCTGCATCACTCAGTAGCCAAGAGACAGGGACACACTGCCTCCCAAGGCAAGCCCGTTCTCACCTGGCAGGGCTCTGGCTGAGTTCTTGTTCATATAACGAGCTGAAGTCTATCTCCTAGAGTTCCATCTGCTCACACTTCCTCCACCCATTCATCCAACCATCTGCCTGCCCATTCACCTAAGCATCCACTTACCCATCCATCTACCCATCCATCATCCCTTCCGTCCATATATACCCAACCATGTACCTCCTGATCCATCCGTCCAGTGAACCGCCCATCCCACCGTCCATCCACCCATCCATTCATTAGCCACGCACCCCTTAGTCCACCCATCTGTTCATCTACCCTTCTGCCCACTTCCCTAGCCTCCCCATCTGTCCATCCATCCATCCATCTATCCATCCATTCATCCATCTATCCATCCATCCACCATCTACCACTTCCTGAGTATCAGTCATGCAAAAGTCCTAAGCACAGACCCAGGGATGGGGACTGGTATTTTCAGGGAGTGACAAGTGTCTCCATGTGGTGAAAGGACAGGAAGGGCAGGGAGACTGAGAACTCAGGCTGGAACAGGGACCAGATGGTGACTTTCGGGAGGGCTCAGGAGCTGGGAGGGTCTGAGTAGCTCAGATGAGTTTTGGATGAGCAACACCTCAGTGCAATGATTCCTGCCCTCTATGGAATCAACTCTTTTTTATGATTTCTCACTTCCCACACAGGCCATTGGGTCTGGCAAGAGCTGGGACCTTGCTGAAAAATGTGAAGGCTCAGATTATTTTATTTTTATTTATTTATTTATTTATTATTTATTTATTTATTTTTGAGATGGAGTCTTGCTTTGTCGCCCAGGCTGGCATACAGTGGCGCAATCTCGACTCACTGCAAACTCTGCCTCCCAGGTTCCAACAATTCTTCTGCCTCAGCCTCCCGAGTAGCTGGGACTACAGGAGTGCACCACCACACCCAGCTAATTTTTTGTATTTTTAGTAGAAACGGGGTTTCACCATGTTGGCCAGGATGGTCTCGATCTCCTGACCTTGTAATCCACCCATCTCAGCCTCCCAAAGTGCTGGGGTTACAGGCATGAGCCACCGTGCCCAGCCCTGCCTTTGTATTTCTTAATCCCTTTCATCATCACGGCAACCAGGAGGATCCATGAGGTGAAGTGACTTGTCCAGGGTCTTGAGTAACTGGAGGAGCTGGGATTTGAACCCAGGTCTGTCAGGTTCTAAAGCTGCCTTTTTAGCTTCCTGCTGTGGGGGTCCCATGTTCTTAGAAGGTCAGAGGAGGGAGAGAGTGACCTGATTTGAGTTCCAGAAATCTAACATTGGAGAAATCTGAAATTTGAGACTTCCTCTGGCTGGGGAATTTGAGTCTGGGGTGGTCTCGGTTGGGAAATGTGCAGATCAGAAGTAGGTCTGGGCTTTGCAGGATGGGCGGTCAGGGGCCCTCTCATGGGCACTGCATCCCAGCACTGGGCAGGGAGGGAGGCTGCCAGCGAACTGTGCCCGGAATTATGCATCTGCGCCACTTCCTGTTCAAATGGTGATTCCATGGCCCCAGGAGGTGCGCATTTCTCTGACTGCTCCGATTTCCTGCCAGGCACTCATAGGTAATCCTCTGCAGGCCCAGGCTGTGTGGGGCTGAGTCTTCTTTGTCTCCAGTTGGCCGCCCCGCCAGCCCCTGGACCACACACTCCTTTTCCTGCATCCTCCTCAGCCTGCACTGCAGATCCTCCCCAGTCAGAGGCCCTGCAGCCCCAGCTGGCCTTGGCCCCATCCTGCTCTCCTGCCCCTTCCCCACTTCCACTTTTCTACAGCACCTCAGATCAGGCCAGGCCATCTCTCAGGTTCTCTCCCTGCCCTACGGAAGTGACTGGGAGCTGGGCCCTAGTGTCAGGCACATCTGGTTTGAGACCCAGCTCTGCAACTTACTTGCTGCGTGACTCTGAGAAGTTACTTAACCTCTTTATGCCTCAGTCTCCTCATGTGTATAGTGGGGATAATATTAGCAATGCATGTTAAACCCTCAAAATGACACGTGACATAGTAAGTGTCACATATGTTTGTTAAAATGATCATTACCACCAACTCTAGGTTTTCTGAGTCAGCTGTCTGATCTACTCTTTTACAGATTTTTTTGAGGTCAGATTCTGTGTCATGTTTGGGGCCAGAGGGTATACAGGTGAGTAAGACAGGATTCCTTCCCTGCGGTGGGGGCAGGGGACTGACGTGGAAACCTTGGTCAGACCTGCGGGAAGGGTGCCGGCTTGTGCAGGTGTGGCTCAGGCATGAAGACAGGAGAGTCGCTCTGCCTGGGAGATGAGAAAGCCTTTCTGGAGTGGGACTTCAGAAGTGGATGGCGGGGCTGAGTTTGGAACAGGGTCTGCCAGGGTGGAGGGAAGGACAGGTATGCCAAAGGTGAGACCTACCTGTGCAGAGGCCCACCTGCAGGGATGGAGGGGCTGACCAGGCAGGCTGGAGGCAGGATGTGGCAGGGCTTGATTTTATCCCAAAGGTGTCGGGATAAAGTGTTGAAGAGGTTTAAGCAGAGGGCCACACAGCTCTATTGCCTTTAGACAAACCCACCTAGAAGTAGCGTGGGTTGGGGAGAAGGGGCTGAGGTGGGAGGCTTCTGTCCCAGTTCAGGGGCAAGGAGAGGGGACCCTGAGGATGGAGAGAAGGAGAGGGTCAGAGGGAGGCTCCCAGGCGGTCTGGAGGCGTTCACGTGGGTCCTCCATGATTCCCACCTCCATGACTGGGTGCTGGAGCCCTGAGCCCAGCACAGGTGGCACTCATAGGCCTGCCAAGCTCATGCGGCCTCGGGGCCTGCCCTTGCTCTCAGGAATCATTTGAAGGGCAGCTGATCTTTTTTTTTTTTTTTTTTTTTGAGACGGAGTCTCGCTCTGTCACCCAGGCTGGAGTGCAGTGGCGTGATCTCGGCTCACTGCTCACTGCAGCCTCTACCTCCCTGGTTCAAGCGATTCTCCTGCCTCTGCCTCCCAAGTAGCTGGGACTACAGGCATTTGCGCCACCACGCCCAGCTAATTTTTTTGTATTTTTAGTAGAGACGGGGTTTCACCATGTTGGCAAGGCTGGTCTGGAACTCCTGACCTCGGGCGATCCGCCATCCTCAGCCTCTCAAAGTGCTGGGATGACAGGCGTGAGCCACCGCACCCAGCCTGCTCTTTATTTTAAAAGCAAAAAAATTATCAAATATTGTTCTTGATATAGAAATTTAAAATACTTTATACTTAGTTTTTCTTAGTTTTCTTTATACTTAGTTTTACTTTTATAGTAGGAAAAAGAAAGCTAACTAGCACTGAATTGAATTTCTGTACCTTAAAACCCACATCTGGTTATGATTGCCTAGTGTGAGCTATCGTGACCCTTTTTCACCTCGAAGTATTTACTGTGCCTGAATCTGTTCTAGAGATGGTGGTGTCTCCTCCCTCTCCCACCCCTGCCTCATCCCAGGCACCGACTGGCCCTCACACCAGTCACTATTAGTGTCTGCACTAATAGTGCAGACACTCTGCTCTGCCCAGCCCAGCTCACTGAGCCCAGCCCACCTGGCAGGGCACCTGGGCCAGCTGGTCAACCCCTGGGCTCAGCTCCTGCTCTGGTGCGAGCAGGGTGGAGCCCAGGGGCACTTTGCTCCCCAGATGATGCCCTCCAGAGGGCGGAAGGGGGGATGTCTGGAGCCAGGCTCACTGCAGAAAGCCTGGAGGAGGAGTCCTGGGTACCCTGAGCTGAGCTGCACCTCCCTCAGTACCACTGACTGTCCCTTGGGCTCTGCTCCCAGCCCAGGCGCTCAGCTGCCAGCCAGAGGAGTGGCCTCTGGTGTGGGCATCTCACAACCCCTGACCCCCAGGGGGCACGTCCTAGACACTGCGTGGGTGGAATCCAGGGCCTGTCTGCTCACTTGTCTGGCCAGAGGCACTGGCTTTGGGCTTCTGGTCACCTTTTCTAAAAATGGTCGTGTCTCCTCCTTCTCTCTCCCTTGCCTCAAAGCAAGCCTTGCTCCAGGCATGAGGGTGCTGTTTCTGCACGACCCCATCAGCACTATTATTTTAATATATTTGTTTCTGCCAGTTTGATAGGTGTGTAATGGTATTTCACGTCTTGTTTACACTTGCAGTTTTAATTGCGCATGAGACTTTGCATTTTTTCCGTGTTGCTATTTACTCTTGGTATTTCTTTCTGCATAAACTGTCCTATCGATCTTTTCTGAGCATTTATCAAGGGGAATTTTTGTTTTGCCCTTTATTTTAAAGTCAGGTCTATGTATTTCAGCACTGTTTGTCATGCCATTTTTTCTTGCTCTGTTGCTTTCCTCTTTCTCTCTGTTAATCATATCTTATTGCTCAAAAGTTTTCCTATGTGTGAATAGGTTTTCTTTCAATTATATCACATCTGCTTTGTTTCTGATTATATTTATCACTTCTTTAGTAGTTAGACACTTATTTTCCATCTCTAACAAGAATAAATAAGCCATTTTGTTTATAACCCCCAGTTAACTCACCAACTGTTTAGTGTTTTGACACGTTTGTTTTTTTGTTTCACTTGATTTTTTTTTTTTTTTTTTTTTTTTTTTTTTTGAGACAAGGCTTCGCTCAGTCACCCAGGCTGGAGTACAGTGGTGTGATCTTGGCTCACTGCAGCCTCGACTTCCTGGGCTCAAGTGACCCTCAGCCTCTTGAATAGCTGGGACTAACAGGTGTGTGCCACTACGTCCAGCTAATTTATTTTTATTTTTTGTAGAAATGAGAATGAGGGTCTCACTATGTTACTCAAGCTTGTCTTGAACTCCTGGGATCAAGCAATCCTCCTGCCTCAGCCTCCCAAAGTGCTGGGATTACAGGCATGAGCCATCGTGGCTGGCTTTCACTCTACCTCTTATCTGTCTGTCTGTCTTATCTATCCATCTATCATCTAACTCCATTTCTGTTGTTGTGTTTTGCTTGAACCATTTTCAGTAGATGGAAGACATCTTGACCTTTCTCCCATAAATACCTGACAGTTTCCTGCCCAAATGCAGTGCCATGATCACCCAGGGATTTCACATTAATTCAGCAATGTCATCTAATATTCAGCTCATAATCAGATTTCCCCAGTTGTCATAACATTGATGTTTCTGAGGAGTCCGGGCCAGTTGTCCTATAGACTGTCCCATCACCTGAATGTGTCTGTTTCCTCGAGGTTAGATACACAGTAAGCGTTTTTTGGCAAGGACAGGTGGTGATGTGTCCTCAGAGCATCTCATGAGGGGCCGCATGATGTTCATTTGTTCTATTTTGGGGATGCTGAGTTCAATCACTTGGTTAAGGTGGTGTCTACCTCATCTATTCAACATAATGGTACTTTTCCCCTTATAATTAATAGGTAATCTGTGGGACCATACCTTGGGACAGTGTAAACATTTGGTTCACATAATAGTTTTAGCATCCACTGATGCCCCTTGCCTGAGTAAATTACACTGGTGGTTGCCAAATGGTGATTTTTTTCTAATTCTCTCATTCTTTCCACAGATAGAGCATTGTTCTGTTAAAAAAAAAAAATTCTTTCCTTCCACCCCCCTTTTCTGAGTATCACTATGAACTCGTGGCTCCTTACCTCCCCAGCCTGTCATACCTCGTTACCTTCATTCTTTTTAATGCTCAACAGTTTTTTGTTTTGTTTTTAATGCAACATTATAACATTTTGAGCATTATGACTTGGAATAATATATTTTTAATTGAAACAAGCCAATCATTATTACCTTTTAAAAATCCTTCTGATAGTCTTCATTATTTATGGATTTTGAAGAATGTAACACATTTTTCAGGGTCTGTAACTGGTATTGCATTCAGTCTATTAGATTAGAGAGTGCTGCCATCTTTACATACTATATTTAGTCCTCCCAATAGGAGCAAAATATTAACATTAAAAATAGATGTTTTACAATTGGACTAAATAAATGTTTAATATTTAATGTGTTTTATTACTGCTGAGAATTAAGTACTTTTTCTCCATTGATTTTTTTCCTAGCTGCATGTCACTAGCATATAGGAATATAATTGATTTTTTGTAAATGTTTTCTCTAATCTCACCACTGGTATGAATTCACTTATCATTTCTAGTAGTTTTCTGGTTGATGACTTTGCATTTCCTAGGTAAGCCATCCCATCCAGTTCAAAAGTCATTGTTTTGTGTCTTCTTTTAAGTTCAATTCCTTTTTCTTCTGAGATGGGAGCCGCCAGCATTTCTAGAGCTAAGCGGGGTAGGCACAGGAGACATCGCCCCAACTGACACGCGCTGCAACACTGGCCACAGGCCCAGCTGTGAGTCAAGGAGAACAGCTGGGGCAGGGGCGGTGGTCTTACAGACAGGGTCCCAAAGGAAGTGGTGAATGCCGAAGAGGTCGAGGCTGGTGTTGGCACAAGAGGTGGCCTAACAGAGAGGGAAGGGGGCCAGCAAGAGGTCATCAGGCCTCCTGCTATGGTTCAGAGGAGGACTCCAGCCTCATGGCAGAAAAAGCAAGTCGCAGGCAGCAGAGCCGGGATGATGGACCAGGTGAAACATGCACACAGACGACCGCAGAGTTGATCCGGGCAGCCAGACGCAGCTAGCTGGGCTGAGGCTGTTCCCTGGCCCGTGTGTGGTCTTGGATGGTGGTGGAGCCAGTCGGGATAAGGGTTGGTAAGGGATGGTGGAGGCAGGACCCCATCATCCTTTCTTTATAATTTTTTACAGTGGAGAGACAGTAGCTTCCTACCATTAAGTACCTTGTCAGTACTTACATTTAGGTCAATATTCTTTTGCATATTGATAAAGACCACCCCCTCTCCGCTCCGTTCTCCTTTTGTTAGAGTTTTATTCAAGACCAGATGGTAAATTGTATCGAATGTCTTCCCAGCATCTATTAAATGTTTCAACGATGCTTGCTATTTTCCCAGTTGATGTAAAGAATTATGCTTGGAATGGGTGAGTCTCCACTTGGCCAGGCCTGGTCAGGTGCCCGTCCTCAGGGGCAGTCCACCCAAATCACAGAGAATGGGGGAGGAGCAGCTCCCCAAAGGAAAATCAGGGTGCACTTACCAGGTGAGGGGCAGCTCAACGTTGGGTAGAAAGAAACTACAGATGTGCAGGAAAACTTAGCCTTTTAGCCCAAGCACTCTTGGTTCCCACCCTGCACTCAAGGAGCAGGGAGGAGCATTTATTTCTGTGGTTCTCCTGGCATGACGACGATGCTGGGTTTCTGCAGCCCTCTGCCTCCAACACAGGGTGTTGTACTGGTACACAGTACTGGGTTTATAGTGCGTAACAGGGGCACAGTGTTGCTTAACCGACTGAGTGAGTGAACAAATAGAGTGCAAGAGGACCAGCCCGGAACCCAGGAGCCCCAGCTCCTCCTGAGCCCTGCCCCCAAAATCTTGTGATTTGGAAGCAAGTTCCTCTCTGCTTCTTGAGGCTGCTAGATGGTTTGGGAGGCAGGAGGGCTTTGTGATCAAGGACTCAGGGTCTGAACAGGTCAGAGGTCAACTCCCAGATTTCCAGCTTGCCGGCTCTGTGACCTGGGACGGGCCTCTTTACTTCCTGGTGCTTCACCTGCGAAATTGGGATGCAATACTGTTCCCCTGAGAGGGTTCTCATGATGCTAATGAAAGAAGGAGGGTGAAGCAATTAGCACAGCCCTTGTGCATCCTAAGCCCTTTACCCAGAGGAGTTATTAGGGTGCACTCTGTGGCTTTGGGGATATTTAGAAGAGGAAGTTCTGCGCTGGTTATAGATTATTTGGGGCTCTTGGGGGGATAGGGATAAGTATCCAAGTCCATAAGTCACTGGGATTGTGCGCTTGCTGCTGCCATCACGTGGTCCCAGGATGACGATGATGATGATGATGATGATGATGATGATGATGATGATGATGGAGAAACATACCTGCACCTGCAGCTGCAGATACAGGGGTAAATTGAAAAGGTGGTATTGCATAGTAGAAAATAGTGCAAGCTGGGCTGGGTGTGGTGGCTCACGTCTGTAATCCCAGCACTTTGGGAGGCTGAGGTGGGCGGATCACTTGAGGCTAGGAGTTGGAGACCATCCTGGCCAACATGGTGAAATCCTGTCTCTACTAAAAATACAGAAATTGGCCAGGCATGGTGGTGCGCACCTGTAATCCCAGCACCGCACTGAGGGGGCTGAAGGGGGCGGGGGCATGGTATCACACCCTTGGAGGGGCTGTGACTGCTGTGGGCTGAGTCTGCCTGGGAAGGGGTGATGGCACAGCCCTTCTGTTTCCACTGTTGCTGCTGGAAATATTCCCACTGCCACCACCTAACCACCCTTCTGCCAGCCTCAGAGGGCATGTGCCAGCTTCAAGACCAGGGCCCTGGTTGAAGACCAGCTCCTGCCACTTCCTTCCTGGGTGAGGTCCACCAGCTGCCCAATCTGGATTCCCCTCTCAGGGTCTCATCATCAGAATCTCCAGGGGAGGCCCTGGAAAATGCAGCTTCCAGGGTCCCACCCTGGTGAGCAGGCTCTGCAGATCTGTGTTGAGATGACAGGATGAGAATCCCTCCCATCTTTCCGCTCTGGATGGCACACAGTTTAATGGAGGATGCATAGGCCCTGGATCAGAATGCCAGGCTCAAACCTCACTTTCCAGGCCGGGCACGGTGGCTCACGCCTGTAATCCCAGCACTTTGGGAGGCCGAGGCAGGTGCATCACAAGGTCAGGAGATAGAGACCATCCTGGCTAACATGGTGAAACCCCGTCTTTACTAAAAATACAAAAAAATTAGCCAGGCGTGATGGCGGGCGCCTGTAGTCCCAGCTACTCAGGAGGCTGAGGCAGGAGAATGGCGTGAACCTGGGAGGCAGAGGTTGCAGTGAGCCAAGATCGCGCCACTGCACTCCAGCCTGGGCGACAGAGCGCGATTCCATCTCAAAAACAAACAAACAAACAAAACAACCTCGCTTTCCTCTCTTCTAGCCCAGAGATCCCAGCTAAGTCCCTGACTCTCTGGAGCTTTGGTTTTCTGGTTTATTAAGTGAGGCCAGTAACTTCCCTCCAAGGGCTGGCATGAGGATAAACCAGGGGAAGGGTGTGTAGGTGCCACACGCCTGAGTCCTTTCTGATACCCAGGACTCTGTTACACTGGTCCTCCACCCCAGGCCTCTGAGCTACTTTCTTTTGAGAAAGAGGTTTAAATGATAAATAAAGGCCTCAATCATGGATGAGGCCTCTTGCCTCCTGCTGTGCTTGCTGGAAAAGAACTTTGCCTCTGCAAAGAGAGTCTACCAAATGAGTAGACTCAAGACCTCCCCTGTGGCCCTTGGCCCTGCCATATGGGCCCTAAGGAATTTGCTGAGCTGCCCGGGGGTGCCTCCCATGAGGACAGCTACTCAGACTGCAGGGCATCCTTCTGAGGAGAAAGCGCAGTTGCAGCAGAGAGGAAGCGAGGGCTAGAAAGCCTGAGACATAGACAGCCCCTCTGGCCATCGTCCTTGCCTCAGTCGGGGCTCTAGGAGGGCCGCAGCCAGGCTGGGTAGGACCGAGCATCTCATGAGGGGCATGTGATGTTCATTTGTTCTATCTGGAGATGCTGAGTTCAATCACCTGGGGAGCAGCTTGGTCCTGGGAGGACCCAGGGAGATCCCACCAGAATTTCTCCTCCCCAGTCGAGTGCATCAGTGCTGGCAGCTGCACCCACGAGCTGCAGGCAGGGGTGTAGAACAAGTGAACCTAGACAGTTCATCCTCTAGGGGTGACCGCGCACACCACCACCCTCCTCTCACACAGATGCCGGTTTTGCCGTGGAAATGGCCCATTTAATGTCCTGTGCAAGGGAGAAAAGCTCTAGATCTCCAGAGCAGGGGCCCCACCCCGTGTCCAGCAAACAGAGGGAGGAAAGGGTATTCTGATCCAGCAGTTGGTCAAGCAATGTGGAAATGCAGCCTGCTCCCCCTTCACTTTAGTCCAGGAAAGCCTCCGGGTAAAAATGCTGACTCCAGGCTAACCTGTCTCAAACTTAACGGATTTCAGAAACCTTTCTACATGTAACACATTGACACTCTCTAAGAAATGCCATCCTGGTGATCTTGGGTGAAGGACTCAACCTCTCTGGGTCCCACTTGCTTCATCAGTGAAACTGGAACCTTAATCCCCGTCCTGCCCTGTCCCATCACAGGGACCACGGATAGGAAGGGGTGGGGCCAGCTTAATCTCTGCTGCCCACAGAGCCTGGGAGCTCCTCTTGTCCCCAGCCCCTGGCTAGGCCTGGCCCAGGAAATGTACGTGAGCACCAATGAGTCCCAGGGAGCAGGCAGACACCAGGCGCAGATAGGTTTCAGGTCCTCTGCCAGGGCTGCAGGCTGCACCTCCCCTGGGATCCAAGTGGGGTTTCCGTGATGGAGAGATTGACCAGTGGGCAGTGAGGTGAGGAGCAGTACCTGCCCCATTTCACAGGCAAAAAAACTGAGGCTCAGAGAGGTTGGGGTCTGCCAGGGCCTCATGGTACATTTGAAATTCCATTATGGGATTCCCAGAACAAGTCGCCCTTCTCACTTGCCATCTTGTGTTGTACTGACAGCAACAACAGTGGAATTTCTGGCTGGAGCCACTGTATTTTGCTTTGTTTCTGTAGCTAAACCTCAATTTACTGAAAGGCCATAAGGTGTCCTGGTTAACTCATTTTTTGGGGAATGGAGGGAGGACTGGCGGGAGCTTTTCAGTTTGAGTCTAGTTGAAGTGTCAGGCCTGGGGGCTGGGCCTGTTTCGGATGGGGCGGGATAGATGGGTTAGAGGAGGCAGGGTCCAGGGACCATAGCTCAGAGTGGCCCAACTCCTGCAGGCCAGCACCCGCCTTTGATGAGCAGACATTCCCATGTAACCTTAAATAATGGGTCTGAAGCCAACCAAAGCCCACAGCGAGCAGCACCTTTCAAACTACGCTGAGAGCCAGAGATGTCAACAGAAGGCCTCACACGGAGGGCACGGAGGGAGCTGTCCTTCCGTGGGCCCCCCGAGAAGAGAATGTCTTCCCTCTTCCGCACCCCCCCGCCCCATATTTAGCCTCCCCCTGCCCCCCAGCCACTGAGAACAGCTGGTGGTTCCTCAGACCCTTCGGGCACCTCTAGGGCCTGGCCATGGCTACTCTTTCCCTCCTCCCTCCCTTTTGCTCACACCAAAGCCCCGCTTCTTGAATTCCCATTCCCCACACCTGCTGTGTCAGTTCTTCCACCTGCAGTCCAGCATAACCCCCTCCTCCTCCAAGCCCCTTCCACATCTCCCAAGCCCTCCGGGCTGTCTTTCTCCTCTGGGCCCCAAAACTGCAAGGATTTGGGGTAGCACCTTCGAGGGGGTTACATTGTGATGGATTCTGTCTTATCTTCCCCTACAGTGCTATCAGCAGTTTTTCAAAAGAGTAAAAAGAGTTTTATTGAGTTTTTTTCCCCGAAGTTTAAAAATGATCCAGTTCATTTTTTAAATTCAGCCAGTTAAAAATTGCTGGAAGAAGAAATGCAACGACCGGCGGTCCCAGCTCATGAGGTTCACGGGTGTCCGCAGCTTCCTGACCAGCGTCCAGGCATGCTCTGCCTATGAAAGCCTCATTTATCCCGAGCCTGCTCTGTGTCAGCTGCCAGGCTGTCTTGGTATGCCATCCCCTCTCAGTCCTAACACACGATGAGGCAATGCTTTTGCTCAGGGAGGTTGAGTCATCCACCACTGGTCACACAGCTGGGAAATGGAGGAGGTGGGATTCCAGCTGTGGGATGTCTGCCTCCAGAGCCTGGGAGCCACACTACCCCGCCTCTGGGCGTGTGGCAGTATTAACAGTCACCTACATACTTTTATGCTATTCCCCAGGCTATTTTTATTTCACTCAAAAATAACTCCAGGACATCTGTTCCTTCCCTGGGAGCTTCCTGGGAGCCTCTCTGTCTCCCCACAGGCCAGTCTGGCTGAAGAGCTGTGGAAACATTTGCGAAAGGAACGGACAGATGGGCGGATGCATGCAGAGGCCAGTCCACTTCAGAGACCACCCAGGCTTCTGTCACTTTCGCTCCTATTCAGACCCCAAACAAAGCCCTTGTGGGTGGCCGGAGGGATTCTGTCAGCCCAGACTCAGGCTGTGAATGAGGGGCCACCTGATGACACTCAGACGGATGGAGGTGTTGGCGGTCCCATAAAGGAAGATGTCTCCAGCTGTGGCGGCTGGGAGAGCGCTTCCCAGGAGGCGGTGGCCTGGGTACCATGTCACTGGGCCATGGTGCTGGCCAGCCCTCTGGATGTCTAGCCACCCTGGCCAGAGGCGCTCCAAAGCCGCACAGGCCCTCTCCACCTTCCCTCCCATCACCACCTTTTATCCCAGCGGGTCCCTGAGGCCGGGTCCTTCATCGGGTAGGGGCCCTCCGGCCTTGAGAACCAGGAACCAACGCAAAATGACTTACATGCTGAGGCAAATGTATTCTTCCTTATAACACAAGGGTCCAAGGTAGGGCAGCTCCAGGGCTGGTTCCTCAGGGGCTCGGAGGCCTCAGCTAGGACCCAATCCCCTTCCACTGGGCTTCCCGACATTGATCCAAGGTGGTGTCCATTCTCCAGCAGGGGAAGCAGGGAGGGGATAGCTTCCTATGGATGGGCCCCGCCTCCAAAGACAGCCTCTTCTAGAGCCCCCTGCAGATGTCTTCTCATGGCTTATTGGCCAGAGATATATAACATGCCTTTGCCTGAACCAATCACTGGCAAGGGGAATGAGCTCCCCGGGACTGGCTTGGTCCAGTCAGAACTCATGCTCCAGGTTGAGCGGCCCCAGGCTCCTGGTCAGATAGGAGGTGGGCACCTCAGGCCCAGGGGGCGCTCTACGTGGACAGAAAAGAGGGGAGGGGCAGGATAGTGGTGACTCCGTTCTTGCCATTATTCCTTGACTTTATAGAAAAGGGGAAGTAAAAGGCTCGGAAGAGAGGTTTCGTAATTCCCCAGGGCCACACCCACTCCAAGGTCCCCAAGCCATTTACTTGTTCCGTGGTGAAGCTCCAGTGAGTGGAGGCATTTTTCTCCCAGTCCTCTGACCCCGTCTGCTTCTCCATTCTGGTTTTCTTCTCTTCCTCCCCCCAACCCCATGGCCACCCCAAACATGTCTGAAAGCATTACGATCATACAGACTTCAGAGCTGGAAGAGACATTCAGTATTAATGTTATCCAATGCTGTCATTTTCCAGATGGGGAAACTGAGGCCGAGAGAGGGGAAGGAGCTCAGCGAGATCACTCAGTAAAGCAGTTGGTGATGGAGCTGGGACTGGATGGAGGGCCCAGGAAGCGCAGCATCCCCGAGATTCTCAGAGGGTCTCAGGGACCACCCTACTTTCTCACCTCAGCCCCCCTGTGGACGGTTTCGCAGCCTCCCAGTTGGCTGGTGGCCCCTCTGCCTGTCCCTCCCCAGGGGAAGGCTCACCCTCAGGCCCCCTTTATGCATCTTTGCACCTGGCACTTCCATGGCACTCTGCAGCCTCTAATGTCCTTGACTTATAGTCTGATCTGATCATCACAGCGGTCCTGTGAGCTGGTCGGAAGTGCATTATAGATACAGAAACTGAGGCCCAGAGAGGCAACAGGGCTTGCCCGAGGTCACGCAGTGGTACCTTATCGAAGCCCAGGCAGAGCCCACTTTCTCGGCATGCGACCTGTGCAGTCACTCAGGGATTAGTGCTCTGAGGTTGCCTTCTTGAAATTTGTGGTAATTTTCCCCTTTGCCCTGGGCCCCACTAATTACGGAGCTGATCCTGAGCCCGGGGCTCCTGACTCCTCCAGAATTCTTTCCACAACCACATGCTGTTCCCCCTCTACCAGTGGCCTACCCAGGGCAAGTCTGACTGATTCCGTGGGACAGCCCTTCACATGGAGGGGAGCGGGCTTAGGGATTGGGAGCAAGACAGTGGGATGTTTTGACCTGGGCCCAGGGTGCAGGAACTGGAACGACCCGCTTTGGAAATGTCTCCCTCATCCCTTGTCTCAGACCGGTGTTGCTGAAGTTCTTGCCTGGCTCCTTTCCCATCCCGGCCTCAGAATTAATGGAGAGGGCCAGTGGCGGCCTGTGCCCTTTGTCCCACCGGCCGGCCGGGGGGTGGCGGCTCCAGAATACAGGGGCCTGTTGTGTGCCCTGACGTCAGGCAGCTGGACTGCCGGGAGTGAGGATAAACAAGCAGCTGGAGCATCTCGCCTGAAGCCCCAGGAGAGGGCCAGAGCCCCTGCAGCAGCAGGAGAAGGGGCCAGTCTGAAGAGGGACAGAGCTAGGGGGAGTTGGATTCCAACCCTGCCTGCTGTGCGGTGAGCCCAGCACAGCAGCAGGGTCCACTGCTGTAAGAGGGGAATGACTGGTGGTTTGGCTACTTCACGGGGCTGCTGGGAGTGATGCACTTGAGTGCTTCGAAGGCTGCCTGACACCAGCCAGCTCTGCCGCTGTCAGCACTTGCCCCTGTTCTTCCTATCGCCCATATTCAGGATAAAGCACATACAGGCCCTTTGCCTGGCTCATAAGCCCTTCTCTTTCAGGCTTGTTCCCTCTCTCTTTGGCCCCATCTCTTGATGATGCCCCCTGCCCATATTCCTTCCGTCCACCCCAGACCCCCTGCCTTTGCCAGCATTGCCCCCTCTCCCTCTCCTGTTCCCTCTTGCTGCCCTTCACGTCCTTCCCCACTGTCCCCCTCACCTGGCCACCTCCCAGCAGAAAACCCTGCAACTGGTCCTGGGATTTACGATGCCTCCAGTACCCCAGTGTCCTCACAGGTGTCCCCTGAGTGTAAGGCCTCCAGAGTGGCCACCCCTGAGCAAGGATCTGGCCCCAGCACCTGCCTCACCTCCTCCAGAGGGTCCCCTCCCCAGAAGCACTGCCAGGGCAATCTAGGCTCTACATGGGGACAAAAGGCACTTCCCGGCCTGCTGCAGGGAGTCTCCAGGTGCCCAGACCTGCCACTGTCTTTGTAGGCCCCTCTGGCCCCACAGGCACTGTCCTTTCCCCTCTTTTCCTGTCTGTCTTCTATTGTGGCTGCTTTTTTATGCTGGGGAGTTTCAACTTCACCCCACTCCAAGCCAAGCCCTGAAACCCCTTATGTGGATATAGACGATGTCAGGTGCCCAGCCAAGCCCAGGTTACTGCCTGGGGTAGCAGGAATTGCCACTCCGATGCCCATGGGGGCCAGAAAGGAGTGCAGCCTTGAGATTTGGGGGTTCCCATAGACAACTGGGGAGCAGAACATATTCCCTTTCTAAAGAGTGTGCTTGAATTCAGCTGTCACTCATTGTTGCTGTGGGGGAATATGGGACCTGTATTGCCAGATCTGATTTTTCAAGAAAAGCCAGGGGCTGGGCATGGCGGCCATGCCTGTAATCCCAACACTTTGGGAAGTCAAGGCAGGAGGATCACTTGAGGCCAGGAGTTCAAGACCAATCTGGGCAACATAATGAGACCCCATCTCTACAAAAAATTAGCCAGGTGTAGTGGTGTATGCCTGTACTCCCAGCTACTTGGGAGGCTGAGTTGGGAGGATCCCTTCAACCTGGGAGGTTAAGGCTGCTGTGAGCTATGATCATGCCACTGCACTCCAGCCTGGGTGACAGTGAGACCCTGTCTATAACAAAAATAAAAATAGGCTAGGCGCAGTGGCTCACGCCTGTAATCCCAGCACTTTGGGAGGACAAGGCGGGCGGATCACCTGAGGTCAGGAGTTCGAGACCAGCCTGGCCAACATGGTGAAACCTCATCTCTACTAAAAATACAAAAATTAGCTGGGCGTGGTGGCAGGCGCCTGTAATCCCAGCTACTCAGGAGGCTGAGGCAGGAGAATCGCTTGAACCCGGGAGGCGGAGGTTGCAGTGAGCCGAGATCGCACCATTGTACTCCAGCCTGGGAGACAAGAGTGAGACTTCGTCTCAAAAAAAAAAAAATAAAATAAATAAAATAAAAATAAAAATTTAAAGCCAGATATCCAACTTCGTATGTGCTGTTCCCTTGATTTTTTTTTTTTTTTTAAGACAGGGTCTCACTGTGTCACTCAGGCTGGAGTGCAGTGGCACAATCACAGTTCACTGCAGCCTTGACTTCCTGGGCTCAGGTGATTCTCCTGCCTCAGCCTCCCAAGTAGCTGGGACTACAGGCGTGCACCACCACACCTGGCTAATTTTGTTCATTTTTTGTAGAGACAGGGTTTTGCCATGTTGCCCAGGCTGGTCTCGAACTCCTGAGCTCAAGTGATCCTCCTGCCTTGACCCACTCCCAAAGTGCTGGGGTTACAGGTGTGAGCTACCGTGCCCAGCCAGTTCCCTTGATTTTTAAAGAAAAATTTTAAAAAATTGTTTTTACTTTACATACAGTAAAATTCACTTTTTGGGGGTGGGGGAAGAAGTGTCACTATTTACATAGACTCCTGCGACTCCCACTGCCATCAGGGACAGAACCGCTCATCCCCCAGATTCTCTCCGGCTGCTCCTTTGTGTTCAGTCCCTCCTCCTCACTCTTGGCATCCACTGATCTGGCTTTGTCACTATGGTTTTGCCTTTTGCACATAAATGGAATCATACAGTTTGTAACCTTTGGGAGTGGTTTCTTTCCCGTAGCATAATGCATCTGAGATTCATCTGTGTTGTTGTGTGTCGATCATTTGTTCTTTTTTATTACGGAACACTTGCTTATCCATTCACTTGTTGAGAGACACTGGGGATGTTTCTAGGTTTGGGTGATTATGTGTAATGCTGCTGTGGACATTTTTGTGCAGTTTTGTGTGTGTGTGTGTGTGTGTGTGAATGTAGGTTTTCATTTCTCTAAGATAAGGAAGGATAAGGAAGTTCCCTTACATTTCTACTTTGTTGAGAGTTTTTTTTGTTTTGTTTTGTTTTTTTTTTTTTTTTTGGTATCATGAATGGATGTTAAATTTTGCCACTTGATTTCTCTGCATCTTTTGATAGGTTTTTCTTCTTTGGTCATGTTTAGATTACATCCATTAGTTTTCAAATGTTGGGCCAGCTTTGCTGAATAAACCCCATTCGGCTGCTGGTCTTGTTATATTATTCATATATATCTCCTAGATTCGATTTGCTAATATTTTGCCGAGGCCCATTGCATCTGTGTTCATGAGGGATATTGGTTTGTAGTTTTCTTTTTTTTTTTTTTTGAGACTGAGTCTCACTCTATCGCCCAGGCTGGAGTGCAGTGGCGCGATCTCGGCTCACTGCAAGCTCTGCCTCCCGGGTTCATTCCATTCTCCTGCCTCAGCCTCCCGAGTAGCTGGGACTACAGGTGCCCACCACCATGCCCGGCTAATTTTTTGTATTTTTAGTCGAGACGGGGTTTCACCATGTTAGCCAGGATGGTCTCGATCTCCCGATCTCATGATCCGCCCACCTCGGCCTCCCAAAGTGCTGGGATTACAGGCATGAGCCACCGCGCCCAGCAGGTTTGTAGTTTTCTTATGTTGCTTTTGTTTGGTTTGGGTAACGGTATCATTGCCAGCCCCATAAAATGAGTTGGGAAATGTCTCTTCTATTCTCTGGAAGAGGTAGTGTAGAATTTATGTATATTTTCCTTAAATACTTAGTGAAATTATTTGGGCCTGAGGTTTTCCTTTTTGGAAGGATATAAATTCTGAAATTAATTTATTTAATCACTCAAGGGCTGTTCAGATTATCTGTTTCTTCTTGCATGAGTTTTGGTAGTTTGTGTTTTTCAAAGAATTGGTCCATTAGTTCATCTAAGTTGTAGAAATTATGTGTGTAGAAGTGTTCCTAGTGTTCCCTTATTAGCCTTTTAGAGGATGTAAGACTGTAATGATATCTCTGTTTTCTTTTTTTTCAAGACAAGGTCACACTCTCACCCAGACTGGAGTGCAGTGATTAATCAAGGCTCACTGCAGCCTTGACCTCTCTGGCTCAAGCGATCCTCCCACCTCACCCAACCCCAGTAGCTGGGACCAGAGGCATGTGCCACCATGCTTGGCTAATTTTTTTATCTTTTGTAGAGATGGGGTCTTGCTATGTTGACCAGGCTGATCTTGAATGCCTGGTCTCAAGCAATCCTCCCACTTTGGCCTCCCAAAGTGCTGGGATTACAGGTGTGAGCCACTGTGCCCAGCCTCATTTTTTATATTGGTAATTTGTATTCTCTCTCTCTCTCTCTCTCTCTCTCTCTGTCATTCTAGTTAGAGATGCATCAGTTTTGTTAATCTTTTCCAAGAAAAACCAGATTTGGGTTTTGTTGATTTTTCTCTACCAGTCTCGTTTTTAATTTTATTAATTTCTGCTCTTATCTTTATTGTTTCTTTCCTCCCTTTTGCTTTCGGCTTGAATTTTATGGTATTGTATTTTCATTTTCATTTAATTTAAATTATTTTTATTTTCTCTTCAGACTTCGGGGCCGGGCGCAGTGGCTCACGCCTGTAATCCCAGCACTTTGGGAGGCCGAGGGGGGTGGATCACCTGAGGTGGGGAGTTCGAGCCCAGCCTGACCAATCTGGAGAAACCCCATCTCTTGTAAAAAATACAAAATTAGCCAGGCATGGTGGTGCATGCCTGTAATCCCAGCTACTCAGGAGGCTGAGGCAGGAGAATTGCTTGAACCCGGGAGGCAGAGGTTGCAGTGAGCCAAGATCGTGCCATTGCACTCCAGCCTAGGCAACAAGAGCAAAACTCCATCTCAAACAAACAAACAAACAAAAAGATACTTTATCTTTGACTCATGAATTATTTAGACACATACTGCCTAATTCCCAAGTATTTGAGGATTTTTCAGATGCCTTTCTGTTTTTGATTTTTTTGTTTGTTTTAAAATTTCTTTTCTTTTTTTTTTTTTTTTTTTTTTTTTGAGACGGTCTCGCTCTGTTGCCCAGGCTGGAGTGCAGTGGCGCGATCTCAGTTCACTGAAATCTCCATCTCCCAGGTTCAAGTAATTCTCGTGCTTCAGCCTCCCAAGTAGCTGGGATTTAAGGCACAGGCCACCATGCCCAGCTAATTTTTGTATTGTTAGTAGAGATGGGGTTTCACCATGTTTCCCAGGCTGGTCTTGAACTCCTGACCTCAACTGATCCACCTGCCTCAGCCTCCTAAAGTGCTGGGATTACAAACGTGAGCCACTGAGCCCTGAGATTGATTTTTAGTTTAATTATATTATAGTCACAGGACATTTTTTTTTTTTTTTTTTGAGACGGAGTTTTGCTCTTGTTGCCCAGGCTGGAGTGCAATAGTGCAATCTCGGCTCACTGCAAACTTTGCCTCCTGGGTTCAAGTGATTCTCCTGCCTCAGCCTCCCTAGTAGCTGGGATTACAGGCGCCCACCACCATGCCCAGCTAATTTTTTGTAGTTTTAGTAGAGTTGGGGTTTCACTATGTTGACCAGGCTGGTCTTGAACTCCTGACCTCAGGTGATCCACCTGCCTCAGCCTCCCAAAGTGCTGGGATTATAGATGTGAGCCACCGCACCCGTCAGGACATACATTTATAATTTCAGTTTTTAAAAATTTGTTGCCAGACTCGGTGGCTCATGCCTATAATCCCAGCACTTTGGGAGGCTAAGGCAGGAGGATCTCTTGAGGCCAGGAGTTTGAGACCAGCCTGGGCAACATAGTGAGACCCCCCCGTCTCTACAGGAAAATTAGCTGGGCATGGTGACATATCCCTGTAGTCCCAGCTACTTGGGAGGCTGAGGTGGGAGGAGTGCTTGAGTCTGGGAGGTGGAGACTGCAGTGAGCTATGATCACACCACTGCACTCCAGCTGAGGTGACAGAGTAAGATCCTGCCTCCCCCCCACAAAAAAAAAAAAGTATTATAGTTTGTTTAATAGTCCAAGATATGATCTACATGATCTACCTTGGTGACAGTTCCATGTTTACATGAAGAGAATGTGTATTCTGCTATTATTGGGTGGCGTGTTCTACAAACATCAATTAGGTTAAGCTGGTTAGTGGTGATATTCAGGCCTTTTAGATCCCTTGTTGATTTTTCACCTAACTAGCTCTATTGTTAAAAATTAGATTTTCTATCTAACTAGTTACATTCTCTAGAGGAGTGTTGAGGTCTCCAACTATGATTGTCAATTTGTCTATTTCTCCTTTCAATTTTATTAGTTTGGCTTCATGTATTTTGAAGCTCTGTTTTTAGGGACATATGCATTTAGGATTGTTATGTATCTTCTTGGTGAGTTGACCCTTTAATAGTGTTTGTCTGAATGCTTGGTAATTTTCCTTGTTTGGATTAGGTAATTTCTGTTGTTCTGTCACTGTTTTTTTCTGTGATCTCATTCTGCTATTGATCCAATCCAATGAACTTTTATTTCATATATTGTATTTTTTAGTTCTAAAATTTCCATTGGGTTCCTTTTTTCTAGCATCTATTTTTCTGCAAGAATTTCTAAATTTCTATTTATTTCAGGATTGTTCACCTTTACTGAACCATGGAGCATGGTTACAATAACTGTTTTAAAGTCTTTGTCTAATAATGGCAACATCTGGGTCATCTTAGCATTGGTATCTATCCATTGATTGCCTTTTTTTTTTTTTTTTGAGACGGAGTCTCGCTCTGTCATCCAGGCTGGAGTGCAGTGGCACAATCTCGGCTCACTGTAAGCTCCGCTTCCTGGGTTCACGCCATTCTCCTGCCTCAGCCTCCTGAGTGGCTGGGACTACAGGCGTCTGCCACCACGACCAGCTAATTTTTTGTATTTTTAGTAGAGACGGGGTTTCACCATGTTAGCTAGGATGGTCTCGATCTCTTGACCTCATGATCCGCCCACCTCTGCCTCCCAAAGTGTTGGGATTACAGGCGTGAGCCACTGCGCCCAGCCTTTTTGTCTTTTGTCTTGTACATTGTTGTCAGCTTTTCCTGTTTCTTTGTATGTCAAGTAATTTTGGATTGTGTCTTGGACATTTGGAATACTGTAAGACACTGGGTCCTGTTAAAATCCTCTGAAGAATGTCAGTTTTTTCTTCGTTTGTTTATTCATTTGTTTTTGAGATAGGGTCTTGCTCTGTCACCTAGGCTGGAGTGCATTGGCATGATCATGGCTCACTGCAGCCTCAACTTCCTGGCCTTAAGCAATCCTCTTACCTTAGCTTCCTAAAGCCTTAGGGTTCCGATCATGAGCCACTGTGCCCAGTCTGTTTGTTTGCTTTTTAAATCAGTTAGGTTGACGCCTCAGACCCCAGCCTGCCCTCTGAGTTATAGTTTCAATGTCAGTTCAGTTTTCAAAGCCTTTGCAGTGCTATTCAGATCCACCCCAAGTATACATACTCCAGGGGCCAGTCTGTTCAGTCTACACTGTAGTTCAGTTCTCAGAGTCTTTGGTAGGTTATTTGGGGTCAGTTCCATGTATGTGCAGCTCAGGAGTAGGCTAGGACCTCAAATACAACAACTTTATGGGATCATATTCTCAAGCTCCCTTCTTTCTGTGATGCTGCCCTATCCAGCTCCCAGGGGCCCCTTTTTCTTATTTTTTTCCAGGCAAAAGATTTTCCCTTTCTCGGAGTTTTAGGTCCCCCTGTGTGACTGCTACAGTTGCTGCCACCACCTAACCTTTGGGACAGGGTTTACCTTGTAGGGAGGGGGCTGGGAGAGAAAAAAGACCCAGGGCACTTCTCCCACTCGATTTTTCCCAAGAGGCCCCCCTTCCCCGGCTTCTCATCAGAAAGAGAGTTTCTTCCGTAGCTTTTTCCCTGTGCACCTGCTGCACAGTTCTGGGATTTGGGCTCCTGAGTCTAGGTCAGGAAATATGCAAGCTCACCACCATATTCATCTTACTTAACGTTTTTGTTTTCCTCCCCAATTCACCTTCCACTATTCACTTTTCATAGTCCTTGTGTAGTTGTTTTATGTCTTCTGTCAGGGTTTTTAGTTATAATCAATGGGAAAGCTAGACTGTAGTGTGCTCACTCCATCTTAACCAGAACCAGGAGGCTTGCTTGGCTTTAAATATTGCCATCTAATTTTAAGTCTGTCCGCAAGCCACATCTGAGATGCTAGCTGGCCACCTCTGCTTTAGTGGCACAGTGTGTCAAAATCAATTTTTCTTTCTTTTTTTCTTTTGAGATGGAGTCGCAATCTTGGCTCATTGCAACCTCCCGCCTCCTGGGTTCAAGCAATTCTCCTGACTCAGCCTCCCCAGTAGCTGGGACTACAGGCACGCACCACCACACCCGGCTAATTTTTTTTTTTTTTTTTTGAGACGGAGTCTCGCTCTGTTGCCCAGCCTGGAGTACAGCAGCACGATCTCGGCTCACTGCAACCTCCGCCTCCCAGGTTCAAGTGATTCTCCCACCTCAGCCTCTCAAGCAGCTGGGATTACAGGTGCACACCACCACACCCCGCCTAATTTTTGTATTTCTAGTAGAGATGGGGTTTCACCATGTTGGCAAGGCTGGTCTCGAACATCTGACCTCAGGTGATTCACCCATCTCGGCCTCCCAAAGTGCTGGGATTACAGGTGTGAGCCACTGTGCCTGGCTTAATTTTTCTTTTAATACTCAAATTCTTAAGCAAAAGTTGTCAGTACCAATGCCAGTTTTTCTAGATTAAAAGAGAGCAGAACACAGATTTATTCTTTCTCTGGTCAGAGCAAGCCCCTAAACCTGTCAACATAATAATAGTGATTGCAATTATTTTAGCAGAAATAATAATTACTGGCTAAGGGCATGGAGTCTGAAGCCAGGCCTCTTGTGTTCAGCCGTCTTCTACGAACTGTGTGACCTTAACTCTGAATGACTTTGCCTTTCTGTGTCTCAGTTTCCTCCCCTGTAAAATGGGAATAATAATAGTATCTGCTTCCCAGGTGGTGGCGAGGATTAAACAAATTCATATGCATAGAGTGCTCAGAACAGTGCCTGGCACAAAGGAAGGCTCGCTAAGCATTTGCTTTGATTCCCGTGAGTAATGGCTAACGTTTATTAGGCACCTTGCCTTGCAGACAGCTTCACAGCGGCAAGATAAGCCGGCTTATCTCGCTTGCTCAGATGAGGCAGCTGAGATTTCAAAAAGGCAAATGGCTTGCTTGAGTCCGTCTGGCCTTCAGACCTTGAAATTAGGGAGGCGTGGGTGGCTGGGCATGGGCTCAGGGAGTATCTGGCTGGTAATCAATCAGACAGCAACGGCAACAAAGCTTTTTAACATCATCTGGTCTGAGCTAGAAGAGATGTGACCCAGGGGACTGAGTGGGGGAAAAAATCAGCTCAAAGAGAAAGGCAACAGAAATAGAAGGGGAAGCCTGGTAATTGAGTGGCCCCAAAAAGGAAAGATCAATATTTTACTTCCAGTGAACAACCAATTTCCCTGGCAGCAAGCTGGGGCCCAGCTGTGTGTGCTTCAGCGACAACAGCTGCTCCTGCAACACCTGCCAGGCCTGGCGAGCCCGTCTCTCCTGGCCCGGGAGCCAGAGGGGGAGCCCCAGGGCTGCCCAGCCATGCATGGTATGTGCCCCAGGGTGGGGGCAGCCCCCAGCTCCCCCGCCTGTGGCCCAGGCTCCCCACGAAGACCACATGGGGTGGCTATTTGCTATACTCCCTGTGTGACCTTGAGCAAGCCCCTCCCCTCCCTGGGACCTGGCTTCACCAACTGTGAAATGACGGGCTGGGTCAGTGGAATGTGTCTGGCAGAGGACCATCTGTGGCAAAAGGTTACCTGATGTCCAGGAAGGTCGAGACTCTTTGTGATCCAAGGCGAGGGGTCTCCACCATAGTGAGTAAAGCTTCTTTGATGTTCAGGGCGCCAGGGGATAGAAACAACACTTTAGTGCAGACAGCCCTGTGAGAGTCTCTGGCCCAGGAAGGTAACAGGGAGCAGTGGCTGACTCTCCAGGGTCAGTAACACCTGGGTTCAAGAGTTGCTACTACAGGTGGGCAAAAATTTTAAATTTAAAAAAAGGAAAATAAAAGGGGGGATTACCACTGCAGTGTCTTTGTCTAAATGTCTTACCCTCTCTGAGCCTCAGTCTCCTCAATTTAAAATGGGGGGCTATAATAATAGCTACTGTTAAGGTTGCTGTGAGGATTAAATGAGACTATGTATGAACCCTCCGTGGACTCCAAGCATTCGCAATACCTCTCCACATAAATGATTAAATGATGCTGTTATTTATTTTAAAAATCATTGAGCCTGTGGTGATGGTATGTATTGGTAATAACTAGCATGCATTGTTCTAATAATTTCACAGCTGTTTTGTTTTTTTTCTTTTTTTTTTTTTTTGAGACAGAATTTTGCTCTTGTTGCCCAGGCTGGAGTGCAATGGCGCCATCTTGGCTCACCGCAACCTCCGCCTCCCAGGTTCAAGCGATTCCTGCCTCTGCCTCCCAAGTAGCTGGGACTACAGGCACACACCACCATGCCTAGCTAATTTTTCTTGTATTTTTAGCAGAGATGGGGTTTCACCATGTTGGCCAGGATGGTCTCAATCTCTTGACCTAGTGATCTGCCCACGTTGGCCTCCCAAAGTGCTGGGATTACGGGCGTGAGGCACCGCACCCAGCCCAATTTCACACTTGTTTTCTAAAGGGCAGGACATCAGTGGGCCTGGCCATTTTTGTTTTTTGTTTTTTGTTTTTGTTTTGAGACGGAATCTTGCCCTGTAACCCAGGCTGGAGTGCAGTGGCACAATCTCGGCTCACTGCAACCTCCACCTCCCTGGTTCAAATGATTCTCCTGCCTTAGCCTCCCTGAGTAGCTGGGACTACAGGTACACATGACCATGCCTGGCTAATTTTTGTATTTTTAGTAGAGACAGGGGTTTCTCTATGTTGGCCAGGCTGGTCTCGAACTCCTGACCTCAGGTGATCCACCTACCTCAGCCTCCCAAAGTGCTGGGATTACAGGCATGAGCCACCACGCCTGGCTGGCTTGGCACTTTTGTGGCCACTACTCTGGGGCTGCCACTCTTTGAAGAGCCCTGTGGGAGCAGCTGTAGAGAGGTCATAGCCTGGGGTGTGCCCCCGGTTGCAGCCTGGGCCATGGCTCGGGTGCTCCGGGGACCATGCAGTGGCCCTCAGTACCCCATCTATCTGCCTGTCATCAAACAACCCCACCCCCACCTCTGTCCCAGGTAGGCTTTTGCTGGCAGAGGAATGGACAGCTCGCCCCACCAGTGTCTCCCAGCCTCAGGGAGTTGTGGACACAGGGATTACAGAATCCAAATCCCTGCACTCCTGCCTGCTAGGTGGACTTGAGGTGGGAGTCCTTACCAGTCAGTCAGCACTCTGTGGCCGACTCCACCCTTGACTTGCTTCGGAAATAATGAAGGCAGAGCCCTGACCTTGCAGAGGATTGTAGGCCTGAGCATGGGAGGCTGGGGGGTAGAGGGTGCCCTGGCCCATCCCCACATTCACAGACCCCCTATAATACCAGCGATGCGAAGGCAGGAGGAGAGGAGGCGGAATGCCAGCCGGGATGGTGGGTGGGCTCCCCTGCAGCCCTGCAGGTGGCACCTGGGCATTGCTATTCTCAGAAGCCACGTCATTGCCTGGCAGTGTCTGAGGCTGGCATGGCTTGGGGGAGGGGGCAGCTGCAATGTTGAGGAGGCTGGCAAAAAGCCACTTTCCTCCTTTACTGAAATATTGCAGGTCTTTCCTGAGAGCCCACTAGGTACCGGGTTCAGGGAGGTTCACAGAAAGAATGTGGCACGGCCCCTCTGCCCTTCCCTCACCCCGGACTCACACCAGAGTGGAACAGCAGGGTCAGCTGGAATCAAGATGCAAGCACAGAGCCGCCAGGTTCCAGGCAGGGAGAAGATGGTTAGGGTGGGGCCTCTTTGTCCACTGCTCACCTTCCAAAGCCCACTGGGCACAGCCCCATGGTGCCAGGCCACCGGCAGTGACCAGGGCTTCAGACCCCTGCTGCAGCTGCCACGCTGTGGGCATGCAAGAAGAACATGATCCCTATAAATAGATGAATCCCCAACGTGGTTTGGCTTCGGTGCCTGTGATGGGCGGTGTGGTATGCCGGCGAGTCTGCCTGTAATGGCGTGAACACTGACAACAGTGACTGTGAGCAGTTTCCTGCATGCTGTGCTCTGCAGGCCCCAGGTGCCCTCAGATCCATCATCTGCAGCCCAGCCTGAGCAGATTCTGGAAAGAGCTCATCCTGGCCTGGCTGTGCTATAGATACTGATAGTGATTATTAGGCGGAGCGCGGCGAGATGCCTGACAAGGAATGTGAGTGTGTACACATGTGTATGCACTATTGTGTGTGTGTGGCTAGCCAGCGGAACCAGCACCTACCACCATCAACCCCTGAAAGAGTGCTTGGCATGTAAGAGGTGCTCAGTCATCACTTGTTGAATAAATGAGTGAATGAATGAATGAATGCTTGTATGGGTGCTGTGGGAGGGCTGCCACTAAGTTTTAGAAGCAGTTTTAGATTTAGAAGCAGGCTTCTGAGCCAAGTGTGGTGGCGTGCCTGTAGTCCCAGCTACTTGGGAGGCTAAGGTGGGAGGATCCCTTGAGCCCAGGCATTTGAGGCTGCAGTGATCTATGATCATGCCATTGCACTCCAGCTTGGGCAATAATGTGAGGACATGGCTCTTAAAAAAAGTTATTATTATTATAATTATTTTTTGAGACAGAGTTTCACTCTTGTCACCCAGAATGGAGTGCAGTGGTGCAATCTTGGATCACTGCAACCTCCACCTTGAAGGCAGAGCCCTGACCTTGGAGAGGATTGTAGGTGTGAGCAAAAACAAATATTATGAAGCCTCTACTATGTATCAGTCATAGTGCAAGCAACCAGGTATACAGTGGTGATCAGAATGGACAGGTCCTTGCCCTTAGGGAGCTTACTTTGTAGAGAGAAGATATAAATTAATCAAATTATCCCACACACATACAACTATATGAAAGAGTATGGAGAAACTAAGGCTAAGGCTTTCTGCAGTGAGGTCGGGAGATACTCACGCCTGCTAAAGTTCAAACCACACAATATCCCAATAGACTTGGATGTGCAACCGAAGTCATGATCTGCCAGCCTCCAGCATTTCTCAGCTGCAAGTGCCCTAACTAGCTCACCAGTCAGAAAGGCTTTGCAATCTGGGATTTTTGCCCAGCCAATCAGCTGCCTCTGAAAACAACTTTCTGTGGAAATCCTCCGTAAAAATTCCTCTCCTGGCTGGGCGTGGTGGCTCACGCCTGTAATCCAAGCACTTTGGGAGGCCAAGGTGGGCAGATCACCTGAGGTCAGGAGTTGGAGACCAGCCTGGCCAACATAGTGAAACTGCCTCTCTACTAAAAATACAAAATTACCTGGGCATGTTGGCGGGCGCCTGTAATCCCAGCTACTCAGGAGAATCGCTTGAACCTGGGAGGCGGAGGTTGCAGTGAGCTGAGATTGAGCCACTGCACTCCAGCCTGGGCAACAGAGCGAGGCCTGGAGTTTGGATCCTAAGTGTGGTGGAATGATACGGGAAGGTTTTAAGCAGAGGAGTGGGTGACACGATCCAGTTAGACTTGCATGGTCCAGGAGAGACAGGATGATGGCTATGACCAGGTGGGGCCCCTGGGTGGTGTGGGAAATGAGGGAGCTGTGGGATACAGTGGGAGCATGGATTGAATGTGAGTGACAGTGAGCAGACCCAGTGATGCTGAAGAACCCTGCAGTGGCAGGAAGGGAGGGAGGACGGGGTCAGGGAGTGGGACATTCGATGGGTGGTATTGGAGGGGGTGATGACTGGGTTGACCAAGGGACTTGGTGCCTGAGGTGGAATATGAGGCAAAAAGAAAGTCAAGGATCTGAGAGGCCAGGAGTTGATGGGTCATCCACACAGCTGCAGGAACCCCCAAAGGAGAATTGTAAAAGCAAAAAGCTGGAAATAACCAAAATGCCCAGCTATTAGGGGTGGTGAAATAAATTATGATGAACCCACCAGGCAGAATATGTTACAGCCACTAACAACGTGAGTTGTACACACCAAGCAGCATGGAAACTGTTTCTGTCCTACCTCCTGTTACACGGGAGAGAAACTCTCCAACCTCAGGGATGGCTGACTCTGCCAGGCGAAAACTTACTTCCCTATTCATCTAACGGTCTTCATTGAAGTGCAAGGTACAAATAGAACAGAAAAGTACATCAGCCACCAGTGTCCATCTCAGTGAGTTTCCCCATCTAGCCAGCACCTAGAACAAGAAATAGAACAAGAGAAACGGTGGGGTTTCTAGGTCTTTTACAATGAGTTTGTGTCTGTTTTGTGTGAAAGAAACCAATTTTAAAACATTGGCAGAGCCTTGGCTTTCATTGTGCAGCCCCTGGGGGAAGGAGGCTCGGCCCCTGAAGCCGTGCACTCAGGGAGGAGCCGGTGTTGGCTCTGCTTTTCCTTGCCCGAGTTGTCTGTCACCATGGGGAGAATAAAGTGGCCCCATGGCCGATACTGACCCCAGGGTGAGGGTAAGAGGACTGGGTGGGGACACTGGTGTCCCTCCCTCCCTCCCAGCCTCCCCGCCCAGCTCCCTGAGTCTTTAGGGGATCCTTGGGTGTCTCACACCTGTCCCTGCTTCCTTCCCACAGGTAGAAAAACTTGTGAAATATTTGGATCCCAACGACCTGGGGAGAATCAACTTCAAGGACTTTTGCCGGGGGGTGTTCGCCATGAAAGGTGAGGTCTTCCTGGGAGGCTTTCCCAGGTGCTCTCGGGTCCTGCCCAGCTGGGGAAGCTGGTGTGACTGGGGCCCCAGCCTGGATTCCTCCCCACAGGGGTCCCAGAGCCCAGGATGGGCCAGAAATCAGTTCTGCCTCTGGCTTCCTGGGGGGCCAGAGGGGAAGGACACAGTTGCCCCAGCCGTGGGGGGCTGTGGTCTCACCCATGGAGGTCACTTCTGCCCTTCCCCTTGTCTGCCCGCCTCTGGAGAAAGCCTCCTTCCCTGCTTTTCTGTCCTCTTCCTCTCTCTCCCGCTCTGGGATGACAAAACCCAGTGAGTCTCCTGGGATGTGGGAGGGACTCCACTTTTAAGACCAGGGCAGTCCTGGGCAAACCTGGACAAAGCGCTGGTCACATGACTGCCCGCCTCCCTCTGAGCTGCTGCTTTTGTGTCCTCCCTGCTCCCGCCTCCTCTTTTTTTTTTTTTTTTTTTTTGCGACAAGGTCTGGCTTTGTCGCCCAGGCTACTGGAGTGCAGCGGCACTCTCATGGCTCCCTGCAGCTTCAGCCTCCTGGGCTCAAGCGATCCTCCTGCCTCAGCCTCCTGAGTAGCTGGGACGACAGGAGGTACACCACCACGCCTGGCTAATTTTTGTATTTTAAGTAGAGATGGAGTTTCATCACGTTGTCCAGCCTGGTCTTGAACTCCTGAGATCAAGTGACCCTCCCACCTCAGCCTCCCAAAGTTCTGGGATTACAGGCATCGGCCTCCATGGCCTGCTCTCTCTTTCTCTGAATTCTTCCTAATTCCTGCCTTTCTTCCTTGCCCCCGCTTCCAGTTTTAAGGGGACAATATAAATCCCTCTGTCTTGTCCCAAAAATTCAAAGGCCAGTTGTGAGAAACTTGCAGGAATCAGAATATGGCCACTCACTTACTACTGAGCTGTTTATCTGAGACAGTGAGGGCCAGGCACGGTGGCTCACACCTATAGTCTCAGCACTTTGGGAGGCCGAGGCAGGCAGATTGCTTGATCTCAGGTGGATCACTTGAGTCCAGGAGTTTGAGACCAGCCTGGCCAACATGGCGAAACCTCGTCTCTACAAAAAATACAAAAAATTAGCCGGGCTTTCTGGTGTGTGCCTGTGGTCCCAGCTACCTGGGAGGCTAAGGTGGGAGGATCACCTGAGCCCAGGAAGTTGAGGCTGCAGTGAGCTGAGGTCACGCCGCTGCACTCCAGCCTGGGTAACAGAGTAAGAACCTGTCTCAAAAAAGAAAAAAATCTGAGACAGTGGCATAGGTCACCAGCCAGGTGGGCTTGCTAAGGCCTCCCCACTAGCTGCAGAGAGAATGCAGTCACTTCTGGAGTCCCAGGGTGTCTGGTTATCTGTGAAGGAAGCCATGGTTTCCTGTCTGGCTCAGATCAAGTTGAGCCCTTTTCTGTGGGGTGCCTATGAGTGCTGGGAGGGTGGAAGGATGCAGGGTGAGGGATGAAGGGAAACAAATACACGGTGCAGGGGGCACAGAACACAGAAGGTGCCCAGGGAAGGTCTTCTGTGTGGATTTGACAATGGGCCACTGCAGGCTGCACCTGCCATGTGCCTGTGCCAGGCGTTTTGTCAGGTCCCCCTCCCAGTTCAGTACAACCTTGGGGCATTTGGTTGGGAACTCAGGAGCGAGGCCAGCCATGTACAGAGTCAGCAGGAACTGCAGCTGTCCTGCGCGCGGCCCTGTCCTGCGGGCGGCCCTGTCCTGGACGTCCCAGGGTCTGCAGGACACGGGGGGCGCCCAGCCTCGGGGGAATGGGTGTGTTTGCTTTCTCTAGAGGCTGGCACAGTCGTTTGGAGTCCCTGCGAGCCAGGTGGGCAGCACTGCCTTAGGTCCCCTCCCCCAGGAAGGCCTCCTTCCTTCCTGTTGCCCCAGCCTGCCCTCTGTGTGTGGGAATTAGTCCCAGAGGACAAGGGCCTCTCGCAGCTCCCTCCACAGTGCCTTGAGCTGAGTTCCCCACCGCCTGGGCTCCATCCCTGCCTTCCAGTGCTCAGCTGGCCTCCTCGAGCCTCGGGCCCCCACCTCAGCCCTTCCCGCCCCATGCCCGTTAGTCAGAAGCAGAGCAGCCATCCCAGGCTGAGGCTCAACCCCTCACTGTCCTGTGTGTCTGCCTGTCTGCTCAGGGTGCGAAGAGCTGCTGAAGGATGTGCTGTCGGTGGAGAGCGCGGGGACGCTGCCGTGCGCGCCGGAGATCCCAGACTGCGTGGAGCAGGTAAGGTTTGGGGGGCCTCAAGGACCTCCATGGCTCTGCCTCCTCCTTCTTGGTCTCACCTTTGCTCCATTTTCAGTATCTGGGAGGACCCAGAACCTCCCTCTGAGGACCCTTCTTGAGCATCAAAGTCAAGAAATAGTTTTTGGAACAGGAGTCCTGAGGCCCCTTGGGAAGCCCCAGCAGAATGTGTAACAGCTGAGGGTCCTCACCCAGCAACTTTATTCCCCATCTGTGGCACGGAGGAGAAACTGAGTTCCAGATAGGGAAAGTGACAAGTGGAGGGGAGGCAGGACTAGAATTGTTTCCTTTTCTTCTGCACCATCGCTGTCTGAGCTGAACACTTCCTGTTTGTTTGTTTTCAAACAACAACAAATTCTCCAATTCTCTGACACTAACTGGTGTCCAGCAGTCAGTTCCACCTGCCACTAACTACCCAGTGTTAGCACAGACTCCACGAGTCAAGGTCAACCCCATGAGACTGCCCCACCTCCCACGCCAGCTGCAGTTCTTCCTGGATAACTGCAAACACAGGGTTCCCAGGACCACCTCCCTCAGGCTGGGTAATTCACTGGAAACACTCAGGAAATGGTTGTACTTACTATAATCAGCGTATTACAAAGGATACAACTCAGGATTAGCCACACGGAAGAGATGTACAAGACAGGGTATGGGGAGTGGGGATGCAGAGCTTCCGCACCTTCGCTTAGGGGCACTGCCTCCCAGCACATCACCATGCTACCAGCACCCAGGCTCTCTGCATCTCATCCTTCAAGAATTTGTAGGCCTGGCGTGATGGCTGATGCTTATAATCCCAGCACTTTGGGATGCTGAGGCAGGAGGACAGCTTGAGCCCAGGAGTTTGAGACCAGCCTGGGCAAGATGGTGAGACCCCGTCTCTACATAAAAATTTCAAATTAGCTGGATGTGGTGGTGCACACCTGTAGTCTCAGCTACTGGGGAGACTGAGGTGGGAGGAGCACTTGAGCCCAGTAGTTTGAGACTTCAGCGAGCTGTGATTGTGCTACTGCACTCCAGCCAGCCTGGGTGACAGAGCCAGACTCATCTCCAAAAATCAAACAGTTTTTACAACCCAGTCTCCAGCCCTTCTCCTCTGCCTGGAGGTTGGGGGTAGGTGGGAACGTGAGAAAGTTCCCACCTTGTTGTATGCTTGATCTTTCTGGTGACCAGCCCCATCCTGAAGCTCTGTATCAGGAAGCGGGACAAAGACCACAGTCCCCAAGGCTCTGTTTTACTGTTATCATCTCCTAGTGGTGTGTTTCTTATAAAACTTTGAACTAGTTTTCCAAACAGTGCAGCTTCATCCTACAGAGAAACAGTTGAAGGTGCACAAGCTGACAACCAGCGAGGTCCCTCCTGGTGGCAACACCCAGAACTAGAAGAGGATGATTTTGATTTCTTACCCAGCCCAACCCTCAAACCTTTTCCCCAGTTCTGATGGGTACCTCCTCCGGACCCCAAAACATGAGTATGTTTATAGCTGAAGGAGATCCAGGACCCCAGAGGCCACTTTGGCTGATGGTAGGCCTCTTGGAATCCAGCTGGATCATGGGGTCAGGGTTGGGTTCCCTGGGCAGGACTGGAGGAGGGACAGTCCACAGAGAGGGACACAGTGCTGAGGGCTGCCAAATCCACGGTGGCAGAGACCAAAGCCAGGCACCAACTGTGGGCCAGGGCCCCCAGGCTGGGAGTCAGGTGGCTAGGCCTCAGGCTGCTGTGCTCAAAGCAAGAGCCCTCAGGGATGCGTGGAGATAGCTGGGCCCCAGGCCCATGCCCATGCCAGCAGTGATGGCTCCAGGCCTGTCTTGATGGGTCCAGCAAGCAGGCGTTGAATATGTATTTGGGGCCAGCTAATGGAACCAGGATTAGGAAAGAGGACCTCTACTGTGGGACAAATACTGAGTGCCCCAGGAACGTTGTTGGGGGGGCCCTTCCTGGATTGCTGAGCAGGAGGCAGCGTGCAGAGGTGTGCAGGACTGGGTCCATACCCACGTGGGCCACCCAGGACAGGCCATGGAACCCGAGCACGTTCTTCTCAACCTCTCTGAGCCTCAGTGTCCTCAGCTGTAAAACAGGGCTTGCTGTGCCAATCTGGAGGGTCTGTTGTGAAAGTTCAGTGGAAAGACAGACCCCTAATACGTGCTAATTCCTTGCCGCCTGCTGCTGTAAGAAAATGGTGCTGAAGTTACCATTTGCATTTTTCAGTTTACCCTTGGATACTGGTGTTGCAAAATTATGTTAAGTAAAGCCCTGCCCCAGGAACTGGAGGGCAGAGTGGAGCCGAGGCCTGGGGAGGCGGGGTGGGAGTTGGGGTATGGGTGACGTGTTCCCTGCAGTCTTTGGCTGCTTTTGTGGCCCCCACATTCTGCCATTCACACCTCTGGAAAAGGTGGCACGTGGAGAAAAGATGAGCAGGGGGTGTAGAAGAGTGGGCCTCCACCAAGGTACTCTTTTTTGTAAACTGAGATTGCTTTCCTCCAAAGTCTAGAGGTTATGAGAAAGCAGAAAGACCGCGTCAGCCTATCTCAGCAAGCCTGGTGCTTCTCCTTGTTTCTTCATGGGACTTTGCAATCCTATAGGTGTTTGTTGCTTTGGGTTGTTTTTTTTTTTTTTTTTTTGAGACGGAGTCTCGCTCTATCGCCCAGGCTGGAGTGCAGTGGTGCAATCTCGGTTCACTGCAAGCTCTGCCTCCCGGGTTCATGCCATTCTCCTGCCTCAGCCTCCCGAGTAGCTGGGACTACAGGCACCTGCCACCATGCCCAGCTAATTTTTTTTTTTTTGTATTTTTAGTAGAGACGGGGTTTCACCATGTTAGCCAGGATGGTCTCTATCTCCTGACCTCATGATCCGCCCGCCTCGGCCTCCCAGTGCTTTGGGTTTTAAGCTTCTCGTGGGTGAACTCCTTTCTGCACTCCATGGAGGTCTGGCCCCGGCTTGGTTGGCCAGAGCCTAGTGAGATGGCGGTAGCTGTGGACACAGTGGCAGCCTTGTTCATTATGCTCGCTGGGGCTGCTTGGTTGACCTGGGCTCCATTCCCTGCCATGGGCTCCTGCGTGTTGGCAGGGAGAGGAAGGGGACACAATCCGAAAACCAGCCTGACGGGGCAGACGGCTTCTGGATTGTGAATGAGTCCCCTTCCTGGCTTAGGTTCCTGTAATAGCAAGGTCAAGACCACAGCTCTGCAGGTGAGGTGTCAGAGTGGGTTGGACTGGGCAGGTCCGAATTTCTCAGGCCCGGCTCTCTGCGCCCTGCTGTGTCTTAGCTGTCCCCTAGGGGTCAGTCTGAGACCGAGAAGAAGCAGGTGCCTGGCTCACTACATAGGCTTCCCAGATGCCCCCAGGGAACGCAAACCCAAGGCATGATTTGAGGAGGTGTGGGGATGACACACAGATGGGATGGCAGGCGCTCCATCCCTGTGCCGTGCATGTGTGTTGGGAGGTGAAGCTTGTTTTTCGGGCACAGCCCCCTCCCCTCAGGGTGTGGACAGAGACCTCTGACTTAACCACTGGATGTGGCTCGTAGTTAAAGCAGTGAATGCTTGAGTGCTGGCTGGTGGGCCAGCAGCTGCTACCTGGCCCCTGAGAGCACCCTGCCCTTCTTGACCCCCTCCCAGGCCCCAAGAAGCCCCTAGCGTTGGGCATCAGGCAGGGGCCCCTGGGGTTGCTGTCCAGACCTCAGGCCAGTGCAAGTCTATCCCGGGCAGTTAATGCCTGGATGCGCCAGTTCCTGACCTTACTGGATGTGGCTCCACCTGCATCCCCAGAGCCCTGTGAGACCCTGGCAGAGGGAAACTTTGAGGCTTGGGAACCCCAACTGTTGAGCAGGCTGTTGAGAGAGTTTCCTGACCCAGGAAAATTTGCTTCTGGTCAAAGGGAATGTTAGGTATGTCCTGAAGGACTCCCCAGGGTCCCTGGGTCCATGCATGGGGTCCCTGGAATCGCCCTGGGAGTCCCTCTGGGACTGTCCTGCTCAGGCTGCCTATCAGCCCCTAGTCCATATGCTATAGGGGCCCCTGTGGGGAGGGGGCATGGAGACACGTGGAGAGCCCGACACTCAGGTGCTAAAGGCAATGGGATAGTTGCTAGGGGCCCGTGGTCACCCCTCAGCAGGCGGTGATGTGAACCCTAATCCTACAAGTGCTGTAAGGCCCTGGGCCCTGTTCATCCACCCTATGGTGGATGAACAGGGAACCCCATTAAATGGAGAGGGCATCCGGCCACCTGCCCCTCCTGTGTAGCCACCAGGCCAGCAAATGGTGTCAGTAGCCTCCAACCCAGAGAGTCATCCTCAGCACCCCCTCATGCAGCTGCCTCGAGTCCTCTGTTCCCCACTCACCCCTGCCTCCCCCCTTCCATCGCAGCCACTGCCACCCACTGACCGGGTGTCCTCCTGTCCTCAGCCTTCCTCTCTCCACACCCCCATCCCGCTCCTGGGACCCGGTGGGAGGATTACTTGAGCCCAGGAGTTTGAGACCAGCCTGGACAATATAGTGAGACTGCTTCTCTTAAAAAAAAAAAATTTACTTAGGTACCGCCTCCTCCAGGAAGCCTCCCTAGCTCCTTCTGCCCCAGCCCAAAGGAGAAGGACCTGCACTGAGCTTCCTGGGGGCCCTTCACCCTCTACCACTGCCTGAACCTCACCCTTCATGACAGCCAGCCCCCTGTCCACCCAGTGGCTGCAGGGCTCAGGCTGAGCTCCTCCTTTTCACCCCCAGGACAGCACCCACAGCAAGCATCCTTATCCATGCTCCTTGAGTGTGTGTCTAAGTATTTCTAGAACTAGGTGTCTGGAAGCAGAATTGCTGTGTCAAAGGGTATGTAGATTTTGTTTTTTAACAGATACGAATAAAATTTTCTTCCACAAAGCCTGTACTGTTTGTATCACCCAAGCAGTATATGAGAGTGCCCCTTTCCCCGTGGCCTTCACCAACCCCGGAAGCCATCCATCCACCTGCTGGTCTCCGGCTCAGCAGCCTGAGGGGAGGAAAGCCCATTGCTGCCGTCCTCTGTGCTGCCCAGCTTCCTAGGGAGGCGGACCATCTTTTTCTTATCTTCCCATACCCTCTGGATTTCTGCTTTTACGAATTAGCTATTCATATTCTTTGCCCATTTTCAATATGGTTGTTTGTCTTTTCCTTATTGATTTATAAGAAATCTCTGTATATTCTGTTTTTTGCTTGTTTTTTGAGGCAGTCTCGCTGTACTGCCCAGGCTGGAGTGCAGTGGCGCAATCTCAGCTCACTGCAACCTCTGCCTCCCGGGCTCAAGCGATCCACCTGCCTCGGCCCCGCAGTTAGCTGGTTACCACAGGCACATGCCACCACATCCAGCTAATTTTTGTTTGTTTGTTTGTTTGTTTGTTTTGTTTTTGGTAGAGACAGGGTTTTGCATGTTGCTCAGGCTGGTCTTGAACTCCTGTGCTCAGGGGATCTGCCCACCTCGGCCTCCCAAAGTGCTGAGATTACAGGTATGAGCCGCAGCAACAGGTTGAAATCTCTATATATCCTGATTATCAATCTTTATGGATTTTGCTTGTGTTTTAATCTTGTTTTAGGAGTGTTTTATTACACAGAATGTTGATTCTGATGTCATCATTTATCAATCTTTTTATGCCATTTTCATTTTGTGTATCATTTTGTGCCTTCTGTACCTCCAGGCTATAAACATATTCTCCTATATATAGTTTTCAGATACTTTTGAGAAAAAGAAGTATTTATGCTTAGCTCTTTCATCCACCTGGAGCTTATTTTTGCTTTTGGTGGGAGTAGAGATCTGGCACTCTTACTTCCTCAATATGGCCAGTGCTTTGAGTTCCTAATGTTGAATAGTCCCTCTTTCTCAATTGATTTGAAATTTTAACTTTATTGTATGCTAACTTACCTTATAAACGTAGGTCTCTTTCTGGACTCTGGTCTGTTATATTGATTTGTTTGTCTACCTAATTTTAAGCCAAAACCATAGTTTCAGTTACTCTTGCTTTATAGTTTGATATCTGATAGGGAAAGGCTCTCTCATCCTTCTTTGTTTCTTTAAACTTTAAGGCCAGGTGCGTTGGCTCACGCCTGTAATCCGAGCACTTTGGGAGGCCGAGGCAGGTGGATCACCTGAGGTCAGGAGTTCGAGACCAGCCTGACCAACATGGTGAAACCCCATCTCTACTAAAAATACAAAAATTAACCAGGCATGGTGGCACACATCTGTAATCCCAGCTACTCGGGAGGCTGAGGCAGGAGAATCACTTGAACCCGGGAGGCGGAGGTTGCAGTGAGCTGAGATCACGACATTGCACTTAAGCCTGGGCGACAAAGCGAGACTCTGCCTACACACACACACAAAAACAAATAAAAAAAACTGTTTTTGTTATTCTTACATATTTTCTCTTCTGGAACAGCCTTTTTCTCAAGCTCTATTGCAAATCCTGTAGGAGATCATATTTGAAATTAAATTTGTGCATTAATTGAAGAAAATTGGCTTCTTTACAATATTGCATTCTGTCATCCAGGAATACATATATCTCTTCATTTATTCTGGCCTTTTATGCCCTCTAGGAAAGTTTTCTGTTGTTGTTGTTGTTTTTTTTTTTTTTTTTTGGTTTTTTGGTTTTTTTGAGACAGAGTTTCGCTGTTATTGCCCAGGCTGGAGTGCAGTGGCTGGATCTCCGCTCACTGCAACCTCTGCCTCCCAGGTCCAAGCGATTCTCCTGCCTCAGCCTCCCTAGTAGATGGGACTACAGGTGCCCACCACCATGCCTGGCTAATTTTTTGTGTTTTCAGTAGAGACGGGGTTTTACTATGTTGGCCAGGCTGGTCTCAAATTCCTGACCTCAGGTGATCCGCCCGCTTCGGCCTCCCAAAGTGCTGGGATTACAGGCATGAGCCACCATGTCTGGCCGGAAAGTTTTATAATTTTCTTAAATAGGTTATGCACACTTTCTTCTTAGGGTGACTATATTTGGAGTTTTTATTGCTGATATGTGTAGGATCTTTTTGCTATGATATTTTATAATTGGTTACAACTGATGTATAGGTTTTCATTTTTGGTGTTAATCTTGTCATGATAACCCTATTAAACTCTCCTTATTTTATTGATTGATTGATTGATTGATTGATTGATTGAAACAGGGTCTTGCTCTTATTGCCCAGGCTGGAGTGCAGTGATGTTATCTCGGCTCACTGCAATCTCTGCCTCCCGGGTTCAAGCAATTCTCCTACCTCAGCCTCTCGAGTAGCTGAGATTACAGGCGCCCACCACCACACCCAGCTAATTTTTGTATTTGTAGTAGAGACGGGGTTTCACTACGTTGGCCAGGCTGGCCTCAAACTCCTGACCTCAGGTGATCTGCCTGCTTCGGCTTCCCAAGGTGCTAGGATTACAGGTGTGAGCCACCATGCCTGGCCCATTAAACTCTCTTTATATTTAATAGTTTATTTGTATGCTATTTTCTATCATGCTTAATTCTATATAACAAGGTAGCCATGCTGCCATTTTAAATTTTAAATGGCAACATGATATTTCATCACATGAAGACAACCAAATTTATATACCAGTTCCTTATTGTTGGGCGTATATACACTTATTTATTTTTTTTTTTTGAGACGGAGTCTCGCTCTGTCGCCCAGGCTGGAGTGCAGTGGTGCAATCTCGGCTCACCGCAAGCTCTGCCTCCTGGGTTCACGCCATTCTCCTGCCTCAGCCTCCCAAGTAGCTGGGACTACAGGTGCCCGCCACCACGCCCGTCTAATTTTTTGGTATTTTTAATAGAGACAGGGTTTCACTGTGTTAGCCAGGATGGTCTCGATCTCCTGACCTCGTGATCCGCCTGCCTCGGCCTCCCAAAGTGCTGGGATTATAGGCATGAGCCACCATGCCCAGCCAGGTGTATATATATTTTTTAACGTAATTTGGGGAATTAACAAAAGCAGTGTAATAATCATTCTTATAGCTAAGTATTTCCCCACAGCAGCAATCGTTGCTTTAAAGTAAATCAGAGGTTGGCAAATTACAGACCCCATGAGCCAAATCTAGGAGCTTGTTATTGTAAATAAAGTTTTACTGGAACACAGCCACACCCATTTGTTCACATCTTATCTGTGGCTGTTTTCACACTACAGTGGCAGAGCTGAAAAGTTGCCACAGAGGCCAAATGGACTGCAAAGCCTAGAATATTTACTGTCTGCCCTTTACAGAAAAAATTTGCCAACCCATACGGTAAATTCAGGCAAGTGGAAACTGTTTTATGAAAAGGATGCAAAGGCTGGGCGCGGTGGCTCACGCCTGTAATCCCAGCACTTTGGGAAGTGGAGGCAGGTGGATCACCTGAGGTCAGGAGTTTGAGACCAGCCTGACCAACGTGGTGAAACCCCGTCTCTACTAAAAATACAAAAATTAGCCAGGCGTGATAGCGCACACCTGTAATCCCAGCCTCTCAGGAGACTGAGGCAGGAGAATCCCTTGAACCCAAGAGGCGGAGGTTGCAGTGAGCTGAGATCGTGCCATTGCACTCCAGCCTGGGCAACAGAGCGAGACTCTGTCTCAAAAAAAAAAAAAAAAAAGAAAAGGATGCAAAATATTAAAACTGCCTAATACTAATCCGCCAAATTCCTCTGCAGGAATCCCATCAGGATTGCGTCAGATTCCTGCTACCCTTTTGATACTGGTGTTGCTGAGTTTTCAGATCCTTTAAATTTGAGAGGCTAAAATTAGAACCCCTCTTTTGAATTATGATATGGTTTAACTTCTTAAAGTACATTTTTTGGTCACTAAGAGGGCATTCTTCATGAATTGCCTGTCTACATTCTCCACCCTGGCTATGTTTACTTCTATTGAGTATTTTTTAAGAACTAGAAATATGACTTTTTGACATACATTAAATTTTTTCCAGCTTGTTATTTATTTTTAACTTTGTTCATGACACCAAATTTAAAAATTTTTATAGCCAATTCATCATTCTTTTCCTTTATGGCTTCAGCCTTTGGTGTAATGCTTATAAATGCTTTCCCGCCCAAGATTGTGAAACTGTTCTGTTTTATTTTTGTGTATTTGATTTTTAATTCGTAGAATTGACTGATGTCTAGAGTGAGGTAGGGATCCAGTTTGCCTTTTTCCCATGAGTTCTTCTTGCCCTCCCTCACCTGGCTGGAACCAGCAGCTTCTTGCTAGGCTATGCTTACGCATGCAGTCCCCTGATGGCAAACGAAGTGAGGTTTGGCCCGGTGCAGTGGCTCTGGCCTGGAATCCCAGCACTTTGAGAGGCCGAGGTGGGCAGATCACTTGAGGCCAGGAGTTCAAGACCAGCTTGGCCAATGGCGAAACCCCATCTTTACTGAAAAAAAAAAAGAAAAAAATTAGCCTGGCATGATGGGGCATGCCTGTAATCCCAGCTACTTGGGAGGCTGAGGCACAAGAATCACTTGAACCCAGAAGGCAGAGGTTGCAGCCAGCGGAGATTGTGCCACTGCACTCCAGCCTGGGCAACAGAGCAAGACCCTGCCTAAAAAAGAAAAGAAAAAAAGAAATGGGGTTTGCTGGGAACCCCGACCTGAGCCTGAGCCCAAAATGACTCTTTTGCTCATATTCAGAAGGGGCTTTGCCAAACCCTCATCTTCCCAGAAGTTTTTAAAATGATGATAACCTGTGCCTCTCTCTAGAACTTACTGGGGAGGAGGCCTACAGCCTGAACATCTAAGCCCACCCTCGCTTCATTTCATCCATCCTGAAACAAGCATTTCTAAAACCACTGATGACAATGGCACTTATAAGTTCTAAAAATACTTTTCCTGACAAGCAGCACTGTGATTCACTGTGCTGGTGGAGGTGTGGGTGGGGTGCCGTGCTCACACTGGTGTGGTGGCAGGAGGGAGTTTCAGAGCTCAGGGAAGGAGCCTTTCTACTTATATCTGGCCCCAATATATTTTTCTGTGTTTCAACACCGCCCCCCACCCCCACCCCCCGCTTCCAAAGAGAAAAAAAATCTACTTATCCCAAGCCTCAGAGCTTCTGTAAGATCCTCGATTTGTATCTTTGGGAAATAACTCAATTCTGATTAAGCCAAAGATGACGGGGATGGAAGCAGTGCAGATATGGAAGCCCCATTTGTTCGTTGCCTCAGCCTGGTCTGCCCTGGACCATGTGTCTCCTACCTCCTACCCCTGACCATCCCTACCGTGGAGAGGCTAAGCTGAGCTGGCCAGCAAGTGCTACTTCCCACGGGCCACCTCCTGCCTAACCCAACCCTGATGCCCAAGTGCACACGTATCTTTAGAACCTACTCACCAAGTTAGAGCTTGATAAAACTTTGGAGAGGCTCCTTACATCCCATCTTTTTAAAGCTGAGCAGGAGGGAAAAATTTGGGTTTTATGAACCTGTAGGACATTAACCACCTTCGTATGTACCTTTCCAGTCTCATTTCAGCATCCTTTCTTTCCCTGATTACACAGACTTTGATCCCTCCCCTTCTCCTTTGGACGAGCTATTCCTACCTGCTGCTTCCCTCATTAATGAGTCTAGTGCAGTGCATTTTTGAAACAGTAACTGTGTGAAACACACAAACACAATCACATGAGGGCAGATGTTCTCCGAGACAGCACGGTCGAAACCAGTGGGGACTCTGGGTTAGCAGGGCCGATGGTGCTTCATGTGTCAGAGGCTGAACTGGGATCTCATTGGAGACTCTACACTCACCATCCAGTTTATAAACCTCTGAGGGCCCAAGCTCCTGCTGCAGTCGGTGCAAGAACAAAGAGTAGATCACTTTTATAAACAAAGACCTGAAGAGTTGACTTTGTCTCCAACTTTTTATTTTGAAAATTTTCAACCTTCAGAAAATTTTAAGAGCAGAACAATGAATCCACATATATCCTTCGCTTGGATGACCAGTTGTTAACATGCTGCTAAACTGAGTTTCTCTGCCCCTGTGTTTGTTGGTGGGGTGTATGTGCATACATACTATTTTTTTTCTGGAGCATTTGAAAGTTAGTTGCGGACATGACACTTCATCCTTAAATACTTGGCCATTCCTAAGAAGAAGGACACTCTCCTATGTGACCACAATATAGTTATGACTTGCAGGAAACTTAACATTGGCACAATTTGTTACCTATTGTAAAATCTACATTCAAATTTTCCCAATTTTGTATATATATATATGTATATATATATAATATATATATTTTTTTGAGACAGAGTCTTGCTCTGTCATCCAGGCTGGAGTGCAATAGCGTGATCTCCGATCTCCGCTCAGTGCAACCTCCACCTCCTGGGATCAAACGATTCTCCTGCCTCAGCCTCCCAAGTAGCTGGGATTACAGGTGTGTGCCACCACTCCCGGCTAATTTTTTTTTGCATTTTTAGTAGAGACTGGGTTTTACCATGTTGGCCAGGCTGGTCTCGAACTCCTGACCTTGTGATCTGCCCACCTCGGCCTCCCAAAGTGCTGGGATTACAGGTGTGAGCCACCGCACCCGGCCATCCCAATAATATTTTTATAGCTTTTATTTTTATCTCAAATCTAATACAGGATCACACAGTAGGTTAGTTGCCATGTTTCTTTAGTTTCCTTTAATCTAGAAGAGTTCCTTAGCCTTTTTTTTCTTTTCTTTCTATTTTTTTCTTTTTTCTTTTTTTTTTTTTTTACTCCTAATGACATTGACCTTTTTAAAAACTTCAGGCCACTTGCTTCGAAAAATGCACCTCAGTTTAGATTTGCCTTTATTGATTTTCTAGTCCTTTGGGGTACTGCAACTTAAATTTAAATTAAAAATAAAATGGAGTGGCGAGGAGGGGGCCGGGAGGGGAGTTCTACTGTGTTTATTTTTCAAGTCTAGAACACATTTAAAATGCATATTGTTGGTGCCCACTCAGTGGGCCTCAGTTTTCCCAGCTGAAACATGATCTAAACACCCCTTCCAGCTTCTGTCCCTTCTAGCATTTGGGGAAAAATAAATGCCTAATTGTGTGTGTGCGGCCGAGCGTCCACCCTTGGCATCTCTCAAATTGTGGGGAGGCAGCCGGCCTTGGTACTTTCTGGCTCCAGGAACACGCCATGGGCCATTGAACGTCTGTGCGATGTACACTGGGTACAGTGTCAGGAGGTGTGGGCTCTTATACATGACCAGGCCACATCTCCATCCTCTTTGGGCTGAGATTAGGACATTGGAGTGGGTGTATTTGTCTCCTGAGAGGGGCAATCTCAAGAGAAAACTAGAAAAGACCCCCCCACGTCTTTGGGGGGATTATCTGAGATAATGTGGGGAAGAAATCCAAGCCCCTAAGGTACACTGGATGGTGCTTCTCCGGGTACCTGTGCCCGAGAGAGATACCAGCCACTTGCTGGGACACCAGGGGGCATCTTCCTGGAGCAGCAGATTCCCTGGAAGAATTGGAGGAAACATTGTCCAACATTAAAACAAACATGGAACATAATAAACATATTTTGGAGATAAGAAAGAAGCCTGTAATCCCAGCACTTTGAGAGGCCCAGGCTGGAGGATCCCTTGAGTCTAGGAGTTCAAGACCAGCTTGGACAGCAAAATGAGACCCCCATATCTATTAATACAAAAAAGACGGGTGGGTGCTGTGGCTCACACCTGTAATCCCAGTACTTTGGGAGGCCAAGGCGGGCGGATCATGAGGTCAGGAGATCGAGACCATCCTGGCTAACACGGTGAAACCCCTTCTCCACTAAAAATACAAAAAATTAGCCGGGCGTGGTGGCAGGCGCCTGTAGTCCCAGCTACTTGGGAGGCTGAGGCAGGAGAATGGCGTGAACCTGGGATGGTGAGCTTGCAATGAGCCAAGATTGTGCCACTGCACTCCAGCCTGGGCCACAGAGCGAGACTCTGTCTCAAAAAAAAGAGACAAAAATTAGCTGGGCTTGGTGGCAAGCACCTGTGTGTCCCAGCTACTTGGGAGGCTGAGGCAGGAGGATTGCTTAAGCCCAGGAGATTGAAGCTGCAGTGAGCCATTTGTGCGACAGCACTCCAGCCTGGGCAACAGAGCAAGATCTCATCTCAAAAAATAAAGTAAAATAAAGATAATGAGAAAGACTTTTATCAATTTTATTTTACTTTATTTTATTTATTTATTTTTTTGAGATGGAGTTTCACTCATTGCCCAGGCTGGAGTGCAATGGTACGATCTTGGCTCACTGCAACCTCCGCCTCCCGGGTTCAAGCGATTCTCCTGTGTCAGCCTCCCAAGTAGCTGGGATTACACATGCGCACCCCCACGCCCAGCAAATTTTTGTATTTTTAATAGAGACGGGGTTTCACCGTGTTGGCCAGGCTGGTCTTGAACTCCTGACCTCAGGTGATCTGCCCACCTCAGCCTCCCAAAGTGCTGGGATTACAGGCACAAGCCACCGCGCCCAGCTGCTTTATTTTATTTTTGAGACAGGATCTCACTCTAGCACCCAGGTTGGAGTGCAGTGGCGCGATCTCAGCTCACTGCAACCTCCACCTCCCAGGCTCAAGCAATCCTCCTGCCTCAGCCTCTTGAGTAGCTGGGACTACAGGCATGCACCCAGCTAATTTTTGGATTTTTGGAGAGACAGGGTCTCACTATGTTACCCTGGTTGGTCTTGAACTCCCAGGCTGAAGCGATCCACCCGTCTCGGCCTCCCAAAATGCTAGGATTACAGGTGTAAGCCACCGCGCCCTGCAGGAAAGACTTTTTAAATTGTTTTGCTTTAGAGGCTACTCTTTCGAGTCCCACTTCTACTGTAGACCCATGTCCATCTTCTGCTGTGGGGCCACTTTATGTAAGGTATTACTGTTATTGCTATTTTGTTTTCCTTTTCTTTTTTTTAAGAAACAAAGTCTTGCTCTGTTACTCAGGCTGGAGTGCAGTCACTGCAGCCTCAGCCTCCCAGGCTTAAGCAATCCTCCCACCTCAGCCTCATCAGTAGCTGGGAACACAGGCTCATACCACCACATCCAGCTAATTTTTTTTTTTTTTTTTGCAGAGACCGGGTCTAGCTATGTTGCCCAGGATGGTCTCAAACTCCTGGCCTCAAGCAAGTCTCCCAGCTGGGCCTCCCAAGGCACTGGGATTACAGTCATGAGCAACCTCTCCTAGCCCTGTGTTCTTGTAATAAAGTAAATGCAGTGTTCATTTTAGTAACAAAACAGGTCTTGGCTGGGAGGGAGAAACGAGGAAATTTGGCCCCGCGCGGCTGAGGCCTGGAATGAGCTCTGTGGGCAGGCTCCAGGAATGATGTAATTGTGCCTCCTCTCAAGGGTGGCCTCAAGGAGGCCTGATTCCAGCCCTCTTTGTCTGGGGCTGCCCTGAACCTGTAAGAATCCTTCTGACCAGATCCTCCAGACACTGCAAATCCTCACCCAGGTTGCTCAGAATCCTGGAAAGAGCTCAGGTTCGAGTCAAACGGGCTGAGTGTGGGTTCTGCTTAACCACTTCCTGTGTGTCATTTGGCAAGTCGCTTCACCTCTCTGAGCCTTCTTCATTTCTGCCTGTCTAAAATCGGAATCGTCAGCCTGATTTTCAGTGTGGTGGTGAGAATGCAATGGATTAATGTTTCTAAAGGTTCCTGAGGAGACAGGTCCCCCAGTCAGTAGTACCTATGACTGCATTCTCTGTACCACTCAGAACCCTCAGGGGAATCATTCAGGACACAGGGGACAGAATTCCCTCCCCTTCCCATTCCCAAAGTCACCAGCCTGCCGCCAGCTGCACCCACACTTTCAGCTTGCTGCTGGGATGGTGAGTGGCATGACCCTGCTCTGACACAGGCCATGCCCTCCAATCCCAGCTCCTCACTCGCACCCCGCCTGAACACTGGATCCCAGCCCCTCCTGCCAACTCAAGCACTCGCCTTCACAAACAGCCCCTGACCCACAGCACCTGCACCACGCCCCTGCTGGGTCGTTTCCATTCGCTTCTGGAGCTGACATAATAATGCCCATGGGCAGGGAAGCACTCTCTTGACCCCACATCCTGGCTTTCTTTCCTTTGGTCTATTTCCTCCAAAGACTGGTCTCAACTCCCTTTCTTGCCTCCCTTTCTCCCCGTTGCCACCCCCAATCATGTCTTGGCCCCTCTGGTCTGCTGAAACACTCCTCACAGTCACCGGGAACTTCTTTTTGAGACAGGGGTCTCACTCTGTCACCCAGGCTGGAGTGCAGTGGAGCAGTCCTGACTCACTGCAGCCTCCAACACCTGGGTTCAAGCAATCCTCCCACCTCAGTCTCCCAGGTAGCTGGGACCACAGGCATCTGCCATCATCCCCAGCTATTTTTATTTTTTGTAGAGATGGGGGTCTTGTTCTGTTCCCCAGGCTGGAGTGCAGTAGTGTAGTCCTAGTTTGCTGCAGCCTCAAACTCCTGGCCTCAAGCAGTCCTCCAATCTCAGACCCCCAAAGTGCTGGGATGGCAGGCATGAGCCACCTTGCCTGGCCACCAGGAACTTCTCACTGGCCAAATCCAAGCATCAGTTCTCTAGTTAACGTTTTTACATAGTGATGGTGTGTGGTGAACAGATCAGGGTAATTAGCATATCTACCATCTCTGGCATTTATCATTTCTTTGTTTTGGGAACATTCGATAGTCTCCTAGCTACTGAAAACTCTGTATTATTTTTAATGATAGTCATCTTACAGTGATGTAGAACAATGGAACTTATCCCTCCTCTCAAACTGTAATTCTGTACTTTTAACAAACGTCTCCCTACTCTCCTTCCCCTCCCATTCTCAGCCTCTAGTGTCCTCTGCTCCATTCACATTTTACTGGAACCCTGGGCAGGGCCTGGCACAGCCAACCTCTCCCTTCTCAGATCGTCCTTTTAGCTCAAGGCTTCCTCCTACCTCTCAGGCTGCTTTTCTCCCTGCACACCCTCCCCGCTACCGGCTTTTTAATTATTATTATTATTATTATTATTATTATTATTTTTGAGACGGAGTCTCCCTCTGTCACCCAGGTTGGAGTGCAGTGGTGTGATCTCAGCTCACTGCAGCCTCCACCTCCGGGGTTCAAGCGATTCTCCTGCCTCAGCCTCCCAAGTAGTTGGGATTATAGGACCGCGCCATCACACCTGGCTAATTTGCGTATTTTTGGTAGAGACGGGGTTTCACCATGTTGCCCAGGCTGGTCTCGAACTCCTGGCCTCAAGTGATCTGTCCACCTCAGCCTTGCCCGCCCTCCTCCTGGGTCCCTTTAAATGGCGCTGGGTCTCAGGCCTCGTCCTCAGCCCTATGTTTCCTGCCTGCCCACTCCCCAGGGGAGCTGGTTGGTCCCAGGACTCTAAAAGCACCATTACCCTGAGGGCTCCCAAGACAGTATTTTCCCCTCCGACATTGCCTTTGGCTCCAGTCTCTTCTATCAAACCTGTGGCGCACCCTCTGCATTTCCACCATGTTCCAGGCTACACACTTTGATCTGATCCAGCTCCATCCCCTCAGCCCCAAGAATGTTTCCCCAGGCTCCCCATCTCAGTAAATGGCACCACCTCCCCTACCTGGTCACTCTGACCAAGGATCAAGTCATCCTTAATTTTTTTCCTTCTTCCACATCCAACCCATCATCACAGCCTAATGGTTTTACCTCCAAACTATGTCCCGAGCCATCCACTTCCCTCCACCTTGGAGGTTACACCCCAGTCCCAGCAGAGCCGCACCCCGTCCCTGTGCCCCAGTGGCCTGCATTCTCTCTTGTCTTTTGTGGTCCATATGACACCAGAGTGTTCTTTAAAACTTGTAACTCCCAGTGGCCGGGCATGGTGGCTCACACCTATAATCCTAGCACTTTTGGAGGCTGAGGCAGGTGGATCACCTGAGGTCAGGAGCTCGAGACCAGCTTGGCCAACATGGTGAAACCCCGTCTCTACTAAAAATACAAAAATTAGCTGGCCATGGTGGCAGGCGCCTGTAATCCCAGCTACTCAGGAGGCTGAGGCAGAAGAATCGCTTAAACCCAAGAGGCAGAGGTTTCAGTGAGCCGAGATGGCGCCACTACACTCCAGCCTGGGCAACAGAGCGAGACTCCGTCTCAAAAAAAAAAAAAAAAAAAAAAAAAAATTGTAAGTCCCATCCTCCTCTCCCTTGCATAAGAGCCTCCAGTGACAAAATCTGAAACCCTAACTTCCCACTGTGGCCTCGCAGGTTTCACTTTTGCCTGAATCTTTAACCTTGCCCCTCCCAGATTCCCGGTGACTCTCACTGTTCGGCCACCCTGACCTGTTTTCTGTTCCTCAAACTGCCCAAGCAAGTTCTGCACAGGGCCTTTGCCTGGCTTCCCCTCCACCTAGAACCCTTGTCCCCCAAATCTTTGCACAGCTGCCCTTGTGCCCTTCAGGTTTCAGCACAAATGTCACCTCCTCAGAGAAGCCTTCCCCCACCACCCTCTCAAGAAACCCCCTCCCCACCCTGCCCCCATCACTGCCGGAGCACCCTGCTTATTTCCTTGAGTATGCACCACTGTTAGCTGCATGTTTTTTAAATGGCTGTGTAATAGTGACACATGTTTTTGGGATATATGTGATATTTTGATAACTGCATACGATGTGTAATGATCAAATCAGGGTAACTGGGATATCCATTACCTCAAACCTTTGTCTTTGTGTTGGGAACATTACAGTTCTTCTAGCTTTTTGAAAGATACAAGAAATTATTAACTATAATTTCCCTGCTGTACTAGCAAATACTAGAACTTATTCCTTCTCTCCAACTGTATCTTGTTTGGCACAGTCTTGATCATCTACGTGTGTCCTGTCATCCCCCACTGGCCTGTAAGCTCCGTGGGTCCAGGGCTTTGCCAGTGTCATTCACTGCTGCACAGTGCCTGGCATAGAGAGGCTGTTGGTGCAGATTTGTTGCACAAGCAGATGGATGAATCTCAGATGTGGAATGTTGACTCTTTGTCAGGGAGGGATGGGCTCCCACCTAGGAGTCTCCGAGGACCAGCTCAAAGGCTGTAAAAATCACGCCCTGCCTCAGTGCTCTGGGGGATTAGAAAGGGGGTGCCTGGATTCTCTGAGACTCTGCAGCTGGGCTCTCTCGCTTTCCTGTGCGTGTCAATCACTGGTCTTAAGAAAATGCAGATTCTGGTTCACAGGCCTGGGTCTGCGTTCCTAGCCTGCTCATCAGCAATGGTGGTGCTGCTGACCTCAGATCTCTCTAGCAGCGCTTTTGTAACTTGCAGGTCCTGTGCCATCTTTCCCCTACATGCCATGGGACCAGGTGGAAAGAGCCAGAAGGGTCCCTTCACTGCCTCCTCTGCCCCTCCTCCCTCCATCCACCAGCAAGTGTTATTTGTAGCAGTCACTGTCACCTCCGCATGTGGTAAGGCCTGCTAGGTTTCTGTCTCCACATTTCTGTTACTGTGACAGACAAGACGGATTCTCTGCCAGGAACTGTGCTCAGCCACTTGCTTCTGGCATTGCTGTTTTCTCTCTGTGCACCTCTTATTCAGGCAGACTCCTGGGGGATGTTGCCCCTGCTGGAAGTCAGGCCCAGTTCATCGCCCTAGTGCGGGATGGGGCAGCTGACCCCGCGGGGAACTGGGAGGCATTACTGAGAGGTTTCCAAGCTTTGGTTTCAGGAGTTCAGGTATAGGCCTACCTGACTGGCCCTGGGGGCAAAACGTTCATTTAAACTTGGGGAGAGGCTGGGCGCGGTGGCTCACACCTGTAATTCCAACACTTTGAGAGGCCAAGGTGGATGGATTGCTTGAGCCCAGGAGTTCGAGACCAGCCTAAGCAACATAGAGAGACCCCCATATCTACAAAAAAATTAAAAAGTAGCCAGGCATGGTGGCGTGTGCCTGTAGTCCCAGCTACTCAGGAGGCTGAGGTGGGAGGATCACTTGAGCCTAGGAGATTGAGGCTGCAGTGAGCTATTATATTATCACACAACTGCACTCCTGCCTGTACCATAGAGATCCTATCTCAAAAAAAAAAAAAAAAAAAAAAAAAAAAAAACCTGGGGAGAGTTGGGAACCTTTGGAGTCCAAGCGTTCTGAGTTTGAATCCTGATGCTGTCACATACTACTTGTACTTGGGCCACGCCGAACAAGGAACTTAGCCTCCCTGAGCCTCACTTTCTTCACTTGCTAGATGGAGGTTGTAACTGGTGTCTTCCTCCCAGGGTCGTTGTCAAAATGAAACATGAAAGTGCATGGAAGAAGGAGGTCAAGGCAGGTGAATTACCTGAGGTCAGGAGTTCGAGACCAGCCTGGCCAACATGGTGAAATGCTGTCTCTGCTAAAAATACAAAAATTAGCTGGGCGTGGTGGTGCATGCCTGTAGTCCCAACTACTAGGGAGGCTGAGGCAGGAGAATCACTTGAACCCGGGAGGCAGAGGTTGCAGTGAGCCGAGATCGCACCACTGCACTCCAACCTGGGCACAAGACTCCGTCTCAAAAAAAAAAAAAAGAAAGAAAAGAAAGTGCATGGAAGGCTCTCAGCACTGTGGAAAATACTGGCATTTCTCAACTCACAATGCATAGATTGTGAGAGATATCATGGTCCATTGAATATCTTTTGACTCAGGGGTGGTGACCAGGTACTGATAGCAAGGCCTGGGGCCCAGTCCACCTCCCACAACTGCATCCCCCACAGCCCCACCCACAGCCACCTGCTGCTCTAGGACTAGCTAGAGCATTCTCAAGAATTGAGCCCACCCCTTTGTCAGACCATTCTCCCAGGGCAGAGACTGGCCTGATCACATGAAAACCACACCTGCCGAGCCAGAGGGCAAATGCTCCTACATTGTATTAGAGAGATTAAACAGCTGTTCTCAACCAGATCATTGCTACATTCCATTTCCTGACTAGGAAAATGAAAATGGCTGTCATAGAAGACAGAGCATAAAGTCTGATTCTTTTCTTTTTGAGATGGAGTCTCGTTCTGTCACCCAGGCTGGAGTGCAGTGGTGCGATCTCGGCTCACTGCAACCTCCGCCTCCTGGGTTCAAGCGATTCTCCTGCCTCAGCCTCCCGAGTAGCTGGGACTACAGGTGTGTGCCACCACGCCCAGCTAATTTTTGTATTTTTAATAGAGATGGAATTTCACCACGTTGGCCAGGTTGTTCTCGAACCCCTGACCTCAAGCAATCCGCCCACCTCAGCCTCCCAAAGCGCTGGGATTACAGGCGTGAGCCATTGTGCCTTGCCTAAGTCTGATTCTTAAGATGGAAACTCAGCCAGGCGGCCATGGCTCATGCCTGTAATCCCAGCACTTTGGGAGGCCGAGGCAGGTGGATCGCTTGAGGTCAGGACTTCAAGACCATCCTGGCCAACATGGTGAAACCCCGTCTCTACTAAAAATACAAAAATTAATTAGGCCTGGTGGTTCCTGCCTATACTTCCAGCTACTCGGGTGGCTGAGGCAGGAAAATCACTTGAACCCAGGAGGCAGAGGTTTCAGTGAGCCAAGATTGTACCACTGCACTCCAGCCTGGGCAACAGAACGAGATTCCTTCTCAAAAAAAAAAGATGGAAACTGTCTGTGGGCTCTGGGAAGGCAGTGGAGGTGCCAGGTGAGCTGAAGATTAGTACCACAGTGGGAACAGCAGAAAGAGGACTGGTCTCCAGGCTCTGGTCTCCTGTCTGAACAAGTCTGTAGGGGAGGAAAAACTTCTCCTCTGCCCTTTTATGTTATGTCTGCAGTCTGCAAATAAAACTGAGCAAAGACAGATTAACAGAAAAAAGGCATACGAATTTTATTGTTGTTTTTAATTTTACATGCATGAAAAGCCAAAGAGATGGTTAGACCCAGGGTTTATATACAATTTTGACAAAGGAAGATAAGTTGTGGGCAAGTAACTAAACAAGGAAGAGGGGGATTTGGGCTCCTAAGGGCAGTGTATTCCGGGAAGGTAGCTAGGAAATGTGTGTTAGATTGGGGGTGGTGGTTTAGATGTGTTATACAGATACATAACCTCCTCAATGGATTTATTCTCCTTTTCATGGGACAGGAGAGGGGGCACCTTTACAAATGGAAATTTATGCCCTACTTTCAGGCAGCTAAGGGGAGGGCAGAGAGCTCATCCTGTGTCTGCTGTTTCTCAGTTGCCTTCAGCTCAAAATAATCCTTATGCCAAAGTGGCGTATTGCAGGGTGGCATATTTGGATCCCCTTCAAGTTCCTGCCTCAGTCCCTTCCCCAGTCCTCTGCCTTGTACACATGGGCACCTCACTGCACCTACTCAAACTAGGTCTCCTTTGACCCCAGGGAGTGGAAAGCTGAGCATCCTCTCTGCTCTGATAATGTGACTTTACAACCAATATTTCAAAACAACTGCCTTATCGAGCCCAGCCTGGGGTTTCTGTCTTGTGCTGTGACTTGCAACATTCTTGGTCAGACCCCTTCTCCTCAAGGGAAACTTTAATCTAGGCTGAAGGGGCCTCTGAGATGGGTACCAGGCAGGAGGCATGTCAGGACCCTTACCTGCTGCAGTGAATGTCAGCTTTGCCACCTTCAGGGCTGACGCTCCCGAGGCAGCTGCACTCACCCTCCGCTGAGAGTGCCATCCTGGGCTTACAGGCAGAGGCTCAGCTCTGACATGTGATATCGGAGAAAGTCAGTCATCTTCAGCATCTTCAGGTCATGTTAACCCTATTCCTTTAGATTTTCCATTATCTATCCTAATATCAAGTTCCGTGTCAGAAAGCACTGTTTACTCTTACCTCCTTGCAAATACGTCTTTACTGTTGTACATTTTGTTTTTATTCTCATGGCTCATTGAATATTGCTTCAATTTCATTAGAATTGCTACAGGAAACCTTACAGCTGATTTGTCATCCTGTGTACTCTGATCCAATTCATTCCTTTTTTGAGACAGGGTCTCACTGTCACCCAGGCTGGAGTGCAGTGGCACAATCTTGGCTCAGCCTTCTAGGCTCAAGCAATCCTCCCACCTCAGCCTCCCAGGTAGCTGGGACTACACGCATGTGGCAGCACGCTCAGTTAACGTTTGTATTTTTTGTAGAGACAGGCTTTCACCATGTTGCCCAGGCTTGTCTCGAACTCCTGAGCTCAAGCGATCCACCTACCTCAGCCTCCCAAAGTGCTGGAATTACAGGCGTGGGCCACCCTGCTGGCCCCTAGTACATTCTTTTTAGGATTTTGCACCAGAAAAGAAGTCCTTCCTGATGAAATGATACCTTTTTACATCAGATAACAAGAGTTACAGCATAACTATCCCCTTGCTGTCCTTTTTGGTTTTGGTAAGTCAGAAAACTTAGAGCTAACGAGACTGGTGAATCAATAAAATCTGCCTTTCCATTTAATAATTTACCTCCTTTTTCTCTATGGTTTATTTTTCTTTTACTACTCTAGCTATGAATGTGTCTTTTATTGTAAATAATTTCATAGCTGTCAGGAAGAGATAAAAACAAGGAATCTTGATTTATTAAGGAGAGACTTATTAAAGGATTATTGCCTTTAATAAGTGGGGGTGGTGGGGAGGGGACTATTCCAGTGGGAGCAGGAGCATTGCAGTGGAAGAAAGCGCTGACCAGAAGATCCTCCTGCACCTCCAAAGTTAAGCCGAAAGGGTTGTTCTTTTCTAGGCAAGAGTAAACAAGGCTTGAAAGAACTGGTGCGGGGAGGTAGGTTGAAAAGGTGGCCTGGTCCTGGGGGCCTATCTTATTGCAGGCCAACCTGTCCTCCGGAGGGCTGTAAGGAGGGGTAGTGAGTTGCTCAGGTGAGGGTGGCCAAAGTTCACAGAACTGGGGGAAAGAGAGAAACTAGAGTTTGGTTAAGAAGCATCGTGTTTTAGGTAGAGAAATGGGAATTTGGAGGGCCTTCCTCACAGGTTCTCTACTGTGTTCTCCTGGGGCACAAGGACCAGCTTCATGGCTTGCTGTGCCCTGCGCTGGGCCTGACCAAGTTACTTGGTCCCTGTTTGTTGACTGACTGTTGACTGAGGGCCTTTCCAGAGTCAGGAGCTGACCTCTCACAGAGATTCCAAGAACTAGCAGGTCACACTCTCACCTCTCACCTCTCCCCAGGGGTCCCCAGTTCCGGCCATGCCCTGTGTCCTCTCCTTCTCCTCAAAGGGGTCCCCAGGCCTAACCTGGGGAAGCACTATCCATTCCCTCTCTCACCCCACCCCAGTCCCCCCTGGAACCGGCTTCCCACCTGCTTCTTCCCCTTTCTCCGGGGTGGGGTGGGACAAGGTGGAGGGAGAGTGGGAAGGAGAGGAGGAGTCACCCAGCTGCCCCCTAGGACTGATAAGAGACCCAGCGGGAGCTTTGAAGGCTGTTACAGCCTGGGGGTGGGAGCAGGCCTGACCCCCACCACCCTCACCCCCAGCCCCGCAGGTGGCCACACCCCTCCTGCTGCCCCACCCTCTGTCTCTCAACTTGGCCCTTTCTGTGCCTCTGCGCTCTCTCTGTCTGTGTGTGTCTCTGTCTGCCTGTGTGCCTCCCTCTCCGTCCCGGACTATCCTCCCTTCCTCTCTCTCCTTCTTTTCCCCTCCCCGCTCTGTCTCTTCTCTCTATTTGCACCCCATCTCTCTCTGTCCTGAAGTCTGCATTCTCAACACAGGGAACCTTCCAGTCTGACCCAGGTCTCAGCAGGAGCCAGACAAAAGGCTTGAGGGAAGGGACAGATGGAGTGTCCCCATGCTAATCTCCTTTAACCACCTCCAGCAGACCAATCCTGCCAAGTAGGTACTGTAGTACCCATTTTGCTGATGAGGAAGTTGAGGCTCAAACAGCAGTTAAGACGTGTGTCCAAGGCCTTGGGGCCACAGTGTGCAGGGCCAGGATTTTTAGCTGCATCTGATCCAGCTGCCTCAGATTGCGGGCTGAGTCCACCTTTCTGAGGCTCTTCAGGTGTCCCAGGCCTCTCCTCACTCCCTCCACCCCATCCCTGGAGGCAGGACCAGAGGGCTCCTTTGAGGAGTTGCATAGCTTGGAAGCTGCCCATCAGGAGCATCTGCACTGCTGCAGGGACCATCTTTTACCCAGAGGCATGAACCAAAATATCACGGGAGCCCCGCAGGGCATTGCAGGGAGGCAAGATTCTCCCAACCCCTTCCTGCTGCTTTTGGAGGCCTGAAGGTGGCTCTGACCTGGATATAGGGGGTCCTAAAATGGAAGCCCTTTGGTTGAAGAGGCAGGTGGCACCGAGCCTGCCAGCTGGGGCTGTGCCAGGAGTGTTTGGAGGTGCCCCTCAGAATGGGCCTTCTCTGCACGGGGGCCTGGGAGATGCATCAAGGAAAGATGTACCAGCTTCCTGGCTGTGGGGCTTCTGGGGGTCTTTAAAATGCTCACGTGCACCTCTGGGCCTCCCAGCACAGAGGTGGAGGCAGTTTGCCAATGTTCTTTCCTCTTGGAACCCTTCATGCACCAGCATCTTTGTCACATTAGTGAAGAATGGACTGGCCCTGTGGGTCACCCAGGGTGTGAAACACGTTTGGGGCGAAGCTGCCACTTCCTCCCCAGGAGAAAACAGAATGTGGCCCTTGATAGCAGTGTGGGGTTTAGCTGGCAGCTGTTAGCCCAGGAGCTAAAGACTTGTGGCTACACGCACAGTCATGTGTGTGAGTCTGGTCCCTCTATTAGCCAGGGTCACTGCTACCTAACTCCAAGGGGCACTATTATCGCTGTAGTCTATGGGAATTGTGCAGTACCCAACCTGTGCAGCTGAACATGGTAGTCCTGGTCTCAACTCTCACTCATCATGTCTGACAGTTGCAATGGCCTCTCTGCTGACTTTCTGCCTCTAGTCTGTTCCCTCTAGTATTGCCTACACCCCCTGCCCCGTGTCACTTCCCCAGTCCTACCCACCTCCAAGTCCTTTCTCCCCTCAGCCACCTGTCAGAGAGATCTACGAGTACTCTCAGCTGTTCAGGGACCCTGGGAGTAGACTCCTTCCTCTGAGATGGATGAGCTGTGTGGTCTTGGGCAAAGCACTTAACCTCTCTGAGTAACCCCACACTGGTATCACTTATTCTCATTTATAAAATGGGGGTAAAATGCCCATCAGGTTGTAGTTTTCTTGATCACTAGATTCTTAACTCCAGGAGGCCAGATACTCTCATTCCTCTCTGTACCCACATCTGACACATCCTCGGTTCTGGTGAGCGTTTTATTATTATTATTATTATTATTATTATTATTATTATTATTTAACATGAATGGTACCATAAAGCATTTGTTGAATAAATGAGTGCATGTCACTTTGACCAAAACCTTTCTGCAGCTTCCCCTCCCATGCCTGATGGGTTAACTCAGGACTTCCCAGGCACTGCTGCCCTTTCTACTCCTGGGCTTTTGCCCATGCTGTTCCCTCTTCTAGAATTCCCTCTGTTTCTTGCAGCACTGTCATCTTTGACACAGCTCGGCTGCCACCCAGAAGCTTTTCCAGCCCCTCCCCCCACCCAAAGCAGCCTCTTTATCCCCCACCAGTCCCTCCCCACAGCCCCAGATACCTCTGCCTGACAGTGGGTTGTGCCCCAGAGGGGCTCCTCTGTTGTTCTGGACACAGGGGTGGCTGGGACTTTACCCTCCTGGGGTCCCAGGGCTTGTGTGGAGCCTGGGACTGGCTCAGGACAGAAGTACACAGAGTGCTCTGGAAATTGGTGGTGGCCACAGTGCTCCTGCCTGCCTTGCAGTCACTCCCGGCCCTCTCAGGTGTCCCTTGAGGAAAAAACCCTGCTGCCTTCCCAGACACCAGCCCACCATGGGCTGGGACAGACCAGATTGCTAAAAAGCCTGACTGGAATGGGATGGGGTGGGCACTTCATGGTCAGGCTTTGGGGTCCATTGAAAAATGTGTCTTTGGCTCACCATCACTGGCCATCAGAGAAATGCAAATCAAAACCACAATGAGATACCATCTCACACCAGTTAGAATGGCAATCATTAAAAAGTCAGGAAACAACAGGTGCTGGAGAGGATGTGGAGAAATAGGAACACTTTTACACTGTTGGTGGGACTGTAAACTAGTTCAACCCTTGTGGAAGTCAGTGTGGCGATTCCTCAGGGATCTAGAACTAGAAATTCCATTTGACCCAGCCATCCCATTACTGGGTATATACCCAAAGGACTATAAATCATGCTGCTATAAAGACACATGCACACATATGTTTATTGCGGCATTATTCACAATAGCAAAGACTTGGAACCAAGCCAAATGTCCAACAATGATAGACTGGATTAAGAAAATGTGGCACATATACACCATGGAATACTATGCAGCCATAAAAAATGATGAGTTCATGTTCTTTGTAGGGACATGGATGAAATTGGAAATCATCATTCTCAGTAAACTATCGCCAAGAACAAAAAACCAAACACCGCATATTCTCACTCATAGGTGGGAATTGAACAATGAGAACACATGGACACAGGAAGGGGAACATCACACTCTGGGGACTGTTGTGGGGTGGGGGGAGTGGGGAGGGATAGCATTGGGAGATATACCTAATGCTAGATGACGAGTTAGTGGGTGCAGTGCACCAGCATGGCACATGTATACATGTGTAACTAACCTGCACATTGCGCACATGTACCCTAAAACCTAAAGTATAATAATAATAAATAAATAAATAAAATTATAATGTTAAAAAAAAAGAAGAAAAATGTGTCTTTGGGTCTGGTGGAGGAGCGAGCACGTTGGAGACTCATGCCTGATGCCTTGGCTTACTAGGCTGTTGTTTAAAAAATAAAGTGCTTTTCAAATGCTTAACTCAGGACCTGACCCAAAGTAAGCAGTGGATCAGTGTCTGCCGTCCCTGGGAGCAGGTGGTGTAGACTCACCTCAGAGCGTGGACGTCAGAGTCAGAAGGACCTGGGTCTGAATCACAGCTTGGCCCTTCCCCGTGAGACTTTGGACAGGTTGTGTCATCCCTGAACCTTGTTTTCTTTGCCTGTGAAATGGGCATGACCCTAATGTACTCCTCAGCCTTGTTGAGAGGATACAGGAGATAAATTAGAAGCCGCTGGCATCAGTTAGGATGTGTGTTAGAGCCTGACAGCAAGACAGAGTGCTAGAAACGTTGGTGGCTATAAATATTACTACTTTGCTTCTATTTTCTGGCAAAGAGCCATTAATTTCTTGGACCTCTTCATTTTCTCTCTCCCTCCAAGACTAGTGGTAGCAGGTGGCTTTCTCTCTGGGACCATTTTTTCACAGACACAAAGTTGAGTGGATGTATATATAGAGACATATATATATTTCTTCAAGACAGGGTCTCACTCTGTCACCCAGGCTGGAGTGCAGTGGTGTGATCCTAGCTCATTGCATCCTCCAACTCCTAGGCTCAAGTGATCCTCCTACCTTGGCCTCCTAAGTAGCTAGGACTGCAGGTATGCACCACCACGCCCAGCCATGTGTGCATTTTTAATCGCTTCACAGGAGTTACCACACACAGCTAGTTTACAGCACTGTGCTGTAAACACTGGCTGGGTCATGTGTCGAGCCCCCTACCACCCACAGCCTCCCCTGTCCACCGACTCTCACCACCCACAGACCTCCACAGCCTGCACATACACCACCATGATGCCCCCCAAATCCATGGACCCCTACTCATAGCCCCTGCCGCCAACAACCCCCCTGACTCCCACCCTTAGCTTCCCCACCACCCTCATAGCCCCACCTGTCTGATAAATACCTTGAGGCCATTTGCAACAGTGGTGCAGGTGTACAGATGAGGCAGAAAAGCCCCTCCACACACACAAGCCTGGGTCTGGCCTTGGACTCAGACATCATCTACGTCCACATCTCCATCCACCCTACAAAGCCCTCACCGGTCCCTGAAGTGCACAGCTAAGAACCATCACCACGATACCAGGCACTTACTGAGCACTTAGCTTGGCACTGAGCACTGATGTAAGCCCTGGATGCTCAAATAAAAATGCATGGGTTACTTTGATGCAGGACTTCTCAGAGCTTTAATATCCCAGCGCCCCTCTGGATGCCAAAGAGGGAGATGAGAGTATGCAGCATTTGCAGACTTGGCCAGGGCAACCTTTCTTCAGCTCTGGAGCATACTTAGGAACATTCTGCATCCTTGACATTCCTAGTGTGGTCCATGGACTCATGCGTGTATCATCTGTAAATCACCTGGGATCTCAAACTCCCAATGTCAGGGGATCCACCTGCCTCGGCCTCCCAAAGTGCTGGGATTACAGGCATGATCCACTGCGCCTGGCCTTTTTTTTTTTGAGACAAGGTCTTGCTCTGTCACCCAGGCTGGAGTGCAGTGGCGCGATCTTGGCTCACTAGAGATACAGAATCTCACTAGAGATACAGAATCCAAACCCATTTCTACTGAATGGGAATCTGCATTTTAACACCCTCGGAGATTCATTCATGTGCTCATTAAAGTTTGAGACACAGTTTTGTTGGTCACAGGGCTGGACCTTGGCCAGATATTAGAATCACCTGGGGAGCTTTAAAAAATAATGTGGCTGGCTGGGTGTGGTGGCTCATGCCTGTAATCCCAGCACTTTGGGAGGCCAAGATGGGTGGATCACCTGAGGTCAGGAGTTCGAGACCAGCCTGACCAATATGATGAAACCCCCATCTCTACTAAAAATACAAAAATTAGCTGGGTGTGGTGGCAGGTGCCTGCTGTAGTCCCAGCTACTCAGGAGGCTAAGGCAGGAGAATTGCTTGAACCTGGGAGGCAGAGGTTGCAGTGAGCCGAGATCGTGCCACCTCACTCCAGCGTGGGCAACAGAGCGAGACTCCATCTCAAAAAAAAAAAAAAAAAAAAAAAAAAATACCAGGGCCTAGGTTCTACCTCCAAATTCTGATGTAATTGGTCTGAAGTTTGGCTTGGTCATTGGGGGTTTGAAAAGCTCCCCAGGTGATTCTGATGTGTGGCCAGCAGCACAGATGAGTGAACATTAGAAAGGGCCTGGAGTATCCACTTGGAAATTTGCAGGCAAGCATTTAAAGTCTTGGAACAGCCCCAGCGAGGCACAGGGAGAACAAGGGACTTTCCCGAGGTCTCATAGCTGGCTGGTTGCGAAGCCTCAACCAGCACTCAGTTTCCCAGCACCAGCCTCGGTCTGGACTCTTAGCGTCACTGTCTCCACACCATCTTCTATTTCTTTCTTCTATTATTTTATTTTATTTTTTGAGAAGGAGTCTCACTTTGTCACCCAGGCTGGAGTGCAGTGGTGTGATTTTGGCTCACTGCAACCTCCGCCTCCTGGGTTCAAGTGATTCTCCTGCCTCAGCTTCCAAAGTAGCTGGGATTATAGGCGCGCGTCACCACGTCCGGCTAATTTTTGTATTTTATTGGAAACGGGGTTTCGCCATGTTGGTCAGACTGGTCTCGAACTCCTGACCTCAAATGATCTGCCCGCCTCGGCCTCCCAAAGTGCTGGCATTACAGGCGTGAGCCACCGCGCCCGGCCTCACACCATCTTCTTGAAAATTCTCCTTCCTGATCCTGAGCCTCAGCTTCAGTCCTCAAACAAAAGCCTTCATTGGGTTCTGATCATGAGGCCGCCTCTGCACTTACTTTGCTGGCTGCTGGCTCAGGGCTCCAGCAAACAGTCCCAAAGCCAGTAAAGCTTAAGCCTTCAACATGAGGAGGCGTTAACACATTGTAACCACCAGAGCATAGTCCCATTATGTAAGGAGTCCTGCTGCGAGGCCACTCAGCTTAATGGAGAACACGAGACTCCAGGCAGGCCTGGGTTTGAGCCCCAGCCCTGGCACTTGGCAGGTGTGCTGCCATCATGACCCCTTTAGCCTCTCAGCCTCATCTTCCCTACCTGTAAACTGGGCACAATGGTAATCCCTGCTACAGGTGGTGTGCAGATCATATAAAGAAGATGATGAGTCCCGCAGTGCCCTGGCATGTGGTGGGCACTAGATCAGAGTTAGTTGGGGTCGTTGAGGGCTCTCAATTTTGGCACCAACACAGGAGGCCTGGGGTTCTCAGCTGGCCCCAGCATCTCAAGTTTCCACATAGCAAGAGCACCCAGAACCTCCCTCCACCAGGCCAGAGGCAGCCAGCATGTGCCTTTCTCTTCTCCTCAGCTCACTGCAACCTCCGTCTCCCAGGCTCAAGCCAATCTCCTGCCTCAGCCTCCCGAGTAGCTGGGATTACAGGCACCTGCCACCACACCCGGCTAATTTTTTGTATTTTTAATAGAGGTGGGGTTTCACCATGTTGGCCAGGCTGGTCTCAACCTCTTGACCTCAGGTGATCACTCGCCTAGGCCTCCCAAAGTGTTGGGATTACAGGTGTGAGCCACTGTGCCTGGACCTCTTTTTTTTTTTTTTTTTTTTTGAGACAGAGTCTTTCTCTGTTATCCAGGCTGGAGTGCAGTGACCCAGTCTCAGCTCATTGCAACCTCAGCCTGCTGGTTCAAGCTATTCTCGTGCCTCTGCCTAACGAGTAGCTGGGACTACAGGTGCATGCCACCACACTCGGCGATTTTTTTGTATTTTTAGTAGAGGCAGGGTTTTGCCATGTTGGCCAGGCTGGTCTTGAACTCCCAACCTCAGGTGATCCGCCCACCCCATTCTCCCAAAGTGCTAGGATTATAGGCGTGAGCCACCGGGCCCAGCCTCTTCTCCCTATTTGTTTCTCCTGTGCCGGACCCGCAGGTTCAAGGATCATACTTGCCTGTGTTTGAACATGGCTATAAGGAGACCTGTGCTATCAGTGTGGGGGACCCCCCCAGCTTTCTCAGGCTGATCAAGCAGAAGTTGGCCATGCCGGCCAACAGTTGGTGGCATTCTTCCCATCTCGTGGGCCCACTCATGACAGAGCAGCTGTTACTGTCATGGTTATTTTATTTTTATTCCTCCCTCTGGGAGCCCAGAATCAAAGGGAAACATCAGCACTGCTGCCTCATTACAGAGAGCAGAGAAAATGGGGGTGGGGATTGGACATTCTCTCTTTTTTTCTTTTTTCTTTTTTTGAGACGGAGTTTCACTCTTGTCGCCCAGGCTGGGGTGCAGTGTCACGGTCTCTGCTCACTGCAACCTCCACCTCCCAGGTTCAAGCGATTCTCCTGCCTCAGCCTCCCGAGTAGCTGGGATTACAGGCGCCCACCACCACACCCAGCTAATTTTGTATTTTCAGTAGAGACGAGGTTTCACCATGTTGGTCAGGCTGGTCTCAAACTCCCGATGTCAGGGGATCCACCTGCCTCGGCCTCCCAAAGTGCTGGGATTACAGGCATGAGCCACTGTGCCCGGCCTTTTTTTTTTTTTTTTTTTTTTTTTTTTTTTTTTTTTTTTTTTTTTTTTTTTTTGAGACAAGGTCTTTCTCTGTCACCCAGGCTGGAGTGCAGTGGTGCAATCTTGGCTTACTATAACCTCCGCCTCCCAGGCTCAGGCAATAGTCCCACCTCAGCCTTCCTAGTAGCAGGAATTACAGGCACGTACCATCATGCCTGGCTGATTTTTGTATTTTTAGTAGAGACAGTTTCGCCATGTTGCCCAGGCTGGTCTCGAACTCCTGGGTTCAAGTGGTCTGCCTACCTTGGCCTCCCAAAGTGCTGGGATTACAGGCGTGAGCCACAGTGCCTGGCCTGGATATTCTCATCCAGGGCCTACGGGCAGTCAGTGGAGACTATCTGGGGTGACATACTCATCTTACAGATGGGGAAATAGGTTGCACAGAGCCTGGGACTTCCCAAGGCTGTGTTGAGGCCAGACTAGAACCTGGTTCTCCTGGCTCCAGGTAGTCAGGAAGGACTTTCCCCTGTAGTCAGGAAGGAATCTGGGTTAGGACTCCAAAGTCCTCACTTCTCAACCAGTGTGTCCATGCTAAATGCAGATTCCTAGGCCCCATTGACTGGCCCAGGATGTGGGTGGACCTGGGAATCTGCATCCTTAGCACGCTCCCCTAACCAAAGTTCTAGAATCACTGCTGTGAACTCTTTCCATTGGCCCCAGAGCTCCAGGCCTATGCTCCGGGACTCTGTGCTTCAATCCCACATCAAAACTCACCATCCAAGAACTGCAGCCCCTCAATAGGGATGGCACCCAGTTTAAAAAAAAAAAAAAAAAAAGGAATCCCAGCCCCTGCTGGGCGCAGTGGTGCTCCTGTAGTCCCAGCTAATGGGGAGGCAGGAGGATCGCTAGAGCCCAGGAGCTCTGGGCTGTGATGCTCTATGTTGATCGGGTATCTACACTGAGTTTGGCATCAATATGGTGACCTCCTGGGATCAGGGGACCACAGTGTTGCCTGAGGAGGGGTAAACAAGCCCAGGTCAAAAACAGAGCAGGTCAAAACTCCCGTGCTGATCAGTGGTGGGTTCGTGCCTACCAGTGGCCACTGCACTCTAGCCTGGGTAACATCATAGCAAGACCCTATGTCTTTAAAAAATAAAAAGAAGAGCCAGGTGCGGTGGCTCATGCCTGTAATCCCAGCACTTTGGGAGGCTGAGATGGGCGAATCAGAAGATCAGGAGATCGAGACCATCCTGGCTAACATGGTGAAATCCCGTCTCTGCTAAAAATTAAAAAAATAAATAAATAAATCAGCCGGGTGTGGTGGCACGTGCCTGTAGTCCCAGCTACTCGGGAGGGCGAGACAGGAGAATCGCTTGAACCCGGGAGGCGGAGGTTGCAGTGAGCCGAGATCACGCTACTGCACTCCAGCTTGGGCTACAGAGTGAGACTCGGTCTCAGAAAAAAAAAAAAAAAAAGAATCCCAGCCCCTGACTAATCTACTTCATTTACAGCATTGCTTATCTGGTGCACTTGAGGACAGTGGGTCCCAGGGGAAGGAGGCAGAGACAGTGTCATGTTGTGGTTAAGGACATACACCCTGGACCCAGGCAGCCCGGGATTGATTCCTGAATCCGCCACTTCTAGTCCTGTGACCTTAATGTGTTTCTTCCCCTGTCAGTACCTTTGTTTCCTTTCCTGTAGGTGGTGATGCCTTCCTCCTAAGGTGTTATGAGGATTAAATGAATTAGTAAAAAGTACTTAGGTTAGTGTCTATCGCATAGTTATGTGCTAAGTGTTAGCAGCTGTTACACCATTTTACAGGCTGAGAATGTTATGCAGAGAGATGCTGAGACTTTGCCGAGGTTATGCAGACTCTGAGTAGCAAAGTTGGTTGGGGCTTCTACGCTCGTCCCACATAGTTCCTGCCTGGGCGTCTACCGCCTTCCAGTGCCAACCGTGGCTCCGCTAGTAGATTATAGCTTGGCAAAAAAAGACCCTCTGCACTCCCCCATTCACTCATGTACCTTCCTACACACTCTGGGGTTGGGGTAATTTCCCCAGTCCCAGTAGCCAGGCAGGCAGAGTCTATGGAAACCAGGTGGCCATACAGAGCACAGCTGAGCTTCCCTTAGCCCTCAAAGTCCCTAATGGGGACCCAGGGATGCTACCACCTTGAGTCTCAAAAGCTCAAGCTTTATTATGTCAATTCTTATTTATACTCAAAGCTTATTTCCATTTTTCTGGAAGAATTTACACTTCAAATCTCTGCATTTTGGTTTAAAGGAATGTTCTCAAACATTGGCTCTCCTGGCTCTTGGTGTCAACAAGACCACTTCCTTCCCTGTCTGGAGAAGAAAATGGAGTTAAGGCCCAGCGTCCTTAAACCATACCTCCTGCATCTAGCTCCTGAGTATTTCTTTCTTTTCTTTTCTTTTCTTTTTTTTTGAGATAGAGTCTTGCTCTGTCACCAGGCTGGAGTGCAGTGGTGTGATCTCGGCTCACTGCAACCTCCACCTCCCGGGTTCAAGCATTCTCCTGCCTCAGCCTCCTGAGTAGCTGGGATTACAGGCGGCCGCCACCACACCCAGCTAATTTTTGTATTTTTAGGAGACTAAAATGGGGGTTTCACCAAGTTGGCCAGGCTGGTCTCGAATGCCTGACCTCAGGTGATCTGCCCGCCTCGGCCTCCCAAAGTGCTGAGAATACAGGCATGAGCCATGGTGCCCAGCCACTTCCTAGTATTTCCAGAAAACAACAGAAAGCGGTCTCTTCTTGGTACTCCCCTTCTTCATCCCTGCCCTCAATCTTTCTTCTCTGAGTGGCTCCGATGCTAAGTTTGGTCCAGGGACACGACAGAAGTCTACATCCCCACTGATCTCAGCCTCAGAATGGGCTTTGTGAGCACATTCTGAAACTTTCCACCTGGGAGAGAGTAGTCCCAGCTACTCTCTCCCCAGGTTGCTCTGAGGACCGAGGGACTGAGTGAGGCCGTTCAAGCCTGTGGAGGGACCAGGCACACACTGCCCCACTCCTGCCACCCACCACTCTCCATCTCAGTGCCTGAGGGAGGGCAGCTCCATTACCACTCTTTTCCTCTTCTCCCATCCCTGCTGTGATAGAATCTGCCCCGAGCTCAGGGCCCATTCTAATTAAGGTAACTGAATGCCCAGGCAGCTGAAACCGGCCTTTTGCAAAATAGCAAGTGGAGGGCCTGCCCTTGAGGCCCAGCCTGCCAGCTCCTGTTTGCCCTCGCCTGGTGTTCGAGATGACTGGGCCCTGCAGCCCCAGTGAAGGAGGGGCCTGGGAAGGGGAAGGGGACAGAGAGCAGGTTTATTCGGGGTGAGCTGCGCTGGTTCATTGTAGTTTGCACTCAGTGCTTGCAGGAGCTGGAAAGGCAAACAATAGATTTGGGTCACGAGGGGGTTGGGGGAGGAGATGGTCAGATTTAGCAGGATTCTGATGCCAAGTAGCTGGTGCTCAGGGCTCTGGGCTGTGAACTTGGGACCCTTCTGATCAGAGCCTCTGTCTCCCTTCCTCCCTTCCTCTGCTCAGACCCCCACACACATGCAAAGCTGGCCTTAGGCAGACACATGCCAACACTGTTCTGGGCTCCTTTCCTTAGATTTGAGAGGCCTGGGGCAGAGTGCAGAGGGCTTTGGTCCTGCATCCAAATCCTGGCTCTGAATGTCCTTGCGCAGGTTATTTAATCTTTGTGTGCCTCAGCCTTCTCATATGCGAAATGGGAAGAGCAATGCATTCTCTGGTGGATCTGGGTTGTGTGGGGCCTGAAGCTCTTACCACATGTGGACCCCTTTTTAAGGTAAAGAATTTCTGACCGGGCGCGGTGTCTCATGCCTGTAACCCCAGCACTTTGGGAGGCCGAGGCAGGCGGATCACGAGGTCAAGAGATCGAGACCATCCTGGCCAACATGGTGAAACCCCGTCTCTACTAAAAGTACAAAAAATTAGCTGGGCGTGGTGGTAAGCACCTGTAATCCCAGCTACTTGGGAGGCTGAGGCAGGAGAATCGCTTGAACCCAGGAGGCAGAGGTTGCAGTGAGCCAAGATCGCACCACTGCACTCCAGCCTGTGACAGGGCAAGATTCTGTCTCAAAAAAAAAAAAAAAAGGAATCTCAACATCTTGTGCAAAGTTTACAAACACTTAACCATGTGAACGCACTGGCAGGGCCCCTCCGGAGCATGTGAGGGTCCTAGAAGCTTAAGCTCTGTTAGCTTCACAGTATACATGCCTACCTGATAGGACTGTGAAGGATTAAATGAGCTCATATTTGAGCTCCTAGAACAGTGTCTGGCACAGAATAAGCCCCTCGTAAGTATTGGCTTTCATTCTTATCGCCTCTCAGGGTTCCTGTGAGCATTAGACATTTGCAGATTGCCCAAGTAACATCAAACGTGGTGTGGGCAGATGCTGTGCACCTGACACGTGCATTCATTAGCTCATCTAATATGTAGCATTCACGATGGGCCAGGTGCTGTTCTGAGCACTGGGGAACCAATGGCCCCTCTTAAAGCTTTCGGTCTGGGAGGGGTAATTGGGCAGTTAATCACACACATAGGCAGGTCCAAATGGAATGAGGACAGGTGCTATGAGAAAACAAGGCAAGGCCAGGCACGGTGGCCCATGCCTACAATCCCAGCACTTTGGGAGGAGGATCACTTGAGCCCAGGAGTTTGAGACTAGCCTGTGCAACATAGTGAGATCTTGTCTCCACAGAAATAAATTTTTAAAAAAATGAGCTAGGCATGGTGGTGTGTGCCTGTAGTCCCAGCTACTCAGGAGGCTGAGGCAGGAGGATCACTTGAGCTGAGGAGGTTGAGGCTGCAGTGAACCATGATCATGCCATGCCATTGCACTCCAGCCTGGGTGACAAAGTGAGACCCTCTCTAAAAAAAAAAAAAAAAAAAAAAAGCGAGACTATATCTAGGAGAAAGAAAAGATTTTGATTTGGAGTATAAGGAAAGGCCTCTTTGAGACGTTACGAAAGAGTAGGGAAGAATTCTTATTCTCATTTCTGGTTTGCTTGCAGTTTCTGCATGTCTATCCGTAAGGCAATCTGGCATGGTGACATTAATTAAAGCAACTAAACCGTTTGGCGGTCCAACTAAAATCTAAGCAAATATTGTCTCCTCTGAGCCTCTCAACAACTCTGAGATGAGTAAGCGGAGACCCAGGCAAGAGTGGCTTTACCTGAGCTGACATAAATACTAAATGAAGGACCCGACTGCCTCACAGGTCCTTCCTTCACACCGTGTGCCTGACACAGAGCAGGGGTGCCCCTGCAGACTCACGTGACCTCATGACCTTCTCAGAGGCCACACAGTCTAATCTCCTCCCCTCTCACTGTGGGAACAGAGGAAGCCGAGGGCCTGAGAATCGCTGCTTCTGAGACCCATCCCACGTCCTCTGCCTGCCACTAGCAAAGTGGTTGTGACCTCCCTGGGGTAGCAGAGTCCAAGAACAGTCAGTCTCCCAGACACAGGAAGCCCTCCTGTGGTCCTCAGGCACCTGCACCATGGGTACGCAGATCTGGCCCTCATTGATGCAAACACCAGCCCTCTCCTGGCTTTCTGCTCTACCCCCTGGCACATTTCTTCCTGGAAGGGTGATTGATGCTCTGCTACTTGTGGCCTTGGAGGTGCTCACAGTGAGAGACATGAGATGCCTTAAAACCATGAAGGTCAGAGTTCAAAAGGCAAGTAGGCAAGCAGGGAGAGCCCAAGTATTGGGCCCACAGAACTACAGTAGGGAAGCAGGCTTATCTCTGAGCATCCCCACAGGCCTGGCAGAAGCAGGAATGGATGATACATGGCTCTCATGATCCAATAGAGGGAAGCAGGTGCTTAACACATGGGCTGGGGTATGGCACCGTGGGGATGAGTGCTGCTTAAGCACCTACCATGTGCCACCCACTCTGCTAGGTGCATGAAGCCAGTTACTGAGTGGGCCTCGTAACTGTCTTGTGTGGTAGGTACGTTTATCCCCATTTCACAGATGTGAGCACTGAGGCTCAGAGAGGCAAGTGAACATTGTCTCCTCTATAATGACCATCCCCCATAAACTCCTGGCAGGAGGGCCTTGCCAGCTGAGTCATGGCACTCCTCATAAAGGCTTCAAGGAGGAGGGGAGTCATTATAGAGGAGACAATGGGCCACATAGTAGATGCAGTTTTCTATAGAAGTTTTATTTTAAAAATCAGTGTTATTGGTTTTACATACAGAAACTTTTGATATTTCCATTAGTCCTGGTTAAAAGCTGAAGGAAATGTTTTAAAATCATATGTGATAAAAGTATGTCTGGGAAATGGAAGGTTTTTTTTTTCTGAGATAGGGTTTCACTGCCACCCAGGCTGGAGTGCAGTGGTGCGATCATGGCTCACTGCAGCCTTGGCCTCCTGACCTCAAACAATCCTTCCACCCCAACCTCCTGAGTACCTGGGACCACAGGCACACACCACCATGCCCAGCTAATTTTTTTTTTTTTTGTAGAGATAAGATCTTACTATGTTGTCAAGGCTGGTCTCAAACTCATGGCCTCAAGTGATCCTCCTGCCTCAGCTTTCTAAAGTGCTGGGATTACACACGTGAGCCACTGCGCCCAGCTGGAAATGGGAGTTTTTTAAGTGTCCAGGATTATAATATTTGGTCACATATCTCAGTGCCAGAGCACTCATAGAAATGCACACATATTGAGGTCACAGGAACTAAGTGCTTTAGCCATGTTACCCCAGCCAAGCCCCCAACAACCTCTTGAGAGAGATACTATTCCTATCCCCATTTCACAGATAACAGGCTCAGCTGTCAAGCAGGTTGCCCAAGGTCACCCAGCTGGGAAGTGGCGGAGCCCAGCTGCAAAGTCAGGGCTGCTGAAGGGGAGAGAGATGGCCGCATGCCCAGCTGTGAGCAGGCTAGAGGTGCTGGGGGACAGTCTGGGTGTGCACAGAAGCAGCTCCCGAGCTCTCGGTGCTAATGTGAGGATGAAAGGCCCCCACCCTGCTGTTGCCCAGGAGGAGAGCCTGACGCTCAAGTTGGCAATGAGCCTTGCAGGCTAGGCCTGGACGTGTGTCTGAAACAGGGAGCCTTGTCAGGTGGGGAGGCGCCTTGGCTGAAGCCCTCAAAAGCAGAGTCACGGGGCCGGGTGCGGTGGCTCACGCCTGTAATCCCAGCACTTTGGGAGACAGAGGTGGGTGGATCACGAGGTCAAGAGATCGAGACCATCCTGGCCAACATAGTGAAACCCTGTCTCTACTAAAAATACAAAAAATTAGCCGGGCGTGGTAGCAGGCGCCTGTAATCCCAGCTACTCGGGAGGCTGAGACAGGAGAATAGCTTGAACCCGGGAGGCGGAGGTTGCAGTGAGCTGAGATCGTGCCATTGCACTCCAGCCTGGGCAAAAAGAGCAAAAGTCTGTCTCAAAAAAAAAAAAAAAAAAATGCAGAGTCACGGAACAGGAAAGGGGCTGCTCACCTGAGGTCAGGTCCCCAGACCTTGGCTGAGCGCCGCCCTGGGCTCATAAAGAACCACTGTGCAGTGCCGCGTGATGAGCGCTCCCCCCATACCCAGCACGGGGAACCTGGCGAGAGAGTGGCTGGTTCTGCCCTGGGGGTCGGGGCCAGCCGCAGGGAGCTGGCAGCCAAGCTGGGCCTTACGCGCTGAGTCATGGCACTCATCATAAAGGCTTCATTCAGAGACATGGCCACAGGCAGCCCCAGTGCTCACCATCCCGAGTCCTCACAACCAGCCCAGGATGAATCCCAGCCACACACCAGGGATACACCTGCGCACAGGAAGACATGGTCCCTTCTCTCAAAGAATTGTGGTCTGAGGGGAGAAGGCAAGACCGTGAACACGGAAATAAGTCAGCAGCGCCCATGCTGATAGAGAAAGTGCATCAAGAAGGTGAAGCAGAAGGGAAGACAGGGATGGCCATGGTGGGAGTTTTTCTCTAGGAAGAGGGCCTCATGCGGGAGGTGACGTGAGCCGAGCCAGACAGAAGTGAGGGATGGAGGCCAGGCATGGTGGTTCATGCCCGTAATCCCAGCACTTTGGGAGGCTGAGGAGGGTGGCTCTCTTGAGGTCAGGAGTTCGAGACCAGCCTGGCCAACATGGTGAAACCCCATCTCTACTAAAAATATAAAATTAGCTGGGCGTGGTGGCAGGCACCTGTAGACCCAGCTACTCAGGAGGCTGAGGCAGGAGAATCGCTTGAACCTGGGAGGCAGAGGTCGCAGTGAGCCGAGATTACGCCACTACACTCCAGCCTGGGCAACAGAGCAAGACTCGTCTCAAAAAAACAAAAAAGAAAAAAGAAGTGAGGGATGGAGGCACATGAGGTGGGGGAGTGGGAAAGAGCTTGGCTGTTTGGTGGCTGAGTGATGGGAAGGTGGAATGGAATGGAAGGAGGACCCGGGCAGAGGTTCTGAGAGCACAAGCAAGGAGTCTGCATAAGAGGCCAGGCGAGGGCTTTTAGCTGGGAAATGACAAAACCTGCCTGATGTTTTAAAAATATCCCCGGCCAGTCACAGTGGCTCATGCTTGTAATCCCAGCACTTTGGGAGGCTGAGGCAGGTGGATTGCTTGAGGCCAGGAGTTCAAGACCAGCCTGGACAACAAAGCAAGACCCAGTCTCTACCAAAAAAAAAAAAAAAAAATTAGCTGGGCATGGTGGCATGTTCCTGTAGTCCTAGCTACTCGGAGGCTGAGATGGGAGGATCACTGGAGCCCAGGAGTTAGAGGCTGCATGAGCTGAGATCACGCCACTGCACTTCAGCCTGGGCGACAGAGTGAGACTCTGTCTCAAAAAAGAGCCCCTGCAGCACCTGGAGGAAGACAGCACTGGAATCGGGAAGAGTTAGGTGGTTGCATTTGTCCAGGGAAAAGAAGGTGAGAAGGAGGCGGTCAGCTCGGCCAGGCTGCCAGGACTGCTGATGTAGGTGAAGGAAAGAGCCATCCAGGGCTATTCCATGGTTCTCACCTGAGCTCCTGCATGGAGGTTGGTGCGATTTGCTCAGCGGGCATGGAGGAAAACTTGACATTTGGGTGGTGAGCATGTTAATTTGAGCTGCCCACTGGATAGTCAGTTGAAGTTGTCTGCACACTGTGGTATGCATCCACATCCCCTTGAGGTCCAAGGCCACTTGCCAGAAGTGTTGGCTGCTGCAGACCGTCCCCAGGAGACAAAGGGGCTGCCTTGCCCAAGATGACAGACCTATCCTGGGGCAGCCCTCATCTGAAGGCTGGTCCATGTGGGGACACAATGATTTTGCCCACTTGCCTCTTTCTGGGCAACTTTGAAGGACTATCCTGGCTCCAGATGCCCCGGGGGTCGGCTGAGGCTCATTGCAGCTGCAATGCAATCCACTTCTCCCTCTGCCCATCCTGCATCCCTTGTGCCCTCACAGGCCAAGCCCTAAGACATTCCCCAGTCAACTTCTTCACAGGCAATTGGATGCATTTAGTTTGGAGCTCCAGGAAGAGGTCTAGGCTGGGTGGCAACAATGTGGGGTGGGGACATCAGCACTGGTGGAATTTAAAGTCTCAGGCTAGGTGAGAAGGGAAGAGGATTGAAGCACAGAGCATGCCAACCTTGAGAGCCGAGGAGGTTGGAGGGGTGGTGCCCTGGAACCAAGCTAAGAAAGGTTTAAAGGGACCAGGTGCGGTGGCTCACACCTGTAATCCCAGCACTTTGGGAGGCCGAGGTGGGTGGATCACTTAAGGTCAGGAGTTCGAGACCAGCCTGGCCAATATGGTGAAACCCATCTCTACTGAAAATACACAAGTTAGCCAGGTGTGGTGATGCATGCCTGTAGTCCCAGCTACTCAGGGGGCTGAGGCAGGAGATTCACTTGAACCTGGGAGACAGAGGTTTCAGTGAGCTGAGATTGCGCCACTGCACTCCAGCCTGGGGGACAGAGCTAGACTCCATCTCAAAAAAAAAAAAAGAGAAAGTGTTTAAAGGAGAGATCCGGTGCCTGTAATCCCATCTACTTGGGAGGCTAAGGCAGGAGAATAGCTTGAACCCGGGAGGTGGAGGTTTTAGTGAGCCAAGATTGCACCACTGCACTCTAGCCTGGGCACGACAGAGCGAAACGCCGTCTCAAAAAACAAACAAACAAACAAAAAACAAAACAAAAAAAAAACCGGAGAGATTCACCTTACCAGGTGCTATGAGGATTGTTCAGGTAAGATGAGGACCCATGACACTCTAGTTAGTTCATTTCAACCGCTGTGGTGTTCAGGGAGGAACTTGAAGGAACTTTTAAAGCCAGGGGCGTAGTGTGGTGAGGAGAGGAACTCATAGAGAAGGAGAAATGGATGATTCAGAAGGGGACGGCAGGAGCAAAACCTTGAAGGGGATGGGGTCCAGGGCCCACATGGCAGGGGCCATCTGTGAATAATGTTTTGTATCAAGAAGAAGGCAGAGTAGAGGCACCTGTGCAGGTTGGTGTGTAGACCTGGTGGGGAGGTCACTGGGCATGGTCACTGGCTGTGAGTGAGTGGTGGGAAGCAGTGCTGGAGATGAGAAGACAAGAAGAAAGGAGAGTCAGCTTAACCTGCAAGTCTCCCAGCTGCAAAGGGCACTGGTGTGCTTCAAACCTGACTCTGGGCTTCATTCACTGGAAAAAGCATAAAGAAAGACATTCTAAGCTGTCAAGACGTGGTAGGTTCAGCAAATAATACTAGTTACAGTAAAAGATTTGAGCTGTTGCTATGCTAAGCATTCGTCGTGCATTCTGTCATTTAACAAGCCATCCCTCAAAACCCCTGTGACACAGATACAGTTGGTCCTTATTAGTTGCACATTCTGTATTTGCAAATTTGCCTGCTTGCTGAAATTCATTTGTAACACCAAAATCGGTACTCGTAGAGCCTTTGTGGTCATTTGCAAACATTCTCAGAGTGGTGAGGATGTGAGTTGCCCAACGTGCATGTTCCCAGCTGAGGTCAAACAAGGCGACAAGCGGCCTTCTTGTTTCAGCTCTCATACTGTAAACAAGTGTCCTCTTCACGGTCTAGTTAGTGCCATGTTTTCTGAATTTTTGTGTTTTTTTTTTATTGGCGATTTTGCTATTTGAAATGGCCCCCAAAAGCTGTCTAGTGTTCCTAAATGCAAGAAGGCTGGGACATGCCTTGTGGAGAAAATAACGACTGAGTGTTAGATAAGCTTTGCCCAGGCATGAGCTACAGTGAGTTCAATGTTAATGAATCAACAATATGTATTAAATACAGTGTCTTTAAACAGAGACATGCTTAAAACAAGGTTATGCATTGATCGTTTGATGAAAATGTTGTGATCAGAGGCTCACAGGAATTGAACCAGTATTTCCCCTAGGGGCAATGCTTCAGTATTCACGATTCTATGTTTGCAGTGACTTCATAGAGCATAACTACTGCAAATAATGAGAATCGACTGTACTTTATTTTTTTTTTTGATACAGAGTCCTCCTCTGTCACCCAGGTTGGAGTGTAGTGGTGCAATCTTGGCTCACTGCAATGTCTGCCTCCTGGGTTCAAGTGATTCTCCTGCCTCAGCCTCCCAAGTAGCTGGGATTACAGGCGCGTGCCATCACGCCCAGCTAATGTTTGTATTTTTAGTAGAGACGGGATTTCACCATGTTGGCCAGGCTGGTCTCGAACTCCTAACCTCAAGGGATCCACCCACCTTGGGCTCCCAAAGTGCTGGGATTATAGGTGTGAGCCCAGCCTCGTGTGTACTATTAACTCTGTTGGTCACATAAGAAACCAAGGCTAAGAGACTAGACGAGCTACAGGTAGTAATAGCGGAGCTGGGGCTGAAACCTGGGCTAGTGGGGCACTAGGGGGCTTCACCCCATGAATGTGGCCTTGTGATCCAGTGGGGACCGCAGGGGACCTGGCCTGGAAGAAAGGTTTCTTTTTTAGGGCACCCCATGAGCAGCCTGTCTCCCCACTGCACTGGCCTCTCCAGTTTCTACCTGAACACAAAAGCTTCTTCAGCCCGCCTGGTTTTCCCCTAAGTGGGTGGAACAGTGGCTCCGTGTCCAGAGGCCGGGCGCCTTTGGTTTTCCTTTGCCCAGCCCAGCCCTGGCAGGGGAGGCACAAAGGAGGCATCTGTGACTGAGCACGGAGGCCAGCCAGTCTCCCAACACCAGCCCATCCGGTCTACTGCGGCCTCCTGTTTATTCAGGGGATAAACTTGGGCAGGCCCCAGGGAGCCGCCCTCTCCCCAGCCCCACCGCCTTCTCCACAGGGCAGAGTCTGCAGCCCTTCTTCTGTCTTTTGTGGGGTAGCTTGCTTGTTGTGGTTTGGGATACTTCTTCATCCCAGCATCACTGAGCTAATTTAGGAGACAATTGTGGGGGACTCTGTTTGCTTTCAGAGTGGAGTTACAAGCCCTTCAGTGCGTGTCCTTCCAACCCCAGAACAGACTCAGAGTCGTCATCGTCCACTGTCATCCCGCCTCTCAGGAGGCCGCTAAATCTGAGACTAATGGCTGCCACCTGGAGTGTTCCTCAGGCAGGGAGCACCCACACGACTGTGAGGAGGGGGCACTTACCTGGTGGGGGGCTCAGTGCTCCCCTGTGGGGCTGAGGAAGGAGCCTGGGCTTGGGGAGAAGCTGGGTGCCCCCCACCCACCCTCCTTGTTGACCCATCAGATATAGATGAGAAGCCACGGCTGGGAGGGTGCGAAGCTGACAGCAGAGCCCCAGGTCCCCAGACAAGCTGTGGGGAGAAGAGCAGCGCGGGCGTCAGAGGCGCCTGGACAGGCACCCGGCAGGTCCACAGCAAGGCTGCACCTTGTTCTTCCTTGGTCTCTGGGTGGCCAGCACTAGGTCTGGCCTGCGGTTTCTGCTCAGTGATTCTTGTTTGAGTAAATGAATGACGGGGTGAATGAATGAATGGTCTTGGTTCTATGATGGTTACTTTGGGGAAGTTATTTTATTATACAAAACTGAGCCTCTCTTTTTTACGTAGGATAATGGCTGGGTGCACAGTCTCTGGAGCCAGGCTGCCTGGGTTTGACTCCTGGCTCTCAACTTACTAGCTGTATGTCCTTGAGTAACCTCTCTGAGCCTCAGTTTCCCCATCTGTAAAATGGGGATAATACCTGCCTCGTAGGGTTGTCGGGAGGATTAAATGAGCTCATATCATGTGAAGCACTAGAACGGAGCTTGTATATATTAAGTGCTATGTGGCCATTTGCTGTTAATACTTTTTTTTTTTTTTTTTGAGACAGAGTCTCTGTCACCCAGGCTGGAATGCAGTGGCTAGATCTCGGCTCACTGCAACCTCCACCTCCCGGGTTCAAGCGATTCCCCTGCCTCAGCCTCCTGAGTAGCTGGGATTATAGGTGACCACCACCACATCTGGCTAATTTTTGTATTTTTAGTAGAGACGGGGTTTCACTATGTTGGCCAGGCTGGTCTCGAACTCTTGACCTCAAAGGATTCACCCGCCTTGGCCTCCCAAAGTGCTGGGATTACAGGCGTGAGCCACCACGCCTGGCCAGCTGTAAATACTTTTAAGATGAACGTAACGTCTGCCTTCTGTGTGTGTTGGGAGCCTGGTGCATTGTTTGCCCAGGTGTGCTCTTCTCAGAACACTGATCCCTTGTGTTGTTAAATGTTAAATAAGAAGGGTCCTGTCCAAGCCCAATTGCCTTAAGGAAGCCTGGGGTTAAAAGCTAGGGAGGCTTCTCTCCTGCAGAGGTGCCTGTGACATCTTCAAGAGGGAGTGAAGAATTTCACCAGCTGATTTGACCACAGATCACTTTCTTGCTATCAGAGTGGGACTGGGTTTCCACAAAACACATCTTTGAAAACAACAAATACTGCTTCCTTCCCTCCCTCCCTGGAGCCCTGGCCTCATACTGCTTAGCTTATCTGGTGGCAGCCAGGGAAATGGCAGGATGCATCTCCCTGGGCTTAGAACTGGGGCAGGAGGCAGCAGCCAAGTCAACAGCAGGTAGTGGCCAGTCCTCAGCTCTAAGCCAGCAGGTAGGACCACAGAGGTGCATGTGGGCGAATCATAGATGCCTGATGTGGGCTGCCACTGATTGAGACACTGCTGAGCTGGACAGCAGACACCTGCAACCCAAGGATGATGAAGAGGAACTTGAGGCCTTTAATTGCTCATAGTCTTCAGTCATCCTTACTAATTAGTTTCTGCTGCTTCCCAGGCAATTCCGGTTGCTGTAAGTAAGCCAGTGATGCAACAAGAGAGGCAGAAGGGAGTCCTGAACATGGGCCAGATCTGGGTACAAATCTTGGCTCTGCCGCCACTTAATCCTCTTGAGCCTCAGTTTCCTTATTTGTATCATGAGTGCAGTAACATCTACTCTACAAGACTGTTGGATTAAATTAAGAAATGAAGTGGCTGGCACATAGTTCATAGCTGTTATTAACAGTAGGCTGCAGGAAAATGTTCTCTCCTTGGTTTCGGGGCCCTTGTCCAAGGTTCCCATTAGGTAGAGGAATTGTTTCTTCAGAGTTGAGATCTGATGTGTCTGGGAAGAGGGCAGCCTGACTTGAGAAGGTCTCTCACCTTTCAAATGCCCATCTCAGGAACTTCAGAAAAGGCTTCCGCTAATTCAAAAATCAAGTCCTCAGCTTTCCATTGTCTGTGGGTGAGAGATTCTCAGTCCCATTCAGGGCCCTAACCATTCCCCAGGTGATTACTGTGTGCCAGACATGTTAGGAGCTTAAGTCCAAAGACACCAGGGGCATGGACCCTGTCCTCAGGAATTGCAGAATGGTAGGGGACCTGACAGGAGGCCAATCCTGACAATTCAGTGTGTTCCTCTTAGTAACACAGCTTGTGATTGAGGCATAGAGACCATGAAGCCAAGGAATAATTTATTATCACTGGAGAGGTCAGGGAAGGCATCATCTGGGAAATCATACCTGGGTGGAGTTTTGAAGGATGAATAGGAGTTTGCCTAGTAGACAGAGGAGGCCAAAAGTTTGGTACTAAAAACAGCATACCTACTCTACTCCCAACCATCTCCCTTTTCTAGGATTGGTGTGGGTCCGTCTGCCGTTAGCAAGCTTTGTGACTATAGGTAAGTCATTTCTTCTCTCTAGGCCTGTTTCCCATTTGTGAAATGGGATCCCTTCCAGCTTTAATGCATTGTGATTTCATGTTTATATAGGCCTAGATAATTGTTTTAAAGTCCTCATATTTGCAAAACACTAGGCAAAAGTCTTTGACTTTTTCTCTTCTAACGCACCTCCCAGTCTTACAAAGTTGGTTGTACTCTCTCCATTTGACTGAGGAGGAAACTGAGGCTCTGTGAAGTTACTTGCCTTTAGCCAATATGTGGCAGATCCAGGCCTCAAATCCAGGTCTTCTGGCCCTGAGTTCCACTGTTTCTCCACTGCTCCACACGGCCTCTCACCCCACAAGCCCTTGGTGGCTGCACATAAATGATCCTTGACAGATACTGCCTCACTCAGGCCCCTGTCAGATGTTACTGCTGACAGTTGGGGAGGAGGAGGAGCGAGAACATTGTGTGCCAGGATGCCAGGCCTCGGCCCTGAAGGAGGAGCTTATGAGAAAGAGGCAAGCAGGGAGGCAGCAGGTAGGACGTTGAGCATGGTCAAGAAGGGCTGTTTTGGCCAGAGAGTGGGTAAATAATAAAGTCTGGAGTAGCAGGCAAGTGCACAGCCACCCTTCCCTGAAGCAAAAATTGGTGCCTAAATCCATAGTGAAAATAGTCCCCCTGGCCGGGCGTGGTGGCTCACGCCTGTAATCCCACCACTTTGGGAGGCCGAGGTGGGTGGATCGCTTTAGGTCAGGAGATCGAGACCAACCTGGCCAACATGGTGAAACCCTCTCTCTACTAAAAATAAAAAAATTAGCTGGGTGTGGTGGCATGTGCCTGTGATCCCAGCTACTCAGGAGGCTGAGGCACGAGAATCGCTTGAACCCAGGAGGCAGAGGTTGCAGTAGCCGAGATCACGCTACTGCACTCCAGCCTGGCGACAGAGCCAGACTCTGTCTCAAAAAAAAAGAAAGAAAATAGTCTCCCTGCCTCCAGGGTCTCTCTATGCCCATACCCTGCTTTGTTTTTCTTCAGAGCACATATTATATATGTCACTCATTAATTTATTGTTTCATCATCTGACTTCTCCCACTAAAATGTCAGCTCCACAAGAATCAACCAAGACTTAGTACTGATCAAGGCTGTGTCTACAACACCTAGAACAGAGCCTGGCACTAACTGTTCTTGAACAAATGAAGGAATTAATGAAGGAATGACTGAAAGAATGAAGGAATGAATGAAAGAATGAAGGAATGAATTAAAGAATGAATGAAGGAATGAAAGAACAAACGATCCCTTCACCTGTGATCATGTCAACACCCACTGTTGTCAGCAACCCTTTAGCAAAGCAGTTCCCAAACTGCTGCATCAGAATCACTGGGATCTTTAAAAACTGCCAACACCTGGCTTCCACCGTGACATTCGGATTAGGTTGCCATGGGGTATGTTATTGACATTTTTTTAGGTTGAAGTGATTCCAATCGTTTTTTAAGTTCTTCGAGTGATCCTGATGTGCGGTGCAGTTTAGGAACCACTGCTTTAAAGGGTTGTCCACTCCTAAAAAAGGGCAGTCCACTCCTACAAAGCTTCCAGCTGAGTTAATGGCCAATCAGAGACATGGGTAGTGGCACGCGGGGTGGACCTCTGTGCTGCCCAAGTCTGGGAGGAGGTGGGGAGGGTGAGGTGTTTGGGGAAAGGAGAGTTGTTTTTGCTGCCTGGGTTTCGCTGTCTGGGTAACTCTGATGTTACCAAGAGTAGAGGAAAAGGAAGTTTTTCTCCTTGCCCTCACCCAATTCAAGTCAAAAGAAGACCTTGTTGGACTTCCTCCTCCCCTGCCACCTCCTCTTCTTGGATGACTGAATGAGTCAGAGGGGATGTTTGTTAGGGAGGAAACACTGGTTTTCTCACCATTTTCCCCCTTTCGTTGAGCTTGAGTGAGTAAGAAAACCCATTGTTTATACATGCACAGGTTGACACAAATAGAGCTTGGAGCTTCTGAAGACTCAACCTGGGCTCCAGAGTCAATAAGACCAGGTCCCACCCCGTCTGCACAGCATCCAGCCAGATGTTACAAGAGAACCCAGCCCCAGGGGCAGACTGGTGAAATCATCCCAGCCAATGGACAGTCACCAACACCAGAGTGTTTGCCAAGGGAAACACCTTGTTTCCACAGTCCAAGATCCTCTCCTGGGCTGGCACAGAGCTGCAGAATTGGAAGAAACCTGAAGATGTGCTGTCCAGCCAACAGCTTTTCCAGGGGAGGAGTCTGAGGCCCAAAAAGTTAGGGAGAGCCCAGAACCCAGGCCTCCTGCATCTTCACTGGGTTTGGTGGGAAGAGGCAGAGGAAGGAGTGGTCAGAGAAGATGCCAGCTTAGTGCAGACCCCTAGACACATCCCCACTGGAGAGAGAGGGCTTTTGGATCCAAGAGTCATTCCCTTTTTTTTCTAAATAAAAAATTGGGGGCCAGGTATGGTGGCTCACGCCTGTAATTCCAGCACTTTGGGAGGCTGAGGTGGGCAGATCACTTGAGGCCAGTTCAAGACTAGCCTGGCCAACATAGCAAAACCCCATCTCTACTAAAAATACAAAAAATTAGCTAAGTGTGGTGGCATATGCCTGTAATCTCAGCTACTCAGGAGGCTGAGGCACAAGAATCACCTGAACCCAGGAGACAGAGGTTGCAGTGAGCAAAGATCACACCACTGCACTCCAGCCTGGGCGACAGAGGGAGACTCTAAAAAAAAAAAAAAAAAAAATTAGGAATGACTTTCCTTTGGGGTCAAGAGGCCTCTGCAGTCTCAGAGTCTTGCCTACTTGCTGGGTAGTCCCTTCCCTAAGCCACTGCTGAAGTCATCAAATACTGAATTTACCACCTGGGATGAAAGCTGAGATTTAAGAGTTGTAGCTGAACTTCCTGAGTGTGGAGTCAAAGGACCTCTGAGGGGGCGGTGAGAGAGGACAAGTACTTGTGGTAAAGTCCTAGCCAGCTGCCAGGGGGGCTTTTCCACACATAGAGCCCCAGCTGGGCAGAAATAATGTCCTCTGGCCGGGGGCAGTGGCTCACGCCCGTAATCCCAGCACTTTGGGAGGCCGAGGTGGGCGGATCACGAGATCAGGAGTTCGAGGCCATCCTGACCAACATGGTGAAACCCCGTCTCTACTAAAAATACAAAAATTAGCCAGGTGTGGTGTCACGTGCCTATAGTCCCAGCTACTCAGGAGGCTGAGGCAGGAGAATCGCTTTAACCCTAGAGGCGGAGGTTGCAGTGAGCCGAGATCATGCCATTGCACTCCAGCCCAGGCGACAGAGTGAGACTGCGTCTCAAAAAAAAAAAAAAAAAGTAAAGAAAGAATGTCCTCTGTGTGTGTGTTGACAGAATCAAGCCCTGCTAAGATGGACCGGGTTTGACTGATGCTCACAGTCCTGATTAATGACTGGTGTCCACCTTGGAGAGCACTAGACTGAGAGTAATGCAACCTGGCTCTACTCCTGGCTCCACCACTAACTGACTGTGCTATTTGTGAGGGGAGATGCCATTTCCCACCTCTGGGGCTCATTCCCCTGTCTGGGAAATGGTTATACTATACCAGTGATTTTAAACATTTTTAAAGCCAAAGAACCCTTTATTCACATGAAGTTTCATACAGAAGACAGCATGTACAGCAGACAGAAGTGGAGCTATTTTTGTGGTTCCCCTGGAGCACATCTTCCCTTCTGCGAAGTCTCCACAGAACCCTGAGGGTTCCAACGAACTCAGTTTGAGAACAACTTGCCAGACTTTTTGTTTTAGCTCCAATACTATTTATGTCAGCTGTTGTTTGTTCACTTGGCTAATATTGGTTGGCATCAGTTGCTTGGCTAATGTTAACATTAGGTAATGTTCAGAAGGGTTCTTTTCTCAAAATAATGATCATGAAACCATATATATATATTTAGCCAGTCGTTCCACATGGCCCCAAACATGTGCAGAATGTTGCTTCTTTACACCATCTAATGTTGAGCTAACTCTTGCATGGTGGCAGCGAAAGAAAATAGACATAGAGAGGCCAGGCATGGTGGCTCATGCCTGTAATCCCAGCATTTTGGGAAGCTGAGGCGGGGGGATTGCTTGAGCCCAGGAGTTTGAGGCTACAGTGAGCTATGATTGTGCCACTGCACTTCAGCCTAGGCAACAGAGCAAGATCTTGTCTTTTTTTTTTGAGACAGTCTCCCTCTGTCACCCAGGCTGGAGTGCAGTGGCACAATCTTGGCTCACTGCAACCTCCACCTCCCAGGTTCAAGTGATTCTCCTGCCTCAGCCTCCAGAGTATCTGGGATTACAAGCGCTCGCCACTACACCCAGCTAATTTTTGTATTTTTAGTAGAGACAGGGTTTCGCCATGTTGGCCAGGCTGGTCTCGAATTCCTGACCTCAGGTGATCTGCCCACCTCGGCCTCCCAAAGTGCTGGGATTACAGGAGTGAGCCACTGCGCCGGGCCTGACCCTGTCTCTTAAAAAAAAAAAAAAAAAAAAAAAAAAGGAACCTCACAGGTATGCTAAGAGACCAGGGTACCTAACTCAAGACCTTCCTTCCCCACATCCTCATAGGTGGTGCTGTGCTCAGAAGGCAGGATTATATTTCCTATTAACTCACTCTTAGCCCCCATTTGAGCCAAGGACACTGAGTCCAGCCTGTGTTAGAGCCCTCAGATCCCATATTCATCCCGTGTCTAATCTCACCCATCAGATAGAGTCACCATCCCCACCCCACCCCCAACTGGACTATCACTGCTTCTCTGAACCCTGCTGGAAAGTGTTAGCCTTTCCCTCGAAAGTCAGGGTCCTAAATTTTCCCTCAGGCTGCCTCTAATCCTCATCTCTATTCCCCTCAGCCTCTTGCCATAATGATCATTAGTAATAGCTACTGTTTATTGGTTACCTGCTCTGTGCCAGGCTCTGTTCTATGTATTTTACTGGTCCTGATTATTTTGATCCTCACAACAGTTCTAAAATACATACTATTATTATCTCCAATTTAAAGATGAGGAAATTGAGACACTGGGACTTAAACTTGCCTACGGTCATTTAGCAACAAGGTGGTAAAGCCAAGATATGGCCCTTGGCCCCGGCACCCATGCACAGAACCAGTGCGTCAGACTGCAGCTCACTCATGCTGCTGGTAGTGACTAGGAACTGCCATTTATTGAGCACCTGCAGCATCTTAGGCATTGCACTAGACACTTTATCATTTCATTGAAACTTCACAACTGCAAGAGGAAATGTCTTATTTCCATTTTCTAGAGGTAGAGACTGAGGCTCTAAAACATTGACTTCCCTTGGTAAGTGGAACCAGGCAGGCTTTGAACCCAGGAGTGTTCAATGCATCTGTGGCCTTCCTCTGTCACTCTGCTTTTAAGGACAAGTACCTGGAGACATTCCCCATCCACTACCTTTGACAAAAATAAAGAGGGACCTACTGATACCACTCGTTCCATAGAGCTCTTGAGAAATGTCACTCAGGCTGCCCATGGTGGGGACAGGGAGGGGGCTTAACAGGCCTGACTTTCTCCATTGACCTTCGCTGGGAGAGAGCCACGACCAGAGAAGGGATGATCACCCTTGGTTTCGGCTTTTCTTTCTTGGTTCTGGACGATCCTGTCATGTGACCTCCTCTCTGGAGCCTAATAATCCTTAGGGGCAACATCGGACTTGGAAGGGAAGAAGGGAAACCAAGATAGAACCCCTGGACTCAGCCACATCCTAAAACCTTTTGGGATACTGCTGAGCTAAGGTCTCAGGGTGGAGCTGGGAAGGCAGATAGAGTGGGCCCAGGGTGCATGGGCTCAATCGCATACCACACCTTTGAGGAGTGCCTAAAATTAAGTGTAGTCACTGTGCTAGGGTGTACAACATCCTGTGAGGTACCAATCCCATCTTACAGATGAAGACATTGAGTCTTAGAGAAGTAACAGAACTTGTCCCAGGACATCTGGGAAATAAGACTCAATTCAAACCCAAGTCCGTTTGATTTCAAAGCCAGTGGTATGATACACCACATAGGTACTCTTATTTTTTTTTTTTTAAATAGAGACAGGGTCAGCCAGGCACAGTGGCTCACGCCTGTAATCCCAGCACTTTGGGAGGCCGAGGCGGGCAGATCATGAGGTTAGGAGTTCAAGACCAGCCTGGCCAATATGGTGAAACCCCGTCTCTACTAAAAATACAAAAATTAGCTGGGCGTGGTGGCACACACCAGTAGTCTCAGCTACTTGGGAGGCTGAGGCAGAAGAATCGCTTGAACCCAGGAGGCGGAGGTTGCAGTGAGCCAAGCTCACGCCACTGCACTCCAGCCTGGGCAACAGAATGAAATATAAATCTCAAAATAAATAAATAAATAAACAAATAGACAGGGTCTTGCTGTCAACCGGGCTGGAGTGCAGTGGTGCCATCATGGCTCACTGCAGCCTCAAACTCCTGGGCTCAAGTGATCCTCCTCAGCCTCCCAAGTAGCTGGGACTACAGGCATGTGCCACCATACCTGCCTAATGTTTTTATTTCTAATTTTTTGGTAGGGATGGGGTCTTGCTGTGTTGTCCAAGCTGGCCTCAAATACCTAGCCACAAGTAACCCTCCTGCTTTGGCCTCTCATAGGCACTGGGATTACAGGCATGAGCCGCCGCATCCAACCATCCCGTGTGTTCTTTATGATACACCATAGTGCTCCTGTGTGTTAGAGACTGTGGGAGCGGACACAAACAAGAGAAACAGTCTGGCCTCTGCACATAGATCTCTGAACAGCAAGGCATACTTTCCGAGGAGAGGGCTGGGGCAGTGGAGTTTCTCTCTTGGGGCCACATCTCTAGTCCTCTCTTAGGTGGCTCTGGCCAGGAGGCCCTCCTCTACCTAATGCTGTCCCATTTGGAAAGTCCCCAGCAGTTCTGGGAGCCCCAGCGGCTGCTTTGCCTCAGAGACAAGCCCTGGTAAACATAGGGGCCGCTGAGAATTTACTGGCAGGAGAGACTGAGAAGAAGGAAGTTGACAGCCAAGAGGCAGAGAAGTGGGCAAAGCTGGTGCGTGTGTGCATGTGTGTGTGTGTGCATGGGTAGGTGTGGGTGGGTGTGTAGGGTGGTGCAGGACCAAAGCACTCAGATGCCCCACTGGTCCTGCCCGTACCAAAGTTCCCGTGCCACTTTGTTGGCCAGTGAAGACTCAGGGAAGGCAAAGGTGGCTTTGAGCCAGACAGGAAGATAAATCTCTCCCCTCACTCAAGTTATATAGTGCAACAGCAGGTCGAAGGGCAACCACATTTGCAATATTTGCCGCTTTACATTCATCTCATTTTTGCCTTTTTAAAGTCCAGGGCATGGTTAAGAGTGATGGGGGATGGGGAGTACATTTTTAAACATTTAATTTTTTGTAGAGACGAGGTGTCGCTATGTTGCCCAGGCTGGTCTCAAACTCCTGGCCTCAAAGATCCTCCGCCTCGGCCACTTTGTCCGAGCCACTGTGCCCGGCCTGAGGGAACATGTTTGACACAAATAGTATTTACTAGCATTCAACAGGAAGGGTCCTCTCCTTTTTTTTTTTTTTTTTTTTTTTTTTGGTTCTTTAGTTCTCGTTGCCGCTTGGTTCTTTGTGTTCCTGGGCTGGTTATGGAGATGGTTCCGACTTCACATGAAAAGGCTGGGAAAGTTGTGGGTAGGACTCTGGATGAAAGTCAGCCTAGGCGCCCCCGGACTCATTAGGGGGTGGAGGCGGCGGCGGACCGTGTGGGGCGGGGTGCGCAGTGTGAGCCGGGGAGCGCCGGCCGGAATCTCACAGTGCGGTGACAAAAAACCGTGAGGGTGGCGCGGAACGGGCAAGAGACTACAGCGCCTACCTGGCAGGGGCGCGAGCTCACACGCCGCCTCCTGGAGTCCCCGCCCGGGCCGCACTAAGCCGGGCGGACCCAGGCGAGCTCCACCTCCGGAGGCGGGGCCGGCCGCGCGGCCATTGGTCGGCGCCCTGGAGCCACCTGCCCCTACCTTGGGGGCGGGGTTACCTGGGCCCCGCCCCGCGGCTCGGGTTCCTGGGCCGCGTCCCGGTCCTCCGCCCCCGCCCCCGCCCCGCCCCGGCGCGAGGCCCCGCCCCCGAGTCCCGGGGCCCAGGCGCCTCGTGATGTCACCGCAGCTTTGATACAAAGAGCCCTTCGGCCCACGCGGGTCTCCCGGCAACGGGCGGGGGCGGGGCCGCGCCTTCCACTGGTGCCCAGAAGTGCGAGCGGCGGCGGCGCGGCCGGGATTGTTCCTGCGCTTCGGGGCTGCCCGCCGCGTCCCCGCGCGCCGCCGACCCGCGCCCGCTGGCTTCCGCGCCTCTGCCGGGGACCGGCCCGCGGATGCGCACCCCGCCAGCTCTCGGGAGCCAGGTAAGCGGAGGCCCCGGGGCTGGCGCTCGCAGGGCTCCGGCGGCGCGCACCTGGCTCGGCCGGGCCCGCGGCCCCGGGAAGTTGGCGGAGAGCGGACTTGGCCTGGGAGGTCGGGTTACCTGAGCCATCTCGTTCGGCCGCAAGTAGAAGCCGCTGCCAGGTGCGCGGGTGGCGGCTCCTTCCCCAGCGTAGTTCCAGGAAGTGCTTTTAGTGGGCTAGGAAGGGGGCTCGTTTGCTGGGGCGCCTCCCTGGGGACCCGACGGCGCGCCCCACCTCCGCCCGTAGCGCCCCTGCCCTCCTGCCCTTGCGGGATCGGCGTGGTCCCCAGCGCCGTACCCTTGGGCCGGGTCCCCGAGGGGGCTGAGCGCCGCGAAGTTTTTCTGTAGCTCTTGGCGGCTGCACAGAGCCTGTTTCTTGGCTTCCCCCGTCCCTCTGGGCGGGTGGAGGTGGGGAGTCCTCGGGGCCAGCCCAGGTCGTGGTGTGGGGCCGGGGCCCTGCCTCTCCTCAGCCGAAAAGCTGCAGTGGTGGGAGGTGTGTTGTGGCCCTTGAGGCGGCCGGTCTGCCCCGGTGGTGGGAGCTGCTGGCACAGCCGCTTCTCTGTGCGGGCGACAAGTGTCTCCCAGGTCCTGACGGCGCAGTCTCTGGAGAGCGTGTCTGTGCTGTGGGGAACTGGGTTCCGACACAGCCCCGGACCCTACTCCTCGACCGTGCAAACTCTCCAGTGCCTCCTCTTTCCCTTTTCCCTCACCCTGCTCTCCCACAGAGGGCTGGAAATGACACCTCACACGCCCCGAGGGCCATGCCAGTTTTCCTTGACTGACCGATTTTCTCAAAGCAGTGTGAGAGGTCTGGGTCCTGTCTCTGCACTTAGCCTCCACCAGGTCTTGGAGTGGCAGCACCCTGGGCTGGTTCCTGGTGATCCACCAAACCTCTGCCCTGCCCTCCCAGAGCAGGAGGCAGGTGGCATTGGCTTGGGCTCCTGGGACGCTGAAAAGAAATGGGGCAGGCACATTCCTTAGAACATCCCCAGGTCCTGCCCCAGCTGAAGAGTGGTTACAGTGGTTGCTGGGATGGGAAAAAGGAGACTCAAAGGGGTCGGAGGCAGTACTAATTGTGTGCCACTAGACCTCTGCAATGGGAGCTCTCTCACTCCCCCCGCATCCTCCCCCCACCAACTTAGCCTTGCGTTGGTGGAGTGCCTGAGTCGCTGGCTTTGACTGGGATCTCCCCCAGATGCTGGCACCCTGGCACTGGCCCAAACCTTACCCTGCTTTCTGGCTTTCGGGGACTGTTGATTATGTTCCCAGGGAACATTACACACGGGACACTTCCCTGCCTTCAAGGTGTTTGCAAGCTCAGGCAGTCTGAATACTGGGTCTGCTCTGGGCCTGCCCAGCTCTTCTAAGTTGATTGCAAGTTGCCTACAGTTGTCTTTGAGGTCCCTGTGACTTCACAGGGGAGAGTGTGGCCTGGCGGGGCGAGGGAAGCCGCTTGGGTTCTTCACTGCAGAAGGCAGCACCGCTTGGGCAAAAGCGTAGTGGAGAACAGCTTCGGAATTTGAAGGGGGGGCCTGGGCTTAGGCGAAGGGGGTGGAGTAAATGACTAAGGCCAGTAGAAGAGATAAGACTGGGCCGGAGGCGAGGGGCGGGACTAGCCAGGCCAGGTGAGCCAGCTGGAAGGCATGACCTTTGCCCTAAGGGAGGTCTGTAGGAGAGACTGCTTGGAGCCTGCCCTCGGAAGGGACTTTTAGCCAAGTGGGGGAGGAAAAGCAGAAGAAATTAGAAGGCCCATTGGGTTCTAAGCCATCTCCTTCGGGGTTCCAGGGGCAGCCTGCACTCGGAAGACTCTGGGCTGCAGCTTGAGATACTCCACCGGCCCCCACTCTCCGTCCCGACCATCTGTGCCACTTCTAAAGCATGCTAGTGCCTTCCTAGCCCTTCCCCTCCTGGTAGGCAGGCTGCTTCAGACCCAAGGTTTTCTCTTTGGCCATTCACCTGGGGCCCTCGCAACTCCCTCCTTCATCTGCACCCATAGGTATCTGGCAGTTCCCGATCTGGGCAGCCTGTTATGCTGAAGTTTTTCACAACTGATTCTGTTCTGAGGAGACTTCACAATTTCACTTTATATGTTTTAGGTATGGGTAAGGAGGGGGTGAAGGGGGCAGGAGAGGCTCCCAGTGAAATAGCAGGTGAGCAGTTCCCAGAAGGCAGGCATCTCTGAATGGGAAAGGGCATGCTGTTTCCCCGCACAGGGCTCATTGTGTTTGAAAAGGAAGCATCTTTTTTTTTTTTAATTGAGTTGAGACAGGATTTTGCTCTATGGCCCAGGCTGGAGTCAAGTGGTGTGATCAGGGCTCACTGCAGCCTCCCACCCTCCCAGGCTCAAGCAATCTTCCCACCTCAGTCTCAGCTGGGACTACAGGTGTGTGCCACCCTGCATCTGGCTAATTTTTGTTTTTGTTTTTGTAGAGATGGGGTTTTGCCATGTTGTCTAGGCTGGTCTTAAACTCCTGGGCTGAAGCGTTCCACCTGCCTCAGCTTCCCAAAGCGCTGGGACTACAGGCATGAGCCACCACACCCAGCTGAAGCATCTTTATCTGTTCGTGCCTGCTGTCTGGTGTTAGCAGTGGGGCACAGTGCCCTGGCCTTGCCAGGCATACAGAACCCCCGGGGCTGGGCTCTGTCTTCCTCTGGGTGAGCTCTGCTGGCTCTTGACTCAGGAACTGGGCACTTATGGCTTCAAACACTGGCCTCGAAGATCAATGCCCAGTTACTTGGTCTCAGGTCTCACGGCTGGATTATTGAGTGGTCCCATCCATACCAGTTAGGCACCACAAGACAGGCACGCTGATTTGGCAGTCCCCCCTGGTGCCTTACTGGATGTCGTACGATCTTTGCCCCTGAATGGTACCACAGTCTCCCTCACCAGGAGGCGTTTCAGGACACGGAGGCTTCCCCATCTCTGTTGGCTCAGCCCCCAGCACATTTCCCAGTACAGGGCAAGTGGTACTGAATTCGTTCACCAGATTCTTCATTGTCTACTTTGTGCCAGATTCTGTGCTGGGCACTGGAGATACAGCAGTGAACAAAACAGATGAGGACCCCTGCCTTCAAGGAGCTCACAGGATGGTAGTGAGGCAGGTAGAGCAGTAAAACACGGAGTATGGGAGTTGGCAGGAGGGAAAGCAGGGAAGGGGAGGGAGTGCTGGGTTTCAGAGTCAGACAGGGAAGTCCTCACTGAGAAGGTGACATCCCGACGAAAGAGGTTCAGGCAGAGAAAAGAGGAACTGCAAGGGCCCTGAGGTGGGACGGTGGCTGGCATGCTATGTCTGTCCACAGAACTACAAGACAGGATGTGATTGGAGAGCAAGCCAGGGCTGGGGGGACAGGGGACAAGCTCAGAGAGATGGGGGACCACCCAATGCTGTGACAACCCAGAATCCCAGGAGGAGGAGGAGAGGGGACTGACAGTACAAGTGAGACTAGAAATCCACAGGCACGAGCTGCCTTCCATTGCTCTGCCCTTCTCAGAACCTCTGCGTCAAGGAGATTTGGGCATTGAGGCATTTCTGGAGGACGGGCTTCTGTGGCCACTACTGCCACGGACTTCCCTGCCCTCAGCTTGAGTCGGGTCAGACGAGCCTGTCCATGTGAACGTGGAAACATTTCCTGCCAGACTATGCTGTTGGCCACCACACGAATCAAACCAGCAAAGGGCACACCGGCGATATGCATACAGCTGTGTCTCTGACAGCTGCCTGGGCCTGCCTGCTGTTCCCACAGGTCACCTCCTATCGGGCAGGGACAGGTCCTGCTCTCAAGGCTCATAAAGCAGCCGGCAGCCTGCCCGTGTTTTCCGCGCTCTGGCCTGTGCCACCCAGGCTGTCTCCTCATCTCTTGTCTGATCCTCAAGGGCTCCCTGGCCTCCCTCTTCACTCCCTCTGCCTGTGGGCGGGCAGCAGCACGGTTCTATGGAGTCCTAAGGACCACAGGGAGTCACTCCCACATTTGAGCAGCAACTTTGGGTTTAGTCTGTCCAGTTTAGGGCCCCAGATCATATATATGTGTGTACACACACATGTGGGTTTGTGTGTCATGCGGCATTCGGATGGGGCATCCTGTTCATCCACCCCCCTGCTATGGGATGGCTGAGGGTTGGGGTGCCCTCTGAGTTTTTGGTGGGTGGGGCTTCAGCAGGGTGTCTTGGCTACCTCTCCTGGCCAGCACATGTTCTCCTGGGAGGATTTGCAGCTTTGGGCCTGACCACAGTTCCAAGCAGCATGATCTGGAGCCCACACTGGGTGGGCAGGCTGCAGAGAAGGTGCCCCCAAAAGCCTGGATGGCACCCTTATCTGTTTTCATTTGGAGCTATTTTCTCATTTTCTCATGCCAAGTGTCTGACTACACATGGCAGTCCTTCCCCAAGTGTTTGCGGCTTCATCATAATACTGTTAATTGAATGGAATTTGTCATTGGCCAGCTTCTGTGGACCCCATTCAAGGCTGAGTGGATGCTGGGGGCGCCCAGCTGGCCTTGCTCAGAGGGGTCCCGAGCGTCTTGGTGCTTCAGGAGCTGAGCCCCCCTCAAGAGCGTTGATGACCAAGAGCTCAGATTCTCAGAACTCCCCTGAGCACCCAGACAGCCTGGGTAGTTACTTCTTCACTTTACCATGACCTGGAAAGGAGATAAGACAGGGAGGAGAACATAGGCAACCAGAAAGATGTGCAGCCTACAAAGGTCGTATGAAGGTCAGAGGGGTGGCTGTGGTGGCCCAGAGCTGTGGGGTCTGGGTGACCTCCAGCCCAGAACCACCTGGCAGGCCAGTGCTAGTCATGCCAGCATTTCCAAACCCACTTCTTGACTGACCTTAAGAAATGGGAAGTTTTCCAACTATTGGTCACATTTTTAATTGATTTAACCTGCTTCATCTTCCCAGACAAGTGGGTTCTTTCCCAACAACGTAAACATTAATTCAGATGAAAACAAAGCTCTGTAGAAGTTATTAATATCTGTGGCTCTGCTCATGGGAGCCTTTCTCTTTTGAGGTACCAGAAAGAGGAAGGCCTAAACAGAACTGGAGTGTGGGAGAGTGGGCGGGCTCTCTCTCTTTAGTCATCTGCGGTCACCCCCCACCCCTCTGCGCTCTGCAAGCCTGATACCGTGGAAAGGGAACCCACATTTCAAATAGCTGCTGCTGCTCCAGTGAACTTGGGGTAAGGGAGCTGAGGGGTGTCTGCCCTCTGCACCAGACTCAAGTCTCCCTCCTAGAATAGGAGCGAGAATAGCAGCAAGTACCTGCCCCCTGCTCCCTCATTTTCCTGGAAGAAATGCCTACCTAAGACACAGACACCTTCATCCCACGCTTTGTCACCCAATGCCTGTTTCCTTAAGGAGAAAAAATGGGCACCAGAAAACTTCTAGGTCTAGATCCTGGCTCTGTTGCTCGCTAGTTGTGGAACTTTGGACAGGCGACCTCACCCTTCTGATCTCACTTTCCCTGGCCTCACTCTTCACTCCCTCTGCCTGTGGGCGGGCAGCAGCATGGTTCTGTGGGGTCCTAAGGACCCCAGGGAGTCACTCCCACATTTGGGCAGCAGCTTTGGGTTTAGTCTGTCCAGTTTAGGGCCCCAGATCATATATGTGTGTGTGCACACACGTGTGTGTTTGCATGTCAGGCAGATGGTGCATCCTGTTCATCTACTCCCCTGCTGTGGGGTGGCTGAGGGTTGGGGTGCCCAACATGTACAATGGGGTTGATAATAGCACCTGCCTCGCAGGGTGATGGTGAAAATAAAATGAGCCGTGGTGATTTAAAATGCCCAGTCTAGGTTCTGGCCTTTACTTAGTTGGCACTCATGGACGGTTAGATGGTTAGAGAGGCAGGCCAGTTTAGTACCAAAATGCCTTCAGAGTCAGGCTGTCTCTGGGTTCAAATCCTGGCTCTGCCCCTTGCTATTTGTGGAATCTTAGACAAGTTACTTAACTTCTCTGTGCCTCAGCTTCCCCACCTGTAAAATGAGGATGAGGCTAGTACCTCCCTCACAGCGTTCGTGGTAAGGCTCAAATATGTAAATGTATGAAAAGCACTTAAAACTGTGCTTTGAGGTGAGCTGTTATTCTTAGTTCCTGCAGGCTTCGGCTGGTTTGATTGTTGTGACTGATAACCTTCGCACCTAACAGAATGTCTTGCCAGGGAGCGTCATGGCCCAAACAGGAAGGTGGCAGGGGAAAAACTCCATTACTCAAGGGCCTTTGCAAGAGAAGCAAAACTCTACTTCCTCAGCTTCTGTGGGTTTTTAAATCTTTTTTTTCAATTTTAATTTTAATTTTTTTTAAAAAAGTAGAAATGAGGTGTTACTATGTTACCCAGGCTGATCTCGAATTCCTGCCCTCAGGTGATCCTCCCACCTCGGCCCCCAAAGTGCTGGAATTACAGGCATGAGCCACTGTGCCCAGCCAGCTTCTGTGTTTTTAACAAACCTGCTCGGGCTCTGCAGATACAGATTCTGGGTCTGGGGTGAAGTGACTAGCATTTGCGTGGCAGTCTGTGAATGAGATGCCAAGCAGCTTCCGAGGTAACAGACTTCTCCCCAGGTTCAGTGAGGGAGGCGGTACCTAGCCCATCCTTCCAGAGGCTGCTCACACTGCCAGGCTGTGGCTGGCCTGCCAAGGGGAGGATGGCCCTCCACACCTCGGCCCACCTGCCCTTCACGTTCAGTCAGAGCCTGCCTGTCCATCCACCTGTGCCTAGCTGGAAAAGCTGGCTTGGAGCAGTGCTGCCCGTCTGCCACTGCCAGCCCACAGCATCTGCCTTATTAAAATGCTGAGGCTCTGGCTGGCCACAAGCCCCAGGAGATTTGGAGAAAAGCCAGACAAAAAGGTGCAGGCTGTGCCGCTGCCCAGCCACACTGGGTGACTGCCTTTGGTAGTTAACCACAGAGTCATCCAGCTTGGCTGCCCAGAGGTCTGTAGCTCCACTCAGGCGAAGCTGGCTAGCCTGGCCTAGCCTGGCTGGTTAGGTGGGCAGGACAGCCTCCGCCTGACTGATTTTTTTTTTTTTTTTGAGACAGGGTTTCGCGTTTCTGCCCAGGCTAGAGTGCAATGATACAATCTTGGCTCACTGTAGCCTCGACCTCCTGGGCTCAAGTGATCCTCCCACCTCAGGGGCCTGAGTAGCTGGGTGCACCACCACTCCCGGCTGTTTATTCATTTGGTAGAGATGAGGTCTCACTATGTCGCCCACGCTGGTCTCAAACTTCTAGGCGCAAGCAGTCCTTCCACCTTGGCCTCCCAAAGTGCTGGAATTACAGGCATGAGCCACCGTGCCTGACTCGTCTGACTGATGTTAGGCAACCTTGAATTGATGGCCTCCTGGTGAAATGAGGGTTCTTGTTGACAAGGCAGGTCTGGCCAACACATTTTTGTATGATTATCTGCACGATTGCATCAGTTATTAGCAAAGAAGGATTTTATAGCAGCAGGTGTGTGCTCATGTGCTTGTGTGGAGTTGTTGACTGCCCTTCACTGCACACACAGTCTGCGGAACTGTGACTGAATCCCTGTTCCCTACTCACACTTACCTGGTATTTTCTGGGATTCTAAGGCACATTCTTTTTTTCCTTTCCTTTTTTTCCATTTAACATCTTAAATTGGAATGTGTCGCACATTTGCGGATTATTATAATTTGACAGCGCCTTTTTCTTGGCATACTTGAAATAACGGTGCATTGTAAATTCAGAGGTGTCTCAGATTTAATGAAATAGAAACCAGGTAACCTCTGGGGAACTTACATAATTTGTCCAGTTCCTCCAAGGAAGCAGGTGGAGCCACCTTATAGTGGTGGCAGATTACATGAGGGGACGCTGATGTGGTTCAAGGGGACAAGCTTGGATTGGGCTTAGATTCCAGCTTTATGGCTCGCCAGCTGTGTGGCCTTGCAAAGTAGAGCGACCTCTCTGAGCCTCAGGATTTTCCTCCCATCACATGTGAATCGTGGCTCCACAGTTGTCATGGTTGTGTGCAAGGCAACATTCCCTGTTTCTCTTGCTGGGTATCATTTAAGGTATGCCCCGTTCCATCTGGGTTCAGAGGGAAAATGAGGGCAGGGAGTGGGTCACTGGCCTTCCCAAGGGAGCAGAGGGAAGCTGGTGTTCCAAGGGCTTCTTGACTCAGTTTATAATCCTTGGACATTACTCTTCTTCCCTCGTCCTTCTCCCCCTTTGCCTGAGTTTTCATTTTCACATGTGTTTCCTTTTAGCGATTTTCTTTCAAATCTCTCCTCTCCCTTTCTGTAAAGTCTTCCCACATGTAGCCTCTTTGAAGCTCCCTGTGGTGGGAAAGGGGAGGAGGGCTCTGCCTGATGGCCTGGATGGCACAGACCTCAGAAGCCCAGTGTGCCGTGGTCCCTGCAAGCTTCAGCTCAAGTCCAAGTTCTGGTACCATCAGCGTTGCTAACTGCTGTTCCCGTGGCTGCAGGGTCAGCCTGAGTCCACTCCAGTGCACAGTGTTGTCCATGGGGTGCTGGATGTCCCATCGCTGAGAGCATTTGGTATTCTCTGTACCCTCCTTGCTGCATTAAAATCAGACCTGGTTCAAATCTCAGCCCTGCGACCTTTCATGAATTACTTAACCTCCTTGAACCTGTGTATTCTCATCTAAACAGTGGCTGATGCACACAAATACCTGGCACACAATAGGTGCTTAGCAGATGCGTGCTCTCCTTGTTCTCAAATGTTTAAGACTCCTTTGTGGACAGGCACGATGGTTCATGCCTGTAATCCTAGCACTTTGGGAGGCCAACGTGGGTGGATCACCTGAGGTCAAGAGTTCGAGACCAGCCTGACCAACATGGTGAAACCCCATCTCTACTGAAAATACAAAAATCAGCCCGGCGTGGTGGCAGGTGCCTGTAATCCCAGCTACCCAGGAGGCTGAGGCAGGAGAATCGCTGGAACCCGGAAGGCGGAGGCTGCAGTGAGCCGAGATCATGCCACTGCACTCCAGCCTGGGCGACAGAGTGATACTCCATCTCAAAAACAAAACAAAAAAAAACTACTTTGTGCTTTAGGTGCTAAGGATCTCGGGGAGTGCCAGCCAGTAGCACTGCTCCTGAGACAGATGGAGGAGTTCTGGGCAGGGGGCAGTGGCAAAGGCACAGGGGCCTGTGGGAGCAGGATGTGTCAGGGGCCCCGTCCTTCAGGATGGCTGGGCTGCAGTGGGGTGGAGCAGGACAGAGAGAGAGGAGGAAGAGTGGTGGGGTGGGCACCCATTCGGCACCTGCAGGGGTGCAGGTGACAAGGCTGCGCAGGGTCTGGCTGGAGCAGTACAGAGGGTTAGGTGTGGGCTGTTCGTGGAAGTCGGGGCTGAGTTGGGGAGGCACCAGGAGACAGCCACATGGGGATGTCTGGGTGACAGTGGCCCCCAAGCAGGGGCTGAGCGTGCGCTGCTGGCTAGAGGGAGGCTTTAAGAGCAGTTGATGGTTTTAAACCTTGTTTTCGTCAGAGATCTTCTCTTTGCCCCTCTCCCTCTTGAGATTCCAATGAAAGCCAGTAACCCGACCTCCTCAATTTTGTGTGTAGTGTCAGAGATTCGAAGCTCCCTCTTTGATGAGGTGGTGCTTATGCCCCCTGTGCATAAGAAGCAGCATGTGCTGAGGCATTGGGGTGGGTAAAGGTGCCCAGGAGCCTGGGGTACTAGGGAAGGGGAGAGGCAGAGCATGTCCTGAGGCTGAGACCTGCTGGAAGGGGCTTTGCGAGCTGCTCTCAGGACCTGGGCCTGGTTCTGTGGGCAGTGGGGAGCTCACAAGCTCTTAGAGGGGATTCCCAATGGACTCCCTGGGAGGGAGGGTCTCCACCCCATGAGCCCCTAATGCCCTCTCACCTGTCCCCACTGCGGGAAAGCCTGCCCTGGCCGGAGGCCCTAAGCTGAGCTCTGGTCAGCTATGCTTGAATGACACCCTCTAACCCCCCATGCAAGACAGCAGCTTCTGGAACATGAAGCTTGGGTAGCTGGGTCTAGCAAAGGCCACAGGACAAAGAGAGACACCTGAACTGAGCTTGCTGGGAAGACCATGGGGGCTCTTTGCTGATGGGAGGTACCAGAAGATGGGGCAGGGAGGAGGAGAAGGTTATAAAAACCAAGGGCTCTGGCAGGAGGCCCTGCAGGGTTGGGAGGAGGAGAGTCACCCTGCTGACCCTGACCTGCCTGCTCCAGAAGGGCGGGTCACATGGAGCCTTGGCCATTGGCTGTGGGTAAACGTCGGTGCTCTGCTGGCTGTCCAAGGCCTGAGGGTTCTGTGGTGGAGGAGGAGTTGGGTGGGAACCCATGGGAACCCACCCTGGCTTTGGACCATGGGTGGGCTCCATCCAGGCATGCTCTCCTTGAGTTGGATAGTGGCCTCTCTGTGGAAAGTTCCATGTCAGCTCTTTGGAGGGTGCTCCCCTGAAAATGTAGCCTGACCTACCTGGCGAACTCTACGAGGAGAAAGAGCAGGCCTGAGCCACTGCTTTCCCTCCCAAACCTTCACTTTGAGTGAAGTGTTTCTATCATCACTCCTCTTATGATGATGGTAAAGTATGGAGCCCCCAAAGCAAGCCCCACAGACTCTTGGCTGTGTGAGTAATTAAGCCCTCTCTTCAAAAAGCCACATCTTGAAAAGCTATAATTTGTAGCAAAAAATAGCTGCCCATTCCAAGAACCAGGAGAGCCCTTTATACGCACCCCATTCAACTGCAGCACGTTACTTCGCTTTTGATGCTTGAGTTGCTGGGACCTCTGGTCCATGCTTTCCTTGGGGGAACCAGAGATGCAGTGGCTGCGTGGGAACTGGAGCTTCCAGTAGGCATTTGGGAAATCTTTTCTGAGAATTTAGATGGGACGATTGAAATTAGGGAACTCCTGATTTGGGTTTGCATGGCTCCAACTTTTTGTGGGAGTCCAAAGGGGAGTAAAGAGAAAAACTGCAGGATATTTCAGGGTAAAGTGGATGAGACTCTCTGGACACCATTCCCCCACTTTTTCTTTTCCTTTTTCCTTTCTTTCTTCTTTTTTTTTTTTTTTTTTAGATGGAGTTTCACTCTGTCGCCAGGCTGGAATACAGTGGCATAGTCTCAGCTCACTGCAACCTCCTACCCCCTGGTTCAAGCGATTCTCCTGCCTCAGCCTCCCAAGTAGCTGGGATTACAGGCACGTGCCACCGTGTCCAGCTAATTTTTGTATTTTTTAGTAGAGATGGGGTTTCACCACGTTGACCAGGATGGTCTCAATCTCCTGACCTCGTGATCCGCCCACCTCGGCCTCCCAAAGTGCTGGGATTACAGGCATGAGTCACCGCACCCAGCCACATTTCCCCATCTATAAGGAGGAAAATGATAATTACTTGCAGGGAGTTTACCACCTCTGTAAAGCACAGAGCAGACTGGCCACGTGGTAGGCGCCCTCGTATGTCAACTTTGTTCTCTTTCTCTGAGTTGTGGCTCCACCAGCTATTTGTAGACAGGAGATCTTTGTGACTTCAGGTAGGTGATGGGGGACTGAAAGCTAAGAGGAAACACCTCCCCTGACCTGCAGCTTCTCTTTGAGCTGGCATGCCTGGAATTCTTGGGGCTGGCTGCTGGGTTTGTTTTCCAGATGTGGAAGCAATTTAAGTTCTGTTTTCTTAATCCCCAACAGTTTGCCTCCGAAGTCCACATTCTCATTTGAAAATCAAGGCCATTGGCTCTGTTTGCAGGGCAGAGGGTAGGCTAGATAGCCTCTTCAAACCCTTTTTGTTTAGGAAATGGGCTTACTGGGGCACTCAGATCTGGGACCCAGGGCGTTGTTGGGACAGTCACACCCCATCCAGGACTTGGTTAAAAGGTGAGTTCACTTTCTCTGTGGGTCTTCCTTGGAGATGATTCACTGAGCTAAATTCAGCTGCACCTTGGTTACAAACCAGCTCTAGACCGCTGTGGCGTGGCGGGGGTGGGGCTCGGGTTTGGGCCATGTCACAGGCCAGCTGGCGTCCCTCTGAGCAGAGTGCCCACGTGTCCCGGGGGCAGTAGTGGCCCTCCTTCCCACACTGACCACAACAGAGGGAGGAAAATGCTCCAGATGTCAAGTAGCCAGAAATACTGTCTGGCACGGAGAAACTGGTAATATCTTGTTCAGTTACTGAGTGCTGCTGGTCACAGAGGCAGCCTGACCCAGGATAAAAGGCTCCTTGTGTGAGGGCCTGTGGCACCAGGGCTAACTGCTGATTTCTTCTCTTGTAAAGCAATCGCTATGTAGGTAAAATACCTTTTACATTTGTCTTATAACTATACTAAATACAGTTTGGGCAAACAAAAATGGCCTTTGCAATTCTAACGTCTCTGAACTGTGCATATGCTTCTCTGAAATTGAAATAGAATACTTGAGAGAACGCACAAGAAAATGGAAATGGCTGGGCATGGTGGCTCATGCCTGTAATCCCAGCACTTTGGGAGGCTGAGGCGGGCAGATCACGAGGTCAAGAGATTGAGACCATCCTGGCCAACATGGTGAAACCCCGTCTCTACTAAAAATACAAAAATTAGCTGGGTGTGATGGCACCTGCCTGTAGTCCCAGCTACTCAGGAGGCTGAGGCAGGAGAGTCGCTTGAACTCGGGAGGCAGAGGTTGCAATGAGCCGAGATCGTGCCACTGCACTCCAGCCTGGTGACAGAGTGAGACTCCATCTCAAAAAAAAAAAAAAAAAAAAAAAAGAAAATGGAAATAACTTACTTAGATTGGCATATAGTGTTTATAGAATGCCATCCTGATAATCATAGATTCACCAAGCTTTGATTTCAACAAAATATCATCTCTTAAGAAGTAGCAGTATTTCAAACTAATCATGAAAAACAGAATACAACTTTTTTTTTTTTTTTTTAGGACAGACCAAAAATAAATCCCTGAGTCTCTTGAGTAGGTTCTGGAAATCCAGTTACAGATGCTCCTTGATGGGGTTACGTCCCGATAAACCCATTGTATATTGGAAGTATCATAAGTTAAAAAAAAATAAAAGAAAAAAATGCGTTTAATACATCTCACCTACCAAACACCATAGCTTAGCCTAGGCTACCTTAAATGTGCCCAAACACTTACTTTAGCCTACAGTTGGGCAAAATCATCTAACACAGAGCTTGTTTTACAATAAAGTGTTTTATGTCCCACGCAATTTATTTTTTGTTGTTGTTTTGTTTGATTTGGTTTGGTTTGGTTTTTCTTTGAGATGGAGTCTCGCTCTGTCGCCCAGGATGGAGTGCAGTGGTGCGATCTCGGCTCACCGCAAGCTCCACCTTCTGGGTTCACGCCATTCTCCTGCCTCAGCCTCCCAAGTAGCTGGGACTACAGGCACCCGCCACCGCGCCCGGCTAATTTTTTGTATTTTTAGTAGAGATGGGGTTTCACCGTGGTCTTGATCTCCTGACCTCGTGATCCGCCCGCCTCGGCCTCCCAAAGTGCTGGGTGTAATCCACTGCACCCGGCCCGGCCCGCGCAATTTATTAAGTACTATGCTGAAAGTGAAAAACAATGCTCTTATGGGTACTTGAAGTACGACTTCTACTGACTGTGGATCACTTTGCACCATCATACAGTTGAAAAATCAAAGTGAGCCTGGGCACAGTGGCTCACGGTGGCCTGTAATCCCAGCACGTTGGGAGGCCAAGGTGGATGGATCACTTGAGGCCAGGAGTTTGAGACTAGCCTGGACAACATGCCAAAACCCCATCTGTAATGAAAATACAAAAATTAGCCAGGCGTGGTGGTGGGCACCTGTAATCCCAGCTATTTGGGAGGCTGAGGCAGGAGAATCACTTGAACCCAGGAGTGGGGTGTTGCAGTGAGCTGAGATGGTGCCACCGCACTCTGGCCTGGTTGACAGAGCGAGACCTTGTCTCAAAAAAAAAAAAGAAAAAAAAATTGTAAGTCAAACCATTGTGAGTTGAGGACCATCTGTAGTTCTCTTTAAAGGTTGAATTGGCTGGGCGAGGTGGCTCACACCTGTAATCCTAGCACTTTGGGAAGCTGAGGCAGGTGGATCACTTGAGGTCAGGAGTTCAAGACCAGCCTGGCCAATATGGTGAAACCCCATCTCTACTAAAAATACAAAAATTAGCCAGGCGTGCTGGTGGGCACCTGTAATCCCAGCTACTTGGGAGGCTGAGGCAGGAGAATTGCTTAAACCCAGGAGACAAAGGTTGCAGTGAGCTGAGACTGTGTCACTGTACTCCACCCTAGGTGACCGAGCAAGACTCTATCTCAAAAAATAAAAAAATAAAGGTTGAATTGAATTGACCTTTAAAAAGTTCTCTTTTGTTATCAGGGTGAGAAGGTGGGTGAAAAATCCAGACTGAGCTTGGGTTGGGGTTTCCATGAAGCCTTCCTGGGGAGGAGAAGGGATATTGGTATATTGGTCTGTTGGTCTGCTACGGCTGTCATAGCAAAGGACCACAGACTGCGTGGCGTAAACAACCAAAGAATGTTTTATCACAATTCTGGAGGCTGAAGTCTAGCATCAAGGTGTCAGCAGGCTTGGTTTCTTCTGAGGCCTCTCTCCTTGGCTTGCAGACAGCCATCTTCTCCCTGTGTCGTCACATGGTCTTTCCTTTGTGTGTGTCCTAATCTCCTCTTATAAGGACACCAGTCACATTGCATTAGGGCCCACCCATTAGGACTTCAATTTAAATGAATTACCTCTTTATTATTATTATTATTATTATTTTGTTGTTGTTTGTTTTAAGACAGAGTCTTGCTCTGTTGCCCAGGCTGGAGTGCAGTGGCACTATCTCGGCTCACTGCAACCTCCACCTCCCAGGTTCAAGTGATTCTCCTGCCTTAGCCTCCCAAGTAGCTGGGACTACAGGCATGTGCCACCACGCCCGGCTAATTTTTGTATTTTTAGTAGAGGCTGGATTTCAACATGTTGGTCAGGCTAGTCTCGAACTCCTGACCTCAAGTGATCCACCCACCTCGACCTCCCAAAGTGCTGGGATTGTGGGTGTGAGCCTACAGTTCAGCCCAGCCTGAATTACCTCTTTAAAGACTCTATCTACAAATACAGTCACATTCTGAAGTACTAGGGATTAGGACTTCAATATATGAATTTTAGAGGGAACAGGATTCAGCCCATAGCAGAAAAGGGTCTTGGGAACCTCCTTCAAGGGAAGGGGGAAGAGGAAGAGGAGGGTGGGCAAAGCCTGGCAGAGTAGAGGGGAGGCAGTTCTGCTTTCAGGCAAAGGCCCATGGGTGAGGGACCCCCTGGGGATGGCTCTTGACCACCTGCTCTATTTGGAAACATTTCTAGGACTGTTACGACTGTGAATGGTCTTTTAGAGGCCGGATCATTCTTATGACCTCAGCCATCCATTGCCGCTTGATCTGATCATTTGAAACCAAGACTGCTCATCGTTCTGTTCTCATTTCATCCTTGAAGCTCATGTTGGTCCGTTCGGGCTCCAGTTTCTGTGGACTCTACCCTCTGGGATAGTATTCTTTCAGGAGGGCTTCACTTTTTCATATCCTTTTAAGTAGAGCCGGACCTGCCAGGAAAAGGCTAATAAACCCATCAAAAAATCAGCAAAAGATCTGGATAGACATTTCTATTATATGTAATTTATATAAATGGCAAACAGGCATATATGAAAGGTGCTCAACATCATTGATCATCAGAGAAATGCAAATGAAAACTATAATGAGATATCATCCCATCCTAGTTAAAATACCTTTTATCCAAAAGACAGGCAATAACACTTTTCCTTCACTAGTTCAGCAAATTTGGGGCAGGCTATTTTTTCATGTTTCCATATAATGTTTACTACTACTATTTTTTTTTTGAGACGTTGTCTCGCTCTGTCACCCAGGCTGGAGTGCGGTGGCGCGACCTCGGCTCACTGCAAGCTCCGCCTCCTGGGTTCACGCCATTCCCCTGCCACAGCCTCCCGAGTAGCTGGAACTACAGGCACCCACCACCACACCCGGCTAATTTTTTTGTATTTTTAGTAGAGATGGGGTTTCACTGTGTTAGCCAGGATGGTCTCGAACTCCTGACCTCATGATCTGCTCGCCTTGGCCTCTCAAAGTGCTGCGATTACAGGTGCCCACCACCACGCCCAGCTAATTTTTTTGTATTTTTAGTAGAGACAGGGTTTCACCATGTTGGCCAGGATGGTCTCGAACTCCTGACCTCATGATAGGCACTCACCTCGGCCTCCCAAAGTGCTGGGATTACAGGTGTGAGCCACCGTGCCTGGCCTGTAACTTTCAAATGAACCAAGTTTCTTTTCAAATTAGCCATTTGAAAAGAAATTAGACTAAATATTATTAAAACTAAGGACATTTTCCTTCACAACGATATGCCATTAACACACCTGACAAAATTAAGCATAATTCCCTAATGTCACCCAATGTCTACTCCAGATTCCATCTTCCTTGTTTATCCTCAAAAGGTCTTTTACAGCTGGTGGTGGTTTGTTTGTTTGATCTGTGATCTAATCAAGGATAATATTCGGTTTCTATGTCTCTCAGTTAATCTAGAACAGTGGTTTGCAAAGTGTGGTCCTGGGACGAGTGGCATCTGCATCACCCGAGAACTTGTTAGAAATGCCTTTTCTTCCAGCCTGCCTCAACCTTTAGAAATGCATCTTCCCTGTGGTGATGTGTAACTTCTTCTATCCCGTTTTTCCATTTGGTAGAAGTTAGATCCTAAGGCTTGATTCGAATTGAGTTAAATACTTCGTTAAGCCCTCATTATAGGTGATGCTGTGTACCTCTTAGGCATCGCGTTGGGAGGCCAGCGCCTGGTTCTTTCCAATTAGTGATGCTAAATTTGATCTCTGCATTAAAGGGACAGTAGTCTATGTTCTCCCTGGTAGAGGTATGTGGGGTGCTTTGGTGTTTTACAGCAATCTGTAGCGTGATTCTTTGGTATTGTGCAAGTATCTAGTTTTTCATTAGCCTTTAATCTACTGGTGTTATTCTGCAGTTGTTGAGTGTAGTGTTCTGTATGTATCAGTCTGGAGTTTGTGTTGTTCTGGTCTTCTGTGTCCTCTCTAATTCTCTTGTTTGCTTATTCCATCAATAATTATAATAATTATTATAATATATAATAATTATATATATTAATAATATTATTATTACTATTATTAAAGACAGAATCTTGAGCTCTGTCACCCAGGTGCAATCATAGCTCACTGTATCCTTGAACTTGTGGCCTCAAGCAATCCTTTGGCTTCAGCCTCCCGAGTAGCTGGGATTACAGGCATGCACCACCTGGCTATTTTTTTTTTTTAATACTTTAAATTTTAGGGTACATGTGCACAATGTGCAGGTTAGTTACATACGTATACATGTGCCATGCTGGCGTGCTGCACCCATTAACTCGTCATTTAGCATTAGGTATATCTCCTAATGCTATCCCTCCCCGCTCCCCCCACCCCACAACAGTTCCCAGAGTGTGATGTTCCCCTTCCTGTGTCCATGTGTTCTGATTGTTCAATTCCTACCTATGAGTGAGAACATGTGGTGTTTGGTTTTTTGTCCTTGGAATAGTTTACTGAGAATGATGATTTCCAATTTCATTCATGTCCCTGCAAAGGACATGAACTCATCATTTTTTATGGCTGCATAGTATTCCATGGTGTATATGTGCCACATTTTCTTAATCCAGTCTATCATTGTTGGACATTTGGCTTGGTTCCAAGTCTTTGCTATTGTGAATAATGCCGCAATAAACATATGTGTGCATGTGTCTTTATAGCAGCATGATTTATAGTCCTTTGGGTATATACCCAGTAATGGGATGGCTGGGTCAAACGGAATTTCTAGTTCTAGATCCCTGAGGAATCGCCACACTGACTTCCACAATGGTTGAACTAGTTTACAGTCCCACCAACAGTGTAAAAGTGTTCCTATTTCTCCACATCCTCTCCAGCACCTGTTGTTTCCTGACTTTTTAATGATTGCCATTCTAACTGGTATGAGATGCTATCTCATTGTGGTTTTGATTTGCATTTCTCTGATGGCCAGTGATGATGAGCGTTTTTTCATGTGTCTTTTGGCAGCATAAATGTCTTCTTTTGAGAAGTGTCTCTTCATATCCTTTGCCCACTTTTTGATAGGGTTGTTTGTTTTTTTCTTGTAAATTTGTTTGAGTTCATTGTAGATTCTGGATATTAGCCCTTTGTCAGATGAGTAGGTTGCGAAAATTTTCTGCCATTTTGTAGGTTGCCTGTTCACTCTGATGGTAGTTTCTTTTGCTGTGCAGAAGCTCTTTAGTTTAATTAGATGCCATTTGTCAGTTTTGGCTTTTGTTGCCATTGCTTTTGGTGTTTTAGACATGAAGTCCTTGCCTATGCCTATGTCCTGAATGGTAATGCCTAGGTTTTCTTCTAGGGTTTTTATGGTTTTAGGTCTAACGTTTAAGTCTTTAATGCATCTTGAATTAATTTTTGTATAAGGTGGGATCCAGTTTCAGCTTTCTACATATGGCTAGCCAGTTTTCCCAGCACCATTTATTAAATAGGGAATCCTTTCCCCATTGCTTGTTTTTCTCAGGTTTGTCAAAGATCAGATAGTTGTAGATATGCAGTGTTATTTCTGAGAGCTCTGTTCTGTTCCATTGATCTATGTCTCTGTTTTGGTACCAGTACCATGCTGTTTTGGTTACTGTAGCCTTGTAGTATAGTTTGAAGTCAGGTAGCATGATGCCTCCAGCTTTGTTCTTTTGGCTTAGGATTGACTTGGCGATGTGGGCTCCTTTTTGGTTCCGTATGAACTTTAAAGTAGTTTTTTCCAATTCTGTGAAGAAAGTCATTGGTAGCTGGCTATTTTTTTTTACTTTTTTTTTTTTTTTTTTGTAGAGATGGAGTCTCATTATGTTTCCCAGGCTGGCCTGGAGCTCCTGGCCACCTGCTTTGGCCTCCCAAAGTGCTGGCATTACAGGTGTGAGCCACGTTCAGCATGTTCCATCAGTTTCTGAGAGAGGTGAATTAACAGCTCCCACTTCCCATTCTGTTAAGTTTTGCTTTATGTTTTGAGACTGTTAGATGCATAGATATAAAAGTGTTACATCTTGTTAAATTTCAGTTGTGTTTCTTGTAAGTGGTATGTAGTTGTTTTTAATTTACTCTGACAATATTGATCTTTTAATAGGATTGTTTACTCAGTTTTCTTTAAAAGTATTACTGATGTGGTAGAGTTTTAATCCTACATAATCTTTAAGTTTTTAATTGACATACAGTTGTACATATTTAGAGAGTACAGTATGATGTTTTGATATGCATATGTATTGTGGAATGATCAAATCAGGGTCATTAGCATAACCATCACTTCAAACACTTGTCATTTCTTTGTGGTGAGAACATTCAAAATGCTATCTTCTAGCTATTTTTAAATACACATTGTTGTCAATTGTAGTAACCTTACTGTGCAATAGAACACCAGGACTTAGTCCTCCCATCTGACTATAGCTTCGTGCCTGTTGACCAACCTTTCCCCATCCTCCCTTCTCCTACCCTCTCCAGCCTCTGGTAACTACCATTCTACTTTCTACTTCTATAGGATAACTTCTTTAGATTCTACATAGGAGTGAGATCATACTGTTTGTCCTTCTCTACTTGGCTTATTTCACTTAACATAATGTTCTCTAGGTTCATCCATGTCACAAATGACAGGATTTTATTCTTTTTTATGGCTGAATACTATTCAATGGTGTATATATACACCCCATTTTAAAAATGCATTCATCTGTTGATGGATACTTAGTTGACTCCATATTTTGGCTATTGTGAATTGTGCTGCAATAAATGTGGGAATGCAGATCTCTCTTTGACATACTGATTTCTTTTGTTTGTATACCTAGTAGAGGAATTGTTGGATCATATGATAGTTTTAAATTCTTTGAGGAACCTCCATACCATTGTCCATAATGATTGTTCTATTAATAATTACAGTCCCGACCGGGGACGGTGGCTCACAGCTGTAATCCCAGCACTGTGGGATGCCGACGTGGGCGGATCATGAGGTCAGGAGTTTGAGACCAGTCTGGCCAATATGGTGAAACCTTTTCTCTACTAAAGATACAAAAAATTAGCCAGGCGTGGTGGCGTGTGCCTGTAATCCCAGCTACTCGGGAGGCTGAAGCAGGAGAATCGCTTGATTCCGCGAGGTGGAGGTTGCAGTGAGCCAAGATCATGCTATTGCACTCCAGCCTGGGCGACAGGGTGAGACTCCATCTCAAAAAAAGAAAAAAAAAATTACAGTCCCATTAACAGTGTATAAGAGTTCCCTTTTCTCCACATCCTTGCCAGCATTTGTTATTTTCTGTCTCTTTGATGATAGCCATTCTTACTAGGGTAAGGTGATATCTCATTGTGGTTTTGATTTGTGTTTCCCTGATGATTAGTGATGTTGAACATTTTTTCATATACCTCTTGGCCATTTGTGTGTTGTCTTTGGAGAAACACCTATTCAGATCTTTTGCCCATTTTTAAATTGAATTATTTGTTTTTTTGCTATTGAGTTGTTTGAGTTCCTTATGTATTCTGGCTATCAGTCATCTGTCCTTTTGGATGATTCAAGCATTTTTTTTATTCCTTCGTTTCTGTCATCTATTATTATTATTATTTTTTAAGATATGGGGTCTCACCATGTTGCCCAGGTAGGCCTTGAACTCCTAGGTTCAAGCAGTCCTCCTGCCTCAGCCTCCCAAATAGTTGGGGTTACAGCCATGCACTGCCATGCCTGGCTTAGATTTTTAGTAATATGTTTTGTTTTATTTTATTTTATTTTATTTTATTTTTATTTTAACTAATTTATTTTTAGACAGGGTCTCACTCCCGTTGCCCAGGCTGGAGTGTAGTGGCACCATCACAGCCTCGACTTCCTGGGCTCAGGTGATTCTCTATCCTCAGCCTCTCAAGTAGTTGGGACAACAGGCATGTGCCACCACACCTGGCTAACTTTTTGTATTTTTTGTAGAGATAGGGTTTTACCATGTTTCCTATGACGGTTTCAAACTCCTGGGCTCAAGTGATCCAGCCACTTCAGCCTCCCAAAATGCTGGGATTACAGGTGTGAGCCACTGCGCCCGGCCCGTTTTTAACTCCCAACCTTTGACATGCTCACTTGTTATTGGAACGGAAGTGGCACAGTGGGGAGAGAGGAGTGAGAGCATCTCTCCACAGTGGATGGCCCAGCTGTTCGGGATGTTTCCAGTGGGATCACACCATGGTCCAGGGTCTGGTCTGCATCCTAATGGGCTTGAAAACTAGATCTTACTGGCTTTTCCCACACCCCACAACTTGAGTTCGCTCATGCTCACCGATTGTCCCTAAATGGACGTGCAGAGCCAGTGGATCCCCTTGTGGTGAGAAATGTACTCACATGAGCTTGGGCAGCCCTTCTCTCTGTCTGTCAGCAGGCTCCTGGGAGTGGGTGCTACGTGAACTTGGACACAGGGGCCAAGGGCTGGACGCTTGTGGAATGTTGAGCCAGGCCCCACCGCCTTTGGGGCAGGCTGGATGTGCTGGCCAGCCAGACCTGACACCTCTGGCCAGTGCCTGGGTGGACGCGGCCCAGGTCGGCCTCAGACCCTCCCTCTTGGTGCTTCCCAGAAGACCACTCGCTTAGCCCCTCCCTGAGGACAGGCTCTGTCTTTAGATCCCTTAGTACTTCAGTCCCTCTGCTCAACCTCAGGAAATGTGTGCATCTCTCTTTTAGTTGAGCTCCCAGGAGGCTATCTGACATCTCTCATTTCTGAGTCTGGGAGCCTCAGCACACACCCCGCTTCCTCTCTGTGGGCTCCTCTGACGCTGCCTTATCAGCAGTGTGTGTGTTGGGGTGAGGTTGTGAGATCGGAGAGAGAGACAGCTCAAGAGTTGTGATGAAAACACTGAAAGAAAGGCAGTGTGGGCTTCAGCAGCCCTTCCTCAGTGATGTTTGTGCAGCAGCAGAACTTGTTGAGTGAACGCCTTTGCTTTATGTAAATGTCATGAGTTCTGGAGAAACATAAGCATGGCTTTCGCTTTCTCTTCTGTTCAGCACCAACCTGAGGTTCCATAGCCAATGTGTGCCAGATCCAGAACTGAACCAAATCTGCCCAAGAGCCTCAGTCTCCCCATCTTCAAGCCCAGGAGTTTGAAACCAGCACAGGAAACATGGTGAAACCCTGTCTCTACAAAAAATCTGTAAAATAGGGTGCTTTATTACCTCCCTGTGGGGGTAATGCAAGAATCAAAGCCTGCTTGCTTCTCTTGTGAAATGAATGAGCACCTGGGGAACCCCAGTTGTCCCAGTTGCCCCCGCTCCTGGGGCATGCAGGCCCACCTTAGGATGGAAGTGGAGCGCAGCAGCCAGGTGTCTACACAAGATCCACTCCTAGAAGCTCCAGGGCGGGAGCAGTGAGCCCTGCTGAGGGGTGGTCTTGAGCTCCTGGCCACACCCTTTCTGGGGTGAGTTTCAGGAGGTGGATCCTGGGGCCCCTGGCTGGGAGAGGAGAGTCTGGAAGCTGCCCTGTCTTGGCTGCCATCCCCTGGGAGGGAGTTTAGCTGGAGGAATGGGGCACTGGGTCCCTCCCTGACACCCCGGGGCTTCTGAGCCACTCTGGGGATGGAACGTAGCAGCGCAGCATTTCTTCCTGATCAGAGCGGGAAGCTCTGGGCTGCAGAGCTCTGATCTCACAGTATGTGGTCAGTCCCCGGGGCTGGCTGAGGTGTGGGATAATCCTTTGTGACCTGGCGACCTGGTGCTCCCATGCTTACCCCTGGCTCTGTTGGGGTGAGCCGAGGCCTCGTGTCTGAGCTGAGGTTGCTTGTTGTTCAGAAGGCAAGGCCGAGGCACTGCCTCTGGGTGGATGCTTGAACCCTCTTTATCCCACTCTTGCCTTGGCTGGTGCCTGGGCAACTCTCTATTGAACCAAAACCTCTTATCAGCAACTGATAAGTACCCAGCCTCGCATCTGCAGAGCAAGGCCTGACCCAGATCCAGGGTTGGCAGCTGCAGCAGGAGTCCGTTACAGCCAAGACTGCGTACCAGTCTCTGCGGCCACCACCTTTTCGTGATGAGAGCAGCCAAGCCACTGTGGGGTATAGAAGACCCCAGCCCCAGCAATCACATCCCTTCCCTGTGGACCTGGGGGCATTGGCACCTGTGAGTTAGCTCAGTAAGCTGAATTTCCTGCTGCCCATGGGAAGGACCCCGTGAGACCTTGACCCGGCCCATCTCGTTCCGGAGCTGTTGGTTGGCTGGGAGTGGGGTGAGAGATTCTTCACAGGCCTAGCCCGGGCAGCCGCTGGACTCCCCCACACTAGGCTTAGTGTGTGTCCACCCCCACCGCACACATGCACACCTTCCCAGCGGCAGCGCTGCACGTGTGCCTGCCGGTGTCTTGCTGTGAGGGAAGTGGGCATGTGCCCGCCCAAGCTATTTTTACCCTGCCTTGTCCCCACAGAGCTGTTCTTTGGCCCTGAGTTAGTGCCTGGGGAGTGAGGCCGTTGCCAGGGCTGGGGGTGGATGAGCTGGAACCTCGGAGCTTCTTGGACTCCCTTCCCCAGGCAGCATCTCTTCTTAACGCTTATTAAAGGGTGTGACTCGTGTGCAGGACGACCTTCCATAAGAGTGGGCAGGAGTGGACCCTGGTGGGGAGAAAGAGGCACTGATGTTTGGAGGGCAGGCTCTGGAACCTGCAGGTCTGGCTTCCTGAAGCCAAAAAAACCCAGCCGAGCTGCAGCCCAGTGAGCCACGGTGGGTACAGGGAGAGGTCCCAGGGGCTGGATGGGAGCCAGGAGGCACCCCAGATTGTTTTCCTTCAACACGATGACGACAATAGTAGTTCAGTTTTGGGGAGTGGTGGTGTGTACCTGTAGTCCTAGCTGCTTGGGAGGCTGAGCTGGGAGGATTACTTGAGTCCTGGGAGTTTGAAGCTGCAGTGAACTGTGATTGCGCCACTGCACTCCAAAGGGTTTTTGTTTTTGTTGTTGTTTTTGTTTGTGTTTTTGTTTTTGTTTTTGTTTTTTTTGAGCACTTTCTGTGTGTGCTAAGACCATAAAGCGCTTAGGATGTGTAGCAGCTCATTTAATCCTAATCACAGTTAACTCCATTTTATAGATGGGGGAACTAAGGCACTGAGCAGTTCAGTAACCCTGAAGCTGCAGAGCTCATGAATGGTGAATGGTGGAGCAGGGCTCGGGCCTGGCCGTCTACTCCAGAGCTTGTCCTTAACGCTGCCCTGCGCCTCCTTTTGCCGTGTGTTCCGCACCCTCATGACACAAGGCATTGTCCTAGTTCCCTGTGGCAGCCCTGCCAGGCAGGTGGTTCCCTCCCTGTGTTTAGATCAGGCCCAGAAATTAAACAGCTGATCCAGCATCAGACAGTCAGGCAGTGACCACACCAGAGTCGGCACCCAGGTCTCAGGGTCCTTTGGCTGGGCTGTTCCCAGCTCATCATACTGCAGTACAGTATGGTTCAACCACCTGCCATGTGCTCTCTACAGTGCTAATCACTGGGGTTCTGACGTGTAAATCCCCATAGCTACCCACTTAGGGTCCTCGCTCTCACAGGAAGGTGGACATGTGGTCACTTGGGGTCCATGTACTCTGTGTGTCAGCTCAGGGAAACGCAGGGTGCTGGCGTGTGCCTGTGAGGTGGCTCCCCATTGCGGAGGTGGGGAGGGAGAGGACCAGATGCTGCATCCGCTCTGAGAGTGTGGACAGTGTGGCAATGTTGGCCACTCTGAGGCTGGGACGGCCTCCACGTGTATTGATACTTGGCCTTTTCAGCAGGCCTGAATTCATCCCTTGCCAACTTCCTACAAAAGAAGGGGTGACTTGGGGCCTGCTGGCAGGCGAACACGGCTCTCAAGACTGGAGAGGGCCCCACGGCAGGCTGTGTGCCTCTAGGTTCCCACTCCCTGCTGGGGACAGGGTGGGACAGCGGGACAGTGAGGTAGGGGTGCAGGGGGTGCAGACCTACCCTGCCAGAGTGGCTGGCTGGATCCTGTTCTCCAGCTCTCTCCAGAACGCCCTGGCCTCAGGTAATTCCCCAGGTTGGCTTCTCTGAGGAGGGTGGGCGTCCCTCCTGGCTGCTCGTCTGTCCAGGACATTGCTGGCTGACCAGCCGGGGACACATGGCTGTAGGAATAGCTCAGCCTCTGTTGCCTGTAGCCCCTCATGAGGCCAGGTCAGAATTTAAGGCTCCTACTGTGACCAGCTCTCCAGTGTAAATTGTCACGTGTGGCCCCCTAGAGCTGCCACTGAGGTGGAGTTGACGGGCCCCATTCTGTAGGTGAGGAGCCAGGGGCTCACAAAGGTGGTCGCTTGTCCAAGGTCACATGGCTTGTAAGTGGCTGGGCAGCAGGGCCCGAAACCCAGACTGCTAGGCCCCAGAGCTGAGCCCTCACCCAGGCCCACCCCCAGGGGCCTCCTGGGGCTTGTGGAGGAACACGCTGCATCCGCTGTCTCCCTTCACCCCGGGGTCCCCTGGCAGGTAGAAGAAAGCCTGGGGTGGTGTGGCCATGTACCAGCCAAGCCTGTGGGCCTACGGTGGCCGGCCCTGTGCCCCGTGGTACAGGGAGCTGTGAGCTCAGGGCTGGTTCTGGGTCTTGAGGGACGGAGCCCTGGCAAGTCAGACTGTGCCAGAGACGATGCCCGGTGCTGCCTCCTGAGGATGCCACACTGTCCCTTCCCCAAAAGCCCCCAAAAGAACAGACACAGCCTTTCCGTGCAAACCCTGGGAACACCAGGCCAAGCTCCAGGCCTGGACATGTCACTGATGCTAGGGTCTCTGGGTGGTGACTGGACGGCCGTGTGTGGACTCCTTTTTCACACAGCAGGCGGGAATGGGCAGGAAACCGGGGCTCTGAGAGGCAGTCTTGGAAGCTGCCCTGGGCACAGACCTTACTTGCTGACCCTGGCCACCTAGAAACATGAGCTCTGGGGAGGCCCTGTCCCTGCCCCACCACTCCTGCCAGCCCTCCAGAGCCAGGCTTGGGTGGGCGCCTCTGTGGTGAGGATGCAGACCATGCAGCTGGGGTGAGCGGGCAGCTCTCTGGGCATCCTGACGAGCATAGTGCGGTGAGGTGGGGTGATGGTGTCCTCTCCCATGACCCCCAGTCTACTTGGAAGTGTGCTCAACAGGGGGCTCTGCGTGATTCTGACCTGCAGGCAGCCTGGCCGGAGAGGAACCCACCGCCTCCAGAAGTCTGTGACCCCCAGGCCATCTGGAAACCTTATGAGGGCAATGTTTTTATTATGGCCAAGTTCTTCCTTTTCCTCTGCAACTCTATCTAAAAAACATACAAAAGGGAAATTGGCCAAGAAGAGTCCTAATATGCTTGACTCCGAGTTCTCCCAGCCCATGAATGGTGGCTCAAGGAGAGAGAAGAGGCTGCGTTCTGGCACCTTCCAGCATCTCCCCTCCAGGCCGGCGGGAGAAGGAGCAAGGGCTTCCACCAGACCCTTCCCCAGAGGGCCAGGGAAACAAGAGCTGGGGCTGGGGACTTCGACCCTCAGAGAGGAGCAAGGGTGACCATGGCAAATACCAAACCAAGGGGATCTTGGGACAGGCATAAACCAGTACTGTCCTGGGCTAACCAAGGTGTGCAGTAAACTGTCTTTATTATATTTGAATTTAGGGGGCAAACTACTAGAAATGGTTTTAAAGTTATAATTAAAATTTCCGATTGCCTTGGACAAACAACTGTGGGTTGAATGAAAAAGTATTAATGTTGGGAGCAGCCATTTTTAAGAGAAAAAGCTGGAGAGAGTGTGTGTGCATGTGTGGCCAGGCAGGTGAGGGCTTGGTGTGTCAGCTGGGTGTCAGGTCCCCGCAGGCCCTCTGTGAACTGCGAGGTTCCAGGGCAGCCACCCTCCGACTCTGAGCCTCATCTTCCCCAGGTGTCAGACGGAGCTGATGAATCCCAGATCTCTGTCCACCCCAGGCAACTCGCACGGGACTGTTGTGAGGGATGGGGTGTGTGAGACAGGCGAGGAGCTTGCTGAAGGGCTGGGCAGATGTGGACTCTGCCTAGTCCAAGGCTGAAAGCCTGCCCGAGGAGGTGGTGGTCTTCTTTGGAGGGTGGGACCCTGGTGCCCCTGCTTCTGCCCTGCCTATGCGTGAGCCAAGCCATTTGAGGCTGCTCTCTCCACCCAGTCAGGGGCTTGGGCCAGCTGCTGGGAGTATCAGGACACTGCTGTAGACGTTTGGGTGAGAGGGCCCGGTGGTTCCACCTGCATGTCATGAGCCAGGTGTTAGTGGGGCGGTGCCCGGCACACACTCGGCCTCTGTGTCCTCGTGTCAGTGTCCAGAGGCCACGTCGGACACCTGAGGAGCAAGGACACTGATCTGCACTGGGCCCTCTGCCTGCCTCTGGGAGCCGGTGGGCCATAGCCTCCCCAGGACGTGGCTGTAGGGGGAGGGTGGGTGTTGGGGAAACAGAATCATGTCTGGACCCGGCTGTGAACTCCCACATGGCCCCAGGCAAGGCCCTTCACCTACAGAAAGGGGAAAAGAGGCTCAGCTCATCGGGCTGGGGTGAAGTCCAAAAGAAATACCATTCCCAAGTTGCTGAGCTCTCACATGAGCCACAGGGCAGGCATTCCCAGCAAGGGGGAACTCTCCCTACCCGTGTGGCCAGGAAGGTGAAAAGTTTGCAGTTCTTCCTGGCCAGGTGAAAGAACAGACCAGGCACATTGTCCTCTGAGAACCCCAGTTCTCTTCTGGTCTCCCTCCTGCCTTGTTTCTCTTAGGTGTCCCCGCACTAACCTGCAGTGTCCTGTGAGGGTGTTAAGTGGATGGACGTGGAAGTTACTGCATTAGGCGGCATACTAAGGAGTCATAATTAGTCACATGTCCCTATAAAATGTGCTCTCCTTGTCACCATGAGGTTTGAAAATCCACAAAGTGTGGGAAGCATCAAGGATAAATGGAATCAAGTGTGTGGATGCAAAGGCAGGCAGGGCGGGGGGCCCTGCCCTGCCCTGCCCTGCCCTGCCCTGCCCTGCCCTGCCCTGCCCTCTGGCTGGAGGACTTCTGATGCGCTACTCTTTGAGCCTCTGTTTCCCCATCAGTAAAATGGGGATAATGATCACTGCCCTGAAGAGCTGTCATGAAGCACAGGTGGGATAATATGTGAATGCCCAGCTCGGTCTCTGGAGCCTAATGGCTGCTCAGTGATGCTGGTTTCCTTTTGTTTCTACTGGGATGCAGCTTCAGGCTTGGAGATGAAAAGCTTGCTTAGGGCACAAGATCTGATAGGCTGGGAGCCGTATGACCAGAATAATGACATGTGGGTGGAAGGGGCCCTGGGAACCCTGGGGGGATTCTCATTACACAACCTCAGTCTCCACAGTCTCTGCTGTTGGCGTGCACAGCTCGCTGGTGCACGTGTTATTGGTCCATCTGGTGCTCAGCCTATCACAGCACAGGCAGGAACCAGGCTCATTATAATATTGCCATCTATTTTTAGCCCAGGGGTCTCCGGGTGGGGATGGACCCCCAGGAGGGCTGCCAGCTCACTGGTAGCAGCAGACGGCTGCACACGTCTGGGCAGGCACATCCAGGCCTGTCGCTGAGCAGCTTCTTCAGCTGTCTGAGACTCCAGGAGGCTTTTCACAGCCTGTTTCTGTTGCCCTTCTTGTAGTCTCAGGACTGCAGGGTCCTTTAATAGGGTGCCCTGCCAGCCCTGGCTGAGGAGCACACCAAAGAACCTTAGGAACAGGTTGACATCTCCAATGGGTCAGGTAGAAGCGGTGCCACCTGAGAAGTACCTACCTCCTCAGAGGTGAAGTGGCCCCAGTAAGTGATTTACAGAGAGCTGCCCCTCAGTCTAGGGTCAACTCTGAACCAGGCCAAAGCTCTTCTATCTGATGATTTAACAAAAGGTGCCAGCATGTCTTTATCACACACCGTCATTATGCTGGGCCCCAGACCCAGCACAAGCAACGCTCAGAAGTGAGGCCTGGCGTTCTTGCTCCCAGGAAGGCTGTGGCAGGGCCCAGACAGGCAGTTGCCTCCTGGGCCGGGCATCACATCTTCTGGCCGGGGTTTATTCATTGAGGTCCTACTGTGTGTTAGATGCTAACGTGAAATACCTCATTTAATCAGCACAGTGATCCTGTAAGATTCCATCGCCATTCCTGATTTACAGAAGACAACTGAGGTTCAGAGGTGTTCCGTGATGTGCCCAGGGTAATGTAGGGTGGATCCCAAGTTGTGCAGCTTTCACTGTACCATGTGGCAGCAAACTCTACTAGATCAGGGTTGTTGGTCCTAAAAGCTGTTCAGTGTGACTGTGCCCCTTACACCGTGCGCCAAGAAGCCTTCTCGAAGCCGTTTGGCTTCCTCTGACAGACTTTTGTGGTGGTGTCACCAGTGGAGGGTGTCCAGGTTCTTAGCGTTTTGAACAAAAATTGGACAAAATGCACAAACAAAACAAGGAAAGAATGAAGCAACAAAAACAGAGATTTATTTTATTTTATTTTTTGAGACTTAGTCTTGCTCTGTCACCCAGGCTGAACTGCAGTGGCGCTATCTTGGCTCACCGCAAGCTCTGCCTCCCGGGTTCACGCCATTCTCCTACCTCAGCCTCCCGAGTAGCTGGGGCTACAGGCATGCGCCACCTCGCCCGGCTAATTTTTGTATTTTTAGTAGAGAGGGGGTTTCACCATGTTAGCCAGGGTGATCTCGATCTCCTGACCTCGTGATCCGCCCACCTTGGCCTCCCAAGTGCTGGGATTACAGGCGTGAGCCACCGCGCCTAGAGATTTATTGAAAACAAAAGTACACTCCACGGGATGGGAGCAGGCCCAAGCATAGGTAATCAAGAACCTGGTTGCAGAATTTTCTGGGGTTTAAATACCATCTAGAGGTTTCCCATTGGTTACTTGGTGTACACCCTATGTAAATGAAGTAGTGGCCCACAGTCAGTTTGATTGGTTGCAGGAGGGAACCAATCAGAGGCCAAAGTGAAGTTACAAAGTTACACCCTATGCAAACATCTGATTGGTTGCAGAAAGCAATCAGAAAGCAACCAATCAGAGACTAAAGTGAAGTTACAAAGTTATATTCCTATGCAAATTAAAACTTAGCCTGTGACCAGCCTGATTGGTTGCAGGAGGGGACCAATCAGAGATACTCTCAGTTTTCATCTGCCAGGCAGAAAAGGTTGGGGGGCGAGGGGGCGGTGCGTGGGGGGGTGGGGGATGGGGATGCAAAGAGAGTAGCTACTTGGGCTCGGAAAATTGGGGTTTTCCTTTTGATTTAGCTCTAGGAAGTCAGTGTGAATCAGCCTTACGTTCCCTGCCTCCAGACCCTATTCTGCCTCAGTGGGAGCTCTGATGTGCCAACCAGGGTGCCCTGAATGAAGTGGCTGGCCTGACTGTGGCCCTTCTTCGTGGATGGCTGTTCCTGGGAGTTCCAGCTCCTCACTAGATGCTCATGAGTCAGCCAGTATGAGAGGTCCCTGGGACTAATCACCTGCCAGGTGTTCCCACACTTAGGGTTCGGGGTCTGGGCCTCTTGTACCCAATCCCTGCTGTTTTGGCCTGGCTGATGCCCTTGCGGTCTGATTGGAACACTGAGCCCTGGGAAGCTGGCCTCACTTATCTGGTCTCTGCTCTGTCTTTCCCAGGGCAGTGAGGTCACAGGACCCACCTTTGCTGATGGCGAGCTCATCCCCAGGGAGCCCGGCTTTTTTCCCGAGGACGAGGAGGAGGCTATGACGCTGGCACCACCTGAGGGCCCCCAGGAGTTGTACACGGACAGCCCCATGGAGAGCACTCAGAGCCTGGAGGGGTCTGTCGGGAGTCCTGCCGAGAAGGACGGGGGACTTGGGGGCCTGTTTCTGCCAGAGGACAAGTGAGTTAAAACCTCCTGAAGCTCAATATTTGCCCTCTCAGCCCAGAAATGTGGTTCTTGGAAAGTGTCTGCAAGGAAGTAAATGTGAAACATGCTCAAAATTTGTATCAGAGGCATTAGTGTCATGGGTATTCTGAATAGCACAAGATTCTAAGCAGACTAAATGCTTAACAGTAAGGGATAGTTTTGGAATTTTAGGCAGCTGTGCAAAGTCAAGTTTTTAAATTTAATTTTACTTTATTTTCAGTCCTAGTCCTGCAGGCAAAGGGAGTTTTAAATGACTAGTTAATAATATGAGATATATGATCTCAATTAGTTTTAAAAAGCAGGTTGTGGCCAGGCATGATGGCTCACACCTATAACCCCAGGACTTTGGGAGGCCGAGGCAGGAGGATCGCTTGAGCCCAGGAGTTTAAGGTTACAGTGAGCTATGATCACATCACTGCACTCCAGCCTGGCAACAGATCAAGACCCTGTCTCAAAAAAAAAAAAAAAAAAAAAAGGCAGGTTGCAAAGATGTCCATGAGATCAGCTTTGTTAAAAACACAGACATATGCCAGGCAAGTGGCATGTGCCTGTAGTCCCAGATACTTGGGAGGCTGAGGCAGGAGGATCACTTAAGCCCAGGACTTCTGGGCTCTAGTGCACTATGCCGATCGGATGTCTGCACTAAGTTCAGCATCAGTATGGTGACCTCCCGGGAATAGGTCACCACCAGGTTGCCTAAGGAGGGATGAACTGGCCCAGGTCAGAAACAGAGCAGGTCAAAACTCGAGTGCTGATCAGTAGTGGGATCACACCTGTGAATAGCCGCTGCACTCCAGCCTGGGTAACATAGCAAGACCCCATCTCTAAAAAAAACAAAAAACAACACACAGACATATGTGTTAGGAAATGCCTAGAAAAAAATTAATCTGGAAAATTAAGCAGTTATTTCTGTATGATGGGATAATTTTTTTTTTTTTTTTTTTTTTGAGACAGACTGTCACTCTGTCACCAGGCTGGAGTGCAGTGGCATGATCTCACCTCACTGCAACCTCCGCCTCCCAGGTTCAAGCGATTCTCCTGCCTCAGCCTCCCGAGTAGCTGGGACTACAGGCGTGTGCCACCATGTCCAGCTAATTTTTGTCTTTTTTTTTTTTTTTTTTTGAGACGGAGTCTCACTCTGTTGCCCAGGCTGGAGTGCGATGGCGCAATCTCAGCTCACTGCAACCTCCACCTCCCAGGTTCACGCCATTCTCCTGCCTCAGCCTCCCAAGTAGCTGGGACTATAGGTGCCCACCACCACGCCTGGCTAATTTTTTGTATTTTTAGTAGAGATGGGGTTTCACCATGTTGGCCAGGATGATCTTGATCTCCTGACCTCGTGATCCACCTGCCTCAGCCTCCCAAACCTGCTGAGATTACAGGTGTGAGCCACTGCGCCTGGCCAATTGATCATTTTAATTACTTCCCATCTATTCTGCTATATTTTCTATATTGAGCATGTACTCCCATAATCAGAAATGTTATTTAAAAACAGTATTAAGACCTAAGTGACTTCCCAGTGAAGCAGTTTCACCTTTAACTTTGGTGTTGGCAGAAAGGAGTCCCTTCCATCTCAGTCCTCACCAAGTCTCTCAAGGGATACAGTGCTGTGGGGTGGTGGGAAGCTGCCACCATTGTGGCTGAGGAAGCCGAGGGGGTTGCAAGTGGCAGCCCCTTACCAGAAGGTGATGGTTACGACTGCTGCAGGGATTTGGAGAGGGAAGAGAGGGGTTCCCATGTTGGTTGAACCACATGAAATTGACAACTTTTAATCATTTCCATCTTCAAAAAAGTAATTTCATGTGGTTCAACCTAGTATATCTCAATGCAGGGTTTCTCAAACTCAAGTGATTCTCAGAGTCCTGATGTTCTTGGTGGGGCCCTTTGGGGCTGTGGATGGAGAAGAGGGGCCATGCTGCTCTCTGGGAGCAGCCTTGTAATCCCAGCACTTTGGGAGGCTGAGGCGGGCAGATCACCTGAGGCCAGGAGTTTGAGACCAGCCTGGCCAACATGGCAAAAACCCCATCTCTACTAAAAATACAAAATTAGCTGTGCATGGTGGCAGGAGGCTACTCCCAGCTACTCAGGAGGCTGTGGCAGGTGAATCACTAGAACCTGGAAGGCAGAGGTTGCACCACTGCACTCCAGCCAGGCGACAAAGCAAGACTCTGTCTCAAAAAAAAAAAAAAAGACAAACTGAAAAAACAACACAATATAACAACTATTTACGTAGTATTTACATTGCATTAGGTATGATAAGTAATCTAGAGATGATTTCGAGTATACAGGAGGATATGCATAGGTTGTATGTGAATACTATGCCATTTCATATCTGGGACTTGAGCATCCTCAGATTTTGGTGTCCACAGGGGGTCCTGGAACAAATCTCTCTTGGATACCAAGGGATGACCATACTCAGTCTTACAGTATCTAAAATTTTAGATCCATTTATATTCATTTTCTGTATTACTCCGAATGTTTTTTTTCCTCTCCTTAAAGTGAAAGCAAGTTTATTAAGGAAATAATAAAACAATGGCTACTACAGAGGCAGAGCAGCTACTCCAAATGTTTTTCTGTTTGTTTTTTTGTTTTTGTTTTTTTTGAGACGGAGTCTCCCTCTGTCGCCCAGGCTGGAGTGCAGTGGCGCGATCTCGGCTCACTGCAAGCTCCACCTCCCGGGTTCACGCCATTCTTCTCCCTCAGCCTCCTGAGTAGCTGCGACTACAGGTGCCCGCCACTACGCCCGGCTAATTTTTTGTATTTTTAGTAGAGATGGGGTTTCACCATGTTAGCCAGGATGGTCTCAATCTCCTGACCTCTGATCCGCCTGCCTCGGCCTCCCAAAGTGCTGGGATTACAGGCGTGAGCCACCGCACCTGCCACTACTCCAAATGTTTTACCAAACCTTTCAACAACTATTTGATATTCCACAATTTAATAATTTACTAACATTGTAATTCAATAATTATAATTAAATCTAGCTCTAGCTAGACAATTAGGCTGGAAGCAGTGTTTGCTACTCTGGGATAGCACAGGTAGAATTGGTTTGAACTGTAAAAATAGTTTCTGTGGTGAGATGTTTCCCTTTAGATAGGGTCCCTGAAATGTACTTACCAGGTCAAGAGGTACAAACTTAATCGGTAGTGCCAATTAAAGGGAAATGCCTAGTCAGTTTCCCCACCACGGGCTGTGGCTGGGGACCCATGAGTCCTCCTCTGACTTGGGTGCTCTCGGACCCTCAGGTCCCTGGTCCACACTCCATCCATGACGACCTCAGACCTTTCTACACACTCCACCACCTCGCTCATCAGCAATGAGGAGCAGTTTGAAGACTATGGGGAGGGTGACGATGTGGACTGTGCCCCCAGCAGCCCTTGCCCCGATGATGAGACCAGGACCAACGTCTACTCGGACCTGGGGTCTTCGGTGTCTTCCAGGTGGCCCCTTGGTCTGGGATGTCATTTGGGGTCAAAAGTTGCAGAAGCAATCTAAGCACATCCTAGGGGGTGGGGGGGTGCGAGTCCTGAGCTGGCCCTTTTCCTTTGTCCTCAGCTACTTGAGTTCTGCTCCTGGGGCTTGGGGTTGCTGCCTTTGCACCCTGATTGGGGGTCAGGAGTTCTCCTGAATTAACTGACCTAGGAGGCTGCACAACGGGGGCCACGGGGCTCTGTGTCGTCTTGTGTCCTAGAACCTCAGTGTTGAAGTGTCCTTCCAAGTGACCCTCTGTGATCCCTTCTCACCCACCTGAGTCACCACTTTCTCTGAAATGAGCTCGCAGTTTGCCTTAGCTGTTAAATGGGTATGCATCACTGGCTTCTCTTTGAGCGTGTTGGAGAAGGGATGATCTGTTGCTATGTTTCCACTCCCTGCCTCTCCCCCGTAACAAGGTTCAAAGGTACTGGGGACTCAAGTAAAGTCAGCTCAGCAGGGTGGCGTAGGGCACCAGCCTGGACAGCAGTTAAGACGGTGATTCCTTTCCCTCATGAATCAGTGCGGGGCAGACGCCTAGGAAAATGCGGCACGTGTACAACAGCGAATTGCTAGATGTTTATTGCTCTCAATGCTGCAAGAAAATCAACCTGCTCAATGACTTGGAAGCCCGACTGAAAAACCTGAAGGCCAACAGGTGAGGCCCAGGCCCAGCTGGGGGGTGAGAGGCCGGGGGGCCAGGGCAGAGCCTGGAGGGAGAAGCTACGGGCATGGTGAGGCGACCCCTGCTGTCTGGGCAGGTGAGAGCTCTCAGAGGAGGGTTGATCCAGGGGCTTTTTCTGCCACAGGAAATCAGGCTGTTTCTTCTCAGGACCAAGCTGACTAGTGAATTCCTTTCAGTGGGAGGGAAGAGTCTTGTCCTGCACTTTGGTGTCTTACAGCTGGGACAGAGTAAGGGAGTGGACTAGAGCCCCTCTGTTCAATGACTGTTTCCTTTCTCTCTCTAGCCCCAACCGAAAGATCTCCAGCACGGCCTTTGGACGGTAAGGCCCGCCTCGAGGGAGGGCAAATTGAGTGCTGTCCCCATGCTGCCCACTGGCCGGGGCTCCCTGCCAGCAACCCGGACTCAGCTGGTGCCCGCATGTGGCTGAGTGAGCAGAGGGGAACGAGGCCATCCCAGGGCAGTGCAGCCAGGGCAGCGTCACTTCTGAAAAAGAGGGGCCAGCTCCTCCCTGCTCTCTCCCCATCCCTTGTCCCTTCTTCAAATCCTAGGTCACCTTGACTTCAGGCAGGCGTGCCAGGGATGCCCTGAGAGAGACAGAGCACCCCACAGCATTCAGTGCCCTTCCCCCCTCTTGGAGCTAGCAGCCATACTCAATAAAGAGACCCCGGGTTTCCTGCAGGCGGGGATCTGGGCACGAGTGTGCGCCATTGGGGCTGGTCACTTTGCTCCGATTAAGTCCTGCAGCAGTTCAGTGTGGCCCCAGGTCCACACTCAGGGCTTTGGGAGCTGGCAGCAAGGGCCCAGGAGCTAGGTGGGTTGGTCTCTTTTCAGAGACCCTGGCTGCTGCGTATCAGGGAGCTGGAAGGGGATGTCACTGGGGGTGGCAGCTGGATTTTGCCTCAGGCATGGGTTAGCTCAGTAGGCCCAGTCCCACCCCGGCTCACTGCTCTGCAAGGCCTAGAGAATTCTCTGCCTTTGCCATCCCCCAGAGTTCCCAGAGACGTAGCAGGAGCCAGTTTGGTGGAGAGGCTTAAGCCTCAGGAGGCCCAGACCCTCTTCCAGGGCCATGGAGCTGGGCTACCTCCTCGGGGGCTTCCCCATTGGAAGAGGAGGGGGCTCACGTGCCAGCTCAGGTCACTGGGTAGCTGCAGGCCAGCATGCTGGCGTGAAGAGGGTTCTGAGGCCGCAGGAGAAGCTGTGCATCATTGGCTGTGTCTGCCTGGGGACCCCGGGGGTCTGTACAGCCCATTTGCCATCCTCTGCGTGGGGTAATCGACTGGGTTTGGCAACATTCTTCCTCTCAGGCTGAGTGAGGGCAGCCTCCTTAAAGGGGCAGACCCCCTGGGGTACTGGATGCTTGCCTAGCCAGTAGTGTGAGTAGGCCACTGTCTCTGGAAGGCCCCTGCAGCCAGACACCCTCCTCCCACCCCTGCAGGCAGCTCATGCACAGCAGCAACTTCAGCAGCAGCAATGGCAGCACCGAAGACCTGTTCCGGGACAGCATTGACTCCTGCGACAATGACATCACAGAGAAGGTGGGCCCTGGGTGGCTGGAGAAGGGACTGAATGCATGCCTGCTCCCAGGGGAGGTGGGGTGCACTCAGGCTACTGTCTGGGGACTTGGGAGACCCTGTAGCTGCCCAGGAATTGGGAGCAGGTGGCCCTGGTCATGTGTTCCCCACCCCCCACCCCACACATGACCGTTCTCGGATACACGGTGGTCTGGAGGTCCTGCTCATGAACCTCACGTCGTTGAGGTTCTCGGTTCTGTGGCCTCAGAGGTCTTCTCCAACTCACCCCGGCCCCCTGCTGCAGGTAAGCTTCCTGGAAAAGAAGGTGACAGAGCTGGAGAATGACAGCCTGACCAACGGGGACCTGAAGAGCAAGCTGAAGCAAGAGAACACACAGCTGGTGCACAGGTCAAGCAGGCAGCAGCGCTGGGGGCTCGGCTGTGACGCTGGGGAACAAAGGGGGGTCCATCTTGCTAAGACCTCTGGGAGGAGGCAGCCTCACACCTTTGCAGCTCTGAGGGTCTGTGACGCATTAGCCTCTTGTCACATGACTCTGCCCACATGTGGTGCCCAGGACAGGACCTTAGGGACAGGGAGACAGGTTGGAGCTTGACCTTGGCTCTAGGCCCGATGGATTCTACCCCCTGAGGTCTGCAGCCACAGGGCTGGTCCAAGATGGGAGTGGGGATCCACTGTCTCTCACTCATACAGTGATGGGAGCCTGACGTCCCTTCCTAGGGACAAGCTCTGCAAGGGACAGGCCAGTGTGAGCTGGGCGGTGGGAAGGGTCCAGCACTGCTGCTGATGGAGGTCCCCTGAGCCTGCCGTTCCTGATGCTGTCTGCAGTGGTGGATTCAGGGTTTAGTTGTCCTCACCAGATGGCATGACCCTTGGGGGACATACCCTGGCCAGGGGTCCGGTCCTCCAACTTGTCACAGGGCCCAAAGATGGGCCCTTTTGTACACCCCAGAAGGTCAGCCTGGTGGAGGGGCTGTTGCCAGTGAGACGTATCCCAGACCGAAATACCAACCAGGCTGTCACTGGGGTGCTCACATCTATGTGCCCCTGGCCCTGTCCCAGGTCTGGGGCAGACTTCAGGCCACCAGCCAGGATGTGCCTATTTTGGGAGTCAAGGTGCCCAATAAGCTGAATTATTAATCAGAGGGGCGGCCGGGAAGGAATAGCACAAAAAGAAGAGGTGAGGCCTGAGGTGGTTCCAGCCAGGTGTGGCTGCAGGGACTGGTGGGGGCGGTCCCTCCCTGTGCTGCCCTGAGCGCCCCACCTTCTGACTGCCAGGCCTGCCTCTCCATGGCATGTGTGACCGACACCCCCTCTAGATGTGTGGTGTCCCTGTTCATCTCTCCAAAAGCTACTGGCCCACACGCCCTCAGTGGACATGCCAGTGACTCAGGGTCTCGGGGCCCAGGGTCCCCCGTGCCACAGGCTGGGTTGGGGTGAAATGGTGCAGGCCCCAAGAGCTTGCCCCTTGCGCTGTCCTCAGGGTGCATGAGCTGGAGGAGATGGTGAAGGATCAGGAGACCACAGCTGAGCAGGCACTGGAGGAGGAGGCGCGGCGCCACCGCGAGGCCTACAGCAAGCTGGAGAGGGAGAAGGCTACCGAGGTGGAGCTGCTCAATGCCAGGTGGGCCCCTCCACCGAGCCCCCTCCCTCAGAGGGACCCCCTGTCCTGGGGCAGCCCTGTGGGATAGGCGCTATCCCCATTTTATAGATGGGAATCTGAGGCTGAGGGGCAGCCTCTTGAGCCTTCCTAGTAGTAAGAGTTCCACTTTAATACCACGAGAAACACAGAGGCATGCTCTTCAGGAAGTTCGCTAAGGAATGTTCCCAGGAGCGTGGCTCACATTTGATAATGCAAACTACACAAATGTCTGTCAAAGAGAAAAGGGCGTGGGCTGGGTCTCACATCCAGGCCTGGAGCGCCCCCTGCTGTCATGTTCTCCCCTGACCCCTGGTGGACTGAGCCAGAGCCCCAGGGCCAAGGTAAATGGAAAACCCGGCTCCTGTGCCTTGCGTGTGCCTGTGGCTTCGTCATTGGAACGTGAGGCAGGCGGGACAAGGAGCAGCCCCGGGCCAGGGATCTGAGTTGGTCTCCCATTAGCTCCATGGCCTTGGACGTACTGGGTCACCTCCCAGTGTGCCCCACAGAGCGGCTGTGTGGGTGGGTGAGCCAATGTAAGTCCAGACCCTGCCCACGAGTGAGGGCTATGATGATGCCTCTGTGATGAAGCCCCTTTGCGGCCCTTGACCGAGGCCGAGGAGGCCGCCTGGGCTTCTGGCAGAGAGGACAGCTGCCCTGGCACTCCTCAGGCCCCCTGAGGCCCCAGTCTCCATGCTCAGGCTTCCCAGAGTTGCTGAGCCCCACCTGGCGGCTGGTGGGCTGCTGAGCAAATGACCGGGAGTTGGGCTCTCAGGCAGGTACCTCCCTGCCCCCGTGTCCCTGGCCCTGTGCAGTTTGGTGAGGAGACTTCCCAACTCCCCAGTGTCTGAGACCTGCTTTGCTAAGTTACCCACCAGGGGTTCATTTTACATTTTGACTCTGTTCTAGAAGCTGCTGTTTTGCATCTGTTTCTGGAGACTGGTGCCTAGTTAAGGGTGACTACTCTCACTCAGCCCGCCTCGGCAGCTGGCCCAAGAGAGGTGGCTGGGACACGGGAGGTGGTAAAAGACAGTGTGAACCTGGGCCACAGGACAAAGTGCAGAAAGCCAGCCCTCAGGAACTATCTCCTAACATGTGCCCCTCACACAGCTCCGGGGGCGCCATTCATGTAAAATATCCGAGTGGTGTTCCCAGAGTCCTGCCGTATGCTTGGTTCCCTACCACTTCCACCCGCTTGGGGCCACCTGCAGGTGGTGGGGCTGAATTCCTCTCTGGAGCCCAGAGGGCAGTGGAGGCCCAGACGCCATCCTTCCAGGAAAGAGGATGTGATGGGGAGGTGGTAGGTCGAGAACGGGATGCTCTGCAGGAATTAGTGCCAGAAGTGACCCTGTTCAGTTCTGGTGCCACCGACGGCCCAACTCACCTGCACCTATTCTCAGATCATTTAAAACCGACCTGAGGCTGGGCACAGTGGCTCACGCCTATAATCCCAGAACTTTGGGAGGCCGAGGCAGGTGGATCATGAGGTCAGGAGATGGAGACCATCCTTGCCAACATGGTGAAACCCCATCTCTACTAAAAATACAAAAATCAGCCAGGCATGGTGGTGCACACCTGTAGTCCCAGCTGTTCGGGAGGCTGAGGCAGGAGAATCACTTGAACCTGGGAGGCAGAGGTTGCAGTGAGCTGAGATCACACCACTGAGACTCCGTCTCAAAACAGAGAAACAAACAAAAAACTGACCTGAACACCCAGGCTCTGTCTTCTTGTGGAATCCCTTTAGGATTCCCTTTGTGGAATTCCTGTGTGAACGCTAACAGAGGATTATTACTGTCAGAGCCCGTGCCTGTGGTCATCAGAGGCAGGTGCAGTGAGCGCTCAGAGAAGAGCCCTGGATGAGATGCTGTTGGCGGAGAATGAAAAGCCGATATGATCATTGCCTTCAAATTACAGAGTCTAACAGGAGGGCCCAGTCACAGAAGCCACGAGAAGACTGTTTCTCCATCTAGCAGAAAGACATCCCCGTGTTTGAGGATCTGAAGGATGCATACAAAAAGAATCTGCGTTCATACTCTCTAATGAATGTTTCCACTTACTGGAAAAATAAAGGCCACGTGTGGTGGCTCACTCTTGTAATCCCAACACTTTGGGAGGCCAAGGTGGGCGGATCACATGAGGCCAGGAGTTTTTGAGACCAGCCTGGCCAACATGGCAAAACCCGTCTCTACTAAAAATACACAAATTAGCTAGGCGTGGTGGTGCATGCCTCTAATCCCAGCTATTCAGGAGGCTGAGGCACAAGAATCGCTAAAGGAGGCAGAGGTTGCAGAGCTCAGATTGTGCCACCTCACTCCAGCCTGGGCAACAGAGCAGGACTCTGTCTCAAAAAAAAAAAAAGAAAGAAAATTAGAATGATAATTTAGTGTCCTTACTATTTTGCTTTGGCTGATACAGGAAGCTCACGACTAAATTGTCTTTGACATAATAATCATATTCTTTCTCTCAGTTGGTTTCTGGTATCTTTCCTCTTGGAGGAAGCAGAGAATCACTGCAGACTGGCAGGCGCTTATCAGATAGTCTCCATTCCAGGTTTCTGAGATTTGTCTTTTTCCTTTCGCCAGGGTGCAGCAGTTGGAGGAAGAAAATACAGAGCTTAGAACAACAGTGACTCGGCTCAAGTCTCAAACAGAGAAACTGGATGAGGTGAGCAGCAGATCCAGGCTTGGAGGGGCAGGGCTGGCCATCGGGAGCCTTTAGTTTATTGCTTCTGAAATTCTAAACAAATGCCCCACCCCCTAAGAAATGCAAAAAAAGTTAATAACAACTTGTGTTTCCGTATTTCTGATTTTCCAAGTTTTCTATAGCAAATGTATTTATTACTTTATACAATGGAGAAAAATTCGTTTTAGAAAGAGGTTAGCTTCTATTTGGGCTAACACCTTCAATTCAGGTTGCATCTAGCATCGTTGAAGGACTTCAGAGGCCTGATGTTTTTAGTTGTATTTCTACAATCATCAGGGCTCTGGCCATTTCTGTAAGCCAAGACTCAGGGCTTCGTCTAAGGGAGCTGGTTTCACTGTGCATCTGCCTCGTGAAGATGGCTGACCAGACCCCAGGGACACCCCTGGACATAGTGAGCCCCTCTCTGGGAACTCTCCTCCCCTGATCGGGTCTCCCTGCTCCAGGAGCGGCAGCGCATGTCTGACCGTCTGGAGGACACCAGCCTGCGGCTCAAAGATGAGATGGACCTGTACAAGCGCATGATGGACAAGCTGCGGCAGAACCGCCTTGAGTTCCAGAAGGAGCGGGAGGCGACACAGGAGGTAGGTCCCAGGCCAGCAGGCACCAAGGCTCCTTCCAGTGTCCCTGCTCCTGCCAACCTGCTTCTCTCCCTGGCAGCTCATCGAGGACTTGCGGAAGGAGCTGGAGCACCTGCAGATGTACAAGCTGGACTGCGAGCGGCCAGGCAGGGGCCGCAGTGCCTCCTCTGGCCTAGGCGAGTTCAATGCCAGGGCCCGCGAGGTGGAGCTCGAGCACGAGGTCAAGCGGCTCAAGCAGGTGGGTCTAGCAGTCTCTGTGTCCAGTGGGGCCGGGTGGCTGGGCCCACCACGTGGGTTTCCTGTGCAGGATCTGTGGCAGGGGAGCCCAGAGCTGTAGCAGCACTGCCTGTCTGCTTCTCAGCAACCTGTTTGTCAGGGCTGACTGCCCCATTTCACAGCTCAGGAAAATCGATCCGAAGATCTCTCCCTTACGTCCATATAAAGAAATAGACCCTGCCTTGGTGCTCAAGGTGGAGGATGAGAACATACCCAGCTGCAGTATAGTGCCTGGAGGCATTGGGTTCTCCCAGAAGTAGACCCTGACCCAAGGTTCCTTTTTTTTTTTTTTTTTTTCCAAGAGACAGGGTCTTGCTCTGATACCCAGGCTGGAGTGCTTTGGCACAATCATAGCTCACTGCAGCCTTGAATTCCTGGGCTCAGGTGATCCTCCTGCCTCAGTCTCCCTAGTAGCTAGGACTACAGGCACCCACCACCATGCCCAGCTAATGTTGTTTTTGTTTTTTGAGGCAGGGTCTCACTGTGTTGCCCAGGCTGGAGGGCAGTGGTGTGATCACAGCTCACTACAGCCTCAAATTCCTGGGCTCAAGCAATTCTCCTACCTCAGCCTCTCGAGCAGTTAGGACTACAGGAGAGCACCACCACACCTGGCTAATTTACTTATTTATGTATTTATTTGTAGAGATGGGGTCTCCCTATATTGCCCAGGCTTGAACTCCTGGGCTCAAGGGATCCTCCCACCCTTAGTCTTTGAAAGTGTTGGGATTACAGGAATGAGCCACTGTGCCTAGCCAGAAGATTGCATTTCAAGGAGCGCTGCTTTAGCTAGGGACCGTTGGGTGGGGGAGTGGATCAGGAGGTGGCAGTGGCCAGGTGGTACTGGGTGAAGTGTCAGCTCTGCCTGACCCTACAGGTGGAAGAGCCTGCAGCATAAATTATCCTTCTGAGTTTGTTCCACTGGGGACAAAGGTGCTGGTGGCTGTGCTCTCACAGAAGTCCTAAAACCCCAACCCTTCTCCTAGTCTAGGGGTGTGGTGCCCAGGGTCCCAGGTGTGAGCATTAGGGCTCTTTAGGCAAAAGCTGGAGTGTGAGACTGGTGCATGGGATCTGGGCGGGTCCACCTGGGTCAACTCCAACCAAGCAGGATTCGGAACGTGGCTGCCGGGGGAGCCAAGGAAATGAGCTGGCCAGCCTGCCCAGAGAGCCCAGAGCATCACTTCCTTCAGCAAGGGCCAGCATCACTTCCTTCACGGGGCTGCTGGGTGGGTGATGTTCCTATGCAGGGCCCAGGGAGGAAGGGATGGCCAGGAGCCTTGGCTGCCCTGAGCAGTGCTGTAACTCCTCCACAATCCCTGTGCACTCCCAGGACACCAGTCCCCTGGACCAGGACCCAGCCCTCCTTCCCCCCAGCGCTTGGCAAAGGCTGCAACATCTATGGCCCCTTGAACCAGCTGTGACACACACCTGTGGGAATGGTGCTGGCGGCAGGTCGGGGACGGTGGATGTGGAGAAGTGGGTTCCAGTGGGCTGTGGATGCCTCTTGGGGTTGATTTCGCCTTTGTCCTTCTCTCTGTAGGAGAATTATAAGCTGCGGGATCAGAACGATGACTTGAATGGGCAGATCTTGAGCCTCAGCCTCTACGAAGCAAAAAATCTCTTTGCTGCCCAGACTAAAGCCCAGTCTCTGGCTGCGGAGATAGACACTGCCTCGCGCGATGAGGTAACCACACCACCGGCTCTTGCTTTGGGGCCTGGCCGCCCGCTGTGATTCCTTCTCCCAGCCCCCTCCTACCCAGAGTGAGAAAACCAGACCAGGGCCTGGCAGAGAGTCCCATCTACAGCTACCCCACATGACAGGGCAAAGCTGTGAGCAGGGGAGGGGGCTGCTGGAGAAGTTAAGTCAGCTCTGAGTTCCGCCTGTGCTGGAAGGAGTGCGGGTTTGGTTCAGAGTGGAGTGTGAGTCTTAGGTTGGCCAGAAAAGTGCCAACATAGCCAGCTGAGTGGATCAAGCTGTGACTCTGGATTAGGCTATCACTCCCCCTCTTCCCAATCCAGAGGGGGAGGACATTAGCATTTCCCCAGCACCTGCTTCTGTGGTGTGTTTTCACTTAATCTCCCGATGACTCTGAGGCTTTAGGAACAGCTCCACATTCCAAGCTGGGAAGGTGGAACCCAGGACCACCCAGCTAGGGAGGGAGAGGGACCCAGCTCTCTCCAAAGCCAAAGCCTACCCTTCCTGCCACACCAGAGTATGCTTATGAAAGGTCAGGCCTCCAAAATGCCCCGGCTGCATTTTAACATGAATTGTAAGACACTCTGTTACTGAGCCTTACCCTCTGCCTGGGACATGGGCCGAAGAGCTGACCTCTGTCCTCAAGGAGCTCCCAGGTGAGCTGGGCCCCAACCCCTGGGCAGAGGCAGCATGTCAGCAATGTCCGAAAGAACACTGCCCTGGAGAAGAGCAATGTGGGGCTGGGGGTGGGGAGAGGTGTTCCAGGCAGGAGACAGCTCCCCTTTGGAGTCTTAGGGGCCCTGGGACTTTGTCAGTCTTGATTTTAAATGACTTTGGCCAGTGTTTTCTACTTTTGCAAAAAGTTACCCACACCTGGGCCCCCTCTACAAACCGATCATATTGGAATCTCTGGGGGTGGGGCCTGGGCACCTGCATAGGTAATACTAGGGGCTGAGCCACTTCGACTCTCGTCCTGGCATCCAAATGCTGCGGCTGTCCTGGGGCCCACCTTGCCCAGGATCTCCTGATGCCCTCTATCGTCAGGCACTGGCCTGCGACGAGCCTGGGAGTCTGGATTCTGCCTGCACCCTATCCCAGGCCCAGCCACTGACCCGTCTTTCCCATTTCCTTCAGCTAATGGAAGCCCTGAAGGAGCAGGAGGAGATCAACTTCCGGCTGAGGCAGTACATGGACAAGATTATCCTTGCCATCCTGGACCACAATCCCTCCATCCTCGAGATCAAACACTAAGGCACGGGGCTGGCTGCAGAGCAGCCTTAGGACCCTGGGACCAAGGGGCAGACCCTGCCCAAGGATGCAGGCCTAAGCCGGGCCTCACACTCACACTGTAAATGTCTCTCTGGCCACCATGCGTTACGTGTACCCGTGTATATGTGGGGAGGCTGTGCACACGAGCGAGGGGTGAGTGGCCGTGGCTGTGGGCAGCATCCACACGGTTAGCCATGCATGCACTTTGTGGCCCCTTTGCAAGGGGCAGAGGGTACTGGAAGTGGGAGGAGACAAGGTCTGCTATCAGGAGTTACTGTAAAAACAAGAACTGGAAGCTCGTGTTTCCGGTACTGGGTAAAATGATTCTACCTCTGGGGATAAGGATTCACATTCGCTCTAGTACGATGGGCTCTTTCACCCCACTCCTAGTCCCCTTGGGAGTGGGAGCAAATTGTGATATTTCCTAGGAGTTTGAATGCCCCATATTTGTGTCCTCGCCAGCTCTTTGGCCACCTTTCAAGTCCCAGTGTTCAAGCTCAGGATGAAGGGGCATCTGGAGGGTCCACGAGATGGGGCCCTCACCAAACGCCTTGGCCACCGGCCAGCAGCCCTCTGTGATGTGTGTGCAGAGTGAACAGAGGACTCAGGTTTCATAGCAGCTAGTGCGGGGCATCCTCATCCTGTACCTATAGAGTTCATGCACTCCCCCATCCATGCTACCTACCTCCCCGTTTCTGTTTTGGTTTTAAGACAATGAAGCAGCATTCACTGCTTCATTGTAACATGAAGGGATAAAAATGAAGGAGAAAGAGGGTTTGGGACGGGTGTCTAAGGCAGGAGTTGACATCGGGCAACCAAAGAAATGAGTTTTGGGGAGGAACACAACTCCCATCCCAGTCAGTTTCCTTCCCATGGCTGCATCTTAAGATGGATGCACAGAGAGACCGTCTGCCTGGCTCCCTGTCTTCATTCTCCATGCAGCCTGGTGATGGCAGGCCTGGGTTTGGATTTCAGAATCAGACCTCCGGGCTCCACTCGTGTGGCAGCAAGACCGCTTCGTTCCAGCGTTTAGAAACACACCTGTATTTGGTTCTCAGCCAGGGGAGCAGTCGCTGCACTGGTGGGAGGCGCTTGGGAAAGTTGCAGGAAAACCTTAGTCTTCCATCCTTCCAACCCATGGTGGAAATTCACACCATGGATTTTTAATGGATCTTTTGTTCTAGGCAGCTAGGAATAGACATGGTATTTACCTTAGAGTTTTCCAGTTTATCTCAATTTTATATGGCTTGTGATTCATTTTCTTAATCCAAATATATATAAACGTGTGTGTGGTCTTATTTTTCCCCCTGCAGTTTCTTGTTTTCTTCAGCACATCTTATAGTATGAGAAGGAAGGTTTGGGCATGTTGGGAAGGGCGGTGGAGGGGGAGTTGCAGAAAGAGAGGGCAGTGAGGGTGAGGAGAGGGGATATGGGGACTTGGGTGTGACACCTGCTTGACAAAGGCAGGGCTGTGGCCAGGACCAACCTTCAATTCCATTCCAATCAGACTTTGCATTTGTTGGATCTTGTGGCTTCTTTTTAATCTTTTGCTGGGGATTAGTTTCATGCTGCACGTAATGGGGTTGCATTGGTCTGACCCAGGACTTTGGACCCACCCACATTGGGAAGACTAGGCTAGGCAGTCGGTCTTCTAGGAGTTTCTCAGCCCCTTAGGACGCGGGTCTCCTTGGGCTCCCCCAAGGGTCTGCGAAGAGGCAGTGGAAGAAGGCATGAGAAGAGGGTCTCTTGAGAATTTGCCAATAGGAAGGCGTGGCCACGGCTGAAAGGAACAAGACAGATCCTGACATAGCTTTGGCCTGGGTGTTAGGTCAGAAGGAGTACTGGTGCGTGGGGGCCTTACCCCAGGGTTGAGTATTTTATATGTGAAATGTTATCTGCATTGGAATTTCAGAGAAGGCTGCAGAGGCCTGGGTTACACAGCCTGAGTCAGCGTGGGAAGGAATCTCTGCCACGGGAAAGGCGGGCGGAAGCTGCTGGCAGCCTGGGGTGTGCTTCAGGCTCCTCCCTCTAAGGGGCGCCATGGGAACAGGCTCCGGAGGCAGCCGGCATCTGAAAGGCCGCCGGGACCTGGTGCAGCGCCAGAGGGGCCTCTGGAGCAGGCCTGGCTTTTAAATGGGGGGCTGAATTCCAGCTCACACACACCTCAAGTCCAACCTTACTTTCTTCAGCCAGAATACATTTCTTGTAAAACCTGGCTTGTTGCTTGGCTTTTAAAGATCGTGTATGTTTGTAAAAATATTCTTCTGGGCTCAAAAGCTAGCTTGAGGGGGCAGATGCCCCAGGGGTCCCAGCTCCACAGCCCCTGGCAGATCCCAGACCCCTTGGTGGCAGGTCCCAGAGCCTAGGTGGTAGGAGCTTGATCTTTGTTTCTGCCCTTACCCCTCAGTAGTGGGGCTGCGAGGTCGTAGACAGGATGCCCAGTTAAGTTTGAATTTCAGATAGACAAATAATTTTAGAATAAATATGTTCTATCTAATACTTGGGACAGATGTTATTTTTAGAGATAGGATCTTGCTCTGTTGCCCAGGCTGGAGTGTAGTGGTATGATCATAGCTCACCGTAACCTTGAACTCCCAGGCTCAAGCAATCCTCCCGCCTTAACTGCCCGAGTAGCTGGGACTACAGGCATGCACCACCACGCCCAGCTAATTTTTCTTATTTTTTGTAGAGACAGGGTCTCTCTGTGTTGCCTCACTCGAGCTGCTGACCTCAAGTGATCCACCCGCCTCAGCCTGCCAAAGCGCTGGGATTACAGGCATGAGCCACCATGCCTGGCCAGGACTGTTTGAAATGGGGAGATTTTAAAAATTCTGATGATTAGACCGAATCCTCAGACGTTCTGGTTTGATTGTTGTGGGTGTAGCCCAGGCATGGGATTTTTTAAAGAGCTGCTCAGGTAATTCCAATTTAATTGTGTGTCCTACTTGGGTTTTTTTGTTTGTTTGTTTGTTTTTATTGTTTTTGCTAAACCTGGCAACCCTACCGAGTAGGGATTAGCAGTAACTTATCTGAAATTTAGAGGTGTTTTGGGGGTGGGGCGAGGGTTTCTGTAGTAGACTCAGGTTTTACATGGCCCTGAGCTGCCCTTGCGTTCAGTTGGAAGCCACGCAAAATGAACTGAACCAGGAGTGAGCTTTGTGTACATTATCTATTAGAAAATGAAGTACCTTCTGGTTCAGCTAGTCCCTGTGCGGTGAGAGGCTTTAAGAAAGTTCTAGTAAAAATGTTTTTTTCTTTTAACTTTGAATTGGCCAGAGTTAATCCTAGGTTATTTTATTTTAAATTGGTAGAATTCTTTGCGAACTGTCACAGAGAAATTCCTTTTCATGACTTTATTTCTGACCTATTAAAACACGAACAGGCCAGGCACGGTGGCTCACGCCTGTAATCCTAGCACTTGGGAGGCAGTGGCAGGCGGATCACTTGAGCTCAGGAGTCCTAAACTAGTCTGGGCAACATAGTGATACCTTGTCTCTAACAAAAGTTAAAAAAAAAAAAAAAAAAAAAAGCTCAAGAACCTGCACGAGGGCCTAAAACAGTGGACTCAGATTTGGCTGTGCATCGGAATCACCTGGGGAGATTTGTAAGCTTCTGCTGTCTGGGCTGAACCCCCAGAGGTTCGGATTGAATTGGTATGGGGTGTGGTCCAGGCATCTAGATGTGTAAAGACTTCCCCAGATGATGATACGCAGTCCGAGGTTGAGACTCCCCTGTCCTGCAAGGTCGTTGGCCAGAGGTAGAGGAAACTGGTCAAAGTGGCTGTTGGGCTTGTCAAGCCCGTGGCTGAATGACAGTGAGCTCTCTTGCTGGGAGGGTTCTTTTCCTGTTGTTGAATGGTCCTGTCCTGCAGGATGGGAGGCCAGATGCCTTCAGGAGCTGGTGGATCCAGCTGTTCTCACCAGCCTGGTGGTTAGCAGACCAGAGTGGGTGGGCAGGACCTTGGCCTGGTGCCCCTGGAATCAGTGGGTGTCATGTGCTGGGATATACTGGCTACAGGCTCATCTCAAAGAGCAGGTAGAACAGAGTCAGCAGGGAACTGACAGGTGGGGCTGTCCCCCTGAAAGCAGCCACAGAAACAGCTGCCACCTATTTGCATAGCTGAGCAGGAGGACATACTGTCTTTGTGGGTTTTGCTTCTGGTCTGTTTCCTGACTTGGTTTCCTGCCTGGGTTAATAAAGGGAGTCCCAGCTCGTTCCCTGTTAGCCAAACCAGCATCCCACTCACACACCGGACACTCCAGGTGCTAGTCCACTGGTGCTGGTGTTCAGGGGAGTTGGAAGAGGGGACAGAAGCACGGGTTCTTGGTTCCAATGAGGGACTTAGCCAGCAGAAGCCTCCAGGGGCCAGCAGGGCCAGGTGAACCTGGGAGAAATGAAGCCCTCTGTGTCCTGTGTGCGTGGTGGGGTTTAATGCATTAGCAAATTTAAACTTAAAAACTAACTCTAGGCCGGGCACAGTGGCTCACACCTGTAATCCCAGCACTTTGGGAGGCCAAGGCAGGTGGATTGCCTGAGCTCAGGAGTTCGAGACCAGCCTGGACAACATGGTGAAACTCTTGTCTTTATTTTTTAAAAAAACAAAAACTAACTTTAGATGTGATCATACCAGGAAAGTTTTGCGTGGTCACCATGCCAAGAAAATGACTTTGGTTGCCCAGCAGATCCACAGCGACTCTTTTTCAAGGGCTACTGTGGATTCTAGATTGAGGAAAGGGGCCACTTAGGACTCAGTGCTGGTATCCTCCACAGTCCTTTTTCCCAGACTCTGGCCCTCCCTTTGGGACCCAGGAAATCCCCTCTAGGGTGACACTGCTGGCTAGGAAGACTGAGGCCTGCTGCGCCAAGGGGCCTCAAGTTAGAAGGGCCATGCCTTCAGTGGATGACTTTGAGCGCTGATCCTAGGGACCTGCCAGGTCCTCACTTCCTGCCCTGGGTACACACATGAATGGGGCAGCCAGCAGGAAGCAGGAGAGGCTGGAACCAGGAGCCTGCCCTACCTGCATGACAGGACAACTCTGAGGCCCTTCTGCCATATTCTCTGCTGTCCACCAGAGAAAATAGGCTGCCTTCTAGAAAGATTTGTTTCTAAAAGTGTAGACCCTGGGGAAGTATAATGCCACCACACTCACCAGGCGAGGTTTCCCATATGACCTCCCTGCCCCGACCTCGTAGGTTGCTCCTTTCCCCATCTGTAAGGTAGAGATGTCTGCCTCGGAGCCACCAGCTGGGGATGGCATCCAGGCCATGTCTCCTGCAGGATCCAAGTGCTGTTGTCCCCAGGGTGACCCTGCCTCCTGCTGGGGCCCATCCGCTTTGCTGTGCTGCACAGGCTATTTTCGTCTGCATGGTTTGGGGTCTTTGTCCTTGTGCCTTTTCTTCCCCATCGCCACTGTACAGGATTTTCCACATTGCCCACTGCCTCCTTTTCTACATTGTCTCATCTCCCTGGCCTTTCCCGAGCCCTGTAAATGTGTCCTTTTTCAACGTGCCTCCCCCAGGTGAGGCCAGCTCTCCCGGGCACATTCATCCACAAGGATCAAGCCCCACTTACCCTTGGCTCGCTCAGCCTGTAGACTTGGTAACTTTGTACAGAATCTTTCATTATTGTCTTAAGCATGGGGGGCTAGGACCCACTTAGTCCCTCCTCCAGCCTGCAGTTAGTTTAGGAGCCTTGCATTCCAGAAAAGGGCAACTTTGTGTAAAGCAGCTTCTCCCACAGAGCTTTCCCTGCATTGTTAGCGATGTTGGGCAGAGCATCACTCTTTAACCTGGGGCACTGGCCCCAGCAGGGATATCATGGGACTGCAGCTGCTCCATGCACCGTCTCTGCCCCCAGAGGAAGCCCTGTCCGTGGTTCCTGGTGCACGGCCACAGGCTTGCCTTGAGGCCACCACATCTGGTGTCTAGAACAGCTGTGGGCCCCACTTGGGCAGAAGAAAGAGGCACTAGCTGCTGCCCCTGCCTGCTGTGAACACCTGCCCAGCCCTTCCTTGTCTGCTGAGGTGCTCAGAACAGAGTGCTATTAAATACCGACTGATGTCACGGAGCGGATAGTGCATTGCCAAGGACTCACAGCTGTGGGCTCCCTTCCAGCTCCTCCCGCTTTCTTGGCTGGGGCTTCTGAGGCCTACGTGGAATGAACTACACACGTGGCCTCATCCCCAAGGGTTTGTTCGATGGCTTCTGACTCTGTGGGATTCAACTTGACTTTTTTGCCCCAGGAGGCTCTGTCTGGAAACAGGCTTAGCTTTGGTGCTGGGGTGGGACCTGCCCTGTGGGCCCCAGGGAGGGGACAGTGGGGGGTGAGGCCCTGAGGCTGTCCAGGGTCCGAGCTCTTTGCCTCCAACCTGCTTCTGCCCCAAAAGGAACAGGCTGTTGGTGGCAGGCTCCTCCCGGGGAGCTGTACTGTACAGACCAAGGTGTAAATAAACAGTTTGCTCTTCTTGCCTGACTGAACCATGAGTTTCTGTGGTTTGGGGAGGGTGGGCAGAAGAGGCCTGGTTCCAGGGCTCACAGGGACAGATGGTCTCCCTTAAAAAGAGCAACCCCCTGCCCCCCACCAAGTTTGTGGTTCCCAGGGTGGCTGGTGCTGTCCCCCAGGGGCAGGGTGGAGTGGGGGCAGTGTCACCCTTCAGTCCCTAGGGGAGAAAACATGGATCCCAGAAGCCTCTGTAATGCCACCATTCCAGCCACAGGGCTATGATGTTTGGAAACTTTATCCTCTGTGTGGCTATGTTCTTTCCCACTGAGGTCTTCCTAGGGGGCCAGTGGGGTCCCAGTGCCATGCTCCCTCCATGTCTGCCACTGTGGCTCCCCAGGGTGACGGCCCAATGCCTCCACTCAGGACTGGCTTCAGACCTGCCAGTGCTGCTCTCTGCTACACCATCAAGTACCAAGGTGGTCCCCAGTTGAGTCACCCAGACCCCTGGATTTCTGCCTTCTGTCTGCTCCTTCCTCTATTATAGGAGTCCAGGCATGGAAGTGGCTTCACAGGTGGCCCTGGCCCTCCACCTCCCGGTGCAGGCCCTGGTGCCATGAGTCCTCCAGGGAGGGCAGACAGTTCCTCACTCACTGGACTTAGCCTCCTGGCTCAGGAGACGTCACCTCCAAATCCTGGGAGTGCTGTGTCCTCTTGGATCTTTATTGCCTCTTTCCTCTTTTTTTTTTTTTTTTTTTTTAAAGACAGAGTCTTGCTCTACTGCCCAGGCTGGAGTGCAGTCGCACAATCTCGGCTCATTGCAACCTCCCCCTCCTGGGTTCAAGCAATTCTCCTGTCTCAGCCTCCCAAGTAGCTGGGATTACAGGCGCCCAACACCACACCTGGCTATTTTTTGTATTTTTAGTAGAGACGGGGTTTCATCATGTTGGCCAGGCTGGTCTCGAACTCTTGAGCTCAAGTGATCCACCCACCTTGGACTCCCAAAGTGCTGGGATTATAGGCGTGAGCCACTGCGCCTGGCCAGTTCCCTCCTTCCTCCTAATATTCCTTCTTTCCTTCCCAACTTAGGCTGCCAGATTTGGCAAGTAAGAATACAGGATGCCCAGTAAAACTTTAGTTTCAGATAAGTAGTCCAATGAGCCTCACCTTTACTTGATTACAAATAGGGTCTTTACATCGCGAAGACCCTGTTTCCAAAGTAAGCTTGCATAGGTATCAGGGCTTAGGACTTCAACATATCTTTTGGGAGGACACAATTCAACTCATAACACCTATTGAAGGAGGTCCTTGGAATTGCCTCAGTTTACCATCCTGGAGAGAGGTGGGAGCGAGCACTGCCGTGTGTACAGGCTGTACCCTCTGCACAGGTGTGTTCCCCATTCACCCATTTTGCAGAACATTTCCTTACAGTTCTATTAAAAATGATGTCATCCCTGTGCCCCCTTGAGGCCATAGCACCTGCTAAAGGTGTTTCATTGTTGGATTCCATCGACTCACCAGGCCCTCAGTTAGAGGGCCCTTTAGGGTCATGGGCTGGGCCCAGGCCAAAGCAGATGAATGGGTGGAAAATATCTGAGCACAGAAATCACTCAACCCGCCAGCATCATCTACCGAGCACCACTGTGTGTGCCAGGCACTGGGAATTGGTACAGGCAAGGCCTCTGCCCTGTGAAGTCCCCATGCTCCTGGGGGAGGGGAGAGACATAATTCATTTCCAGGGTGATGAGCACTACCAAGAGGAAGATATGGGGGGCTTCAGGAGCTGGGGGCAAGTGGATTGAGCCCACTCAGGCATCAGGTATGGCTTCTCTCAAGGAAGGAGCCTTTCAACAGAGCTCTGTGGGATCTAAGGGAACTTAGACTGTAGGATCTAAGGGAACTGCCATGGGGAGGAGACTTGGAGAAAGCACAGCCCTTTCAGGGTACTATGGCTGGGAGGGGGCAGAGAGGGGGATTATGGAGGGCTGCAGCCTAGCCAGGTGGTGTAGAGTCTAGGGGGCCAAGGATGGGTCTATCAAATTCACTCACTAAGCAGATGCTTTACCAACACCTAACAGATGCGGGGTGCAGGGGAAGTGCTGGGCTCATGGCACAGGGAGCCTCTAGAATGTACAAGAGAGGTTCTTAAAACCACCCCAACCCAGCAATTCTGATTCCATTGGTGGAGAGTGGGGCTTGGACACTGGGATGTTTTTTAAAGCTCCCAGGTGATTCCAAGGTGTAGCCAATGGTGAGAATCATGGGGTATAAAAAGGGCACTTAGACTCACCTGAGGAGGCTTCAACTGAGACTTGGAGGAGGAGAGGCTGGCCAGGTAAGGGAGATGGGAGGGCAGGGCGGAAGCAGGAGAGGGAACAGCAAGTGCGGAGGCCTTGCCGTGGGGAGGAACTACGAACCAGCTAGCTCAATGGTGAGCAGGACTGTGGGGACTACGCCAAAGCATTTTAAGCTGGGGGTGGCCTGGTCAGATCAGTTTCAGAGTTGGGTGATGAGAGGTGAGGGCAGCCTGGACTGGGGTGTGTCTTAGCTGGGACTGACCTGACAGAACACAACAGGCTGGGAGGCTTACACAGACACTTATTTTCTCACAGTTCTTGGGGCTGGAGGTCCAATCTTGAGGTGCCAGTGGGGCTGGGTTCTGGTGAGGCCTCTCTCCTTGGCCTGCAGACAGCTGCCTTCTCACTGTGTGCTCACAAAGAGCTCATTCTCTACTGTCACTTTGTTGTCTTAGAAGGACACCAGACCTGTTGGATTAGGGCTTCACCCATATGACCTCATTTAACCTTATTTACCTCCTCAAAAGCCTCATCTCCAAATACAGTCACACTGGGGTTAGGGTGGTGGGTGGTTGCTCGGGTGAGGGAGTTGGACTTCTAACAGCCTTGCTGGGAGGGTCTATGTCAGCCAGGCCATTTCTCCAGAAAATGATCAAAATGAGGCGGAAAGCCCGTCATTCTTAGAACCAGCCTTCAGGCCCAGGTCCCTTGGGAGCAGCAGGCAGCAGCACCACTAACCACTGGGTCCAGAGACCCATCAGGTCAGCAGCCGGGGTGCTCTGAGAGGGTGGGACCAGTTCCTCTCTTTTGATTTGTCCAGCTGGTTGTCCACTCTCTCAAGCCCTGGGGAAGAGGATTTAGCCTGATTCCTCCCTCTACCACCCTCCCCTCCCAAATCCCTGAGCCTAACCCAGTGCTTGGCCCACAGAAGGCACCAATGAGGTGGTTATTAATGATTGCTTGCACTTGTTTAGGGGTTACTCTAGACCAGGCAGTGTTCCAAGTGCTTTGCATGTCCTGGGTTATCTGTCCCTCACAACTCCCTAAGAGGTGGGTAGTATTACAGATGAGGAAACTGAGCCACCACAGGTGAACTCACTGGCCACATGTCACCTGGGATTCAAGCCCAGGCAGCAGGGATTCACCTGGGATTCAAGCTCGGATGGGGCGGGGTCACTGCAGGCTGGGAAGGCAGAGAGAACAGGCAGGACACATGCTGAGCCCTGGAGCCTGGGCCCCTCTCCAGGAACGAGGGGTTGTGACACGAGCACGACTGGAGCAGAGCCAGGAGGTAGGGCCTGCAGCCCTGCTCACAGCTATGCGGGACAGAAGAGAGGACCAGGAAGGGTGGCAGCTCCACTGTGGCTCAGCCTGGCTGGCTGGACTGTGCCTTAAAGTGGACTGAGGGGGGTCAACCCGGCACCAAGTCTACTGGGAGCAGCTGGGGGCTCCAGGGCGCAGGACCTCTGGAGCTGGCTTGAAGCCAGACCTCCCTGGAACTAACGAGGTGGCTGGGATTGGGGCTGCAGGAAGTTCCCCTCACTCTTCTGCCACCCCTGGTTCAGGTCTGGCTCTCACTTCAAACCCCAAGCTCTGACTTTGATATCACGCTTTGTCTTAGGCTCCATACTGGTGTGGCCTTTGGGTTTAAAAAGGAGCTAGAGTTTCTGAAAGGCCCAAACCGAGGGTGCAGAGGTGCTGAATTATGGGCCTACTTCCTACAGCCTGCTTGACAGCACCAAGCCCATGGGAGCTTGTGGACTCTCGGCCCTTGCTTTCTAGCCCAACTGGCCCCTCCAGGGAGAAATACCTTTTCCAGCTCTGCCACCACTTGGCCATGGTTTCAGGGTTGGCTTTCCCAGCTTACCCAGGTCAGCAGGCATCCCCTGACCAAAAGGTGGACTTTGCCAAGCTCTGGCAGAGCCTGGGTCAGACCCTCAGACCTTGGTTCTGTGGCTGGGGGGCTATAAGCATGGGCTCTGAAGGCCATCAGGGCTGGAAGGAACGTGGGAGAGTATCTGGTCCAAATGCTCCCACTAGTGAGCCCTCAAGATGAGGCCATTTTTTGAGGTGGGGCAAAGACAAAGGAGACCCACTTTGTATCTCTTTACATCTTTGTAAAGATTGAACCCAGCCCCAGGACTGAGTTCAATTTGTGTCTATGCTCAAAGTCACAGAGCCAGTGAATGGCAGGTGTGATACAGTCTCCAAAGACAGGTACCATGGATTTATTCCCTCCCTGGGTACAGGACATTCTTCCACTGAGAGGTGAAGTTTATTCTTCACCTTTTTGAATCTGGGCTAATTCTGTGACTGCTTTGATGAATAGATGCAAAAATGCATCACTTGAGGCAGAAGTGACATTCTGGGACTTTTTTTTTTTAGACGAAGTTTTGCTCTTCTTGTCCAGGCTGGAGTGCAATGACATGATTTCGGCTCACTGGAACCTCCGCCTCCTGGGTTCAGAATTCTCCTGCCTCAGCCTCCTGAGTAGCTGGGATTACAGGCATCCACCACCATGCCCGGCTAATTTTTTGTGTTTTTAGTAGAGACAGAGTTTCTCCATGTTGGCCAGGCTAGTCTCAAACTCCTGACCTCAGGTGATCCACCCGCCTCAGCCTCCCAAAGTGCTGGGATTACAGGTGAGAGCCACTGTGCCCGGCTCATTCTGGGACTTCTGAGCTCTAACCTTAAGAAGATCAGCAGATTCTGTGTCCTCCCTCTTAAAATGCACCTTCTTGGAAAACCCAGCTGTGAGGAATCTCAAACAGCCACATGGAGAACTGAGGCCCCAGCCAAGGCGAGCAGGAGAGTGAGGCCATCCCAAATCCCCAGCAACCACCAGATGAAGCAGAACTGCCTGGTCAACCCACAGAGCCATGGAAAACAATAAAGTTGTTATTTTAAGATCTAAATGTTGGGGTAGTTGATTAGACACAGCAGTAGGTACCTGAAACACCAGGGCCTCCAGTTTCCTCTCCACCAGGCTTCCTCTCAGAAGATCCCCCATCCCAGAAGGAATCCAGCCTGGTTGACAGAGCCAGACTCTGTCTCTAAATAAATGAATAAAGCCAGGCATGGTGGTTCATGCCTGTAATCCCAGCACTTTGGGAGGCTGAGGCGGGTGGATCACGAGGTCAGGAGATTGAGACCAGCCTGGCCAACATGGTGAAACTCTGTCTCTACTAAAAATAAAAAAATTGGCTGGGTATGGTGGTGGGCGCCTGTAGTCCCAGCTTTTTGGGAGGCTGAGGCAGGAGAATAGCTTGAACCTGGGAGGCGGAGGCTGCAGTGAGCTGAGATCATGCCACTGTACTCCAGCCTGGCGACAGAGTGAGAATCGGTCTCAAAAAATAAATAAGAAATAAATGAATAAATAAGTGGCCACATATTCTCCAAAAAGTCTCAAGTTGCATTGACTTTCCCCTCCTATTAACAGCACCTTAATTTAGAGCTTTTGTGGTGGCTGTGAAATTTGATCAAAGGGAAAAGTGTCAGTTGTTACTGTACCAAAAGCAGAAGGGTCAAGCTGGCATTTCATTCCGCTGTTCACTTTAGCGGTGGATAATGAATCTTGCTCAATTTATAATTAACGCAGGGCTGTAGCTAATGGCTAACTCTCCCATTTTGTAGATGAGGAAACAGACTAAATGGAGGGTGAAGGGACACTGTACATGGCCTCTGCCAAAGTTACCCTGCATCACTAACTTTTGCCTACTCCATACAAATAACCAGCAGCCCACAAACCTAGAATGGAAAGGTGTGTAAGCTGTATATGGCCTCCTGTATCAATGAACTATTGCTTCTATGGAACAAACCACCCTCAAATCCTAAGGCATACAATGATTTATTATCTTCCTGATTCTGTAGTAGGCTGGCAGTTCTTCTGCTGGGTGTGCCTGGGCTCAATCTTGCAGCTGCATCCAGCTGAGGGGTCAGCTGAGCTGGAAGGTCCCAGATGGCCACCTGACATGTCTGGCAGACGGTGCTGGCTGTTAGGTGGAATGACCCTCAGGGCCTCTCAACCTTCAGTAGCTAGACTGCCTTTCTTCCACAGCATTCTCAGGGCAATTTCCTAAGACAGTGGAGGCAGAAGCTGCCTCTCTTGGGGCCTTAAGCTTCAGAACTTACATAACATCACTTTTGCCACATTGTTTTAGTCAAAGCAAGCCCCATGGCCCGCCTGTACCAAAAAGTGGGGGAAAAGACTCCACCTCTAGGTGGGAAAAGCTGCAAAGAATTTGTGACTGCATTTAAGCTATCCCACTTATTATGAGACGGAGTCTGGCTCTGTTGCTCAGGCTGCAGTGCAATGGTGCGATCTCGGCTCACTGCAACCTTCGCCTCCCAGGTTCAAGCGATTCTCCTGCCTCAGCCTCCAGAGTAGCTGGAATTACAGGCACCCACAACCATGCCCAGCTAATTTTTTGTATTTTTACTAGAGATGAGGTTTCACCATGTTTGCCAGGCTGGTCTTGAACCCCTGACCTCGGGTGATCCACCCACCTTGGCCTCCCAAAGTGCTGGGATTACAGGTGTGAGCACCGCACCAGGCAACCACCTATTTAAAACTGCAACCCGGGCCAGGCACGGTGGCTCACGCCTGTAATCCCAGCACTTTGGGAGGCTGAGGCGGGTGGATCATGAGGTCAGGAAATCGAGACCATCCTGGCTAACATGGTGAAAACCCGTCTCTACTAAAACTACAAAAAATTAGCTGGGCGTGGTGGAGGGCGCCTGTAGTCCCAGCTACTCAGGAGGCTGAAGCAGGAGAATGCCGTGAACCCGGGAGGTGGAGTTTGCAGTGAGCTGAGATCACACCACTGCACCCCAGCCTGGGTGATAGAGCGAGACCCCATCTCAAAAAAAGAAAAAAAGAAAATAAAAAAAAACTGCAACCTGGCCAGGCGCGGTGGCTCACGCCTGTAATCCTAGCACTTTGGGAGGCCAAGGTGGGCAGATCATGAGGTCAGGAGATCGAGACCATCCTGGCCAACATGGTGAAACCCCATCTCTACTAAAAAAAAAAGTACAAAAATTAGCCGGGTGTGGTGGTGCACGCCTGTAATCCCAGCTACTTGGGAGGCTGAGGCAGGAGAATCGCTTGAATCCAGGAGGTGGAGGTTGTAGTGAATTGAGATTGCGGCACTCTGCTCCAGCCTGGCAACAGAGCAAGACTCCGTTTAAAACAAAACAAAACAAAACAAAACAAAATCTGCAACCCTCCCCCTCCCGAAGAACGTCCTAGCCTCCTTCCCTGCTGTATTTTTCTCCCTAGTACTTCTCACCAACTGATAGACTGTATGTTTTGCTTATTTAAGAATGGAAGCTCCATAAGGGTGGAGATCTGTGCTGCTTAGTTCACCGCTATAGCCCTAGCATTGAAAACAGTATTTGGCACACAGTAGATGCTCAATGATTTGCTGAAGGAATAAATGACTAGGTGCTCTTATGACCACGCTGTATGAAGGTGAGTAAGGCTTGATTCCTGCCCACTTGGAGCTCTGTGTTCCAGAACCAGCTCCTAGGCCTACCCAGCTGAGAAGTGGACCTGGGTGAACCCACAGTGACCCCACCAAAGGGCAACTACAGTGTGGCCCAGGGTTGATAATGATTCATAGCAGGCGGTCAGAGAGGAAAGAATTCAAGAATTATTTTTCTTGGTTTTTTTTTTTTTTTTTTTTGAAATGGAGTTTTGCTCTGTTGCCCAGGCTGGAGCGCGGTGGCACAATCTCGGCTCATTGCAACCTCTGCCTCCTGGGTTGAAGCAATTCTCCTGCCTCAGCCTCCTAAGTGGCTGGGACTACAGGTGCACGCCACCACACCTGGCTAATTTTTGTAGTTTTAGTAGAGACAGGGTTTCACCATGTTGGTCAGGCTGGTCTGGAACTCCTGACCTTACAGGTGTCAGTCACTGAGACCAGCCCCGTTTTTGTAAAATAGACTTTTTTTTTTTTTTGAGATGGAGTCTCGCTCTGTTGTCCAGGCCAGAGTGCAATGGCATGATCTCGGCTCACTGCAACCTCTGCCTGCCAGGTTCAAGCAATTTTCCTGTCTCAGCCTCCTGAGTAGCTGGGATTACAGGTGCATGCTGCCACACCCAGCTAATTTTTTGTATTGTAGTAGAGCTGGAGTTTCACCATGTTGCCTAGGCTGGTCTTGAACTCCTGAACTTGGGCGATCCACCCGCCTTGGCCTCCCAAAGTGCTAGGATTACAGGTGTGAGCCACTGCACCCGGCCTTGTAAAATAGACTTTTAAAGAGCAATTTTAGGTTCACAGCAAAACTAAGCAGAAAGCAGAGTTCCCCATATACCCATGGCCCCCGTATCTCCCTAGTCTCCCCTGCCATCAACATCCTCCACTAGAGTGGTACATCTGTTAAAACTGATGATCCTGCATTGACACATCATCACCCAAAGTACATAGTTTACACTAGGGTTCACTCTTGGTGTTGAACATTCTACGAGATTTTTTTTTTATTTTTCCCAGCCCAGAACCCCTCTATGGGTTTTGACAAATATATAATGATATGTATCCACCATTATATCATGCAGAATAGTTTCGCTGCCCTAAAAACCCTCTGTGCCCTATCTACTCATCCTTCCCACCCCTCAACCCCTGGCAACCATTGATATTTTTACTGTCTCCACAGTTTTGCCTTTCTTAGAATGTCATATAATACAGTATGTAGCCTTTTCAGTTTAGCTTGTCTCAGTCCGTTTTGTGCTGCTAAGACAGAATACCATAGACTAGGTAATTTATAATGCACAGAAATTTATTGGCTCATGGGATGAAGGCTGGAAAGCCCAAGACCGAGGAGCTGGCATTTGGTGAGGACCTTCTTGCTTCATCAACCCACAGAGGCAGGGCAAAGAGAGGGTGGGAAGGCGAACTTCTTTTATAAGAAAGCTACTTGCTCCATAATGAACCCACTCCTTCGAGAATGGCATTAATGCATTTATGAGGGTAGTGGCCCCATGACCCAAACACTTCCCACTAGGTCCCATCTCCAAGACCACCACATTGGGGATCAAGTTTCTAACACATGAACTTTAGGGGACACATTCAAACCATAGCAGTAATATGCATTTTCACTTAGTAATATACATTGAAGGTTCTTCTGTGTTTTCTCATGACTTGGTAGTTCATTTCTTCCTTTTCACAGACTTAATTTTTCAGAGCAGTTTTAGATTCACAGCAAAACTGAGCACAAAGTACAGAGTTCCCACATACTCTCTGCCCTCCCAACTGCACAGCTTCCCCTGAACAAGAGTTGTGCACTTGTTATAACTGACGAAAAGATCCACTTTATCTTTTCTTGTGATGTGTTGTCCAGGCTAGGGTACAGTAGCACAATCATAGCTCACTGCAACCTTGAACTCCTGAGCTCGAGTGATCCTCCTGCCTCAGCCTACCAAGTAGCTAGGACTATAGGTGCTATCATGCCTGCCTTGTTTATTTTTTGTAGAGATGAGGTCTCACAGTATCGCCCAGGCTAGTTTCTAACTATTGGCCTCAAGTGATCCTCCCACCTTGGCCTCCCAAGGGAAGCCTGGGATTATAGGCATGAGCAACCATACCCAGCCTTTTGCCCATTTTTAAGTGAGTCTGTTGTTGTTGAGTGGTAGGAGTCTAAATTTTATTTTGGATAACAGTCCCTTATTAGATATCTGATTTGCAATATTTTCTCCCATTCCACAGATGGCCTTTCATTCTGTTGTTTCGTTTGCTGTGCAGTTTTTATAAAGTCTGACTTGGTCCTATTTGTCTATTCTTGCTTTTGGTGTCATATCCAAAAAAATCATTGCCACATCTAATGTTGTAGACCTTTCCCCGCTGTTTTCTTTCAGGATTTTTATAGTTACAGGTCTTATGTTTATGTCCTAAATCCATTTTGAGGTAATTTTTGTATATGGTGCTAGGTTAGGGTCCAACTTCATTCTTTTGCATGTGGATATCCAGTTTTTCCAGTATCATTAGTTGAGTCCAGAGATCCGCCTGCTTCGGCCTCCCAAAGTGCTGGAATTACAGGCGTGAGCCACCGCGCCTGGCCGAGTCCAGAGAGTTTTTAAAAGCATAAAGAGGAGGCCAGACACGGTGGTTCATGCCTGTAATCCCAGCACTTTAGGAGGCTGAGGCGGGTGGATCACCTGAGGTAAGGAGTTTGAGATCAGCCTGGCCAACATGATGAAACCCTATTTCTACTAAAAATACAAAAAATTAGCCGGGAGTAGTGGCAGGTGCCTGTAATCCCAGCTACTTGGAAGGCTGAGGTAGAATTGCTTGAATCCAGGAGGTGGAGGTTGGAGTGAGCCGAGATCATGCCATTGCACTCCAGCCTGGGCAGAGTGAGACTCTGCCTCTAGGAAAAAAAAAAAAAAAAATTCTGCACACAAATAAGGCTTAATTTGGCAGTGGTGGTGGCAGGGTGGCTGTCCCCAGCGAGCATGAGCCCTGCCCTGAGAGAAGGGCTTCTCTTCCCCCACCCATGCAGACTCACCTCTCTCCTGAACAGATGCTGTGGCCACAGGCCAAACAAGGACAGAGGGACCTAATTCCCCCCTTTATTTAATTTAAGGAAAATAAAAGATTTACCAAAAAAGAATACAGTATCCTAATAGGCACTCGTGTTTCCAGTCCCTCACCTCTGCCTCTTCCATAGAATAGAAACAAAACAGTGCCAATTAAGTTAAAGTCCCCTTTGTCCCCCATCCCCAGTCCCAGGCTCCCTCTGTTTTTCCAGTAAAATTTCACGTGTGTTTCTGGGCTCTGCCTATGCTGACAGTCAGTCCTTTGAATCCGGATGGTTCCTTTTCATCGTGACCTACTGTTCCACGGTATGAGAGCCTATATGATTCTGCCAGTCGGGTCGCCATGACATCCCTGGGGGCCTCTCCTAGCGTGCCCACCTCAGCTCCTCCGGGGCAAGGGTCATCCAGGCTACACAGATGCTCAGAGTCCTCCTTGCCAGGGGCTTTAAGGGGAGCGAGCTGAACCCGAGGAAGGTCGTGCTTCGTGCAGGGCCATCGAGGAAAGGTCACCTCCCGGCGCCCCGAGCCTGACCCCATGCCCCAGGCTCCCCTCGTCTTCCTCGGAGCGCTGGCCCCGTCCCAGTCCCCGCCCCCGGCCGCGCCGCCCTTCTTCTTGCGCCCTGGTCCCCGCTAACCCGGCCCGAGCGCCCACGGACCCTGCCCGGCCCGACGGAAATGACCCGGCCAGGGTCACACACGGCCCCGGCCGCTCCGCTGCGGCCATCTCCGCTTCCGCTTCCGCCTCTGCCGAGGCTTCTCTCCGACTCAGGCACGGGTCTGTGCCGTAGCTTTCGACCCCACCGCCAGGCCGCTGCCTGCTCTGGGCGCGGGCTGGGTCTCGGGGCGTCGCTCACGGCGGGCGAGGGGCGAGAGACGAGGGGGGAGGGCCGGGCTCTCTCAAGACGCCGGTTCGGGTCCCGCAGGCGGCGGGCGCGGGACGTGCCCCTGACCGGGCGGGAGCAGAGCTCGCAGAGTCAGGCCCGGGCTTGCGGGTGGGGCTTGCGGGGGCGGGGCGGGGCCGGGGGCGGGGCCGAGGCCGCCGCTCCCAGCCGGTACTACCTCCCCTCCACTGAGAGATTCTACCGTTTCCTGGGCTGTCAGGCGCGGTGGCCAAGTGGTAAGGCGTCGGTCTCGTAAACCGAAGATCGCGGGTTCGAACCCCGTCCGTGCCTGAGACCCAAGGTAGGGTTTTGGCTGTGGGGAAGTCGAGTTTTCTCCACGTACGCCGTCCCTTCTACGTGGCATTTTTTCCATTTTCGGATTCTGTTCAGGCGCCCTCCAGTTCGTCTCCTGCCCCGGGCTCCGTGGTCCGCCGGGGCCGGTGCACCTGGGCTTCGAGACTCCAGGGTCCATCTTACAGATGAGTTCGGCCCCCGCCACGCTGCCCCCTCGCCGCTGGTCCCCGCGTCTGCTTTCCCCCAGCCGCATTTCGCAGAACCGGAGTCGTCTTCACTGCTTCGCCGATGGGGACACTAAGGTCCAGGTGGCCCGCGGGGACTCGGGTCCCGCCCGATTTTCGTGTGTTATGGCGGAGCAACTTTCCAGAGAGGGTGCCTGAGTTACCCGAACGGTGGTTTCTGGATTGTTCTTTGGAAGGTGAGTTATGCAGGCCATGCGCACTGCCTGCCTTCCTGTCTACAAAGCAAACCAGATTGTTCAACTGGTGGGCGCTTCTTTCCCAGTCCTGGTGAACTGACCCTTTGAATCTGCCCCCAGCCAGTTATGACACTCCCCACATCATCTCTAGGATAAACAGTCCGATTTAACATATTAATAACATGACATTGAGTGCCTCCTCCCATTCCTGGACCCTCTTTTTGATGCACTCCTCTGTCTGTCCTCCTCTTCATTTTTGTAACACTCCCTACCGAACATACTACTCCAGATAGAGTCTTATGAATGGAACTTCACCTCCCTCATTCTATACCCCACACTTCTGTTAATGTAGCCCTCAAAAACCACATTACTTTCTCTGAGGCCTGTTGCACAGATGACCATGAGGAGCTTTAGGTGGACTGAATGTCAGAAGAGTCTCAGGTTATCAGAAGAGAAGGTGTGGGGCCCAGGCAGCAGAGAAATATTGACCTTTTCTCTAAGATCCCAATAAATGGAAGAGATGCTCTTGGCTTTTGAAGGTTATGCCAAGCTAGGGTGTCAGTGTCATCATGAAAGTGTTATTAAATACAAATTGAGGCCTTTTCTGACAAGCACCTAAGCCTAGACAGAGTCCAGATATTCAGGGATAGGGATAGGAAGGTGAAAAGTCCTGCTCTACTGGATATTGCCTTGAATCCTGTCCCTTCAAATTCCTGATGAGAAGGAGCTTCAAGACTGAACATCGTGTTTTCTTTTTTTTTTTGAGACGGAGTCTCGCTCTGTCGCCCAGGCTGGAGTGCAGTGATGCGATCTCGGCTCACTGCAAGCTCCAACTCCCGGGTTCACACCATTCTCCTGCCTCAGCCTCCCGAGTAGCTGGGACTACAGGTGCCCACCACCACACCCGGCTAATTGTTTTGTATTTTTAGTAGAGGTGGGGTTTCACCATGTTAGCCAGGATGGTCTCTATCTCCTGACCTTGTGATCCACCCGCCTCGGCCTCCCAAAGTGCTGGGATTACAGGTGTGAGCCACCGTGCCTGGCCAAACATTGGGTTTTCTGAAGGAACTGGAGCAGAGAATTCCACCCCAGCAGAGGGCAGGGGGACAAGCCAAGCTGAAGTCAATATAAGAGAAGTGCAAGGGGCCTGGTGCAGTGGCTCACGCCTGTAATCCCAGCACTTTGGGAGGCCAAGGTGGATGGATCACTTGGGGTCAGGTGTTTGAGACCAGCCTGGGCAACACAGCAAAACCCCATCTCTACAAAAAATACAAACACTGCCAGCCGCAGTGGCTCATGCCTGTAATCCCAGCACTTTGGGAGGCTGAAGCAGGCAGATCACTTGAGGTCAGGAGTTTGAGACCAGCCTGGCCAACATGGCGAAACCCTGTCTCTATTTAAAATACAAAAAAATTAGCAGGCATGGTGGCATACACCTGTAGTCCCAACTGCTCTGGAGGCTGAGGTGGGAGAATCGCTTGAGCCTGGAGGGTCGAGTTTGCAGTAAGCTGAGATGGTGCCACTGCACTTCAGCCTGAGAGACAATGAGAAACTGACTCAAAAAAAAAGTGCAAGGTACAGAAGAGGTCAGTGTAAAGATTCTGGGGAAACATGGGCTTCCAAAGGTGAAGGACCAGAGGCAGGGGTCAAGTATGGATTCCAGGTCAAGGTTGGTGAGAGGAACTAGAAGTGAAGGCAAGTCAGATATAAGCACCAGGGTGAGCCTGGGGAACAGAAAGCTTGTAATTACCTTGAAGGCCAGCAGGTATCTACATGCACCCCCGTGGAGCCAGAGGTAGGTCATTTGTTTAAAGAATGAGGACAGAAGTGAAGGCAGGGGCAGAAAGGGACACATATGTTGAGTTTGTTGCATGACCACCATTAAATTGCTGATGCTCCCTGGACTTCAGCTTCCTTAGTTGTAAAGTTCTACAGTTGAAAGAGCTATGTCCTAAATGCCTTGCGTCCTGAAATTCTAGGTTTCTACCTCAGAGCCTGGACCTTGCAGAAGCAAGGGGATCACAGGCCACCCCACCCATCATAGTAGCCCCTTCGGCAATGGGGCTTGACCATTGTGCCCTCATGATGAGATGTGACCAGGGTTCCTCCATCCAGAGAGTTATAAGCAGTCCTCCCTGATGGGAAGTGCTGGAGCTGCAAAGGCTCCGCCCATGCTGGTTACCCCTGGTAGAGTCCTCCCTTTTGCTCCTCCTTAGTGTCCAGGGTAAAACACAGGGCCTCTGGTACTGCATTTTGAGAGCCACGCAGGCAGACACAGTCATTTGTGGGCAGCCAAAACCTCCAAGATATTTTTAAAAACATAGACCAGAATTTGGCAATTCTATATATTATGCCTCATTCTATGAGTTTTAGCCCAATACCAGCCTGGAGAAATATGCTTTGTTTTGTTTGTTTGTTTGTTTGTTTGTTTGAGACGGAGTTTCACTCTTGTCACCCAGGCTGGAGTGCAGTGGTACGATCTTGGCTCACTGCAACCTCTGCCTCCTGGGTTCAAGCAGTTCTTCTCCCTCAGCCTCCCAAGTAGCTGGAATTACAGGCACTTGCCACCATGCCCAGCTAATTTTTGTATTTCTAGTAGAGACGGGGTTTCACCATGTTGGCCAGGCTGGTCTCGAACTCCTAACCTCGTGATCTGCCTGCCTCGGCCCCCTAAAGTGCCAGGATTACAGGCGTGAGCCACCATGCCCAGCCCAAGAAATATGTCTTTAAATCTTTTACTATACAATTAAACAAATTTGAAAACCACACAAATCAAGTGAATGCCTTAATGAATTATAAGGGGAACACTATCCAAGTCAGAGAATTTTGCCGGATACCCCAGAAACCCTTTTTATGTGCCCCCCCAATCACAACCTCCCCAGGGCCATAAGTATCCTTACCCTCTAATCACTTCCTTGCATTTTAGTTTATCACCTAATTGAGCATTGCGACATCTTTATACACTATAGTTTAACTTTGCTCATTTAAAAAAATGGATAGAAGCTTTTTTTCAATCAGGAGTTACTCCTTCCTTCCCTTTCATTTCCTGGCAGTGTGTCTGTTGAGGACCCTGGGCCACTGGACCTGGAGGGTTTCCCACAGTCTAGATTTTGCTTACTGCAAACTCTTGGTGCAACCCAGTAATCTCCTCAGGCCTCAGTACTTCCTGCAAATCAAATTGGCAGTTAGATCCAGATGCTGGATCGGAGTCAGGTTGGTTGCCTGTGGCAAGACTCTGGTATTACCTCCTCTGAGAAGCCTCTGATTCCCCCAGGTAAGGAGTCACTCAGTTTCTTGTCTGGGACCCCTCTGTGTGTCTCGCACCATACTGGGAAGCCCCTTAGGACTTGGATGGTGTCTCACTCACGTCTGTGTTTCCAGCAGCTGAAACAGAGACAGAGCCCTGGCACAAGGAAAGTCCCGACCTGAAGGGCTAGGGAAGACTTCCCTGAGGAGTGACATTGTGGCTGGGCTCTGCAGGATGAATACGAACTCACCAGAGCACAACCAGATCTTGGGTATCTCTGCCCTCATTCAGTCATCTTTGACACTCAAATATCATGATCTAGGTTGCATCTAAGCAGACAGGGGTTCTTTTCTTTCCCTTGTGGCCCCTCTAACCTGCAGGTAAAATCAATTTTTGAATTAAGAAACAAATTCGCATTCCCTGTAGATGGTTTTATTAGCAAACCCTAAAGGTCTAACCCCATACTTGGGGACAAATTTACCAATTTGGAATAATACACTGATAGAAATGAAATCAGCCAACCCTCTCATTTCACACTGCAGAAACAGGCAAAGAGAAGGAAAGTGATTGTTCTAGGTCACCCAGAAAGCTCTACCTTTATCATAGATATTATGCTTGTCTACAGCATGAGCTCAAATCTTCTAGGAAAAGTCATCTTCATTATTAACTTGACATTCACCCAGGAGATGGTCTATCTCTTTGCCAGCCTGTAGGCCAAACTGGCACCTCACTTGTCAAACACTCATGCCTGATCGATAGGAACAGCAGATGGTGACCAAAATCACTATACTTGATTACAATATTAAGGCTTTAGGGTCAAGAGAGGGACACAGATATACACTGGCAAAGGTTGGATTCCCCAGAAGGCAGACCCCTAGACAGAGCTTAATGTGCAGAATGCTTATTCCACCTGGGAAAGGGTGGGAAGCAGGTGTGAAATGAGGGAGAACCCCCCTCCCCCACCACTCACTGGATGTGGGCTGTCCAGAGACCTTAGACTAGGCGGCTCTGAGGGCAGAAGACAGTCTGTTGACAGCACTCCAAGCAGCTGGGACAAACCCTTTCTTGAAGGGGTAACATGGCACAGTGACCATCACACACAGAGTGGGAACTTAAAGACAAGAATCAATTCAGTCACAGAGAGTGAGGGCAAAGATAAAGCTCATAGGCCAAAGGCTTGACTTCTGGATCAAGGGCTCTAATATTTTCCAGACATGTGCTTTGGCTACTGAAAGCATTTCAGAGAACCCTGAGTAAGAGGGCTGGGACCTGGGGCCAGTAGGGATCATTGTGTGACCTCACTTCCCAGGAGCCATCCTCAGCATCACGTGCAGAAGGCCAGCCTCAGGTCACCTGCCTCCTCCCCAGACCCCATCATCCAGGAAAACTGAATTCAGCTGAAAGCACAGCCATGGTATTGCTGAAATATGACAGCACCTGGAGAGAATGGATTCCTTTCTGGGGAATTTACCCCTTTGCTGCTGCTTGAGGGCAAGCGTCCTGTCTTCTCTTCCCCTGGTATATAAAGAGGCTCTTCATTTGTTGGCTGAATGAATGAAGGTCAGAAAAAGAAAACTCAACTTCTCGTCCTCCAGTAATGGAACAATCAAGTTGGGAGAAATCACAGAGAAAAAAATCACGTCCCAATTTTGCTGATGAGGAAACTGAACTTCAGAGGCAGGAAATAACTCTCAGAAGGTTGCAGAGAAGGTGAGGAATCAAAACAGGCCATAAGCAGTGACAAGCCTGGTAATGCCAGAATGGTTTTTCTGCAGTAAAGATTTCCCTTCCTGCTTGCCTTTCCCCTGGTTCTGGGGCTCTCCCTTGGTCCAGACCATTTCGGCCGAGAGAAACAAAACCCAGGTGCATTGCCATCTAAGCAGAATATGCTGAGAAAATCAACCTCACAAATTCCATAGTCACCTACAAAGTACTTCAGGTTATCACCAGCCCTTTTCTCCCTCTGGTCCCCAGGATGCCTATGTCTTCTCTCAGAACTCTTTCTGGGCCGGGTGCGGTGGCTTACACCTGTAATCCCAGCACTTAGGGAGGCTGAGGCAGGAGGATCACCTGAGGTCAGGTTTCACTAACATGGTGAAACCCCATCTCTACCAAAAATACAAAAATTAGCTGGGCATGGTGGCGAGCACCTGTAATCCCAGCTACTAGGGAGCCTGAGGCAGGAACCTGGGAGGCGGAAGTTGCAGTGAGCCGAGATTGTGCCACTGCACTCCAGTCTGGGCAACACAGTGAGACTCTGTCTCAAATAAATAAATAAATAAATAAATAAATGAATAAAAATAACTGAGAGATGTTAATATCATCATCATCATGGTATGTTCTTGAAGTTCTCAAACAGTAGGAGGTAACCCTGTTAAGTGAAACCAATTTAACAGCTTGTAAACAGCATTTTAAAAATGAAACGGTAACACAGAATATATATTTGAATGCATAAGAATTGTTTCATAAAACATTTGTTTTACACATGTACATAGATACATACACATATATACATACGTACACACACAGGTATTTCCTATCATGGGGCATGACTGAGTTTGAAAGCTACTGTTCTAAGACAACATTTCTCTAAAGATGATTGAAAGGAGTGTTTTTCTTTCTTTTTTTTTTTTTTTATTTTTGAGGCAGGGTCTCACTCTGTTGCTCAAGCTAGGGTGCAGTGGCATGATCACACCTCACTGCAACCTCAACCTTCTGAGTTCAAGTGATCCTCCCACCTCAGCCTCCCGAGTAGCTGAGACTACAGGTGCGCGGCACCATGCTTAGCTAATTTTTGTTTTTTTTGTTTTTGTTTTTGTAGAGACATGGTTTCGTCAGGTTGCCTAGACTGGTCTTGAACTCCTGAGCTCAAGCAATCTGCCTGCCTTGGCCTCCCGAAGTGCTTGTGGCTTACAAGCCTGAGCCACTGCACCTGGTCTATTTTTCTAACTTTAGTAATTTGCATTTGCATACCACTGCCACTATTGTTGTCATATCAGAATACTACCTATAACATTATTTACTAAATTCTTGTCTTTGAGTTGGCTCCCTTTAACCATTTTAGCCTCATTGTAACAGCAATATTCAGAAAATTTACATTTAATACTACGTATTACATTTTTTTCCATCTAAAACCATCTCTCATATGAGCACCACCTTTTGGGAAACGCTGGTGGCAAGGAGTGTCACATGCAAAAGCCCCTTCCAGAAGTCAAGCTGGGAGCCAGAAAAGCTGTGTGATGTTGGGATGTTGGGTGAGCCCCCACCCCCTGCCCCCGGGGTCCTTCTCTGCCCCCGGAGGCAGGCCCAGTCCTGCTGCTGGGTGTCCCAAGTTCCTGTGGATGACCTTCTTGCAGTGGCCACCTCAAGAAGAAAAGGGCAGGCCCTATCTGCCTGTGGACTGGATCTTTCTTGGGATGTTCCCGCCAGTGGAAAAGGCCAGGTCCTCGTATCTGCCTTTCTGTAGTGAGCTGCATCCTGCTGCTGCCCCAAGATCGAAGAATTTCCTTTCTTGTCCGGCTTTGATTCCATTGATGGGATTAGGCACCCCCCACGGCCGTGTCCTTTGATGTGGTCAGGAGGTAGCAGGGAGATTTCAGGCCCAGGGAGCAAATCTTAATCTTCTTCGAGCTTCTCTGGGATCAGCACCGGGGTAAACCCATTACAACCCTGCCCTTTCATCCCCTCAGGACACCGGCTCCTCCCGGCTACTGAGTCTCAGAGATCCTAAGGGTTTGTCAGATTTGGAGCGAGCAATAAAAGGGGAAGAGAAAGCAGAGCACTAACTCCAGACCCCCTGCAGCCCCGGCTGCATCTCCAGCAACGTCAGGGCATCTTCTTTCTTCCCTTCTCATCCTGCGCTCCCACAAAATGGTGGTTACAGAGGCCTGGGGCCAGCGCTGTCCATGCCCCAGCATTGGGCATCTCTGCCAGCGCTTGGCCGCCATCCCTCCCCCAGCTGCGCACTCCTGAGAGCACCAGCTCCTGGACATGTCCCACCCAGGGATCCCGATGCGGGGATCAGATATACCAGATATACCACTCAACCCTTACCAAAGTGAGGTTTAGAGACAGGGTCTGCCTCTGTCACGCTGGCTGGAGTGCCGTGGTGCGATCATAACTCACTGTAGCCTCTAACTCCTGGGCTTCAGCGATCCTCCCACCTCAGGTGTGTGCCACCACGCCCAGCTAATTTTTTTTTTTTTTTTTTACTTTTTGTAAAGACAGAGCCTCACTATGTTCCCAGGCTGGTCTCAAACTCCTGGGCTCAAGCAATCCTCCTGCCTTGGCCTCCCAAAGTGCTGGGATTACAGGTGTGCGCCACTGTGCCCAGCCTCATAGTGAGGTTTAAAGGCATGATCTGGGTTGGTGAGGCCAGGAAGGAGAAGGCAGGAACATAGCTAATATCTATGTCGGGACACAAACAGATATGTCACGTTATTTTCTTTAAATGGCTCCAAATCTCGACCTGAAGAGGTTGGGAAACTCAACCTCAGTGGTTATTTGGGCTTCCCCATCACCCACGGTGCCTGGAATCCTGGCCATCTTGAGGCTGGGGATCTTGGTAGAGGCCTGGTCCAGGTCCCAGAGGAGACACGCAGTTACTCTCCCACATCCTGGCGTCTCCGGAGAGATAGTGGGGCAGCAGGTCTCCACCAAGGGGGTTCCACTGACCTCCCACCCCTCGCTAATCTTGGGACAGCTCTTACTCAGCCTCAAAGCTTTTCTGTCCCACTCCTTTTCCACAGTCTCCCTAAAGGAACTCAGCTTTTCAAACAGCACAGCCAGGAAGAGAGGTTGTCTGCAGGCCGCTGGAACTGGGAGTTGAAAGCAAGAAATTTTAACATCTCAAGAAAGTATGCTGCCCGGTACTATGCTTGGCGCTTTAATTTATAATCCTTGCCACCAAAGCCCTGCCAGAAGTGCCCGTCGGCTCCAGGTTCCAGATAGGGAAGTTGAGGCCAGCGGCAGGCGCGCTCCACCGGGCGGGGGCGCGGCCCAGGAGCGGAGCGGCCGGCAGGGGGCTCTCCGCGCCGGTCTCCGCGGGAGGAAGCGCTGGCAGCTGCTCGGAAGGGTCAAAGGAGGAAAAGGGAAAATTACTGGGTTCCCCGGCGGGAAGGACTGCGTGACTGGGAGGAAGGCACTCGAGACTGTCGAGTAGGGCCGCCCGCGTCGGGACCCCATCCCCGGGGCAGGGCGGGCCACCCGGGACCTGGGAGCCCGGGCCACCCCCCACCGCCGTCAGGGTCTCTCCCGCCGGTGCCGCAGGCTGGAGCGGGCGTCGCGGCCGGGGGCGGTGCGGCCTAGGGGCGGGCGGAGGGCGGGCCGGGGCGGGGCGCCGTCCGCTCGGCTCCGGGAGGCGGTGCGAGCGGGCGCTGGCCGCGTCCGCCCGCCGGGAGCCGTGGGGCGCGCAGCCTTCCTGATGTGTCACCAGCACGTGGAGCCAGGTCGGGCCGCAGCGAGCAAGCCGACCCTCCCCAACTTTCGAGGGGTCTCGCCGCTCCGCTCCTCTCCCGGCTTCGCTGGGCTCGCTCTCCTAGCGGAGGGGGCGGCGGCGGCCCCCAGGTCCCGGGCAGGTCTAGCGAGGCCAGGGCCTCCAGCCAGGAGCTCGAGGGGCTCCCGGAACGTCGGGGCGCGGGCTGTGGCTAGCGGCGACGGCCCCCGTGCCCAGGCAGCGGCGCGGGCTCGGCGGTGCGGGAGGGTGCGGCCTGCGGCGAGAGGTCGGCCCCGGCTCCCGCCCAGCGCCCCGCGCCCCTCGCCCCTCTCCCGCCGAGCTAAGCGCAGGTAATCGAGGCAGAGCGGAGCTGGGCCTCGCAGGCGCGGCGTGGGAGCGTGGCGAAGTTTCTCGGCGCGTAACTCTTGCGCCCCACTCGGGAGTGGGGCTGCGGTGGGGAGGCTTTGGTCCCCGCACCTCCCCCTCCCCCAGCGCTGTCCCTCGGCCTGAGCCGAGGCGGCCCGGGGGTGGCGTGGAGGCCGCGGAGCGCGGCGAGCGTCGTGTAACCCTTGGAGGGCTGGGTTTGGAGCCCGCGACCCGAGGTCGGGCGGGGCGGTGGACTTTCCCGGGGGACGCCGCCTGAGGGACACCCAGAGCTTCGGCGGAGCGGAGCGCGGTGCACAGAGCCGGCGGCCGGACCCAGCCCCGGGAAGCCCGTCGGGGACGCACCCCGAACTCCGAGGATGGGAGCTGAGGGCTGGGTCTTTGCGGGCGAGATGAAGGTGTCGGATCAACTGGCCTACAAAGTCCCAGTCCTCGGCCCCCGGGACCAGCGTCTTCTTCACGGTCCTCGCCCCAGGCCGGCTTCCTCCCGGGCTGGCGTGCGCTCCGGCCGGGCTGCCTCTCAGGTCCACGCTGGAGAAGGAGTGGTGAGGTGCGCTTGCCCCGGCTGCGTGCGGGGATTCGGGAAATCCCCGCACTTCGCTGGAGAAATAGCGACGCTCTGGGAAGTGTGAGTCGGTCACTGCTTGCGGTCCGTACTCTCTGGGCAGACGTAGACCGCGCCCCGGCGACCTGGGTTGAGTGGACAGACGGGACCTGGCTTACCCATGGGCCAAACCCTGCCACTTACCGAGGCCTGCCGTGCTGTGCTTTCCAGGGCGGCAACCTTGAGCTTGGGGGTGGGGAGAACGGGGCCTGACTTCTAGAATTGCCTCTGGGGAGGTGGGAAGCGGAGGTTTGGCCCGGTGGCGCAGGAAGCCCCTGTTCCTCCCCCAAACACCATTTCATTAAAGATGGATCTTTGTGGATGTGTTCCCAATGGCCAGTCTTTTGTTCCCTGACCGATGCAACATAATGTGGACCCACTCGAGTCCTCGTCAAGTTTTTTGCCGGAATTCCTTAAACTCTCCTTTAAAGTCTCTTATCTATTCCTCCAGTGCGTTTGCTTCTACTCCCCGAAAAGAAAAACCCACCAACCCTGAAACCTCGGGTTTGCCTGGTGTTGGAACTTTGGTTATTTGTCCTTTTGTTTGTGTTGTGTTTTTGGCTCTTGGCCGTGGAAAAACATTTGGGGACATGCAGTGAGGTGACTTGAACTGTGTGAAGAACTGGTTGACAAAATAGGGAACGTCTGGTCCCTGTCTTAACTTGGCTTTGGAAAACAGGAGAGGTTTTTAGGAGCTGGGAGGAGGGAGGGTGAGAGGGAGGAACCATCACGGCCAGGTTGGCCCACCCCTTGCCAGGTCGTGTAAAATCCCATTCAAGAGGCATTTTCCCACAGGCTCCCTGCCTCTGCAGGCCACGTGTGGAGTAGTCCTTTGCAGGCGTCCTGCCCATGCTGCTGTCCCTGTTTTGGGGGCATGTGGGAGCCAACACAGGGGAGTCAGGTGTGCTTTGGGGTCACGGGAGGCAGGTTTGGGCCTGGGAGGCCAGGAAGGGACATACCCCGTCCTGCAGTTGGCCTGACTTTTGTCCATGTTAGCTTTGTCCTGGAGGCTTAGCCGGTGGAACGTGCAGATGTCAGAATTATGGGAGAAAAGAGTTTGGCCATGGGGTAGATTTCTGAACATCTTGACAAATTCTTAGTTTGGAGACAAAATTGTCTAGGAGTGGAACTGATGGGAGCTTCAACTGGAGACCTCGCCCCTAATTAAGAAAAATGCTCTTTGGAGCGCTGAATCAGCTTGGGAAAACAAAGTTCTCCCTTTGAACCAATGCCTCTCCCAGCCCTGGGGATCAGTGTCTAAAAGTAAATGAAGTGGAAATCTCCAGAATATTGCGTGGTTATAAAACATCCCAGAAGTGGGCTGGAGCAATGAGATGCCGAAAAGCAGGTCCGGCTGGCTGCCCTGCACCCACCCTGGAGGGGACCGGCTGGGGAAGGTGGACTCACAGGACTGGGAATGAGGCCTGAGGAGCACTGTGGTGCCCCCGGCAGTTTCCCTCAGGCTGTGCCCCATTCTTTCTGGGCCTGGCCAGGGCTTTAGAGATTTTTAGGAAATGACTTGATGCTTCGTTTCTTTGGGGGAAGTGAGTGATTAGGTTTTTCCTTCTTGGGTTTTTTTCCTTTGCAAAGTGTGATTGAATGAGCTATGCAGTGGGCTGGGCTAGCCTGGCCTCCTGCAACTGATTTATGCTTCCGTGTAAGCCATTGTATTGAGGAATTGTGTCGTAGTGGAGAGCTTTTTGATTTTGCTCTCTCTCGAATTCATAGTTTCCTGGAGCAGAGGCCTCCTTCCTGGCTCCTACCCCCACCCCCAGTCCATCCTTCAAAGATGGGTACCTCAAGGTTTCAAGGGGAAGTAGCTTGAACGTAGACTGATTTACTCTGGAGCCTTCTTCAGGAAGCAGCTAAATGCAAGGTAGAAAGCTGGTAGGAGGGGGAAGGTTTTAGCGAGACCCCAGGGAGACTGACGGAAGACTCCTAAAAATCCAGCTGGACTCCCGGTCCTGCCTACTGGGAAGAAACTTGCATTCCCTCAACTCTTAGGTAAATTGCAGCCTGGTGAATAATTAACCTTGCCTTTTTGGCTTTTTTTTTTTTTGAAAAAGAAAAATCCCAACCTATGAAAGATTAAAGATCAGTTTTTGTCCAGCAGGACTGGAATGACGAAGTATTGGGAGAAGCCAGTCCTGTCATCTGCACTCCTAGCAACTCTGGAAGTTCTGAACCTTAGAAGAAATTCCTCCAGGGTTTTGTTGGTGGCCATCCCTGCCGAGTCCCTGGCTGCTTCCCGGGGTTTCCTTTGGTTCCTCTTTGCCCAAAGCTGAGCTGTCTGAATGGTGAGGATTCTCTCCTCCACTTTGTCTAGCAACAGCTTGGCCCTTGATACTGCAGGAGGAGTTAATTCCACTGCTGGGCCAGTCTACAGCCCTCTGCGTGGGCTGGTAAATATTTGGCCAGTCTCAGTTCTTTTTGCACAAAAGAACAGGGCTCCTAATCTGTGATAAGTCCCTGAAAGAGAGTTGTCTCAGAAGCAAGGGATCATTTTGGTTTCCGTGAAGGGTTTTTTTCTTGAAACAGCCCAGTGTGAAGGCCATGGAGGCGCACTTTGCGTCCAGATGTGCTTGGGCTCCAACTGGGGCTCACCAGCTGCATGACTTTGGCCCAGTGACTTCTCTGTGCCCCAGTTTCTTCTCTTGTGGGATGAGGGTTGTGATACCTATCTTGTAAGTGTGTGGCGAAGCTTACGAAAGATGTATGTCAGGGTGTCTGGCACAAACCAGTAGATCTCCGACTGGTAGTCTTTGTCCCCTGGCTTTTTTTTTTTAATAAACATTTTCAAATAATTATTTTATTTCTTTTTCTTTTCTTTCTTTTTTTTTTTTCTTTTTTTTTCTGAGACAGAGTCTCACTCTGTTGCCCAGGTTGGAGTGCAGTGGTGCGATCTCAGCTCACTGCAGTCTCCACCTCCCAGGTTCAAGCGATTCTCCTGCCTCAGCCTCCCGAGTAGCTGTGATTACAGGCGCCTGCCACCACAGCCAGCTAATTTTTGTATTTTTAGTAGAGATGGGGTTTTGCCATGTTGGCCAGGCTGGTCTCGAACTCCTGACCTCAAATGATCTGCCCGCCTCAGCCTCCCAAAGTGCTAGGATTACAGGTGTGAGCCACTGCGCGCGGCCTGTTTATTTTTCTTTTTTCTTTCTTTTTTTTTTTTTTTTTTGAGACAGATTCTCACTCTGCCATCCAGGTGGAGTGCAGTGGTATGGTCTCTGCTCACTGAAACCTCTGTCTTTTGGGTTCAAGTGATTCTCCTGCCTCAGTGGGATTACAGGCATGCACCACCACGCCCAGCTAATTTTTTGTATTTTTAGTAGAGATGGGGTTTTACCATGTTGCCAGGCTGGTCTTGAACTCTTGGCCTCAAGTGATCCCCCAACCTTGGCCTCCCAAAGTATTGTGATTATAGGCGTGAAATACCACGCCCTGCCTTAAATTATTATTTTAAATAAAAAAAATGAGGTTTAGATGCCACGATGTCAGTAGCAGTACCTTAACCATATGCGTGTTGTCAGGCCCAAGGGCCTCTTCCATCCTTGTCAAGGGGAGTGCTAACCTTCTCTCCTTTCATACAATCCAGCTCCCTTATTTTGAATCTGCTTGTATATACATGTTGGTTGAGACCGGTGCAGAGTGATTGAGACTCGGGCTTGTGGGTCTGGTAGGTTTGAGGACTAACTCCATCGCTTGGGAGCATGTGGCCTTGGGCAAGTTACTTAATTCACTGGGAACAGGAGCATCGTAATCATCAGATGGAGATACTGTCTGGGATTCCCATCCCCTATCTGGGTCTCAATCCTCTCAGTTTCTGTGGTCTAACAACTATGTGCCAGGGACTGGGCCAGGCAGAGGCTGGGGTATCCGTTAGTAAGATGGGCACGGTCCCTCCCTGCCTGCTCTGATTTTTGCTCCAGCTCTGAGAGCAGATTAATGGTATTGTAAGTCCTCATTGTATGGTTGAAGTCGAGACTCAGAGGGGAAGAGACCCTCCCAGAATCTCCCAGCTTGCCTCGGTACCACAGGAGCAGGACCCCTGGGCTTCAGGGTGCAGCCTCCCAGGTCGGAAGCCAGCAAGCTGGGGCTGTAGAACAGGAGGTGGCTGGGCCTGGATTCGCTGGCACCGAGTCCTTAAAGGAACCCTGGGTAGCAGATGTGGCCACCTTGTACATCTGCTCAGTAGTGCATCACTCCTAAAGGCCCAAAGACTTATCCGGTCCTGACACTGAGCACGTTTCAGAAAAGGTGCCAGGGAAGACATTTGAATTGCCACAGCTTCTCAAGGCTTGCTCCCTCACTCATGCCGTGGGCAAACTAAACATCCTCTAGTGGGACCAGTCAAGCAGGGGACAAAATGGAATGGGGGTGCGGGGGAGGAGAAAATAATTTGATATTCCAAAAAATGCTGCAGAGTAATCATTTTGGGGGTGAAAATCAGAATTTCTTGGGACTTAGACTTTTTTATGGCTCAGTGGTGTTTTTCTTTAGAATTTCAGACTGGAGGTAGGGATAGACCATAATCTTTTCAGCGCCCAAGAGCCTTCAGCAGGCCTCACTGGCTCTGGGCAGGGGGCAGGGCTTACAGGACCCACAGCAGGTGACATCTTACCCACTGTGGGTACTTCCTCCCTCCTCTCTTTGGAACGGTCTGAGGAATTTTGAAATCACCCCATAGCCAGACCCCTTGCATTTGCTGCCCAGGAGAACTGGGCAGGGAGGTGCCATGTGGAAAGTCCCGCTGCCTGATTTTCCTCTGAGCTCGTCACTGCAGCCTGAGAGCCCCCTTCTCTGTCAAGTGAGTGACTGGACTGAATACACCAGACCCCCCTTGGCATTCTTCTAAGATCCTAAGGAGGAGGAGCCGAGGAAGGCACGGGGTGGAGCCTGGGGCTGTGGTTTGGAGGATGGGAGGGCTGGGGGAGGGATTCAGAGATTGCAGCTGGGAAATTTGGATCGGCCTATGAAGACTTTGTGGTTCATTCTCATGAAACTCGCTTCCTCTCACTGGATTTCTGCCCTGGGGGATGTGGGGTTCAAGTGAAAACACTGGCTTTTCCTTCTTGGTGACTGAGGCTTAAATTCTGGTCTCCCAAGCAAACATTTAAGAAATAACTCTCTTTTCCGTCCTTGTCCATTGTAAAACAAACCCTCTTTTTCGCCCATGTCTCCCACCCTCCTGAAAAGAATTCGATTGTATTGCTGCTTACTAGCTGGTAGCACCTGGCTTTCCAGCAGGCTGGTTGAAAACAGAAAATGCTTCTCTGCTTAAGACAGGGAAAGGGCGTGGGCTTTGGCATCAGAAACCTGGCTTTCCTGTAGACTAGCTGTGTCAGGCCAGGGGCATCTTCCCAAGACTCAGTTTCCTTGTCTGTGATAATACGTGCCTACTTCTCAGGGCATTGTAAGGACTGAACAAGAATATCTGTGTGAAACACCAGGCACGTGGTCGGGGGTGGTACATGGTAGTTCTTCCCGGGTGACACCATATTCATCCCAGGGCCCATGGGACAATGAGGTCAAAGAAGGACCACCTGAGGCTGATGTGCCTGCTTGCTGGCTTAGTATCTGGGGAGAAAACACTGGAAGAAAAGCAAATCCTTGCTGGTGGGGTGTGGGGGTGAGGTTGTGTGGGTCCTGCCTCTTCAGTGAGACATGCCTTTTCCGGGGGTTGGGTTCATGTGACCACCACTTAAGCCTATCTGAGGGGAGAGGTTAGTGGGAGAGTCAGGGTGAGTTTCTGCTGAATTCCTTCTTGTCAAGCTTGCTTTTGTAGGCTTAAGAACATGAGAAGGGTGGGGAGGGGGCCATATCTTAAAAAAGAGAAAGGCTGGGTTCAGTGGCTCATGACTATAATCTCAACACATTAGGAGGCTGAAGTGGGAGGATCAGTTGAGGCCAGGAGTTCAGACCAGCCTGGCCAGCATAACAAAATCTCATCTCTACAAAAATAAAAAATAAATTAGCTGGGTGTGGTGGCTTACACCTGTAGTTTCAGCTACTCTGGAGGCGGGGCGAGACAGGATTGCTTGAGCCAGGAGTTTGAGGCTGCAGTGAGCTATGGTTACACCACTGCACTCTAACCTGGGCAACATAGTAAGACCCTGCCTCTGAAAAAGTAAAAGGAAAAATTAGTCAGGCATGGTGGTGTGTGCCTGTAGTCCCAGCTACTCAGGAGGCTGAGGTGGGAGGATCGCTTGAGCCCAGGAGTTCAAGGTTACAATGAGCTGTGATTGACTGGGTCACTGCACTCTAGCCTGGGCGATAGAGGAAGACCCTGTCTCTCTTGAAAAGTGTCTTTGCTTTTGGAACTTTGAGGGCGATTAAACAGATACTTAAGTACAAGCAAAATGTTAGTCTTCAACTTGCCCAGCCAGACCACTGTGTATCTGGGAAAAGTCAACCAGACCGCTTGCTCCAGCTGGTTGGTCTGGTTGGTGTGGAGGGTGAACCCTCCTCTGGCCCGAGGCACACACCCTCTCTCCTCCTTCTGTGTCTGGTGATGGCAAGCGTTTATCTTTGCTCAGGCCTGGGTGCACGCTAACCTTGGCCAAATCTCTGAATGTTCAAACATCTGCCAAAATATCACATTTCGACAATGGGCCTTCTCTATAGAGATGAGGTTACAGGGGCAGTACTGGGATGCTGGAAAACCACTTAAACTAAACCACGGGAAGGGGCAGGGTCCAGGATCCTGACTTTGAGTGGAAGGGGTGGGGAAGGAGCAGGGGGCAGCTCCTTGCCATAGAGAGAGGCCTGAGGACCAGCTCACTGCTTCCAGAGCCGGAGGGGGAGGGGGCTGCTGCCAACCTATCTTGGCATTCTCCCTTTCGTCCTTGGGGTAGATTTCATTGTAATTAGACAAGTTGTGACAAATAGCCCACTGGTCTTTGGGCTGGAGAATTGTGCCGAGTCCTGCCTGGAAATCCAGCCTTGTTCACTCGGGAGCCATAATTAGGCAAGAGAACAGTTCATGAGCCCTTTGATTCAATAAAGACCCTTTTATGATGTTGGTTTTTCCCAGAAAAATAATACCACTTTGCTCCATGTATTGCATTTAGATGTGTAATCATATTAGAGCTAAGCAGCCCAGGGGACTGAAGTTGTGTAGCTGGGGTTGTAGGGGCAGAAAGGTACAATCCCTTTCCTCCCCGTAAGGGTCACGGCTGACACTTCTGTAACAAAGACAGGTTAACAGGAGAAAAGTTTGACTAATTTATTTAATCAGTGTTTTACATGACATGAGAGCCTTCAGAAATAAGACCCAGAGACCCAGGGAAAACTATTTTTATGCTTAGATTGGAGGAAGAATGGACAACCATCTAGGAATGTGATTGAACAAAAAGGGTATGACCTAATGTAATAGACAGAGGGGGCCACCCAGCAAGGCCTGTCTATTCAGATGCTTTTTGGCCTCACCTCACTGTGCAGCATGTCTGGGGCGTATGGGGCAGGACCCCTTTGGGATGAGGGTTGAGAAGGGAGAGAGTGACCTTTCTAGATATTATGTCTTGCTTTGGGGGAGAGGAGTTCTACTTCCTATGACCCAGCTTGGGGAAGAGGAATTCTGGTTTCTGTGCCTGGCTGCTGGGGAGAAAGAGGGGCAAGAGACAGAAGGGTGGAAGAAGGTCAGAGAGAACTCGCTTTCTCCTTTAGTTCAAAGTGCTCAGTGTACCAAAGCGCCAGGCTTTGGGGTATCGTGTTCTCAGCCCCATGGAGTAAAGCCTGTTACCCGGTCTTTAGAGAAAAACAGTGTCCTCAGAAAAAAAGAAAATGACAAGGAACACTTCTAAAGATTTTCTCTCTTGTCATTTAAAGAACATTTTCTCCCTTCAGAGTGAGAAGTGACCCAGGGGGAAAAACCAGAAAGTGAAACTAACTTGACTGGCCAGTGGCAGCGGCAGCCCCTGGTGCCCTCTGCAGTCCTGTGTTGGCCCAGGCCACACATGCCCAGCATGGTCGATATTTGTCAGACGTGTAGCACGTGTCCAGCCAAGGGCCAAAGAAAATGCCCCCAGAGGATGCTTGCATCCTCTCCACAAGGAGTTGTGGTCAGCCCACTGGGGTCTCCACCAGGGTGGCAGGGCTGCAGATGCTGGTGTTTGCAGGTGGCAGTTCTCAGCCTCCTCCTCATTGCCTCCCTGTGAGGGGCAATCAGCCCTGACTACATATAGCCCTGGAGCTTGCAGGCAGCTTTCAGCTCATTGGGAAGGTGTGCTGGGCCTGCGACATCGACCGGACAGTTCTTCCAGGCATGAGAGGGATGCCCTGCCCAGGTCGCTGTCACAGGCACACCCCCTCCCACCAGCCACCCTCTTGCCTTCTTACCCCAAGACCATGTTGTCAGGCAGGCCAAAAGCATTTCCCAATCACGGAGTCAGATCCATCCCAGAAATCTGCTCCGTGCCCAGGAGAGGTCAAAATCGCCAGTGGAATCAAGAACCTCTTTCCCAATTTGGGGTTTAGAAATCTCTGGCAATGAGGAAATTTCTGGTAGTCATTTGTAAGAGTTACTCTATTAAGAAATAGAGACAGAGGGTATGACATTTCAGAATGCTAAAATTGTGTTGCATTAAAAGGGGGTAAAATCCATTTACTTCCCAAACATCTGGTGGGAGTTATCACCAAAATATATTTTCAGATATCCTCTAATGCAGAAAAACTGTATTTTATAGTACGTGGTTTATCTGTTTGTAGATAATGTGTATTAAAATATTTCTGCAGTGTCACTACTATCTTAAGGTGACTCTTTTTGACCTTCATACTGTAGGCTTTTTAAAAATACATAGAGATGGGAGTCTCACTATGTTGCCCAGGCTGGTCTCGAACTCCTGGGCTCAAGCAATCCTTCCACCTGAGCCTCCCAAAGTGCTAGAATTACAGGTGTGAGCCACCATGCGTGGCTTACTTAGGCTTTTTGGAAGATACTTTACACTTTTTGGAAGAAGTGCTATTTCTTCTGGATACTTTACACTTTTTGGAAGAAGTGCTATTAAGTTATATATATGTATATATTGCTTCCCCCCCACCAAAGGAATATAATTAGAACATCTGAAACCAGATTATCCAATTAGTACATTTTTCTAATTAGCTGTTAGGAATTCGTGATGAGATAAATTATTTTAGATTTCCAAGTGGAACTTTGGCCACAGGGAGGCTCTAAGGAAGTACACAGGGGAGAAAAATAATGGGTTTTTAAAGTTTCGACTCCACCCACTCACCTGCTCCCCGAAAAACCTAATGTGCCTGCCCGTGAGACAGCAACAGTGACCAGAAAACAGTTTCTTTTCCTTGTTCTGAGTAAATGGAGTTGGAAGAATTATTCATTTATATTGGCTTTTCTTTGTTCCTGGTAGTGAAGCAGGCAGACAGGGGTTGGCATTAAATACTATTTTTTTCTACATTTTCATCAGTCATATTAGTAGCTGTTCTTTGGCAGAAAAAAAAAATCTGGTGATCAGAATTAATTCAGAACATATTTACTGTGAGCCTTGTATGTGCTTTCTATGTGCCAGGTGGCAATGAAGACCGTCTGTCAGGGGGATCGGGGGGATGTCCCGTCAAGACCCAGGGATTGAAGTCAGGACCCAGCTTTTGCATTTTGTAACTGTGGTTGATGCAGGCCCACCATCCTTTGTCCAAAATTCTGGATACGCAAGAAAACTGTGGATACTGAAAGTTGTTTTTGCCACTAATTGAGTGGGAAGACCTGACCCAAACTGACAGACTATTGGAGTCCATATTTATCCTGGGGAGTGTGAATACTCATGGGTTTCCCTGCAGAGATATTAATGTTTGATTATGGGTGCTGCCTTGCTGGGGTGTTACATAATATGTGGCATAGGCACCACATTCCCTTTCTAAAACCTGAAAAGTTCTGGAACACATATGGCCTGAAGATTTGGAGTAAGAGACCCTGCCCTGGAGTAGCGTCCACTTAAGACCACAGCAGCTGTGCGCTCAGAGTCCCTGCTCTGCCAGGGCCCGTTTCTGTTTCAGCTACAGGAGGAGCCTGAAGGCAGAATGAGAGTCCAGCTGACCAGTGGGTGCGATGCCCAAACAGCTGCACCACCACCAGGGCAGGTGACTTGGCTGCCCCATGACCCTCAGAGGCCTTCCCTCACCAGGTGTCAAGCAAAGATTGTTCAGAAGCAGATTCTGTTCTGCTGTCGTTGTGAGTACATCAATGAATGAGTACATCTATGTTCTAATAAAACTTTATGAGGGCCGGGTGCGGTGGCTCACACCTGTAATTCCAGCACTTTGGGAGGCCGAGATGGGCGGATCACTGAAGGTCCAGAGTTTGAGACCAGCCTGGCCAACATGGTGAAACCCTGTCTTTATTAAAAATACAAAAAGTAGCTGGACATGATGGCGGGTGCCTGTAATCTCAGCTATTTGGGAGGCTGAGGCAGGAGAATCGCTTGAACCCAGGAGGTGGAGGTTGCAGTGAGCTGAGATTGTGCCACTGCACTCCAGCCTGGGTGACAGAGTGAGACTCTGTCTCAAAAAAAAAAAAAAAAAAAAAACCCAAAAAACAAAACTTTATGAAAACAGATGGTGGGCTAGGATGGCCCTTTGGCCAGAGTTTGCTGATGCCTTGTCAAAACGATAAATGCATCCTTAAACATGCTGTTTTCTTCCACAGACTTTAGCCCTGCTGTCTGCCTGCCTGGTCTGCTTGTCTTATTCCCCACCCCCGGCCAAGTGGAGTTGCCTTAAAGAGATAAAAGTTGTGGCTCTAATGTCAGTACCCACCCCTTGCTTGGCTCCTCCAGATGGTCTGGAAACATAGATGGAAAGCAGGCGCTGCCCTCACCGACCTGGCCTCGGTGGCAGGAGTGTGTTTTTGTGTGGACAACTGCAGTTGGGCCCAGGTCCAGCCTTGCTGAGGGCTACTTACTTGGGCCTCCACCCACTGATGAATTTTGGGGGCAGAGCCAAGCCCCAAGATATGTTGGCTGGCAGCCTGGGGCCAAGCAGGGCTGCTGTTGGGGGAGCCCAGTCCCAGGTGGGTTTGTGAGGTGTATGGGGAGTGAGGGGCTGAGAATGAATGTTTCAGAGCTGATGTGTTCTTAGCAAAAGAATTTCTGGCAGAGAGAGGTTGATTATCGTAAACCCAGCGGCTCTGATGGATGAGTTTCAGGTCTCCTGGCTTGTTCATCCCAGCCCCGGAATGTCCAGCAAGGGCGGGGCCAACCTTCGAGGCCAAGACCGCTTCTCACTGCATCAGTTTAAATCCAGCTGAGCTCTCTGACTCGCACCTCTGTACTGGGCTGGCCTGGGAAAGACTGGCTGGGGTGGACAGAAGGAGGGCGGGACCCTCAGAGCCCACTCCTCTAGTATGTGTGCTGGAATCACCCCTGTTCTCCCCAACCTCCAGCCCCCTCAAGCTCCACCAAGGATGTTTGGCCTCCGACTCAAAGAAGGCCTGGCATTTCCAGGCTGCAGGGCCAGATCCTGTCAGCCAGCCCCTGCAGCAGGCCCCAGCATCCCAGAGAGGCAGCGGGTCCCTGTATGTGCTCAGCACCTTCTCTCTGTAGGCGGTTTCTCTCCCAAGACATTTGGGACTTTTGCCCTCTGCCTGGTCACCTTCTTTCCTAGCCAGGATAGGGCTGGTGGATGGTTTTTTTTTTTTCCCCCCTAAAGCCAATTCCAAACAAGGGCTGATGTTTAGTTGGCCTTTCTTTTTCTTCTCTCATGGTTTTGTGGGTTGCTGGCACTTCAGGGACTCTGACAGAGTGGAGCCTCCTTACTCTACAGCTCCCTGGTAAGCCCTGGTGGCCCATCAGCCCACAGAAGGGGGCACTCACTCAGGTGAGTATGAATATACACACTCCCCAGGATAAATATAGACTCGAAATAATAGTCTCTAGTCAGTTTGGGTCAGATTTTCCCACTCAGTGACAAAAACAACTTTCATTGTCCAGAGTTTTGTTTGAGTTGAAAATTTTGAATAAAGGGTGGTGGGTCTGCATCAACCACGGTTACAAAATACAAAAGCTGGGTCGTGACTTCATCCCTTTGGTCTTGGTGGGACATCACCCTGACCGGTCCCACGTTGCACCTCAGTCATCAGCGTGTGCCCAGCCCAGGGCCATGCAGAGTGAGCACTCAGGGAAGGCACATGGAACTGGACTGGGTGGCTGGTGTGTTTGGTGATAGGTTAGCTCTGCTGTCAAAGCCAAGCCCAGGTGGGTCACCGTCACATACCCAGCACGGTGTGAGGAGCTCCTCCAGCCACTCTCAGGGGCAGCTCTCCTGACCCTGCCTCCTTGTTTTTGGACCAGGCTCTTTTGTTTCTGGGCCAAGCACCTGCCTGTAGCATTGGGTATGGGGACTTGGGTTTTGCTTTGCTAGTGGAGAATATGGCTGGGATCTGGGTTAGGGCAGAAAGCTCAGGTAGATGACAGGTGCCAGAGCAGTGGTTCAAACTTGGGAGAATCACAGCAGGAGCCTATTAACAATGCAGATTCCAGGGCCCCTTGATAGACCTGGGAAGGGGGGTGCAATCAGCATTGTAAATAAGTGTGTGTGATTGTGAGGCAGGTGGTCCCAGGATTGTGCTCTGGTGGGGTGGACCAATAGGTAAAGCACAGTGTGATGAGCTTTGGGACAATGGAATGGGGAGAAGGAAGGGGCTGTAATCCAGGGAGAGGCTGGGGTCAAGGAAAGTCACCCAGAAGAGGTGAGCTGAGTCTTGAAGAACAAAGCAGGAATGGTAATAATAGCTAATCTTGATTGAACACTTTGTGCCAGGCACAGTTCTAAGCCTTTTCCATGAATGAATGCATTCAGTCCTCCAGACAACCGCGTGAAATAGGTAGTAACCCCAGACTCACACAGGAACAGACCAAAGCACTTGGGGTTAAGTTGCTGGCCTGAGGCTAGTGAGTGGTGAGCTAGGTCTTGCCTGCTTATTGCGCGGCACCATGTGGGGTAAGGTGTGTCAGGCAGCGGGAGCAGCTCAGCACAGTGATGCAGGTGTGCTGTCCAGTGGTTCAGATGACGCAGAACCTAGTGTGGGGGGACTGCTTCGGTTCTGCTTTGTTGGTGGAGAATATGTCTGTGATCTTGGTTAGGACAGAAAGCTCTGGGTGGATGACAGGTGCCAGAATGGCAGTTTGAGAGGGCTGAGGCTGGAGCTGGCAATCGGGATAGCAGGCACACTTCCTCACAGTCTGAACTGGAAGGAGCGTGGAGTGTGGGGGAGAAGGTGCAGTGTCAGTGCCCAGGGTGCAGCGAGGCACGGGCTGGCACCCTGACCCAGCCCCCTTCCCAGAGGGGAAGAATTCGTTATGGCCCAGCCCCTGCCCTTGGGGTCTGAAGGGATCCACTTTTGTTAGGAGCCTGCTACACACTTTGCTTTCTTTCAATCCTTACATTGCCCTTCCAAGTGGGGCTTATTATTCCTATTTACAGGTAAGAGAGCTGAGGCTGGGAAGCCAAGTAATTTACACAGGGTCAGGTCATACAGCAAGTTAGCAGGTAGTGGTGCCAGCAGCTGGCTGTCTTTTGTGGGGATGTGTTTTCACCACAGCAGGGGCAACCTGTGTTCTGAGAGGCCAGGTTCCTGCATGGACAGTGGGACCCCCAAAGAGCAGGTGCAGTGCTAGGCTGGACAGATTCCAGCTGTGCCGGGGCCTTGGGCAAAGTGGCCTGGCCTCAGGAGACACGTTTCCTGTTGCTGGGTGACATTCCACAGGTGGGAGGCACATGCAGGACCTCATTCCCTAGGGGCCTTCTTGGTCTGGGCCCTAATGCCCTGATGCTGGGGTTGACCCTCTACTGCCCTGGAGGCTCACCTGGGCCTCGGGGCAGAAGGGATTGTCCCATTAAGGAGAATTCTCTACAAGTCTCTGATTCTGGAAGCTCTTTTTTTTATCCTCCCATACAAAAAACAAATTGGCCACCAGTCTCTTCCCTTCTTTTTGGCCACTGTCTCACCATCTCCTTCACCCAACCTTGGTTTCTTCCAGCCTGTGCTTCCCAGCAGAGCCTGTGAGCTTGTTGATTTGAACCCAAAAACCACCTAGGACATTCCAGAGGTCTTCACACTTGTCTTTGTTGCCCATTGTAGGCCGTTTTCATAGAAGGGTATTGGGAGGACCTGCCTTCCCACTCAGGCCAATGTGAAGCTGTTGCTCTTTTGCTAAGGGCAGGGTGGGATATGGCTGAGAATTGGAGGGCAGGCCTGAGATCCATTCAGCAGCACCCCAGGGTGTGCTGTTTCTCACATGTTGCAGCCTCTTCCAGCCCCTTTGCTTTCTGTGACAGAGCTGAAAGTCTCATTTTCTCTTTGGCTTTCCCTTTGAAATGGGAGAGAGGGTGGTGGGAGTTTAGCTCCTTCCGGAAAGGCCCATTTTACAAGCAGAGTAACCAAGGCCGCGACTGCTGGAGAGAAGCGGAACTGGAGTTCCCGTGCCCATTCCTGTTGGAATCGCGTGTCTGTGTGCTGTTCTTTAAGACGGGCTGGAGAGAGTCGGGGCAGCTCTTCTCCGGGGTTTTCAGGCCTGTGTTGCTCTTCCGGGCACTTCCTGGTGTTTTGTTCTCTTTGCCTGAATCAGGCCTGGCCTCAGGCCTGGTTGCAAGAAGGTTGGAGGCTGGCTGTCTTGTGTTCATGTGTCACGCCAGGCCTGAGACCATCATTGTCTCTCTGAGATGGTCCACCCGCCTCCTGTGAACACAGGGGCTACAGGCTATAGTTCTTGCCACTTTCCCGAGTTTTGGGGGCTGCTCTCCACATTGGGATTCCACCAGGATGCTGGTCTGCAGTTTCCTGCAGGCAGAAGACGCTGGGTTCTGAGTTGGCTTTGGGTGGAACACAGGTCATTCCTGGGTATGCCTTGGGAGGGCAGCGAGGCTGGCCGCAGCTGGGCCCAGCATTGGAGATAATTGTGCCTCTCTGGAGACCCTGCAGCCTTCCCACCCACCAGGGAGCTTCCCATGGGCTGTGGAGAGGGGGTCAGTGTCGGGTGAGGGAACACCAGCTTCACCTTGGCTCATCTGGGCGTGGCAGACGACTGCTTCCTCACCTGGAGAGTGTTCAAGGACAGCAAGAAAAATGAGGGACTTTCAGGGGCAGCTGTGTTTTCTGACTCAGTCATAATGCCCCTAAAAATCCTTATTGTTCTTGCAGTGTGCATCGGGCAGCGGCCAGCAACCTGCCTCTCACCCACCTGGCCCTTCTGGGAGGACCGGGACTTCCTGGGGTCAGATTGGAATGTACCTCCAAAATAAGAGTGAACGGGGATTTGCTGATTATTAAAACAATTTTGTTTGCGTGCATTTTTAGCATCTTCTCTTCTGGTGGAGGATTGGAGTGGCTGAGGGTCGGGAGGGCTGGACATCAAGATATTCCTGTGCAGGTTGGAGCCCAGGAGGGTGCAGGGACTCCCTGGTTTGTGTGCAGTGAAGGCCTGGAAGAGCCTAGCTGCACGTGCAGTGCCCAAGGAAGGTCATCTTCCGGGTCAGTGATGTTAGAGGCAACAGAGTTGGGCTGGACAAGATGCCCCCCAACCTTTCCTGGGAAGTTGAGGCAGGAGTAGAGGAGTAGAGGAGGCATCTATCTGCGCAGGAACTTGCATCATCTTTTAAAATAGAAGGCAGCCTGGCCAACATGGCAGAACCCCATCTCTACTAAAAATACAAAAGTTAGCCGGGTGTGGTGGTGTGTGCCTGTAGTCCCAGCTACTCGGGAGGCTGAGGCAGGAGAATTGCTTGAGGCCAGGAGGTGCAGGTTGCAGTGAGCCAAGATTGCACCACTGCACTCCAGCCTGGGTGACACAGTGAGACCTTGTCTCAAAAAATAAAATAAAATAGAAGGAGCCTCAGAATCCAGTGTCTGAGACCCAGTGAACTAGCCATTCTAGCCATTTTGAAAATAGAACAGTGAATTGAGGGTCTTTCCCCCTCTACTGCGACCGTGGAGCTTGCTTTTCCTGGACTGAAAGTTCTCCATCCTTATTTCACTTCATGGATCTCCTCCATCCTCTGCAGGTCTCCCTACCCCCGCCCTATCCAGCCCCACTCTGCAGATACAGTCATGCACTGCCTAACGATGTTTTGGTCAACGAGGGACCGCATGTAGGACAGTGATCTCATAAGATTATAACACTGTTTTTACTGTGCCTTTTCTGTTTAGATACACAAACGCTTGCCATTGTGTTCTAATTGTCTAAAGCATTCAGGATAGGAACGTGCTGTACAGGTGTGTAGCCTAGGAGCAATGGGCTCCCCCGTCTAGCCTAGGTGTGCAGCAGGCTATTCACCATCTGGGTTTATGTAAGCATACTCTGTGAGGTTGGCACAATAACAAAATCACCTAACAATGCCTTTCTCAGGATGGATCCCCGTTGTTAAGTGACATATGACTCTATTTTGACCAGCCAAGGCTTTTGGAGGTCCTGGGGGATTGTCGAGAAGCAGAGATAACTTTTTATTTTTTTATTTTTATTATTTTTATTTGTTTTGAGACGGAGTCTCGCACTGTCGTCTGGGCTGGAGTGCAGTGGCGCGATCTCAGCTCACTGCAACCTCCACATCCCAGGTCAAACGATTCTCCTGCCTCAACCTCCCAAGTAGCTGGGATTACAGGTGTCTGCCACTATGCCCAGCTAATTTTTTGTATTTTTAGTAGAGACGGGGTTTCACTGTGTTGGCCAGGCTTGTCTCGAACACCTGACCTCGTGATCCACCTGCCTCGGCCTCCCAAAGTGCTGGGATTACAGGCATGAGCCACTGTGCTCGGCTGAATCCGATTTTTTCTGAGACCTATTTTTTTATTTTTTATTTTTTTGAGACACAGTCTCACTCTGTTACCCAGCCTGGAGTGCAGTAGCTTCATCACAGCTCACTATAGCCTTGACCTCCAGGACTCAAGGAATCCTCCCACCTCAGCCTCCCAAGTAGCTGGGATGTACAGGCACCCACCACCATGCCCGGCTAATTTTTGTATTTTCAGTAGAGATGAGGTTTCACCATGTTGGCCAGGCTGGTCTCAAACTCCTGACCTCAGGTGATCCACCTGCCTCGGCCTCCCAAAGTGCTGGATTACAGGCATGAGCCACTGCGCCTGGCCAGAAATACTTTGTTAAATCAATTTGTGATATGCCTGCCTTCCCCAACAACGCCAATCCACGAGAATGTCACCAAACCCAAAGCAACAGAATCCTGCTCTCCAGGGGAGACTGGGCTGGTGGCTTGCAGTGGAGGACAGGTGGGGAGATGGACAAAGTGACAAGCAGGACTCTGCATGCCCCAGTGGGTCCACTCTATGTCTTACTGCCCTCATGGGTCAGCAGGGGAAGTTTACCCTTGAGGTATTTCCAGGGTCTCTAGGTGCAGCTCAAAAGCTCTCATCACTGGAGGAGATGACCACGTGTGCTCAGCATTTGCAGAACTCCAACTGCCACGATCTTCCCTGCAACCCAGCCCTGGCTCCAGTGGGCACTGGCCAGTGCTACTGTGACTGTACCTCCACACGAGCTCTCCCAGAGACAGTTTTGAAGGAGCTGGGTTTGCTCGGGAGCCTTGGCTTTTTTCTGCACAGGGCAAGGACAGCTCCAAGGTAAAGTTTAAACATGATGGCATTTATCCTTTCTTGTGTAAGGGATGGGTGCAGCTCCCATGAAATGCTATTCTCACAACCTCCAATGGACAGGGGTGTTGCAAAGGTTCCTTCATCCCTGATCAGCTTCCCTGCCATTTGCTACCCTCAACCATCCCCTCCCATGGGGCCCCTTTATCCTGCCCTTCATTCCTCTGAACCTCCTTGTTCTTGGATGTGTTCCTTATTCTTTTTTTTTCTTCTTGACATAGAATCTTACTCTGCCACCCAGGCTGGAGTGCAGTGGCCTGAACCAGGCTCACTGCAACCTCTACCTCCTGGGCTCAAGCGATCCTCCCACCTCAGGCTCCCAAGTAGCTGGGACTACAGGCGCACACCACCATGCCTGGCTAATTTTTGCATTTATTGTAGGGACAAGGTTTTGCCATGTTGCCCAGGCTGGTTTCAAACTCCTGGGCCCAAGCAATCCTCCTGCCTTAGCCTCCCAAAGTGTTGGGATTATAGGTGTGAGCCACTGCGCCTGGCCAGTTCTTCATTCTTTACCATAAAACATTTGCAAAAGATAATACATCAACTTTTTTGGTTTTTTCTTTTTTTTTGAGATGGAGTCTCACTCTATCACCCAGGTTGGAGTACAGTGGCACAGTGGCGTGATCTCGGCTCACTGCAACCTTCGCCTCCCAGGTTCAAGTGATTCCCCTGCCTCAGCCTCCTGAGTAGCTGGGATTACAGGCGCCCGCCACCACGCCCGGCTAATTTTTTGTATTTTTAGTAGAGATGGGGTTTCACCGTATTAGCCAGGATGGTCTCTTATCTCCTGACCTCATGATCCGCCCCCCTCGGCCTCCCAAAGTGCTGAGATTCCAGGCGTGAGCCACTGCGCCCGGCCTACATCAACTTTTTAAAAGAGGCAATATATCAAATACAAAACTGATTACTGTTTTTTCCCAATTATAAAAGAATTGCCTTCTACTATAGGGCATTTGAAAAATACAAAGAGGCCAGGCTTGGTGGCTCTCACCTATAATCCCAGCACTTTGGGAGGCCTAGGTGGGCAGATCACTTGAGTTCAGGAGTTTGAGACCAGCCTGGGCAACATGGCGAAAACCCCGTCGCTACAAAAAATACAAAAATTAGCTGGGCGTGGTGGTGCATGCCTGTAGTCCCGGCTTCTCAGGAGGCTGAGGTGAGAGGATTGTTTGAGCTTGCGAGGTGGTGGTTGCAGCGAGCCAAAATTGCTCCACGGCACTCCAGCCTTGGCAACAGAAAACAAAACAAAAAACAAAACAAAACAAAACAAAAAGAGATGGAAAGGGCTTATAAATGCCCATACCTAGAGATAACGTCTGCTAATTAAATCTATCTTTCCAGCCTTTTTAACTCATGCCTGTACTTCCCCACCCAGTTAACAGGATTGGGACTTTTAAAAGGGTCAGACTCATAACCCATTTGAGCAATGGCCCTGTGCCCTCAGGCCAGAAAGCCTTTATTTTCTTTTTACCAAGCAGGGTATGCTGTGGGCCGCTGCTGGCCTCTGGCCAGGAAGCTCATTGATTTTGCTGGAGGGTGTTTGAGCAGCACCAGGTTTCTCTAAACCAGGATTGATGAAATTGTCAGTGAGGATGCCGGACAAGAGGGCTTTATCCCATCTGATTTCTAAGTGGGCGACTGCATTGCTTCTTGACCTGGCTGCACAGAAGAATCACTTGGGAGCATTAAAAGCATGCTAATGCCTGGTCCCATGCAGGACCCATTGGATCTGAATTGCTGGGGAATGAAAGGGCCCAAGGACTGGTATCTGTGTTTTTGTTTGTTGTTTTTTATTTGTTGTTTTTTTTTTAACACAGGGTCTCTCTCTGTCTCCCAGGTTGGAGTGCAGTGGCTCGATCTTGGGTCACTGCAGCCTCAATCTCCGGGGTGCAAGTGATTCTCCCACAGCCTCCCAAGTAGCCTGTGGTGTGTGCCACTGCGCCTGGCTGGTGGTTTTTGTTTTTGTTTTTGTTTTTGAGACAGAGTCTTGCTCTGTGGCACAGGCTGGAGTGCAGTGGTGTGATCTCATCTCATGGCAACCTCTGCTTCCTGGGTTCAAGCGATTCTCCTTCCTCAGCCTCCCGAGTAGCTGGGATTACAGGTGCCCACCACCTCACGCAGCTAACTTTTGTATTTTTAGTAGAGACAGGGTTTCACCATGTTGGCCAGGCTGGTCTCAAACTCCTGGCCTCAAGTGATCTGCCCGCCTCAGCCTCCCAAAGTGCTGGGATGACAGGCATGAGCCACCTCTCCCAGCGCCTGGCCATTTAAAAAAATTTTTTTGTAGAGATGAGGTCTCACTATGTTGCCCAGGCTGGTCTTGAAGTCCTGGGCTCAAGCTTCCCAAAATGCTGGAATTATAGGCATGAGCCACCACACCTGACCAGTTATTATTATTTTTCCTTATGTTCCTCAGGTGAGTCTCTTAAGCAATCAGAGGAGAACTGTTGGGTTAAATGCCCACAAGCTAGAGATGGAAGAGGTTTCCTCCAGCTTTGCCTTCAGAGCCCGATCAAGGGATGTGACCATTTGCAGTTGGCCAACTTTCATTTCCATTATTGTCTCTGCTGCTCAGTCATCTTTTGATCCTCATTTTGCGAGCAGAAAACTGAGGCTAAGGGGATTGGGGGACTTATCTGAAGACACAGAATATGGCAGAGATGAGATGTAAAATACACAACTTCTGACCCTCCAGATTAGTGCTGTTTCAGTAGTACTAGTCATTAGTATTCATGATGAGCATATAGATCATAAGAAGCATATTCTTGTGCTTAATAATAATTGGACACTTGCTCATCACAGTATGCTGAGGCGTGGGTAGGGGCTGCCCCAGCAGGGTGAGTCGTCATCCCCTAGTTTCCCAATGCTCTGTGTCCCCTGCCAGCCAGCCTGGACCCACAGCTGCCCGCAGCCTGCCCTGTTGCACTAATCCCAGCTGTGGGCACGGTGAGATTTGGCCCCATTTTACAGATGAGGAATAGGCTCAGAACACTCGAGGCTTGGCCCATGTCACCCAGCTCTCCTTGCCTGGACAGAGGCATCTAGGAAGGAACACAGCCCTGCATGGGGCTTGCTTGTCTGAGTCCTCAGGGACAGAGCTCTACTGGGGGTGTCCAGGTCTCTAGCAGACTGTCTCTGCCCCTCTGTCCTTCCTGCCCTGCTCAGCTCCAGAGGCCTGGCCTGCGGGCCGGCTGGGCAGGCAGCCAGCGCAAGGAGCTAACGATGGGTGCATTGTCGGCTCCAGGAAGCGGTCAGCTGTTCCCTGGCAGGTCTGCAGAGCTGGAGGGCCAGCCTTCCTTGCTCGTGGAGGGTAGAGATAGAATCTGGGAGCTCAGAACACCATTTTCCCGGAGCCCAGTGGCTCTGGGCCAGCCCTCAGGCTTCCTTTGGAAGGGAGGGCCCCGTGTACTCGGCCGCTCCTTCCTTGCTTGGCATTGGCCCTCTCCTTCCTCAGTCTGGCTCTCACTGTCCCCCCACCCAGCGCTTTGCAGCGGAGTGTACACTCTTGGCAGCGATGTCCATTAAACCTGCTTCCCAGAAAGCAGCATGGCTGTACAGGCAGATTCAGCTAGCACCTTAGTGGGAGATGGGGCAGTGGGCATCAGCTCAGGCTTTTCTTGCCCAGGTTCCCTGGGGAGCTGGGTTGGGAGATAGCCCTAAGCTGCCTTGGCTTCCTGCTTCCTGGATCAGAAGTACCCTCAGCTCAGTCAGCAGCCTAGCCACTAGACAAGGCTGAGACAAGCGCTTTGACCTGCTGGAGTTGGGCTGGGACAAGCCTTTGCCTGAGAGTCTGATCAAGGTGGTCACTGAGCTGAGAACCTGGGGTAAAGCTCCCTGCTGAGCCTGTTGCCTCATTTGTTTGATGGGTGCCATAGTTCCCTGTAGTAATGTGGGTACTTTCTAGGCTTCTTCCAAATAGGTACAAGAAATTGTGGCTGCCTTTCCCTTCCCGGCCAGGAGTACACTTCAGCAGAGAACTCAGTGATGCCTGGCATGGGGAAGATGCCCAGTGAATGGTGGTTGCCCCACACAGCTCAGGAAATGAAGTTTGGGTCACAGCCTGAGGATGGTGCCTTCCATCCTTGACCCTGCAAGGACAACCTTTCCTGACAGTCTCCTCCCTGGCTGAAGTATTGAGACAGTGGCTCTGGACTGGAAAACTGAAGCCTTAACTCTTTGCTCTGGATTCCCATCAGGTCTAGATTGCTGAGGCCCAGCGCCCACAGAGGCATCTTCCCCTCTGGGGGGTTTGTCCTATAAGCGCAGACTCCGTCAGCTCCAAGGCATTCCTGCTGGTCCTGGACCAGAGTGGCTGATGTGGAACTGCTTCCTCCCCTGCTAGCTTCCTTGGGGTGTAGACAGCCCAGCACAGGCAGGAAGGGCTTTCTGTTTGGCTCGACTGGTGGGGAAGCAATTAGTGCTTGCTTTCTGTTTTGATTCTTGTATCTAACAGGCAGAGTTTGTGATGTCACGGAAAAGCAGCCTTGGGCCCGCGTGGGTTTGAGGTCTGTCCCTGATAGTCTGGCCAATGTGGAATTGTCTGGAGGTAGGGGTGTGTGCTGACACTACTCCCTGGGTATGAGGTGGCCATCTGTTGGCTTTCCATGCCCCCTTCTGATAATACCTCTTTTTTCTGTTAATACCTTCAGGAGATCACCTCTCCCCTACCCTGTATCTCTGGGGTTCTGGTGTGGCCAACCCCAAACCCTGGCTTTAGACACAGGCACGTGATCCAGGCCTGGAGGCCAAGTCCTGCGACTCTGCCATGGGACATCTGCAGCAGTTATGGGGAAAGAAGCATTCTTTTTCTGAGGGAGTTGCTGTGTTGATAAGATGTAGGCTGGGAACTGCTGGTGGCCATCCTGTCCTCAACTTGACAAAGCCAACAAAGAGGAAAGAAAATGAAGAGATGAGGCCAGGCATGGTGGCTTGTAATCCCAGCACTTTGGGAGGCTCAGGCGGAGATCGAGACCATCCTGGCTAACTCAGTGAAACCCCATCTCTACTAAAAATACAAAACAATTAGCTGGGCATGGTGGCAGGTGCCTGTAATCCCAGCTACTTGGGAGGCTGAGGCAGGAGAATGGTGTGAACCCAGGAGGCGGAGCTTGCAGTGAGCTGAGATTATGCCACTGCACTCCAGCCTAGGCGACAGAGCAAGACTCCATCTCAAAACAAACAAACAAAACAAAGAGATGGAGAGTAAGGATCCAGACATCAGTGAGCCCCTGGATCCAGCCATGCCTGAAACCAGTTGCAGCCTGGACTAACCTGATTTTGTGAGCCAATACATTTCTTTTCTCTTTTCTTTTCTTCCTTCCTTCCTTCTTTTTCTTTTTCCTTTTCTTTTCTTTTTTTAGAGACAGGGTCTTGCTCTGTCATTCAAGCTGGAGTGCAGCGGTGCAATCACAGCTCACTGCAACCTGAAACTCCTGGGCTCAAGCAATCCTCTTGTCTCAGCCTCCTGAGTAGCTGGGACCACAGGCACATGCTACCACACCCGGCTAATTAATTTTTTTTTTTCTAGTGATGGGGTTTTGCTGTGTTGCTCAGGCTGGTCTCAAACTTCTGGCTTCAAGTGATCCTCCCACCTCAGCCTCCCAAAGCACTGGGATTATAGGTGCGAGCCAGTGTGCCTGGCCTTTTTTCCCTAAAACCAGCCTGAGTTGGGTTTCTGTCACGGAAAGGGTTTTAATACAGGCAGTGTTTTTCTTTGGTCTTGTATTTTTTTAAATAAACTTTATTGAGGTATACTTTACAAGTAACCCACCCATAAGTGTATAATTCATAAGTTTTGCCATATGCGTGCACCCTTGTAACTACTGCCACAATCATGACGTGGAACATTTCTTATTTGCCCCTAAAAGTTTCTTTATCCCCCTTATGACCAATCCCTCTGACTGAGACAACCTCAATCTGCCTTTGTTTTGCAGATTCATTTTGCCTTCTCTAGAATTTCATGTAAAGATCATCACATAGCGTGTACTCTTTTGTGTCTGGTTTCTTTTACTCAGCATGTTTCTGAGACCCATCCACATGTTGCATGCATCTCAGTAGTTCGTTCCTTTTTATTGCTGGAAGGCATTCTATTATTCTGTTGTATGGATGTGCCACGGTTTGTTTAGCCATTTATCAGATGACAGATATTTGAGCTGTTTCCAGATATTGCCTATTATGACTAAGGCTGTTGTGAACATTCACGTATGTTTCTTTCATTCGTTGTATGGGCGTATGTTTCAATTTTTATATCTAGACATCAGCCTCATTTTACTGTTGAGGAAACAGGTTCAGAGAGGTAGAATGACCTGGCCAAGGTCACACGGCTGATGAACTTAGGGCTGGTGCAGGGAACACAGCTGGAGGAATGGCACCTTTCTCCTTCTGGGTATTTGGGTGTCCCTTGATAAATGGAGCTCGGGACTGCTTGGAAGTCGCTCATGGAATCCTGGTAGCCAAGAACATCATTGCTGGGAGGGACTGTCAAGATGTCTCCCAGCGTCTGTTCTCCCATTCTTCTAATAGTAACACTCCCTTTCCTTGGAGAACTGCTCCCCTATCATTCTATCTGGTCCTGGAGCATTTTAGCCTTCTTGGTAACCCAGTGGTCACACGACCTTGGTGAGCCAATCATGCCCTGGATTGGTTCAGGGACTGGACATGAGATCCAATCAGAGTCCTTCCCTGGAATATTTGGAATTTTTCCCCCGAAACTCTAAGGAGGATATTTTGGCCTTAAGCTAAGTTGAAATTAATGCACCTTATCTAGTGTTAAAGAAAAAGCTGGAAATGTGGGTGGGTGGCCCTGGGACCCTGAGAGGTAGGTGCCTACCATGTGCCAATGATTATGTGCCATAATTCTCACCTTTCACCTGTCTAGACCAATGTTATTTTCCCCCTGTGGATTCCAGGGCTTGAAAGATAATATCTACTAAACCCCATACAGGAAGCCAGAATCCACTTCCCCAAATGTATTCGTCAAGGCATATGCACAACTCACTGTCTCAGCTGACTACTCCATCACTGCACAAGCCTGGGGAGGGACCTGGAGTTGAAATCATTCCAGCCATAGGCAAAGAGGAGGAGGATGATGATGATGATGATGATGATGATGATGATGATGATGATAATGATGATGATGAGCTTGGCACCAACAAATTATGGACTCCTCCCAGAGGTCTGGAGGATGTCAGGTTGGCAACTTCACTTTAGTCCAGCTGCCCATTTCACAGATGCTTCAGCCAAGGAAACTGAGGCTTGGAGAAGTTAGGGCCTGGCTGGAATGTGGGTGTGTCACATGCATCTTGCTTGCCTCATCAGATCCTCGCAGCTCCCCCGCCCGTCAGACTGTTGGCTGCTTGCTGGGCCTTGGCCACAGCCAGGGCTGAAGGACTCCATGGGGTCCCCGCAGTTCTTTCCACAGCTAAAGCCGACCAGCTGCTTTTCCATCCTGAATTCTCTGAGACCACATCCCAGGAGGACGTGGGACCTGGCTCCCACATGGCTGCTAAAGGGGCTGGAGAATGCAACCCAGAAGTGGGGTGGGGTTGAGAGAGTTCTATGGGATGACCTTTGAGCAATAGGAAATGGGAGGGTAAATTCCTTCTTTCTCCCTTCCTGGAGCCAAGGTTTGCTTGCTGTGAAGTGGCAGCAGTGTGGTTATCCATCATCTTGCCCTGCTTCCCATCAATTTCCTACTTCACTCCTCTGTTCCCTCACTCCTGCCCTGTAGGGCTTCAACCTCCAAATTAAAGCTTCAGCAATTAATCCCTTGCCTAAGGATATTTCCTAGTGAACCCAGGCAGCCTGGCTCCAGGATCTGCCCTACTCTACTCAGCAAACATTGAACCAGAGGATAGATGTGTGGGAATGTGAATAAATGAATAACTATCTGTGATATATTTATTTTTTATTTTTATTTTATTCTTTTTTTTTGAGATGGAGTCTTGCTGTGTTGCCCAGGCTGGAGTGCAGTGGCACCATCTTGGCTCACTGCAACCTCCGCCTCCCAAGTTCAAGTGATTCTCCTGACTCAGTCTCCCAAGAAGCTGGGATTATAGGCATGCACCACCACATCCGGCTAATTTGGTATTTTTAGTAGAGACAGGATTTCCCCATTTTGGCCAGCCTGGTCTCAAACTCCTGACCTCAAGTGAACTGTGTGCCTCAGCCTCCCAAAGTGCTGGGATTACAAGCATGGGCCACCACGTCCAGCCTTATTATTATTTTTAAAAATAACAATAGAGACCAAGTCTCTCTGTGTTGTCCAGGCTGGTCTACAACTCCTGGGCTCAAGTGAACCTCCTTCCTTGGCCTCCCAAAGTGCTGGGATTATAGGCATAAGCCACTGTACCAGGTTTATCTGTGATTTATGTATCATTACTATGGGGATGGGAGAGTTGATAGGTGGCCAGGATGGTGCCAAATTCATCAGAGATTATTCCCCTTGCTGTCTTCCCCTCCATTCACTACATTTAATCAGTCAAATACTCTCTGATCTTCTGCTGTATTTCAGAGGCTATGGCCTCCCCACTAACCTCTCTGCCTGGTATAAAAGAATCCATGCTCCCTGATCCTCCACTGAAGTATGAGATGCTGGCAATGTACTCTGCCTCCCTGAGCGGGTCTCCCAATCTGAAAAATAGGATTAAGAATGTTCTCACTGCATAGGATCTTGCAGGGCTTAACTTAGTTTGTGCCTGGTGCATGAGTGTAGCAGGCATTGTTGGGGCTGCCTGTGCCTCACCATGTCTTCCAATAAGTCCCAGTTTTGGGGCCCAGTCTCAGTCCCTACTGAGTAAATGGTGCTGTCTTCTACACCCTCTTCCCAGGCCTGCCACCAGATCCAAGTTCAATCACCACGTCCCGTGCTCTGACTCCAAGAATTGACTCAGGCCTGGGCATGGGACTTAAGTCTGGCCAGTCACTGTAACAGTGCCCCAAAGGTTTGCTGGAACGATCAGGAAAGAGGTACTTGCTCTTTGCTGAGATCATTAGCTTGCAGCTGCCAGAGACCATTTTTACTATTCGGCTGTTTGAGAATGAAGTCAGTAGAATGAAGTCAGAAGGAAGTGGAGACAAGAGCCGGCACAGGACGCAGAGTCTTGATGATGTCTTTGTAGCTCCTGGATCCAGCCAGGCCAGAATCTAGTTAATCTCTGGTACTTTTAGGAATTAAGACATCAACATTTTCCTTTTTATTTGCTTAAGTCAGTTTGAGTTGTTTCTGTGACTTAAAACCGAAATGATCCTGACTAATACAGTACGTTCCCTATGAATGATCACTGTGGTTATTGCAACTAATATTAGAAACACATCGGTGGGAAGATGCAACCATGGGGATGCATAGGCCAGGTTCCTTCAGGGGCCACCGCAGCTCTTCACACATCATGCTCAGGATATCAGGTCCCAGAGGGTGAGTTTTTTTCTCTTTGCTGCTGGTGTATCCCAGGTGCCTGGCAGATGGCAGGTGATTGGTAAACATCTGTTGAATGAACGAATGCAGTGGGCCCATTGTCCATTGTCTGGTCCAGTGCGCCCTGCCTCCCAGTCCCCATGCCGGGGTACATACTTGCTCTCCACTTATCCTTAGCTGACCTCCGAAGCCAGGAGGAGGGGCTGCCAGGAGTCTGCCAAGGCAAACTGATCTCTTGTTTTTACAATTTCACAGTTTTCCTAGAAAGTATGCTTTCTAGGGCCTCATTCATCCCTTTATTCATATATTTGATTTAAAAAAATCTTTATGAATGAGTGTCCATTTTGTTAAGTACTAGAGAAAGATGCAAACGTGAATACTATTTTGCTGCTTTCAGGGAGCACCTGTTCTAATGGGGATTACACTGACAATTTTGGTGCAATTAGGTTATCTTAGGCATTTGGATAATTTTCTGTAGTATCCTACAGACCAGATAATGAAACAACTCTAAGGAGGACATTTTGGCTATAAGCTAAATTGAAATTAATGCACCTAATCTAGTGTTGAAGAAAAAGCTGGCAATGTGGATAGGTGGCCCTGGGACCCTGAGAGGTAGATGTCTACCTCATGCCAAGCTCTCAGCTTCCCAAGCCAATCTATAACAACTGCCGACTTGGAATCACTGTTGCATCCTACTGATGGAGAAATAGGCTCAGAGAAGTGAAGTAATTTCCCTGAGCAGAAATGGAATCTGAACCCATAATTGTGCTGTAGCAGGGACCGTCTGGTCCTTGGAATTCATAAGACGTCTCTGTGGGCAGTGGCTCATTGTCCATTAGCTCTCATAGAACCTCCTGTAGATGTTGTGGCTCTTTCCACATTCACCCTTGGATAACAGTGATTTGTTTCCTTGTCTACATCTCCCATCCCAACTCCCTATAAGAGCTCCTGGTTGCAGTCATCTCCACAGTTGTCATACTTGTACCTTGTACCAGGGACAGGCCCATGGTAGAGTCCCAGTGTCATGAGCTTCTGTTGATTTTTGTCCCCAGCATCTGTTCTCTCTTTCTTCTAATAGTAGCACTCTCTTTCCTCAGAGAACTGCTTCCCTATCACTCTATCTGGTCCTGGAGCATTTTAGCCATCCTGGTAACCCAGTGGTCACATGATCTTGGTGAGCCAATCATGCCCAGGTTTGGTTCAGGGGCTGGACATGAGATCCAATAAGAGTCCTTTTCTGGAATATTTGGAATTTTCCCCTTGGATCATGAGCTGTTAAGAATCTGACTCCAGCCAGGCACGGTTACTCACGCCTGCAATCTCAGTACTTTGGGAGGCCGAGGCAGATCACCCAAGGTCAAGAGTTTGAGACCAGCCTGGCCAACATGGTGAAACCCTGTCACCACTAAAAATACAAAAATTAGCCGGGTGTGGTGGCGGGCCCTGTAATTCCAGCTACTCAGGAGGCTGAGGCAAGAGAATTGCTTGAACCCAGGAGGCAGAGTTTGCAGTGAGCTGAGATTGCGCCATTGCACTCCAGCCTGGGTGACAAGAGTGAAACTCCATCTCAAAAAAATAAAAATAAATAAAAATAAATAAAAAATCTGATTCTAGAGCTACCAGTGGCTGTATGGTGGAGCCTGAGAGAATGAGGCCCTGAAGCAGTCAGCTGAGATTATTAGCCCCTCTGCCTTTCTGTGTCTGGCTTATATGAGGCAATAAACTCCATCCCTTTTTACCTTATTATTATCAAAATATACAAGAGCATAGTAACAAATCAAATACAGGTTGAATATCTCTTACCCAAAATGTGTGGGAGTAGAAGTGTTTCAGATACTGGATTTTTTTTTTAATTTTGGAATATTTGTATTATACTTACTGACTGAACATCACAAACCCAGAATCCAAAAATTTAAAACGCTCCAGTGAGTATTTCCTTTGAGCATCATGTTGGCACTCAAGATGTTTCAGGTTTTGGAGCCTTTTGGATTTCGGATTTGTGGATTTGGAATGCTGCCCCTATAGCACAAAAGAGCTTATAAAGAAAATCCCCAGCCTTCTGCCCTGTTCTCCCCGCTTTACCCCAGCTGTACTCCAGACACAAGCTATTTCACACATTTCCTTTTGTATTTTTTTCTGTAGTTACCCCAGTTACTAGATCATATGCTTACACACCTATTTCTTGATTTATAACTTTAGACCAATAGCCATTAACTTTTCTGTAAGGTACATGAGGATTTAGCTTACTTACATTCCTAACCCCCTCAATTTTGAAATGTATAGTACATGTAGGTCATCAGTAGATGACCTATATCTAATAGTTTATTTCTGGCTGGGCACAGTGGCTCACGCCTGTAAATCCCAGCACTTTGGGAGGCCGAGGCGGGCGGATCACTTGAGGTCAGGAGTTCAAGACCAGCCTGGCCAACATGGCGAAGTCCTGTCTCTACTAAAAAATACAAAAATTAGCTGGGTGTGGTGGCACGCACCTGTAGTCCCAGCTACTCAGGAGGCTGAGGCAGGAGAATCACTTGAACCTGGGAGGCAGAGCTTTCAGTGAGCCAAGATGGCACCACTTCACTCCAGCCTGGGTGACAGAGTCAGACTCCGTCTTAAAAAAAAAAAAGTCTGTTTCTTTTGTTCAACTTTAGGCAGTATATTTTGTCTTCCCCACGCTTTTTAGAATAAGAATAAATATGGATGCCCTTACCATTTTTTTCTGCTCATTCATACTCTATCTTTGCCAGCTATAATTTTTTTTTTTTTTTTTTTGAGATGGAGTCTCACTCTGTTGCCCAGGCTTGGAGTGCAGTGGTGTGATCTCGGCTCACTGCAACTTTCACCTCCCAGGTTCACGCCATTCTCCCGCCTTAGCCTCCCGAGTAGCTGGGACTACAGGCGCCCACCACCATGCATGGTTAATTTTGTTTTTGTATTTTTAGTAGAGACAGGGTTTCACTGTTAGCCAGGATGCTCTCAATCTCCTGACCTCGTGATCTGCCCCTGCTTCAGCCTCCCAAAGTGCTGGGATTACACGGGTGAGCCACCGCGCCCGGCTGTCGGGTATAATTTTTGTATTGTCCGTGTTATTGACATTCACATTCTCTTCACAATGTTTGATTGATTGATTGATTGATTGATTGATACAGGGTCTTGTTCTGTCACCCAGGCTTGAGTGCAGTGGTATGATCTTGGCTCACTGCAAGCCTGGGCTCAAGCGATCCTCTCATCTCAGCCTCCTGAGTAGCTGAGATGATAGTCATGCACCACCATGTGTGGCTGATTTTTGTATTTTTTGTAGAGATTGGGTCTCCCTATGTTGCCCAGACTAGTCTTGAATTCCTGGGCTCAAGTGATCCACCCACATCATCCTCCCAAAGTGCTAGGATTACAGGTGTGAGCCACTGCACCCAGACTAGTTATTTTATTTATTATTATTTTATTTATTTATTTTTTTGAGACAGGGTCTTGCTCTGTCTCCCAGGCTGGAGTGCAGTGATGCAGTCATAGCTCACTGCAGCCTTGACCTCCCAGGCTCAAGCAATCCTCCCACCTTAGCTCCCCTAGTAACTGAGACTACAGGTGTTCACCACCACGCCTGCTAGTTTTTAATTTTCTGTAGAGACTGGGGTTTTACTATGCAAGCTATCCTCTTGCCTCAGCCTTCCAAAGCACTGGGATTACAGGGATGAGCCACCACACCCAGCCTTCCACGATAAATGTTTACAGCTTTGTCAACAGGTTGACTCAAAAGATTCCCAAGAAACAACATTTACAGGACTATGATTATGAAATGCTGTTTACTGTAAACTCTTTTAGCCAAAGCTAGTTTGATTTGGGTTTGTGTTGGTTATGGCCAATGTGTCCTGACTTATACACTCAAGTTTTGTTGAGTCGAATGAGGTGTGTCCACATGCCTTCAAACACAAGCGGGGACAGAGCTCACCCCAGGCCACCTCTGTGGGCCTGCCACTCACGCAGTCACAAGAGCCCTCCACTAAAAGCGTTCTGTGCTTTGTTTATGCTTTCACCACCTTGAAATTCTTAATAATTTTGAACAAAAGGCCCCATAAAATATGTAGCTGGTTCTGAGTTCACCACTTTGCTGGGAGAGGCCTGTGCTTTCTGAGAAATAGTTTCTCTCCTTGGCCATGGGCTATGCTCCTGGGAGGGCCCTTAGGCAGGTCTGGAAGCAGCCATAGAAAGTAAGAGGGAAAGGCTGTGAACCTGAGGGTTGACTTGGTGAATGGACCTCACATTGGGAGGTCAGACGGGGCTTCTCCAAGTCCCTCTGACAAAGAGGAAACTAACCTTGGTGAACCTGGGGCTGTGTCAAGGAGATGGGATTATCCCTACATTTACAGAGAAGCATCAGGGCTGAAAGATTTGCCCAAAGCCCACTGGTTATAAATGGCAGGTCCTAGATTCAAGTCCGGGCCTGATTCCTGCTCCACTGTGCAGCCTCCAGATCACTGCTGCGCATGAAGCAGCAGACCTGGGTTTGAGTTCTAGCCCTGCTCCCAATTTGCTGTGTGTCCTTTAGCGAGGGACTTGCCCTCTCTGGCCCACTTACCCTAGCAGTCCTTTGAGAGAGCTGATCAACTACAAAAGTCCCTTTCAAACAGAATCACTATGTAACAAAATCATAGAGGAGAGGAAGTCTCTTTTATAGATGGATTTCAGCTAATAAATGCTGAATGATTGAAATACAATGTCATTCTGAAGTCCTTAATGAATTAATTGCTTGAAGCTTCAATGGCTGCTAACATCAGGAACAAATAATTGGACATTATGTGCCTCCTAATAGAAGAATTTGATGCCATCTAAGGACATAGTCTTGTATATGTATATATAACTTGAATCTGATCAAGCCTCTACTTCCAACTACCAACTTTTAGGAAAAACAGGATAGAGGAACATGTTGAACTACACCACAGGGGAGCAATCCACAAAACCCAGATGGAGGAAAATACCACAAGACAAACAACTCCTTTCCTCCAGTAAATAAATTGCAAGCAAAAACAAAACAAAAACCTTGCTGGATGTGGCGGCTCACGCCTGTAATCCCAGCTCTTTGGGAGGCCAAGGTGGGTGGATCACCTGAGTTCAGGAGTTCGAGACCAGCCTGGCCAACATGGTGAAACCCCATCTCTACTAAAAATACAAAAATTAGCTGGCCGTGGTGGTGGGTGCCTGTAATCCCAGCTACTCGGGAGACTGAGGCAGGAGAATCGCTTGAACCTGGAAGGCAGAGGTTGCAGTGAGCCAAGATTGCACCAATGCACTCCAGCCTGGGCAACAAGAGCAAAACTGTGTCTCAAAAACAGAACAAAACAAAACCTCTAGACCCAAAAACACTCAGAAGATATACTGACCAACTGTAATGTGTAGACCTCATTTGGATCAAAATCTAAACAAACTGTCAAAAAGCAACTGTGTGACAATTACAAATTGGAACATTGACCTGCTCTTTGATAATAATAGCAACTATTGTTAATTTTTTTTGTTGTGATTATGGCGCTTTGTTTTTTGGAAGGAAGAGTTCTTTTGAAGATACACCCTGAAATATTTATGGATGAAATGATGTCATGCCTGAGATTTGCTTCAAAATTGGCCAAGTGCAGTGGCTAACACCTGGAATCCCAGCACTTTGGGAGGCGGAGGTGGGTGGATCACTTGAGGTCAGGAGTTTGAGACCAACCTGGCCAACATGGGAAAACCCCGTCTCTACTAAACATACAAAAATTAGCGGGATGTGCAGTGGTGTGCACCTGTAGTCCCAGCTACTCAGGAGGCTGAGGCAGGAAAATTGCTTGAACCCAGGAGGCAGAGGTTGCAGTGAACTCAGATTACACCACTGCACTCCAGCCTGGGCGACAGAGTGAGACTTCATCTCAAAACACACACATACACACACACAGCGAGGAGGGATGTGAATGGGAAGGTGGGTGGGTCTGGATGAGGAAGGATGGGTCATAGGTTGATGATTGTCACAGCTGAGTGGTGGGGATATCAGGGTTTGTTATACCATTGTCTCTTTGTGCGTGTGTATAATTTTCAGTTTCTAGCCCATTGTAAGGGCCTGAGGGTGGGAGTTCTGCAGACGGCTAGCCATGCCATCTCGGAGCAGGGGTGAGGGCATGACTTTGGGCACACCAGGCCTTGCCTCTCTCTCCCCACCTGCCTTGGCCAGGCTGGGCCCTGGAGTGTTGTGCTCACTAGCACCCAGGCTCAGATCTTTGTGTTTGGATAAGCTCATGGAGCCAGACACTGTAATTGTAGAACTCTGGCCCTCACTCTGGTGACTGTGTGTGAGCCACAAGCCAGGCTCTCCCCTCCCCAGGCAGGCTGGCTCCACATTCCAGGCACATCCTCGCCTACGCCAGGCCATCTGGCCTCCAGCATGGGTGGGGAAGGTGCGGCAGCTGGTGAGAGCTGTAGGGGCATTCCCAGACACATTTCTCATGACATCCTTGGCGCTGGTAGCATGGCCAGCGCCAGGCCAGGATCTAAGGACCTGGAGGGTCAGAGGGCCACTGTCAGGCCCTCCACCCAGGAGTGCTCCATGAAGGGAGTGAGTACCAGCCACCTTGGTGCTGTGTGACCTTGGCAAGACGTCTCCCCTCCCTGGCCATGGGTTCCCCATTCAAGAGGAGGCAGCTCAGTATTTCTCAATAGGGTGCTATTGACCCTTTGGGAGGGACAGTTCTTCCTAGTGAGCATTCCTGGTCCCCAGTCCATTAAATGCCAGCAGCAGTCCCTGTCACTGTGGCAACCAAAAAATATCCTACACATTTCCAACCACCCTGGGCTTGCAGACCACTGTGGGTCTTTAAGGGCCTTGCCAAGCCACAGTTGTGTATATATGTGCTTCTTGAGCATTTAGGACAAATTGGGTAAGGGAGGACTAGAAACCATTACTGTTGCTCATAGTCTTGCAAGGGGATGAAATTTGGATGGGTCTTGAAGTATAACTAGGAGTTTGCAAGGTGAGCAAGCAATGGGGACCAGGGGAGGGGAGCGAAACACATTCTAGGTGGAAGGATCAGCTTGCATGTGGGCATGGAGTTGGGAAAGAACATGGGGTGTTTGAAGAAGTGCAAAAATTCCCTGTGGCCCCAAGGTTTGGCCTGGGCTGAGAAGCCATGCAGTGGAGGTGGGGCTTCAACTTGTAGATAACAGGGAACCAGCGAGACGTTTTGTTGTTTGCTTGTTTTGTTGTTTGTTTTTGAGATGGAGTCTTGCTCTGTCACTTAGGCTGGAGTGCAGTGGCATGATCTCAGCTCACTGCAACCTCTGCCTCCCGGGTTCAAACGATTCTCCTGCCTCATCCTCCTGAGTAGCTGGGATTACAGGTGCGTGCCACCACACCCCACTAATTTTTATACTTGTAGTAGAGACGGGGTTTCACCATGTTGGCCAGGATGGTCTTGAACTCCTGACCTCAGGTGATCCACTCACCTTGGCCTTCCAAAGTGCTGGCCCCATGTCCGGCCCAGTGAGGCTTTTTAAATGGGGCAGAAACTTACTTCTCCTCCTCCTGAGCAAGAGCAGGTTTTTCCACCCCAGTCCCTCTGGACTGAGAAATCACCAACGCCTGGGTGTGAATCAGGAGAATGTCTCACTCCTCATGGCTCAGGACTGCAGAGAATGCAATCGCACAGCTGGGATTTGGGGAGAGATTTAGAGGTGACAGTGAGAGAGAGAGAGTGGGCTCCTCATGTTTGTTTTGTTTTGTTTTTGAGACAGGGTTTCCCTCTGTCACCTGGGCTGCTGGAGTGCAGTGGCAAAATCATAGTTTGCTATAGCCTTAGCCTTCCAGGTTCAAGTGATCCTCCCGTGTAGCTGGGACCACAGGCACACACCACCACACCCGGCTAATTTTTGTATTTTTTGTAGAGATGGGGGTCTCACTATGTTGTCCAAGCTGGTCTCAAACTTCTGGGCTTAAGCAATCCATCTGCCTCAGCCTCCCAAAGTGCTGGGATTGCAGGCATGAGCCACTATGCACACTTCTTAAACTGCTCATTCATTCATTTAATACGTGCCAGTTGCACAGCAAAAGGTGAACACACCCTGACCTGGTCCTCGTCCTCATGGAGTGTGGAATCCAGTGGATCCAGTGGAGGAGAAAGAAACAAGAAAACAAAATAAAACATCCCAAAAGCTAGAGTGCAAGGCAGCTAGGGCGGGAGTGGGGAATAATGAGGGCCGGTGGGGAGAGCCTGCTGGATAGGTGGGTGTCTGATGGCCCTCTCAGAGCAGAGCATGGATGGTGGGCATCTGCTGAGCCTGGACCACCCAACTCCCCTTCCTCACAGGCCTTTAGTGTCTTTTGGGGAGGAACTGCCTCTTCTCTGCTGGACAGAATCTACCAGGCTCCCTCTGCCCTGCCCTGCCATAGGGTGGACATGTGACCCACCTAGCCAGTAAGATTGTCCACTCTAATTCATGGGCAGAAGGACAAGGACAGTCAGAGTCTCCCGGCTGCCTCCTGCCACGCATTCCTGCTCCCCACCCCCAATCTATGTGCTTGCCCTTCCCGCCATTTGGCCATCAGGAGCTGTCTTGGTTCCTGCCCTTGCCCAGGCCTGTTTTTCCAGCCTACCCACCAATTTTCTGAGCTCCTGTGGGTGTGCCTATCTCTGCGTGGGTTTGGTTTTGGCTTTTAAATGAGCAAAGGCAGAATGAGGGTGCCATGAGCACAGATGAGGCTCTTGGGAAATGCCCCCCTTCCATTGCACTGTTGGAAGGGAGTGTAGAGGCTGCTGTGTTTCCTGGGGCCGGCCACCTTGATACCGTACCTGCATGCACGCAGCCCCCCAGCATGCTCCTTCACCAGCCAGCCCGAGTGCAGGGCCCTGGCCAGCCTTGCCGGGAGGAAATGCCAGCCGCGTTTCTTTAAGCCTCAGTCAGCCTCCTCAGGGACTCTTGACTGCCCTAATGCTTCCTCCTAGGCCTTGTCAGTGGTGCAGGCCTGGTCTGCCCGGAGCAGCAGGGCCTCCGGCAGGGGCCTGTGACTCAGGGCTCAGTCAGGCGGAGGCAGGATGTCAGTGCCATTCACTGGGCCACGAGGAATCTCACTCTTCTATTTATAGGCAGCGCAACTGCTGGCCCAGCCTGGCCAGAGGAAGTGGCTGCCGCTGCCAGCGAGTCAGGAGTTAGGATGAGGGAGGCATCGCGCTGCTCCCTCTGCCTGCTGGGGGGGATTTCCAGGTTAGGACCAGCTCTTCCACTGCAGAATGGTCAAGGCTGGGACAGGCCGGAACAATGAGCTCATGTGGCTTCATGACCCATCAACTGAGCAACAGGGTGGTGGACATCGGGTGGCTTGGTCTGTCATGAGCCTAGAAGGGAGGGCAGGATGGGGACCTCCCTGACCCTGCAGGGGGAAGAGGTAAGGTAAGGGCAGTGCCCAGAGCCTGGCATCCTGAAGTTTGGCCCCAGACAACTCACCCCACTCTTCCTGCATTGGGGTCCCAACTTCATCTGTCAGAGACCCCTGTCCCCACCTGCCATCTTGCCCCACACCAAGATGGCTGCTTGTGCTTAGGAAGCTAACACTGGATACCTACTGAGAGGTGAGCCCTGTCACATCCACTCCTGCATCCAGTCTCACAACAGCTTCACAACATAAGCCCATTTAGCAGAAGTCAAAACTGAGGTCGAGAGTGGTTAAGGCACTTGCCTGGCTTTGGGTGTGTGCACAAATGTGCCCTCTATGCATAAGTGTTGTAAAATGTCATCTACCTTCCCATCACAGAGGAGCTGTGAGGGGAACTGATATGGCTTTGGCCATCATGAATCTGATGCCATCTCTGTGGGAGTGCCTGTCTACATGGTTGACCTCTGTCCTCAGTTGAGTCTGCATGAAGCGTGAAGGATTCTTGTGTTTGTTTCCTGCCCTGGACAAGGTGTCCCTGGAGGTCAGGAAGGGAGTCTCGCTCCTCCTGTGACCCTAGACCCCAGCTTGGATGGAGCTCGGCACCAAGCTGGATGCTGGATGCTCTGCTGGGTGCTCTGCTGCATTGGGTCTGCACAAGGGGCAGGTACTCCAAGAATGAAGATGGGGGTACACTTCTTCCTGAGAGGCTGCCCAACAGGGAACCCCAGGCCTTCAGTCTTCATGTCAGGTGAGAACCAATATACTGAACAGGAGGCCTTTCCAACTGAGTCCGCTGGGGCCAGTTCAGAGGAGACCAGCCTGGGGCCACAGTGGATATTGCAGATGTGCCCTCCTGTGACTGCCCACTGGTCTACCTTGTGTGCTGCTACCAAGGGGCAGGTTACCCCTTGCCCCACCTGGCCCTGTTCGCCCACCCTCATTGACCCTGAGGAAGCTGGGAGCACCTGGTGAGCCTTTACTGAAAGGCTCAGGCCACTGTTCCAAAGCCAGGCAGAATGGAGGAAAGAAGGAGGTGGGGGAGGCAATTGGGGTTGATACAAGATGAGGTCTCACTGCCTGGGGCTCTAGAGGGCCCCTTCTGGCCTCTTCTGCAGTCCTTGGCTCATCCCCTTCACCTCCTCCTACGGGAAGCCTTCCCTACCTCCCCAACCAAAGTTCTCACCCTTCCTTCCTACCCCACCACATCTCTTCCTAAGGTAATTAGCACACCCCAGGGCCTTTCCTGAGTCTTGCAAAGTTTGCAGGTCTGGCAGTCTCTACATGTCAGTGGCTTTCCTCTTGTGGGCAGGACCCCCTGAGGGAGCACAGGAGGGAACGTGGTAGGGGAGGGGTTGGCTCTGAAGAACTCCCCTGAGGAAGGGAGGATGAGTAGGAGTACAGTCAGTGTGAGCAGAAAAGGGGTCCCAAGGGATGAAGATCTCAAGGAGTGGAGGTAAAGCTTCAAGAACGTGCAAGGAGCTCCGGAGGGTGGACAGGGTAAAGCGTGGAGTCGCAGGGTGTGGGGGAAGTATTCCAAGGCAGGAGATGGGGGGCAGATCTCGAGGGCCTCAGGGCAGGCCAAGCTTTCTTCTGAGTGCAAAATTCGTGTCAGTCAAGGGTCTCAGGCAGGGTGCTGCTTTGCAGGCTGGGGTAAAGGTGGAGGAGATAGGGTGGCGGCAGGAGGGCCGGCTGAGGCTGGGGCAGTCTTCCTGCTGAGAGATGACAGCAGCTGAACTTGGGGAGGCGGCGGCAGTGGAGTAAATGGGAGGCTGGGAGAGAAGTGAGAACTCTGATGTGGCCTTGATGCCCCCTCCCCAAGGCCCACCCACACTGGTGAGGATTGGGGTGACCAGCGTGAGGAGAGGGAGAGCCCCTGATGAGGCCAAAGTCCAGGCCCAGAGAGACCTTGTCCGCTGTGCCACACATGACATCATTTTTGTGTACTTAACACAAGGTAAACAGGGCTGGAAAAACCCAAGTACTCATTATCTGACTTAGTGGCCGCTGCTGGCTCCTTAACAACTGGTTTCCTGGGATTCTGCAGTTCTCCTGCAGAACGGACCCAGACAGAGGGGGCTTCCCTCCGGTGCACAGAGAATCCTTGCCCAGTCCCTCTGCTGGGGGCTTGCTGACCTCTTCCTTCTGGGAGGCTTTGAGTCGTTCCCTACCAGTTCATGGGGCTGGGCCTGCTGAGGGCCAGGCGCCAGGCTGGGCGTTCGTTGTTGGAGCATGACGGAGAGCAAAGCCCAAATGTGGTCAGGGGGGTTTGGTTCTAGTGAGCAGGTGGGTTTGAGACCCCAGGAGCACAGGAGGGCAGAGGGAGCCCAGCAGGGAGGTTGTGGTAAGCACCCAAGCATGAGCTGGCCGAGTCCTGGAATCCCGGAGGGCACCTCAGAGGTTATCCACTCTTTCCTTTTTTTTTCTTTTTTCTGAGACAAGAGTGTCACTGTGTCACCCAGGGTGGAGTGCAGTGGCGCAATCTCAGCTCACGGCAACCTCCGCCTCCAGGTTCAGGTGATTCTCCTGCCTCAGCCTCTCGAGTAGCTGAGATTACAAATGTACACCACCACACCCAGCTAATTTTTGTATTTTTAGTCAGGGTATTTTGTATTTTAGAGACGGAGTTTCACCATGTTGGCCTGGCTGGCCTTGAAGTCCCATCCTCAGATGATCCACCTGCCTCGGCCTCCCAAAGTGCTGGGGTTACAGGCGTGAGCCACCACACCTGGCCCATTTTGCCATTTGATTCTACAGATGGGTAAACTGAGGCCCAGAGGAGTCACAAGACTCAGAGTCATACTGGGGGAGAACCAGGGGCACGACTAAAACCCAGGTGTTCTGATGTCGGCGAGAAATTGGCTGGCTCTAGAAAGGAAAACAAATTTAAGCATTTAGTCCCCTCCCCACTTCCACTCACCACCCAAACATGCACACATGTCGGTTCTGCAAAATGTCATGATCTTGTAAGAAATTTTTTCTTAGTGGGTAGGTTCCAAGTGCTTTCCTTTCACCCCCAGAATCCACCCCCAGTCGAGGCCAGAGGACGACATTCCTGCCTGTGGAAATAGCCGAAGGGTGGTTGGGCGCGGTGGCTCACACCTGTAATCCCAGCACTTTGGGAGACCAAGGCGGGTGAATCACTTGAGGTCAAGAGTTGGAGACCAGCCTGGCCAACATGGTGAAACCCCATATCTACTGAAAATACAAAAATTGCTGGGTGGGCGTGGTGGCACATGCTTGTAATCCCAGCTACTTGGGAGGCTGAGGCGGGAGGATCGCTTGAGCCTGGGAGGCGAGGTTGCAGTGAGCTGAGATCACACTGCTGCACTCCAGCCTGAGCCACAGAGTGAGACTCCATCTCAAGAAAAAAAATAGCCAAAGGGTGACCAACAGCTTCCAGGCAGCCTCAGAGGATGGACTGTTTGCCATTGCTCTACGTGGCAGCACTGGGTGCCTCTGGCCCCAGTCCACCCTCCCTACCCCACTCCAGTCCTCCACGTTCCCTGGATGGAGGCCCCAGCAAGGCAAGAACCTTTCAAAGAGCCCAGAGGCACAGCAACTTCCTGCACTAATGATACTCGGGGGCTCTGGGGCCTTCACTTGCAAAGCAAACCCTGAAAAATAATATGGTGGATTTTGTTCTCTGCCTTAAAGAACAGCAACCACAGACAACAACAATATTCCTCTTTTTCTAATGTCAGTTGAGTTTAACAGACAGGCAGCATGGAGGAAAGCTGGAAAACTAGCCCTGCAGCCTTGGACAGATCCCTAACTCCACTTGGGCCTCAGTTTCCCCATTGGTATCAAACCCTAAGCATTCTTAATCTTCACTAATCTGTGAGTTTGAATGACCAGTTAATATTAATGACCAAAGCCTGCTCACCCTAGGCCCCTACTTCTGCTCCCAGGGTCTTTATAAGAGGGAGGCAGGAGGGTCAGAGTCAGAGGCAGTGACATGGTGGCAGAAGCAGAGGGAGAGAAGGCAAGGGTCAGTGAGATGCAAGGAAAGGGCCAGGAGCCAAGGCGGCAGGTGGCTTCTAGAAGCTGGAAAAGGCAAGGAAACAGATTCTCCCCTAGAGTGTCCACAAGGAACACAGCACTGCCAGCACCTTGGCGTGAGGACTTCTTCTCTGGAACCAAGAGAGTAAATGTGTGTTGTATTAAGTTATGAAATTTACAGTTGTTTATGACAGCAGCGATTGGACACTGGATGGCTCAAGAATAGAAAGTGGCTCGCTCAAGGGTAGGGCAGACACCACTCCTGCTCATCTCAGGCCAGCTGCCTGGCCTCCTCTGCCCCTTCTGCCCAGTCAGTGCTGCTTTCTTGGTGACCCTGAGACACAGCTACCTCTGTTGGCCTCACTTTCCACATGGGCTTCTGCAAGGGCCACCAAAGTCTGTGGGTCGCTGCCTGATCACCCTAGCAACAAGTGTTTGCAATCTTTTTTTTTTTTTTTTGAGAAGGGGTCTCACTCTGTCACCCAGGCTGGAGTGCAGTGGCGCGATCTCGGCTCACTGCAAGCTCTGCCTCCTGGGTTCACACCATTCTCCTGCCTCAGCCTCCTGAGTAGCTGGGACTACAGGTGCCTGCCACCACGCCCAGCTAATTTTTTGTATTTTTTAGTAGAGACGGGGTTTCACCATGTTAGCCAGGATGGTCTTGATCTCCTGACCTCGTGATCCACCCACCTTGGCCTCCCAAAGTGCTGGGATTACAGGCGTGAGCCACAGCGCCCGGCCTTTTTTTTTTTTTTTTTTTTTTTTTTTTGGGACAGAGTCTCCCTCTGTCACCCAGGTTGGAGTGCAGTGGCATGATCTCAGCTCACCGCAACATCCACCTCCTGGGTTCAAGCTATTCTCCTGCCTCAGCCTCCCAAGTAGCTGGGACTACAGGTGCACGCCACCATGCCCAGCTAATTTTTGTGTTTTTATTAGAGACAGGGTTTCACCATGTTGGCTAGGCTCGTCTAGAACTCCTGACCTCAGGTGATCCCCCAACCTCAGCCTCCCAAAGTGCTGGGATTACAGGTGTGAGCTACTGCGCCCGGCCTTTTTTTTTTCTTTTTGAGATGGATTCTCACTCTGTCACCCAGGCTGGAGTGCAGTGGTGCAATCTTGGCTCACTGAAACCTCCACATCTCAGGTTCAAGCAATTCTCCTGCCTCAGCCTCCCAAGTAGCTGGGACTATAGGCATGTGCCACCACACCGGGCTAATTTTTTTTTTTTTTTAGTAGAGACGGAGTTTCACCATGTTGGCCAGGATGGTCTCAATCTCTTGACCTCATGATCCACCCGCCTCAGCCTCCCAAAGTGCTGGGATTACAGGCATAAGCCACCACGCCTGGCAAGCATTTGCAATCTTTAAGGGACAGTGGTAGCAATAGCTTGGCCTTTTTCTGGGTCCTGAGTGTTACACATACATGTGAGTGCATATGCGCCCACACACACGTGCTTGCACACACACACAGACACACACACACAAACACATGCTGTCCCCTGAACGCAGACCCACTGCCCGGCTAGAGCCAGCAGCCCCATGATTTAGGATTTTGTTCTCTGCCTGAAAGAACAGCAACTACAGACAACAGGACCACCCTCACCAACAGCACCCAGGCTGGTTTCTGAGGGGAGCTCCCTATGCTGAATGTCCCTTACCTCCTCACCTCTTCCCAGGAACCCCCATTCTCCACCCACCCCACCCTCTCCAAGGTGGTCAGACATTCTCAGTAGGAATGTCCCCAGCTGTGGATGTGGTTCAAGGTTTCCGATTTCTTACCGAGAGGCCTCTCAGCCCCCATAGATCCACATGCAGAAAGTCCTCACTTAATGTCCTCTCGGTGGGCTCTTGGAAACTGCAACTTTAAGCAAAATGACATACAGCAGGTTCTCAATAATGTCGTTTTGTCCCGTGTCATTTCCTTAATAATTGATTTCATTATACATCATTTTGCTCAAAGTCACAGTTTCCAAGAACCTATTGAGGACGTTAACTGAGGACTTACTGTACATGCTAGGGATGGGGTATGGAAGGTGCTGAACTCCACATGCCATGAGTCAGCCAGGGACCAGTGTCCGGGGCAGGACCTAGCATGCCCATGTGTCTTGTAACCTGGCTGTGGGAGGGAGGTGGGTAATGGTTGTATATGAGCCCCCATGCCTCCCTGATCATTTTCTGGCCTGGACCCCTGCTATTGATGTCCCCAACCCCTTCTCATCCTCCAGGTTTGTTTGTCCTCTGCCTCCCCTTCACCAGTGGTGTAAGCAAGCCCCCTTCCCGTGGCCCAGCTCAGCAGTTTCTTTCTGGAGAAACCACTGACAACAGTCAGTTTTGCAGGATCTTGGGAATATTTTCCTTTGAAAGAGTTTTTAAGCTTTTATTTAACTACTCAAGTGACACATGTTCCCTGAAGAAAAAAAAAAAAAAGCAACAAACAGAAGTGATCACTCATCCTACCTCTATCTATATAGAGATAATAATCTGCTAAGCCACTGCTGAAGTCTTCCTATATATCTGATCTATTTCTAATAATCTGATATCTGATAATTGATCACTTCTGGAATATTGTTTATTTGTTTTTAACACAGCCACGATCATATCACACAAACGTCTCCAACACAGGCTTTTCTCACACAGCAAATGTGTGATGAACTGCTTTCTGTGTCAGCAGACCTAACATCATTTTTCACGGTTATGTGATATTTGCCGGTACGAATATGCTATATTTATTAAGTCAATTGTTGGACAACTATGTTGTTTCCAGTTTTTCAAAGCCATAAACAATGTTGCCTTGTAAAGACTTCTTTGCCCACTTACCCAGCTACTTTGGGAGGAGAAATTCCTAGAGGTGAAATTGCTTGGCCAGAGGTTGTGCACCTTTAAGACTTTTGGTGCATATTCCTGGCCCCATCTTAAATCCAGACCCATTCCTTTCATGCTTTGGATTTATCACCTACGTTAGCATTAACTCAAGGACAAATAAATTTCAGTGGTGAATCTGCTATTTACAATTTTTTAGGCAGCTTCTGTCCATTAATATGCATGCATGAAAAAAATGACTCTAGTTTCCATTTTTAAAATGCCAAGCATATTCTCACCCCAGTGTTCCTGTGCACCTGGCTCTTCTTGGTAGTTTTGAGAGTTTTGGATTAAATTGTGTTTTTTTCCTTCTAGAATGAGAAGTCCCTAGATGAAGCCAAAGACAGTATAATTTCTCTAGCCTCAGTTTGCTCATCTGTGAAATGGAGACATTATGAGTACTTTGCAGTGTGTTCATGCAGGTGAAAAGAACCCAACTCCACATCTGACATGATGAAATCTCCGAATTTTATCTGTCCTCTCCCTTCCAGGGCCAGGCGGGGTGTGCATGTGGTCTCTGGGCCCAGGTGTTGGCATTGGACACTTGGTTCCTCCTGGGGTCTGTTCCCAGCTTTTCCTACCCGTATTTCCAGGTACCCAAGGCTAACTGCCTCCCCCAGAACAGCCCCCAGATTCGTTCCACCTTAAAAGGTCCTTGAGCTCTCACTAGAACAACCAAACAAGAGAACAGAACATTAGAGAAAATTGCTTGTCTAAAATAGACAAATAATTTTCATTTCATCCTTCTTTCTGTGCTCCACTTTATCTGTCTTCTTGCTGTCCCTTTTTCTACATAAGCCAGGCACGAGGATGATATTATTCTTCTAAATTCTCAAGATGGATTATGTAATAATCTAGACTGAAAAAAGAAAAGGCAACTGCTTGGTAAATGGACACGAGTCTTTGCAGCTATTTGAAAAGATAAAGCCCAGATCATCCTTGCCTTCCAGTACTCAGTAGTAGCTGATTGCCCTTATTCTTGGGTTTTGCAGAGAGTCCCAGCTGGGCCTGTTTGGAACTGTATTGCCCAACTGCCCTGATGATCAGAATAACCTGGGATGTTTATTTATGACATTGCAGCTTCGTGGGCTCCAGTCTAGACCTTCTGACTCAGATTTTTCAGGGGAGAAGTCTGCACATTTACAAATGTAGCTTGTATTTAGGTCCATACATTTACAAATGTACATTGTATTTAATGAGTGGCCCTGGATGATTCTTAATGTCAGGAAAATATGGTCAACACTGTTAATAGAGGGAGAAAGCCTCAGTAGTTTTCAACTGTGTTGGCACATTAGGGTCTCCTGGGGACCTTTAAAAGATCCAATGCCCGGTTATATCAGAATTCCAATCATCTTGAACCACATTCAGGGGTGAGTTGAAAGACCTCTGACATGGACCAAGAGTCCAGGGTTCTGAAAGAGAAAGCCCTGGCTTTGTCACTAATTCACTGGGTAGCATCTCCAGGCCCCATTTCCCATACATGCAAAATGAAGGACATGGACTAGCCCAGTGGGAAAACACTTTCTGTCCTGTGTGGCAGTCTGGTTGATGGGTAGCTGCTGTCTGGGTCACAATACTGAGAAGAGCTCTGAAGCTGGGACTGGGCTAAACAGGAGAGTGCCTTGATGGATTAATGATGTCTGCCATAGGTGCACAGGAGAGGTGTTGGCTGATACATTAACATGCAAGAGCCAAGTATCCCCGGACTAGGTCATCTGTAAGGGCCCATTTAAGCCTCTGTGATGTAATAATAATGAATATAGCACCGGGTTCATTGTGATGCATAGTTGAGATAATCTATGCAAATAACACCTTGCAACATTTGAGGTGCTGTACAGATGTTGGCTATTATAATGATAGTTATTATTTTAGTTCTTGGATGCTACTTCTTCAACACTTTTTAAGGCAGGGTCATGAGTAGCAAGTGGCCTGTCTGGGCCAGGGAGGTGCAAGATCAGAATGCAACATTGGAGGCCAGGTGCGGTGGCTCACACCTGTAATCCCAGCACTTTGGGAGGCCGAGGCAGGCGTATTACTTGAAGTCAGGAGTTTGAGGCCAGCCTGGCCAACATGGTGAAACCCTGTTTCCACTCAAAATACAAAAAAAAGTCAGCCAGGTGTGGTGGCGTGCACCTGTAATCCCAGTTTCTTGGCAGGCTGAGGCAAGAGAATTGCTTGAACTCAGGGGGAGCGGAGGTTGCAGCGAGCCAAGATCCTGCCACTGGACTCTGGCCTGGGCAACACAGTGAGCGAGACTCCGTCTCAAAAAACAAAAAACAAAACAAAAAAAAGCATCATTGGACAGGTAGTCACATGGGATTACAGGAATGAATAGTTGAAAATATTAGAGATTTCAAAGCTAGAACTCTTTTTTTCAACCTGAGGAGGGAAATGGTAGAGGGAAGACAACATACAGAGTTCTAGTTCCAGCGTACATCTCTGCCCCAACCAGCCGACAGCCCATAGAATCTTTCTACTCTCAGGCAGGATTATACTTAAGGACTCCATCCATCCATCCACACACCCACCAACCCATCCACCCACCCACCCTGCTACTCATTCACCCATCCATCCATTTATCCATTTATTTAGCATTTTCCATGTACCTGGCCTACCTAGGTGCTGGAAGATAGTCAGGGCTGCTATGTTTCACAACACCAAGGGACAGCATTTACACCATGGTCTTTGCATAGATCCACTGGACACAGAGTGAACAAGACAGATGGCCGGGTACAGTGGCTCATGCTTGTTATCCCAGCACTTTGGGAAGCCAAGGCGGGTCACGAGGTCAGGAGTTTAAGACCAGCCTGGCTAACACAGTGAAATCCTCTCTCTACTAAAAATACAAACATTAGCTGGGTGTGGTGGTGAGCACCTGTAATCCCAGCTACTCAGGAAGTTGAGGCAGGAGAATCGCTTGAACTCAAGAGGTGGAGGTTGCAGTGAGCCGAGACCGCGCCACTGCACTCCAGCCTGGGCAACAGAGCTAGACTCAAAGACAGACAAGGTCTTTGCTGGCATGGATCTTTCATTCTAAACTGGGGAAAGATAATAAACAAGAAACAGTGAATCGGCAAGATCATTTGACATAGTGATAAGTTCTAAGAAACTGAAACAGAGTGATAGGGTGTGATGCACAGTAACAGGTGGAGGATAGGCTGGGACCCTAGTTTGGATGGGATGCCCAGGAAAGGTGATATTCGAGTAAAAGCCTAAATAACCAGAAGGAGCTTTCCAAGTGAAGTTCTAAGGATAGAGCATGTCAGACAGAGGGAACTGCAAATGCAAAGGCCCTGTGGTGGGAACAGTGCTTGGTACCAAAAGAATGCCAGTGTGGGCCGGGCGTGGTGGCTCACGCCTGTAATCCCAGCACTTTGGGAGGCCGAGGTGGGCGGATCAGGAGGTCAGGAGATTGAGACCATCCTGACTAACATGGTGAAACCCCGTCTCTACTAAAAATACAAAAAATTAGCTGGGCACGGTGGCAGGCGCCTGTAGTCCCAGCTACTCAGGAGGCTGAGGCAGGAGAATGGCGTGAACCCAGAAGGTGGAGCTTGCAGTGAGCCAAGATTGCGCCACTGCACTCCAGCCTGGGTGACAGAGAGAGACTCCATCTCAGGAAAAAAAAAAAAAAAAAAAAAAAGAATGCCAGTGTGGCTATGTTACTAGAAAGTAACCCAAGAGAGGGTTCTTGGACCTCAGGCAAGAAGGAATTCAGGGCAAGTCCATAGAATAAAGTGAAAGCAAGTTTATTACAGAAGTAGAGAAACAAAAGCATGGCAACTCCATCAGCAGAGCAGCAGCATGGGTTGCTAAACTGAGTATACTAATAGTTTTGTTGGTTTGTTAGTTTGTTTTGTTGTTTGTTTGGGTTTTTTTAGATGGAGTTTCGCTCTTGTTGCCCAGGCTGGAGCACAATGTTGCAATCTCGGCTCAGTGCAACCTCCACCTCCTGGGTTCAAGGAATTCTCCTACCTCAGCCTCCCATGTAGCTGGGATTACAGGCATGCACCACACGCCCGGCTAATCTTTGTATTTTTTGTAGAGACAGGGTTTCACCATGTTGGCCAGGCTGGTCTCAAACTCTTGACCTCAGGTGATCTGCCCACCTCAGCCTCCCAAAGTGCTGGGATTACAGGCATGAGCCACTGGGCCAGGTCTGTTATTTCTTGACTGTGTGTTAAACAAGAGGTAGGTTACTGGTGAGTTTTCTGAGACAGGGTTGGACAATTCCCAGAATCGAGGGTTCCTCCCCTCTTAGACCATATAAGTAACTTCCTGGCATTGCCATGACATTTGTAAACTGTCATGGCACTGGTGGGACTGTCTTTTGGCATGCTAATGCATTATAATTAGCATATAATGAGCCATGAGGATGACCAGAGGGCACTTTCATGACATCTTGGTTTTGGTGGGGTTTGGCCAGCTTCATCCTGTTTTATCAGCAGGGTCTTTGTGACTTGTATCTTGTGCCAACTTCCTATCTCATCCTGTGACTAAGAACGCCTAACCTCGTGGGAATGCAGCCCAATAAGGTTCAGCTTTATTTTACCCAGACCCTATTCAAAATGGAGTCGCTGTGGTTTGAACACCTCTGACAGCTGGAGCTAAGTGTATGAAGAGAATGGTATGAGATGCTGGAACTTTTGGCTTAAGCAATTGGGTGAATGGTTGATGCCATTTCCTGAGAAGGGAAGACTGAAGGAGGAACAGATGAGTGGAGAAGTGGCTCAAGAGATCTATTTTGGCTATGTTGCCTTGAGGTGCATGTAAGATATTCATGTGGAGATACTGAATAGGCATTTCAATTTAGTAGTTTGGAACTCAGAGGTTGGGTTGGAGGTATGGATTTGGGAGCTGTAGTAGACATGGAGTTTCTTGCCCAATATCTATACCCCTTTTCATGATAACTACCCTAATGTATGTTCCTGTGTCCATATCTCCCATATGCCTGGAGGGAAATAACGCCACCCTTGCACTAGGGGTGGAAGATAGAATTCAAGCCCAGGCCAATCAATAATCCCAACTTCTGGCCTTGTAAGTGGCTCTAGAGTGGGCACTTGACCCTATTTGGAGCAATACAATTACAGAAGACGAGTGTGAGGGTTTTCTGGTTCTTTCAAGAGCACTTTGGAAGAGGTCTCTCTCTCCCTGAACATGAAGAATCACATAGCCCTAGAAGCTGTTCACAGCTATCTTGCAACCACAAGCACAGCCAGGATTACAGTAACATTGATTCAGTAAAAAGTAGAGCTGAGGAATTTGGAAAAAGAGTAGTAAAAATCCCGACATTGAGTCACCAAAGCCCACCCTGCCTCAGAATTTTGTGAGATGCAAAATTCACTCAAATGTCTAAACTAGGTTGGGTTGAAATCTCTGGTACACACACACACACACACACACACACACACCCCAACTGATACTAGCCATGGGTTAGACGCTGTCACCTAGGGCGAGTGTGGATGGACCTACACGTGAGTGGATCAGGAGGAAGGCTACTGAAAGTTTTCCAAAGAAGGGGTGCTGGGATCCCTGGACACAGCCATCCTGGAAGTTTTCCTATGTGGAGTCTGGGTCTCTTCTAGTGAAGAGAAAAACTCAGGTCTTTGTGCCAGACAAGCTAGATTTGAACAGCCTCTGCCGTTTGCTTGTGGGGGAGTTTTGGCAACTTGCTGAACCTCTCTGAGCCTCAGTTCCTTCCCCTATTCAAAGGAGGTCACAGTAGCCACATCATAGGGTTGTGTGAAGGTTACGCAGTATAAAAACTGTGAGGTGGGGGGCTGGCTTTCTGCCCCTCCTTTCTGCCCTCTCCTTGGTGGTGACAAGCTGCTCTCTCTCAAAGCATATTGAGGGATGCTGAGTCATTTTATAAAACTAAAAATGTTAAGTGCTCCCTCAAATGACTGTCTCCAGAGAAGCAGTTGATAGCCAAGCACATTTGTCCCTCCTTTTCATGCATGGATCACATTTTAGCATGAAAATAGATGCTCTAATTAGGGGAGAAAGGAGCATCAGCTTCCATCTGCTGGCTGCTAAGTGATGGCTCACAAGGGACAGGGAGGAAAGGCTGCTTCCAACACAGGGATGGGATGACCTGTGGGATGGCACCCCACCCTGAGAAGTCCCTGAGGGGCAGACCCAAAGGTGGGAAATACAGAGCTTTTGCTGAACTGGAAGATAATTCCTGGAGACGAGGCAGTCCCAGGGGGCCAGGATGCTGATTATGGAGGAGTCAAGCCTGCCTAACTCCTCTCCGCAAAGGGCAGATAGTGAGGTCCTGCCAGGCCACTGCCATGAGTCTTGTTATCTATGAAGGGGACATTTCTTGGCTGGGTCCAAGTGTCAGCTCTGCCTCTCACTAACTCTGTGACCTGGGCAATGCATTTAATGCCCTTGTACTTCTGTTCTTCCATCCGTAAAACATAAAATTGGGAGAGTCACGGCTGCTTCAGGTACACTCATAACCCAATGGGGGAAGGCAAATGGTATAACTCCTATTAAGGAGAATGTGGTCATTTCTAGTAAAATGACATATGCAATTGCACTTTGACCAGCATTCCTGTTACCAGAAAGGGGTCCTGATCCAGACCCCAAGAGAGTGTTCTTGGATCTCACACAAGAAAGAATTCAGGGCAATTCCGTAAAGTAAAGTGAAAGCAAGTTTATTAGGAAGGAATAAAAGAATGGCTATTCCATAGACAGAGCAGTCCCAAGGGCTGCTGTTTGCCCATTTTTATGGTTATTTCTTGAAGACATGCTAAACAAGGGGTGGATTATTCATGCCTCCCTTTTTTAGACCATATAGGGGAACTTCCTGTTGCTGCCATGGCATTTGTAAACTGTCATGGCACTGGTGGGAGTGCAGGATGACCTAAGGTCACTCTTGTCACCATCTTGGTTTTGGCTGGTTTCTTTACTACCTTGTTTTATTAGCAAGGTCTTTATGACCTGTATCTTGTGCCGACCTCCTATCTCATTCTATGATTAAGAATGCCTTAACTTACTAGGAATGCAGCCCAGCAGGTCTTAGCCTTATTTTACATAGCCCCTATTCAAGATGGAGTTACTCTGGTTCAAACGCCTCTGACAATCCTACCCTCTAAGAATCTATCCCAAAACCACAATGGCAAAAATACAAAACATATATACTCAGTCTATTTGATACAGCATGATCTGTACTAGAAAAAGGCTGGGCTGGGCACAGTGGCTCAAGCCTATAATCCCAGCACTTTGGAGGCCAAGGCGGGTGGATCACCTGAGGTCAGGAGTTCAAGACCAGCCTGGCCAACATGGTGAAACCCCTTCTCTACTAAAAATACAAAAATTAGCCAGGTGCAGTGGTGGGTTCCTGTAATCCCAGCTACTAGGGAGGCTGAGGCAGGAGAATCGCTTAAACCTGGGAAGCAGGGGTTGCAGTGAGCCAAGATCATGCCACTGCACTCCAGCCTGGGCAGGAGAATAAGACCCTGTCTAAAAAAAAAAAAAAAAAAAAAAAAGAAAGAAAGAAAAGAAAGAAAGAAAAGGCTGGAAACAACCAAAATATCCATCAATCAGGCTGATTGAATAAGCTGTGATCCACCTATATAATGGAGTACTATGCAGCTGCTAAAAGGAACAGGGATTATTTCTGTGTGTTGCTTTGGGGTGATTGCCAGGATACAGTGTTACATGAAAAAATAAGATGGAGAAAATATGTTTAGTATACAGCCATTTATCCAAGAAAGGATGGAGGGAACACACACATACACACACACATACACACACACACACACACAACCCACAGAACTTTTTAATCAGGAGGATATTTTTAACTGGTTACCTATAAGCAAGGGGAGGTAGAGAATGAGGTGGAAGGGCAAAGATAGAGTCTAGATTTCTCTGCAAGTGGTTCACAATACCATTCCCTCTGTTTTTGTAAATATTTGGAATCTTTCACAATGCAACTTTTTATTTTTAAATGATTTTCCTTTCTTCACACTGGCCAGTGGACCAAATGGCACGGCGCAGAGCCACCACAAACCTAAAGCCTTACTATGGACTTTTCTGTGAGAAACAGCAAGCCTTTTCTTGTTTCTTGTTTCTATGACTGAATGACATCTATTTGTTCTGCAGCTTCGCTCACTCTAACTAACACACAATCCCACCATTTATCTTCCAGGTCTTACCTTGGCCTTTCCTTCCTGGCTCAAAACCTGTGGGTTCACCTCACAGGTGAGCAACCTCCAGCTTGACCTCAAGTCCTTCTTTTACAATACATTCTCAAGGAGACAGAAGCCAAGAGTCTGGGCCCTGCCTCTTCCTTAGCTCCGGCCCCAGGCTCACAAAGGAGTTGGAGGTACACTGGCAGTTCTATATGACTGCTGTCCACTTATTCTATGAGCGAGGGGACACTTGTTTTGGCCCAGTGGTTTTCATTATTCTCCTTCTCCTCCTCTCCCTCCTCCTTCTCCTCGCCTTTCTCCTGCCACCTCCCTCCCCTCCTCACCCTCCTGCCTCCCCAACCTGCTGTTATAAGTGACTTCTAGTAAGTCTCCTTAAAAGGAAGAGAGGATTTCCTTCTTTTCCCCTACCCCATCCCACTGCCTGAAATGTGGATGCAATGGCTGGAGCTCTAGTAGCCATTTGGGACCCTGAGGACAAGAGTCACATCCTAGAAGTGACAGAGCAGAGAGCTGGAGGAAGCCTGAATCCCTGATAATTCTGTGGCATCGCCACACCACACCAGGCTCAGGCCACCTACTTCTGAACTTCATAAAAGATGTGATAGTGTGGTCGGGTGTGGTGGCTTGTGCCCATAATCTCAGCACTTTGGGAGGGCAAGGCAGGTGGATCACTTGAGGTCAGGAATTCGAGACCAGCCTGGCCAACATGGCAATACCCTGTGTCTATTAAAAATACAAAAATTAGCAGGGTGTAGTGGTGCACGCCTGTAGTCCCAACTACTTGGAGGCTGAGGCAGAAGAATCGCTTGAACCCAGCAGTCGGAGGCCGCAGTGAGCTGAGATCAAGCCACTCCACTTCAGCCTAGGTGACAGAGTGAGACTCTGCCTCAAGAAAATAAATAAATAAAAATAAAAGATATGATAGTATTAGAGAAATTAACTTCTATTTAAGCCATTGTTATTTTATGATTTAAAAAACCCAAACAGTTTAATCTATCCTAATTGATAAGTCTTTACTCCCCAACATCAGCTCAGGTGTGCCTCTGCAGGGCCCCAGACTACATTGAATACTGTTCTGGCCATAGGAAAATCAGCTGATTATTGTGAACTGTGCTGACTCTTAGAGCTTCTGCCCAGAACGAAACGTGTCGATTCTGCTCACATCATGTTGACCAAAGCAAGTCATGTGGCCAAATCTTATGGCAATGGGGTGGGGATATAGAATCCCCTCAAGGGGAAGGACAGGGAATATTTAGAAATAATAATATGATCCATCCTAACAGTCAACAAAACCAAGGCCCAAAGAAGCAAAGTGGCTTACCTGAGGTTTACAGACTAGTAGGAGGCAGAGTTAGAATCCTGGTTGAGGCCTAGTATGGTGGCTCATGCCTGTAATCCTAGCACTTTGGGAGGCCAAGGTGGGTGGATCACCTGAGGTCAGGAGTTCGAGACCAGCCTGGCCAACATGGTGAAACCCCGTCTCTACTAAAAATACAAAAATTAGCCAGGAGTGGTGGCGGGTGCCTGTAATCCCAGCTACTTGGGAGGCTGAGGGAGGAGAATCGCTTGAACCCGGGAGGTGGAGGTTGCAGTGAGCCGAGACCGTGCCATTGCACTCCAGCCTGGGCAACAAGAGCAAAACTCCATCTCAAAAAAAAAAAAAAGAACACTGGTTGGGCTGATTTCAACTCTAATGCTCTTTCCTTTACACTTTACTATGTCTCAAAAGGAACACTTGATTTGGGAACACATAATGGCTTCCAAGAAGGCAGTGCTTGGTGAAATCAGGCTCACCTGCTGGGTCTTATTTACATGATTTATCCGTTTCCTGTAATCTTCTTTGGGGCAGCAGTTATAGTCGCCCTCTCTTCTCTTCCCCTCTTTTGAAGTCCAAGGTATCAAAATTTATTACTACAGTGGAGACTAGGAAGTACACCCCGGCCCAACTTGAGGAAGAATAACAAAATGTGTGGAGGAATGTGTGAAATAGCCTTCACATGTGAACACAGATATTCCTGAGGCAAAGGCAACAAAGTGTGACCATATTGGGACCTCTCCAATGAATTCAGATATTTTAAGGATATAGACAAAAGTCAGGAGGAAAGGCATATTCCTAAATGGTTTGCAGGAAAGAATTATGGGATATTGTGGGTCTTTACATTTTTCTCTTGTGTTGTGAGCTGTTCTGGCTCCTTCATCTTCCAAACCACTAATTTGATTTTCCACATAACCAATCCACCTTTCAGTAGTCAATGTATTTTAAATATTTAAATTTGTACAGTTTCTTTTACTCCCAGAAACTTTTTAAATGCTCTAACTATATCTCCTCAAGAATTTTTTTTCCCTTTTCAGTTAATTTTCTTGTGTAATTTCTTCCATTAGTTCAATAGGAGACACTTGTTCAACTAACAAAAAAAATGAGAAAAAGGAAAAAGAAGGGAAAGTAAGTAATAAAAAGTCTAATAAAGAAAAAGCATAAAATAAAATTGGTAGGAATAAAATTGAGAATATCAGTTATAATACCAAGAGAAAAGACTGTCAAAGTAAATTTATAAAACAAAATATATATACAAGCATATACTTATAGTTAAACAGTAAAAAGCATAGAAAATAAAGGGATGGAAGAAAAATAAAGTAGTAGTGGTGATGTCAGTATCAGATAAAATGATATTTAGGATCAAAGACATTCAATTGGTGAAAGAAGAACATTACATAATGATAAAATAATATTCTTTATAAAGAAGAGGTAGTAAACATAAAGACTTATGAACCAAACAATATAGTAGGTAAATATAATATTTAAGGCAAATACTCCTAATGATACTAAGAGAATTTAATAAAAATTTATGTATGGTGGAAAAATTTTAAATATCCCTTTAAGAATTTGACAAGTCAAGTAGTTAAAATATGAGCAAGCACTTATAGAATATGAGTGTTCTCATTGATAAGCTTGGTTTAATATGCTAGAATTTTTTAGTCTTTTTTTTTTTTTTTTTTTTTTTTTTTGGAGACAGAGTTTCACTCTTGTTGCCCAGGCTGGAGTACAGCGGCATAGTCTCGGCTCACCGCAACCTCTGCTTCCCGGGTTCAAGTGATTCTCTTGCCCCAGCCTCCCGAGTAGCTGGAATTACAGGCATGCGCCACCACGCCTGGCTAATTTTGTTTTTTTAGTAGAGATGGGGTTTCTCCATGTAGGTCAGACTGGTCTCGAACTCCCGACCTCAGGAGATCCGCCTGCCTTGGCCTCCCAAAGTGCTGGGATTACAGGCATGAGCCACCACGCCTGGCCTTTTTAGTCTATTATGTACTTTTTTTTATATTAATGACACAGCTACCAAAGTCAATTCTAAACAACTAAAAATGTAATGGAAGGCCTGATAGCATAAAACCATCAATTCTTCCAAATTAATTTATAAATTTAATGCAATTTCAATGATATCTTCAACAGTCTTTTGAAGAGGGAAGGAGTGATTTTAAAGTAAATATAAAGAATAAATGTTCCGGAATAACCAACCAAATTATGAAGATGAAGAGTAGTAAAAGGAGACTTGTCTTACTACATGTTAAAAACTACTGTAATTGGCCGGGCACGGTGGCTCACACCTGTAATCTCACCACTTTGGGAGGCGGAGGCGGGCGGATCACGAGGTCAGGAGATCGAAACCATCCTGGCTAACACGGTGAAACCCCGTCTCTACTAAAAATACAAAAAATTAGCTGGGCAAGGTGGCGGGTGCCTGTACTCCCAGCTACTCGGGAGGCTGAGGCAGGAGAATGGCGTGAACCCGGGGGGGTGGAGCCTGCAGTGAGCCGAGATTGCGCCACTGCACTCCAGCCTGGGCGACAGCAAGACTCCGTCTCAAAAAAAAAAAAAAAAAAAAACTACTGTAATTAAGCTGGGCACGGTGGGTCACACCTGTAATCCCAGCACTTTGGGAGCCTGAGGTGGGCGGATCACTGGAGGCCAGGAGTTCGAGACCAGCCTGGCCAACACGGTGAAGCCCCGTTGCTACTAAAAATACAAAAAAATTAACTGGGTCTGGGGGCGCGTGCCTGCAGTCCTAGCTACTCGGGAGGCTGAGGCAGGAGAATCACTTGAGCTCAGGAGGCAGAGGCTGCAGTGATCCAAGATCACATGACTTCACTCCAGCCTGGGCAACAGAGTGAGACCCTGTCTTAAAAAAAAAAAACCTACTGTAATCGAATCAGTTTGGTATAGGGATAGACCTACAGGTCAATGGAAGAGAACAGTCTAGAAATAAAACCAAATATATGAGAACTTAAAGTATGTCAAAGGTGATATTTCAATTTGGTGGGGAAAAGATTGTTTAGTTAATAAATGGTGCTGGCACAATTGGTTACTCATCTGGAAAAATTGCAAAAAGAACCCCTTACTATATTTGGAAAAATTAAATTCCAGTCAGATTAAAATGCAAATGTAAACAATATTATTTTTAAATTTGGCAGCAAGTTTAAACATTTTGTGTAACTTTAGCAAGATAAGAAATCTGAATGTTGTAAAGAAAAAGATATTTGACTATGCAAAAATAAACTTTGTTCAAAAACATCACAAACAAAGTCAATGATAGCACTTGGGAAAACTACTTTCAATACATATGATGGGTAAAGTATTAAATCTATAACATTTCAAGTACTACAAAAATTGATACGAAAAAGACAGCCTGGGTGCAGTGGCTCATGCCTATAATCCCAGCACTTTGGGAGGCTGAGGCAGGTGGATCACGAGGTCAGGAGTTCGAGACCAGCCCGGCCAATCTGGTGAAACCCTGTCTGTACTAAAAAAAAAAAAAATACAAAAATTAGCTGGGCTTGGTGGCGTGTGCTAGTCCCAGCTACTTGGGAGGCTGAGGCAGAAGAATTGCTTGAACCCAGGAGGTGGAGGTTGCAGTGAGCCGAGATCATGCCACTGCACTCTGGCCTGGGTGACAGAGAGAGACTCCATCTCAAAAAAAAAAAAAAAGAAAAAGACAAATATTCTGATAGAATAAATGGATGCAAATAGGCACTTCTCGGAAGAGGAGCTCTAAATGGCCAATAAAAATGATGTTCAAGCTCTCTTGGAGTGAGGAAATGAAAATGAAAGGAACAAAGAAATAAAATCAGATTGGTAAAACAAACAAGAACCCCAAATGATAAACTTCAATCTTGGTAAGGATGAGAACAATTGGGCACTCAACATTGCTGGTGGGGAATGTTAATTGCTACAGCCTTTTTAGAGGGTGATCTGCATTACGTATCTAATAAAATACACAATGCATATTCCACATGCCGTGTTTGTATATACATGCTATCTCTGAAAGCATATCTGAAAAATTGGCAACAGTGATCAGTCATGTCGGGTAAGGGGAACCATGTACTGGAAAACAGGGATGGGAGGGCAACCTGTATATCATGAATAGTCTTTTTACCTTTGGAACTTTATGTTGTATTTGTGTATATTTTTTAGCTAACAAATGAAGAAAATATTTGTAACATTTTGATTTGAGGTCTTTCCTCTCTTAAACATAGGCCATCTACAGCTATAAATTTCCCTCTAGCAACTGCTTTCACTGCATTTCATAAACTTCAGTATGTTGTGTTTTTATTTTCATTCATCTCAAAATATTTTCTAATTTCCCTTGTGAATTCATCTTTGACCCATTAATTATTTGGGACTGTGTTCATGTCCATATATTTGTAAGTTTCTCCAATTTTCTTCTATCATTGATCTCTAATTTCATTCTATTGCAGTTGAAGAAAATACTTTGTATAATTTCAATACTTTTAAATTTATTAAAACTTGCATTATGGCCCAATATATGGTCTATCTTGGAGAATGTTCCATGTGTATTTGAGAAGAATGTGTATTCTGTTGTTGTTTGGTGGAGTGTTTTATAGATATCTGTTAGATATAATTGGTTTTAGTGTTGTTCAAGTCCATTTCTTTGTTGATCTTCTAGTTTAAGATCTAATTGTTCTACCTATTGTTTACAGTGGATAATTGAAGTGTCCAACTATTATTGTTGAATTGTCTATTTTTCTCTTCGAATACTACCAGTTTTTGCTTTAGTATTTTGGAGCTCAATTGTTAGGTGCAAATATGTTTATAATTGTAATATTTTCTTAATGGATTGACCCTTTTTAAAATTATTTAAAATTTCCTTTGTATCAAGAAACAATTTTAGTCATAAAGTCTATTTTGTCTGGTATTAGTATAGCCATTCTGGATTTTTTAAACTGTTTGTCGCCTTTTTACTTTTTTCATCCTTTTGCTTTAAACCTTTTTGTGTCTTTGAATAACAGATGTATTTCTTGTAAACAGCATAGTTAGATAATTCTGCCAATCTCTACCTTTTGATTGAAGTGTTTTGTGCACTTATATTTAATGTAATTACTGATAAGGTAGGATCTACATCTACCATTTTGCTATTTGTTTTCTATATGTCATGTCTTTTTAATTAATTTATTTTTTATTTTTATGGGTACATAGTAGGTATATATATTTATGGGGTGCATGAGATGTTTTGATACAGGCATGCAGTGTGCAACAATCACATCATGGAGAATGGGATATCTATCCCCAAAAGCATTTATCTATCCATTCCTTTATTATCGCCTTTGTGTTAAATAAATTTTTTTTTTGAGACGGAGACTTGCTCTGTCGCCAAGCTGGAGTGCAGTGGTGCTATCTTGGCTCACTGCAACCTCTGCCTCCCGGGTTCAAGCAATTCTCTTGCCTCCACCTCCCAAGTAGTTGAGACTACAGGCATGTGCCACCATGCCTGGCTAATTTTTGTATTTTTTGTAAAGACGGGGTTTTACCATGTTGGCCAGGATGGTCTCGATCTCCTGACCTCGTGATCCACCCGCCTCGGCCTTCCAAAGTGCTTGGATTACAGTGCTGGGATTAAGTCACTGCGCCTGGCCTTAAATAAATATTTTCTAGTATACCATTTTAATTCCCTTGTCACTTCTTTGACTATTTTTTGAAAAATTATTTTCTTAGTGGTTGCCCTGGGGATTACAATTAAAGCTTTGCCCATGTATATTCCCGTTTCCTCTCCCCTCTTGTGCAAAAATTTAGACTATTAAAAATCTGTGTGAAAGTTTTTACTCTTTGTATAAAAATTACATCTTTTTATACTGTATGCCCATCAACACCAATTTTTAATTATTGTTTTATGCTGTCTTTGAAATCAGGACAAAAATGAGTTTCAAACAAAAAAATTTATACTGTCTTTTCTATTTACTTATGTAGTTACCTTTACAAGTGTTCTTTATTTCTTTATGTTGATTCGACTTACCGCTCTGTCCTTTCATTTTAGCCTGAAGGAGTCCCCTCAGTATTTCATGTAGGGAAGGTCTGCTAGTGATGAATTCTCAGTTTTTATTTACCAGGGAATGTTTTTATTTCTGCTTCATTTTTGAAGGATAGTTTTAGTGGATATAAAATTCTCAGTTGTTTTTTAAATTTCAGCATTTTGAATATGTCGTCCCACTGCCTTCTGTCCTCCATGGTTTCTGATGAGAAATAGTTGTCAATTTTATTCAGGATAGCTTGTATGTAATGAGTCATTTCTCTCTTGCTGCTTTGAAGATCCTCTCTTTGTCTTTGTTTTTCAACAGTTTAGTTATGATATGTCTTCAAGTGTATCTTTTTTACTTAATCCTACTTGTAGTTTATTGAGTTTCTTGGAAGTGCAGGTTAACGTTTTTCATCAAATTTAGGAAGTTTTCATCCATTCTTTCTTCAAAATTCTTTCTCTTCTATCCCCTTTATCTGAGATTCCCATGGGATCTTGAAGCTCTATTCATTTTTTTTTTGGAGACAGGGTCTCGCTCTGTCACCAAGGCTGGAGTGCAGTGACATGATCTCCACTCACTACAACCTCCATCTCCTAGGTTCAAGCAATTCTTGTGCCTCAGCCTGCTGAGTAGCTGAAATTACAGGCATGCACCACCACGCCTGGCTAATTTTTGTATTTTTAGCAGAGATGGGGTTTTGCCATGTTGGCCAAGCTGGTGGCGAATTCCTGGCCTCATGTGATCCACCCATCCCCGCCTTCCAAAGTGCTGGGATTACAGGCTTGAGCCACACTGCACCTGGCCAAAGAATTGAAATTAATTGGAAAAACTGAGTGTACTTTGGCTGGGAATCTTTTTTCTTTCTGTTCCTCAGACTGGATAACCTCAATTGACATATCTTTAAGTTCCCCGATGTTTTCTTCTGCCTGCTCAAATCTGCTCTTAAACTCCTCTTAGTAAATTTTTCATTTCAGTTGTAATTTTCAACTCCAGCATTTAGTTATTTTTAATATATAATTTGTTTCTTTATTGAAATTGTTTGTTTGCTATCATACTTTCCTTTAGCTCTTTAGGTGTGGTTTCCTTTAGTTCTTGAGCATATTAAAAATAGCTAATTTAGGCCAGGCACGATGGCTCACACCTGTAATCCCAGCACTTTGGGAGGCCGAGGTGGGTGGATCGCTTGAGCCCAGGAGTTTAAGACCAGACGGGGCAACACAGTGGGACCTTGTCTCTACAAAAAATAATATAATAATTAGCCAAGCATGGTGGTGCACATCTGTAGTCCCAACTGCTCAGGAGGCTGAGTTGGGAGGATTGCTTGAGCCCAGGAGGTTGAGGCTGCCAGGAACTGTGATCACACCACTGCACTCCAGCCTGGGCAACAAAGCAAGACCCTGTCTCAAAAAATAATAAAATATAATAAAATAGCTGATTTAAAGTTTTTATCTAGTAAGTGCAATATGTGGGCCTCCTCAGGGAATGTTTCCATTAATGACTTCTGTCGTGTGTATAGGCCATGCTTTCTTATTTCTTTGCGTGTCTCATGATTTTTGCTGAAAATGGACATTTGATATAATGTAATGTGGCAACCCTGGAAATCAGATTCCCCTTTCCAGGGTTTGTTATTATTACTATTTCTTTGATTAATTTCTTGACCTAATTCTATAAAGTCTGCTTGTATTCTTTGTCAGGCGTGGCCACTGAACTTTCTGATCAGTTAACTTACTGGTCAGCCAATGACTGGACAGATATCTCATTAAATGCTTGGAACCAGAAAGTCTCCCAATCTTTGCCAAGGACTCTGTATGAGTTTGGGGCATGCTTCAGTGCTCAGCCAAACAGTTTAGAATCCTACCTTAATCTTTACTTTCTGTTTGCACAGTTTCAAGGCCAGCCAGAGGTGAGGGCTTAGGGCCTTCTCAGGTCTTCCTTGAGCATGTGCATAGCCCTGGGCATGCACACAGTCCTGGGCACATGCATGGCCTTTTAGAGTCCCAGGAATCTATCAGAGCTTTTCCTAGCCCCCTGAGGATGCCTCTTTCCTCAATTTTTCCTTTTAAGTTTTTTGGTTACTTTGTTGTTTGTCCTGTAATTACTGCCTCAGACAGCTATGATATTAAACAATAGCTACTGGGCTGGGTGCAGTGGCTCACGCCTGTACTCCCAGCACTTTGGGAGGCTGAGGCAGGTGGATCACCTGAGGTCAGGAGTTCGAGACCAGCCTGACCAACATGGTGAAACCCCCGTCTCTACTAAAAAAATAAAAAAAATTTAGCCAGGCATGGTGGTGCACACCTGTAATTCCAGCTACTTGGGAGACTGAGGCAGGAGAATCACTTGAACGCAGGAGCCAGAGGTTGCAGTGAGCCAAGATGGCACCACTGCACTCCAGCCTGGGCAACAGAGTGAGACTCTGTCTCAAAATAATAATAATAATAAACAATAGCTACTGATTATCTTTGACAAATGCCCTCAGGAAAAAGGCTTTTTGTACTGGGCAAGTTCTACATCAGGTCAAATGAGAGCCTTGCAAGTGGGGTTTTCCAGGGCACTAAGAGACAGTTCAAGTAGGACAATTTTCTGGGAATGGGGCTTTGAAAGAGTGCCATTCCCTGTTGTAACCCCTTCAGTAGCTGGAAGGCTGCTGACTTTCACCATGATTATAGCCTGTTTGTTCCCAAGGTTACCATGAAGCTGGAGAGAAGAGAACAGGAATAGCACAAGTTAATATCCAACTTATTTTTTTCCAGATGGCTATTCATTGTCCAAATACTATTTATTGCAAAGTCTGTCTTCCCACCCACCCCCTCGATTTGCAATGCGTATATACTGTACTAAATTATCCTATGAATTAATTTCTCCTTTTGGACTTCCTGATTTGTTCTCTAAGTTTGTCTATCTGTTCATATGCCAGTACCATATTGTTTTAATTATTAAGGCTTTGAATTATATTAAAATAGCCAGTAAGAATATTACTTTCTCATTGTTTTCCTTTTTCACAGTTTTCCTGGCTGTCCTTGGCTTGTCTATTTTTCTGTATGAGCTTTCAGAATCAACTTGTCTGGTTAAAAATATATTGTTTGTATTTTTATTTAATTTCCACTGAATTTATAAGTTAATTATATGTTAAGACCTTGTCTCTATTAGAAAAAGAAAAAGAAAATAAATTTTTAAAATCACAATAAGAATTAGAAACTATTTTGAACTGGATAATACAAAAATACTGCATATCAAAAGTTGTGGGATGCAAAGACATGCTTAGAAAGAAATTTATAACTTTATTTTTATTTATTTATTTATTTATTTATTTATTTATTTATTTTTGAGACAGAGTCCTACTCTGTCACCCAGGCTGGAGTGCAGTGGCGCAATCTCGGCTCATTGCAACCTCCGCCTTCCGGGTTCAAGCCATTATCCTGTCTCAGCCTCCCAAGTTGCTAGGACTACAGGCACACGCCACAACACCCGGCTACTTTTTCTGTATTTTTGGTAGAGACAGGGTTTCACCATATTGGTCAGGCTGGTCTGAAACTCCTGACCTCAGGTGATCCACCCGCCTTGGCCTCCCAAAATGCAAGGATTACAGGTGTGAGTCATCGCGCTTTTAGAAATTTATAACTTTAAATGCATATACAAATGCTCTTGGATTTACTATAAGGTTACATCCTGATACACCCATCATAAGTTGAAAATATTGTAAGTCAAAAAATACATTTAATACACCTAAACTATCGAATGTCATAGCTTAGCCTAGCCTATTTTATGCATGTTCAGAACACTTACATTAGCCTACAGTTGGGCAAAATCATCTGGCAACACAGCACAATGAAGAGTAACCCGTGTTTACCCTCAGGATTATGTGGCTGACTGGCAGCTGCACTTTACTGCCACTGCCCAGCCTCACAAGAGTATTGTAGGCATATTTCCAGCCTGGGAAAAGACCAAATTTAAAATTTGAAGTACAGTTTCTACTGAACGCATATTGCTTTTCACCATTGTAAAGTTGAAAAATCATAAGTAAACCCATTGTAAGTCGGGAGCCATCTGTATTAGAAAAGAAAAAAGACTGAAAAAACAAAATGTTAAGCGTTCATGTCAAGATGTCAACAACAGAACAACAAATTAAACTCAAAGGAAGTAGAAAGAAGAAAATAATAAAAAGCAGAAATTAAATGAAATTTAGAAAACAAACATATACTAGAGTATCAATAAACTAAATGATTATCTCTTTGAAAGAATGAGGCCAGGCATGATGACTCATTTCCTGTAATAACAGCACTTTGGGAGGCCATGGCAGCAGGATTGCTTGAGGCCAACAGCTTAAGACCAGCCTGGGCAACTTAGTGAGCCCCACATCTCTACAAAAAATTAAAATATTAGCTGGGCATGGTGGTGAGTGCTTGTAGTCCCATCTACTCAGGAGGCTGAGGCAGGAGGATCACTTGAGCCCAGGAAGTTGAGGCTGCAGTGAGCCATGATCATGCCACTACACTCTAGCCTGGGCAACAGAACAAGACCCTGTCTCAAACAAAACAAAACAAAACAAAAAAAGAATGGAAGGGACTGATAAACCCCAAGTAAGATTGATAAGAAAGAGATAGAGATACAGAAAAGGCATAAATAATGAATGGCAGCAACGAAAATGGGAACCTCACCATAGATTTCACAGATATTAAAAAGATAAGAAAAAAGATTGTGAGCAACTTTATACCAATAAACTTGAAAGATTAAATGAAATGGTCTGAGCAGGTGGGTTACTGTACTGTAATCCCACCACTTTGGGAGGCCGATGTGGGTGGATCACCTGAGGTCAGGAGTTCGAGATCAGCCTGACCAACATGGAGAAGCCCTGTCTCTGCTAAAAATACAAAATTAGCCAGGTGTGGTGGTGCATGCCTGTAATCTCAGGTACTTGGGAGGCTGAGGCAGGAGAATTGTTTGAACCCGGGAGATGGATGTTGTGGTGAGCCAAGATGGCACCATTGCACTTCAGCCTGGGCAACAAGAGCAAAACTCTGTCTCAAAAAAAAAATTAATTACATTAAATCTACAAATTCCTTGGAAAACACAAGTTAGTAGAGTTGACATAAGAAGAAATAGAAAACCTGAATAGTCGTATAACTATAAAACACATGTAATGCATAAAGTCAACTGACAAAGAAAACTTCAGACCTAGACAGCTTTACTAGCAAATTCTGCCAAACACCTAAGGAAGAAACAATGCCAATCTTGAAAATTCTTCCAGAGAATAAAGTAAGAGATATTATTTCCCAGCTTATTTAGTGAAGCCAGCAAGAGTTACAACAAAATCTAGCCAGAACATTTGGAGAAAGGAAAATTATAGGTCAATCCCATTCATGAATATAGGTGTAAAAATTCTAAACAAAATATTTCCAAGCCTATTTATGAATGACCAAGTTGGAGTTCTTCTAGGAATGCAAAGTTGGCTTAATATTTGAAAATTAATCAACATAATTTATCACATCAACAGCATAAAGGATACAAACCATATTATTATCTCATTACATAGAGGGAAAAGAGTTTTGTTAAAATTTAACATTCATTCATGAGTTGTTTTTTTTTTTTTTTTTTTTTTTTTGAGAGACAAGGTCTCACTATCTTCCCCAAGCTCGTCTCAAACTCCTGGCCTCAAGCAATTCTCCTGCCTTGGCCTCCCAAAGTGCTGGGTGTGAACTACCCTACCCAGCATCATTCATGACTCTTAGCAAACCAGGAATGGAAAAGAACTTCCTTAACTTGAGAAGGGCATCTTAAAAAACCTACAGTAGTTTTGATATGTAATGGTAAAATGTTGAAAAATTTCCCTTTGAGATCAGGAACAAAATAAAGATGTTTGCTGTCACCAATTGTATTTAACATTGTGTTAGCCTAGTACAGTAAGACAAGAAACTATTGAAAACAAAGAAATAAAACTGTCATTATTTGCATATAATATGATATATGATGTATAGAAAAGTCAACACAGTAAAATCCATAAAGAAAAGCAAGATAAGTTTTTGTTTTTGTTTCTGTTTTTTTTTTTGAGATGGAGTTTCGTTCTTGTTGCCCAGGCTGGAATGAAGTGGCACAATCTTGGCTCACTGCAACCTCTGCCTCCTGTGTTCAAGCAATTCTCCTGTCTCAGCCTCCCAAGTAGCTGGGATTACAGGCATGTGCCACCAGGCCCAACTAATGTTGTATTTTTAGTAGAGATGTGGTTTCCTCATGTTGGCCAGGTTGGTCTTGACCTCCTGATCTCAGGTGGTCCACTCACCTTGGCCTCCCAAAGTGCTGGGATTACAGGTGTGAGCCTCCACACCCAGCCCAGTTTTAAGAATTAATAAATAAGTTTAGTAAGGTATTAGAAACAAGCTCAATATACATTAATTCCATTTCTATATTTCAGGAAAAAACATGAAATAAAATAGATGCCATATGCATAAAAATATAAAATACCTAAGAATAAATCTAATGAAATATGTTACAAAGTAAATCACCAAAGAGTATGAAAAACAGGAAAGACTATCCAATGGAGGAGTATACCATGTTCATGGATTGGAAGGCTCAACATTGTAAAGATGTCTATTGTACTCAAATTATTGTACAGATTCAATGTAATCTTAATCAAAATCCTAACTTTTTTGTGGAGCTTGACAAGCTGATTAAAAAATGCATCTGAAAATACAAAGTAACAAGAATAGCCACATCATTCTAAAATGAGGAGAAAAAGATGGGAGAACTTTTTCTATAAAACACCAGGAATTATTATAAAGCTAAAGCATGTAATACAATGTGGAGTAAAGACAGAAAAATCAATCAATGGAATAGGTTAGGAAAGCTTAGAAACAAACTCAGACATATGTGTGTGTGTGTGTGTGTGTGTGTGTGTGTGTGATTTACAACAAAGGTAGCATTGCAGAGCAATGTAGAGGAATTGGCAGTTTTTCCAATAAATGATGTTGGAAATACACATTCTTTCAAAGAAAGAATATGTACTATACAGTTCCGTTTATGTGAAGTGAAAAATGTGAGATAAATGTGGAAAGAGAAAGAAAGAGCAGAAAGGAAGGAAGAAAAGAGGGAGGAAGGGAGGAAAGCAAGGAGAGATGGAAATAACTTTTTGAGATAACAGAGGTAAGGTTCTTCAACACCTCATGGAGGGAAACACTTTTTGAATTAGGTCAAAGGAGGTACCAGCCATAAATAAAATGATTGCTAAATTCAATTACATTAAAATTAAGAACTTCTGATTATTAAAAGATATTAATGGGATGAAAGGACAAGCCACAGTTGAGAGAAGATATTTGTAACCATAAATGGGTCACATTCATAATATATTTTAAAAATTCTTTCACATTAATAAGAAAAAGGCAAACAACCAAAAAGAAAATTAAGCAAGGGATTTGAAAAAGAACTTTACAAGAGAGATATTTAAATGGACAATAAACAAATGAACAGATGCTCAACATGATTATGAATAAGAAAGATACAAAATAAAACATAATGTGATACTATTCCATATCCACCAGAATGGCTAAAATGAAACTGACAATAACAAGTATTAGCAAGAGCATAGAACAATGTTCATCCTCCCATCATGACTGCTGATGGGGGTACAAATACTACCACTCTGGAAAACTGACATTATCTATTTATTTATTTATTTTGGGAGGACAGAGTCTCACTCTGTTGCCCAGGCTGGAGTACAGTGGTGCAATCTCACTGCAACCTCCGTTTCCTGGGTTCAAGCAATTCTCCTGCCTTAGCCTCCCAAGTAGCTAGGATCACATGTGCTTGCTGCCATGCCCAGCTAATTTTTGTATTTTTAGTACAGTCAGCATTTCACCATATTGGCCAGGCTGGTCCCGAACTCCTGACATCAAGAGATCCACCCACCTCGGCCTCCCAAAGAGCTGGGATTACAGGTGTGAGCCACTGTGCCCAGCCCGGAAAACTGACATTACTAAAGCAGAACATCCACATAGCCTCTGACCCAAGTTCATCCCTAGGCATATACTCAATAGAAATGCATGCACATGAGCACCAAGAAATACATAATGTCCACAGCAGCACCATTTATACAGCCAAAAACCAAAAACAACCCAGATGGTCATCAGATATGGAATTAATATATACACTGTGGTATGTTTAGACAATGAATCAGCTATAGCCTCATACAGAACCATGGATGAATCTCGCAAATGTAATGTGGAACAAAATAAGCCAGCACAAAAGGAATTCTGTATAATTCCATTTATATGAGGTTCAAAACCAGGCAGAACTAAACTAGAGTTCAGGGGCACATGCTTAGTGGGTAAAGTCATAAAAGAAAGCCAGGAAGAGATTAACATTGAGATTGTGGTTACTCACATGGGGAGGGAGAGGTAGAGATTGGGAGGCAATATGAGAGAGGCTTCTGGGGTGCCAGAAGTGATCTATTTCTTTCGTTGATCTCTGTGGGTCGGTGGGTTGGGGGGCGGTGGTACACTGGTGTTTGCTTTATGATCATCCATTAAAGTGTAGGTTTTTGTTTTTTTCACTTCACATAACTATGTTATCTTTAAAATATTTTTAATGTTTGCTATAGATAATATTGCTGCCAATATTTAATAATAAAGACAAGAATGAAAATCATGGACAAAAATCTTTGGTTTGATTAGGTTATATAATTATGAGCATTTTTAACTTGGATATCTATTATCATTTTAGCATTTTCTCAAATAAGGTAATGTCTAGATGAATATTGAGTAATAAATAGTGTTAGAAAAGATAAATTAATCCAGAATAAGCTGAAGCCTGTGAAATACACCAAAGAAAACACAAAGAGATTTTTATTTTTATTTTAATTTTTTTAGACAGAGTCTCACTCTGTCACCCAGGCTGGAGTGCAGTGGCATGATCTCAGCTCACTGCAACCTCTGCTTCCTGGGTTCAAGTGATTTCCCTGCCTCAGCCTCCCAAGTAGCTGGGACTACAGGTGTGTGCCACCACACCCAGCTAATTTTTGTATTTTCAGTAGATACTATGTTTCAGCATGTTGGCCATGCTGGTTTTGAACTCCTAACCTCAGGTGATCTGCCCACCTCAGCTTCCCAAAGTGCTGGGATTACAGGCATAAGCCATCACCCCCAGCCCACAAGGGGATTTTTAAAGATCTGTTCACAGAAAGGAAAAAAAAAAATCAAGGACAGTCCAAGGCTTGGGGATTTTGATATAACATAAACAGATAATGGGGAGAAAGCAGGACCACTCAGCTTTTATTTGGCTTCTGTCTTCATCAAGGAGAATAATTTTCAAACAGGAAAAGAGAGAACAGACCATCACAAAGGTGAAACTAAAGCCTGAGGTGTGTGAAGAAACTGTCAAAATTTGCGATTGTGATCACAGAATAGTTAACACTGTGAGAAATCAGACAGCTGAAGAGGGGCCAGAGGCCAGAAGACAAGTCAATATAATCACAGCTGCACAAGGGAGGGCCCAGTCAATGTACATCCCTGGCAAAAATCCAAAGCAAGGTACAGATTGTGGACAGTTCTAAAAAAAGGGGCACTCATCTGGAGCCTCCAGTGAATCAGCAAGAACAGGTCTCACCAAACTGGGCTCATTTCATCCATTTGCAACATCAGAGGATTGAACAGGTTGGAGGTAGTTTATGTAGGGATGCATGTGGGGATTTTTTTTTAATTTAGAGATAAGATCTCTGTCATCCAGGCTGGAGTGCAGTGGCATGATCATTGTTCACTGCAGTCTCAACCTCCCAAGCTCAAGCAATCCTCCCACCTCAGCCTTCCAAGGAGCTGGGATTACAGGTGCAGCCCACCATGCCTGGCACGTGGGATTTTTATACATTTGATATGGTTCAGTAATTTTCTAGAAGAATGGGGAGATATTGCAAATGGGAAGTTACCTGAATGTGGGGTCCTAAATTTTGACTGGGAAGACACAGGATCAGTGAGGATAGCAGAAGTAATGCTGCAATAACAGTATAACTCCAAATTGCAGTGGCTTCAAGCAACAGTGCTCATGTCTCACTCCTGCTGTCCGCCCACTGCACAGCAGCTGGAGGCTCTGCTCACATCTTCCTCATTCTGGGACCTAGGCTGAGGAAACAGCCCTCACCTGGAGCATGGCTGGTCCCTCTGGCAGAAGGAAACAGAGTATGGTGAGCCACGTGTTGGCGCAGAAAACATCACCCAGGAGTAACAAAGCAAGTCTCATGGCCAAGCTTAACTTCAATGATAGTGAGCAAATGCTTGGGGAGGATGAGGAACCAGGAATGGGTGGTGACCAGAATTAATCACCCCCACAGACCTAGTCTGCCAGCCATCTGCAAGCCATCTGCTTGCACATCTTGGGTAAGTGCAAGCTTACCCAAACAGGCTTTGGGCAAGAATGCTGGCAGTGATTCAGCACCTGATCGGCGTCCTGGGAGTAGGGGCAAGTCGGAAGTATGAACTAGACTAGCCCATGGCTCTGGATAAAGAGCAAGGGCAGTATTTCCTCACTCCCCCCATTCTCCATGCCTGTTGTTCCTCATCCCCAGTGCCTCTGCCTATCCTCATTTCTCATCCTCCTCTTTCCCAGCCCTCATGGATTTAAGGCTCTGAAATGATGTATACCTGTTTTTACTTAGCATTGCCTTTGGCAGCCTCTACACCTCAAAAACACCATAAAAAGCCAGGCGCAGGGGCTCACGCCTATAATCCCAGCACTTTGGGAGGCCGAGGTGGGCAGATCACTTGAGGTCAGGAGTTCCAGACCAGCCTGGCCAACATGGTGAAACCCCGTCTCTACTAAAAATACAAAAAAAAAAAATACTAGCCGGGTGTGATGGCACATGCCTGTAGTCCCAGCTACTCGGGAGGCTGAGGCTGGAGAATCGCTTGAACCCGAGGTGGGGGCAGGGACGGAAGTTGCAGTGAGCCAAGATTGCAGCACTGCGCTCCAGCCTGGGTGACAGAGTGAGACTCCAACTCAAAATATATATATTTATTATTATACCTGTTAAAACAAAAACTTTATTTTACATATATATACCATTTACCCAATTTGAAATTGGTGAGATGTTCCTTGGGTTGGTTGGTCTGAGGACCTGAGGTGGTAGGTGGATCTCCTTATGGAGTGAGGGCGAGGACAGGGGACTGGTCTCCTAAAGGAGTCCTCCTATCCCAGGTCTTCGGCACCAAATGTCACAAGCATCTGTGTGAAGAGTCCACCAAACAGGCTTTGTGTGAGCAACAAGGCTGTTTATTTCACCTGGATGCAGGTGGGCTGAGTCCGAAAAAGGAGTCAGCAAAGGATGGTGGGATTATCATTGTTCTTACAGGTTTGGGATAGGCATACAAAGTACATTCTCAAGGGCAGGGAGGATATTACAAAGTACCTTCTTAAGGGCAGAGGAGAATATATCATATCAGTTAGGGTGGGGCAGGAACAAATCACAATGGTGGATATATATATATATATTTTTGAGATGGAGTCTCATTCTGTTGCCCAGGCTGGAGTGCAGAGGCAGGATCTCAGCTCACTGCAATCTCTGCCTCCCAGATTCAAGCGATTCTCCTGCCTCAGCCTCTCGAGTAGCTGAGACTACAGGCATGCATGCCTGGCTAATTTTTGTACTTTTAGTAGAGGCACGGTTTCACCATCTTGGCCAGGCTGGTCTCAAACTCCTGACCTCAAGAGATTCACTGGCCTCAGCCTCCCAAAGTACTGGATTACAGGTGTGAGCCACCATGCCTAGCCAAGAAAAACTTTAGATGAATTAATTTTAACAGCGTTTAATGGAGCAAAGAACAGTTTGTAAACTGGGCAGACCTCAGAACCAGAAGGGGTTCAGAGAACTTCGCAACATGGTCAGGGAGCATTTATGTACAGAAAATGAAAGTGAGATACAGAAACAGCTTGACTGGTTACAGCTCTGAGTTCACCTTGTTTGAACATGGTTCGATCTGTTGGCATCCTGAGATTGGCTGAAGCTTGGCTGCTGTGATTGGCTGAGACTCTGACTATTGTTACACAAAATATTTACTCATAAATTAGGCTTTCAGTTTCTTTACATACTGTTAGGTTGCAGTTTATTATGGGCTCAAGGTACAGACACATCCTCAGGCTAAATTTAATTATTTAACATATCACTGCCTCTGAATTTCAGCAAAGAATTTGCCAAGTCACTCAGGGTGTCAGGCCTCTGAGCCCAAGCTAAGCCATCATATTCCCTGTGACCTGATGGCCTGAAGCAACTGAAGATCCACAAAATAAGTGAAAATAGCCTGAACTGATGACATTCCATCATTGTGATTTGTTCCTGCCCCACCCTAACTGATAAGATATATTCTCCTCTGCCCTTAAGAAGGTACTTTGTAATATTCTCCCTGCCCTTGAGAATGTACTTTGTACGCCTATCCCAAACCTGTAAGAACAATGATAATCCCACCATCCTTTGCTGACTCCTTTTTCGGACTCAGCCCACCTGCACCCAGGTGAAATAAACAGCCTTGTTGCTCACACAATGCCTGTTTGGTGGACTCTTCACACAGACGTGTGTGACATTTGGTGCCGAAGACCTGGGATAGGAGGACTCCTTTAGGAGACAAGTCCCCTGTCCTCACCCTCACTCCATGAGGAGATCCACCTACCACCTCAGGTCCTCAGACCAACCAACCCAAGGAACATCTCACCAATTTCAAATCGGGTAAGTGGTATTTTCACTCTCTTCTCCAGCCTCTCTCGCTACCCTTCAATCTCCCTCTGTCACTATGCTTCAATCTCCCTGTCCTTCCAATTCCAGTTCTTTTTCCTCTCTAGTAGAAACAAGGGAGACACATTTTATCCGTGGACCCTAAACTCCAGCACCAGTCACGGACTCAGGAAGACAGTCTTCCCTTGGTGTTTAATCACTGCGGGGATGCCTGCATGATTATTCACCCACATTTCACTGGTGTCTGATCACCACGGGGACACCTGCCTTGGTCATTCACCCACATTCCCTTGGTGGCAAGTCAATTGTGGGGACACCTGCTTTGGCTGCTCACCCACATTGCAGCCCAGGGCTGCTCACCCACCCCCTTCTCCGTGTCTCTATCTTTAAACTTACCTTGTCTCTTCTCTTTAAACTTACCTTGTCTCTTCTCTTTAAACTTACCTCCTTCACTATGGGCAAACTTCCGCTCTCCATTCCCCATTCTTCTCCCTTAGCCTGTGTTCTCAAGAACTTAAAACCTCTTCAACTCACACCTGACCTAAAACCTAAATGCCTTATTTTCTTCTGCAAAACTGCTTGACCCCAATACAAACTCAACAATGATTCCAAATAGCCAGAAAATGGCACTTTCAATTTCTCCATCCTACAAGGTCTAGATAATTTTTGTCATAAAATGGCCAAATGGTCTGAGGTGCCTGATGTCCAGGCATTCTTTTACACATTGGTCCCTTCCTAATCTCTGCTCCCAATAAGACTTGTCCCAAATCTTTCTTCTTTCTGTCCTGTCTGTTCCTTCAGTCTCCACCCCAAGCTCTGAGTCCTGTGAATCCTCCTTTTCTGCAGACCCATCTGACCTCTTCCCTCCACCCCAGGCTGCTCCTTGCCAGGCTGAGCCAGGTCCCAACTCTTCTTCAGCCTCCACTCCCCTACCCTATACCTTCTACTACCTCCTCTCCTCACACCTAGTCTGGCTTACAGTTTTGTTCCGCAACCAGCCCCACCTGCCCAACAATTTCCTCTTAGAGAGGTGGCTGAAACTGAAGGCATAGTGAGGGTTAATGCTCCTTTTTCTTTAGCCAACCTCTCCCAAATAAATCAGTTAGCATTTAGCTTCTTTTTCATCAAATATAAAAACCCAGCCCAGTCCATGGCCCATTTGGCAACAACACTTAGATGCTTTACTGCCCTAGACCCATAGGGGCCAGAAGGCTGTCTTATTCTCAATATGCATTTTATTACCCAACCCACTCTTGACATTAGAAAAAGCTCCAGAAATTAGATTCTGGCGCTCAAACCCTACAAGACTTAATTAACCTCACCTTCAAGGTGTACAATAATAGAGTAGAGGCAGCCAAGTAGCAATGTATTTCTGAGTTGCAATTACTTGCCTCCACTGTGAGAGAAATCCCAGCCACATCTCCTGCACACAAGAACTTCAAAAGGTCTAAGCCACAGTGGCCAGGTGTTCCTTCAGGACCTCCTGCCCCAGGAGCTTGCTTCAAGTGCTGGAAATCTGGCCACTGGGCCAAGGAATGCCCACAGCCTGGGATTCTTCCTAAGCCATGTCCCATCTGTGCAGGACCCTAATGGAAATCGGACTGTCTAACTCACCTGGCAGCCACTCGCAGAGCCCCTGGAACTCTGGCTGAAGGCTCTCTGACTGACTCCTTTCCAGATCTTCTCAGCTTAGCAGCTGAAGACTGATGCTGCCCGATAGCCTTGGAAGCCTACAGGACCATCACAGATGCTTTGGGTAACTCTTACAGTGGAGAGTAAGTCCATCCCCTTCTTAATCAATACGGAGGCTACCCACTCCACATTACCTTCTTTTCAAGGGCATGTTTCCCTTGCCTCCATAACTGTTGTGGATATTGATGGCCAGGCTTCTAAACCTCTTAAAACTCCCCAGCTCTGATGCCAACTTGGACAACATTGCTTTATGCGCTTCTTTTTAGTTATCCCCACCTGCCCAGCTCCCTTATTAGGTCAAGACATTTTAACTAAATTATCTGCTTCCCTGACTATTCCTAGGCTACAGCAACATCCCATTGCCACCCTTTTCCTCAGTTCAAAGCCTCCTTCACATCCTACCCTTGTGTCTCCCCACCTTAATCCACAAGTATAGGACACCTCTACTCCCTCCTTGGTGACTGAGCATGCACCCCTTACCATCTCATTAAAACCTAATCACCCTTACCCCACCATGCTTTAAAAGGATTAAAGCCTGTTATCTCTAGCCTGTTACAGCATGGCCTTTTAAAGCCTATAAACTCTCCTTACAATTCCCCATTTTAACTGTCCAAAAACCGGACAAGTCTTACAAGTTAGTTCAGGATCTGCATCTTATCAACCAAATTGTTTTGCCTATCCACCCCATGGTGCCAAATCCATATACTCTCCTATCCTCAATACCTCCTTCCACAACCCCATCCACAACCCATTATTCTGTTCTGGATCTCAAATATGCTTTCTTTACTATTCCTTTGCACCCTTCATCCCAGCCTCTCTTTGCTTTCCCTTGGACTGACCCTGACACTCATCAGACTCAGCAAATTACCTGGGCTGTACTGCCACAAGGCTTCATGGACAGCCCCCATTACTTCAGTCAAGATCAAATTTCTTCCTCATCCATTACCTATTATGAAGAATTTCATAATTCTTCATGAAAACACACATGCTCTCCTTGCTGATTATGTCTGGCTGATCTCCAAAAACCCAACCCCTTCTACAAAGCAAAAACTCCTTTCCTTCCTAGGCATGGTTAGGTACTTCCGCCTTTGGATACCTAGTTTTACCATCCTGACTGAACCATTATATAAACTCACACACAAAAAACCTAGCTGACCCCATACATCCTAAATCCTTTCCCCACTCCCCTTTCCATTCCTTAAAAAACAGCCCTAAAAGCTGCTCCCACACTAGCTCTCCCTAACTCATCCCAACCCTTTTTTCATTACACACAGCCAAAGTGCAGGGCTGTGCAGTCAGAATTCTTACACAAGAGCCAGGACCACACCCTGTAGGCTTTCTGTCCAAACAACTTGACCTTACTGTTTTAGGCTGGCCCCCACATTATTCCTGATACCACACCTAACCCCCATGACGGTATCTCTCTGATCCACCTGACATTCACTCCATTTCCCCATATTTCCTTCTTTCCTCTTCCTCACCCTGACCACACTTGGTTTATTGATGGCAGTTCCACCAGGGCTAATTGCCATTCACCAGCAAAGGCAGGCTATGCTATAGTAGTGTCTTCCACATCTATCCTTGAGGCTACTACTCTGCCCCCATCCACTACCTCTCAGCAAGCCAAACTCATTGCCTTAACTCAGGCCCTCACTCTTGCAAAGGGACTATGCATCAATATTTATCCTGACTCTAAATATGCCTTCCATATCCTTCACCACCATGCTGTTACATGGGCAGAAAGAAACTTCCTCACTACACAAGAGTCCTCCATCATTAATGCCTCCTTAATAAAAACTCCTCTTAAAGCTGCTTTACTTCCAAAGGATGCTGGAGTCATTCACTGCAAGGGCCATCAAAAGGCATCAGATCCCATCACTCAGGGCAACACTTATGCTGATAAGGTAGCTAAAGAAGCAGCTAGCATTCCAACTTCTGTTCCTCATGGCCAGTTTTTCTCCTTCTCATTGGTCACTCCTATTTACTCTCCTACTGAATTTTCCACCTATCAATCCCTCTCCACTCAAGGCATATGGTTCTTAGACCAAAAAAAAAAAAACTCCCTCCAGCCTCACAGGCCCATTCTATTCTGTCATCATTTCATAACCTCTTCCATTCAGGTTACAAGCCATTAGCCCATCTTTTAAAACCTCTCATTTCCTGTCCATCATGAAAATCTATCCTGAATCCACCACTCTTGACTCCCTCTTGGAGTGGATAGATTATCTTTGCTGACAGGACACACTCCAATACTTTCACCTTGATGAAGTCCTATTCTTTACTTTTATACTCACTCTTATTCTTGTTCCTGTTCTTATGCCACCCTCTACCTCTCCCCAGCTATCTCCACCACATTATCAATCTCACTCACTCTCTCCTAGCTGTTTCTAATCCTTCTTTGACAAACAATTGCTAGCTTTGCATTTCTCTTTCCTCCAAAATTGCCAAGGCCTCGATTTACTCACTGCTGAAAAAGGAGGACTCTGTATGTTTTTAAATGAAGAGTGTTGTTTTTACCTAAATCAATCTGGCCTGGTATATGACAACATTAAAAAACTCAAGAATAGAGCCCAAAAACTCACCAACAAAGCAAATAATTATGCTGAACCCCTTGGGCACTCTCTAATTGGATGTCCTGGGTACTCCCAATTCTTAGTCCTTTAATACCTGTTTTTCTCCTTCTCTTATTTGGACATTGTGTCTTCTGTTTGGTTTCTCAATTCATACAAAACCTCATCCAGGGCATCACCAATCATTCTATACAACAAATCCTCCTTCTAACAACCCCACAATATCACCCCTTACCCCAAAATCTTTCTTCAGTTTAATCTCTCCTACTCTAGGTTCCCACAGCACCCCTAATCCCGCTTGAAGCAGCCCTGAGCAACATTGCCCATTATCTCTCCATACCACCGCCAAAAATTTTCGCCACCCCAACACTTCATCATTTTGTTTTGTTTTTCTTATTAATATAAGAAGACAGGAATGTCAGGCCTCTGAGCCCAAGCTAAGCCATCATATCCCCTGTGATCTGCACGTATACATCCAGATGGCCTGAAGCAACTGAAGATCCACAAAATAAGTGAAAGTAGCCTTAACTGTTGACATTCCACCATTGTGATTTGTTCCTGCCCCACCCTAACTGATACGATATATTCTCCCCCACTCTTAAGAAGGTACTTTGTAATATTCTCCCCTGCCCTTAAGAAGGTATTTGTAATGTTCTCCCCACCCTTGAGAATGTCCTTTGTACACCTATCCCAAACCTATAAGAACTAATGATAATCCCGCCACCCTTTGCTGACTCCTTTTTCAGACTCAGCCCACCTGCACCCAGGTGAAATAAACAGCCTTGTTGCTCACACAAAGCCTGTTTGGTGGACTCTTCACATGGACATCCATGACACAGGGTATCTTTACAGGCAAATGGAAAAGTGTGACTGGTTAATAGTAAAATCTTGTGGGGTCAAGGGAGGCAGAACACCTTCAAAGAGGAATGATTAAGGAATTCATGTAAACTTTCAAAGCAGGTGTTTAGTGGTGTGCCCTTAAATATTCAATTCAGAACACAATAAAGTATGCTCCAGATTAAGAGGAAAAAAATAATGATTCAATTTTGTGAACACTTTGAGAAAAAAAGTAAAGTTAGAACTTCACCATAATATCCTATTCCAAATCCTGAATCCCTCAGCCATTAAGGAGTTAAATGTGAAACACGAATTGAGGTCTGTAAGAAGATATAGGTACACATATGGCCACAGAAACAATTTTAAGTCGTGTAAGGCTTTTTGATTCCTCTTCCACTCAGTGAACTATTGAGAGTGTGGGATGGGGAGTTGGGAACAACTATTGTGTCCCCTCAGCAGCTCTCACACCTTGAGTGAGTGTCATGGAGTTAGCATCTTGTTGAGGTGACTGTGATTCTAACATTAAAAGACAGATCACAGCTAGGTACTGTGGCTCACACCTTTAATCCCAGTACTTTAGGAGGCTGAGGTGAGTGGATCACCTGAGGTCAGGCGCTCAAGACTAGCCTGACCAATATGATGAGACTCTGTTGGGGATAGGACCCCAAATCTGGCCATAAACTGGCCCCAAAACTGGCCATAAACAAAATCTCTGCAGCACTGTGACATGTTCATGTTGGCCATGATGCCTACACTGAAGGTTGTGGGTTTACCAGAATGAGGGCAACAAACACCTGGCCCACCCAGGGCAGAAAACCACTTAAAGGTGTTCCTAAGCCACAAACAATAGCATGAATGATCTGTGCCTTAAGGACACATTCTTGCTGCAGATAACTAGCCAGAGCCCATCCCTTTGTTTTGGTCCATCCCTTTGTTTCCCATAAGGAATACTTTTAGTTAATCTATAATCTATAGAAACAATGTTTATCACTGGCTTGCTGTCAATAAATATGTGGGTAAATCTCTGTTTGGGGCTCTCAGCTCTGAAGGCTGTGAGACCCCTGATTTCCACACCCTATATTTCTGTATGTGTGTCTTCAATTCCTCTAGCACTGCTGGGTTAGGGTCTCCATGACTGGGCTGGTCTCGGCAAGTGGTGCCCATACATGGGGCTTGAACCCAGGTTGAAGGGTCACCAGAGTGACATTGGAGAACATGGAACTAAGCTGGAGGACATCTGAGTACTCTTAAGCAATCCCCGTGGTGAGTAAGAAGGGGAGCTAGGAAGCATCAGGGTAACAATGGGACAAATATAGGCTCTGGTTCATTCCACCTTGGAACCTTTTCACACTGACAATGAGAAGGAAGGAGAGTATAATGAAGTAACAGAGCAGGTTTGTTTGCCAGCTAAAGCTAAAGCAGCAAAGGAGGGAGAGGTTTGTCCCTACCCTTCTGTACTCCCTCATTATTTTGAAGAAAAAGAGCGGCCTGACCCTCCAGATCTTTCTTTTCCAGAGGACACCAGGCAAAAAGTAGTTGCCCCAGTGACTAAGCAGCACCTCAAGTAACCGCTCTCAGTTCTATTCAGGCAGGAATCCAGCAAGCTAGAAGAGATGGGGATTTAGAAACTTGGCAGTTCCCTGTTAGAATACCTCCCCCCCCCCCGATCAACAGGGAAAAATTATAGCTATATTTGAGCCTTATCCTTTTAAATTACTCAAAGAATTTAAACAAGCTATTAATCAGTGTGGACCAGGTTCTCCTTTTGTAACGGGACTGTTAAAGAATCTTGCTGTCTCCAGTCAGATGTTGCCAGCGGGGATGGTAGGATTACTTCTAGGCAGGTCTAGTTTAAATTTAAAAGGAGTGCAAGTACATACAGGAGTCATTGATTCAGATTACAATGGGGAAATTCAAATTGTTGTATCTACTTCTGTTCCCTGGGAAGCAGAGCCAGGAGAGCATATAGCACAGATCCTGATTGTGCCATATGTGGAAATGGGGAAAGGTGAAATTAAATGAACAGGAGGGTTTGGAAACACAAATAAACAAGGCAAAACAGCTTATTGGGTGAATCAAATTACTGATAAATGTCCTACCTGTGAAATAACTATTCAGGGAAAGAAATTTAAAGTTTTGGTAGATACAGGAGTGGACATTTCAATCATTTCTCTACAGCACTGGCTGTCCATGTGGCCAATTCAACCCTCTCAATTTAACATAGTTGGAGTTGATAAAGCCACTGAGGTATATCAAAGTACTTATATTTTGCATTGCGAAGGGTCAGATGGACAACCTGGGACTATTAAACCAATTGTACCTATAAATTTGTGGGGAAAAGATTTATTACAACAACGGGGTATGTCCCTGGCATGGGACTAGGAAAAAATTTGCAAGGTTTGAAGGAACAGCTTCAAGTGGAAAGATAAAGTTCCCACCAAGGTTTAGAATATAATTTTTGATGTCAGCCATTGTTAAGCCTCCAGAACCTATACCTTTAAAATGGTTAACAGATATGCCGATTTGGATAGAACAATAGCCACTGTGTAAAGAGAAACTGGAGGCTTTAGAGGACTTCATTGCTGAACAGTTAGAAAAAAGACACACAGCTCCAACATTTTCCCCTTGGAATTCTCCAGTTTTTATAATTAAGAAAAAATCATGTAATTGGAGAATGTTGACAGATCTTAGAGCCATTAATTCAGTTATACAACCTATGGGGACATTACAGCCAGGATTGCCTTCTCCTGCTATGACTCCAAAAAATTGGCCTTTAATAGTCATAGATTTAAAAGACTGTTTCTTTACTATCCCCTTAGCTGAGCAAGACTGTGAATGGTTTGCATTTACAATTCCTACGGTAAACAACCTGCAGCCTGCTAAGCATTTTCATTGGAAAGTGTTGCCACAAGGCATGTTAAAAGTCCAACAATTTGCCATACTTATGTAGGGCAAGCAATTGAACCTATTCATAAAAAATTTTCACAGTGTTACATTATTCATTATATGGATGATATAATTTGTGTTGCCCCCACTCGAGAAATATTACTCCAATGTTATGATCACATGCAAAATTTGATTTCTTGCTCTGGTTTAATTATATAGCTCCTGACAAAATTCAGACTACTACTCCTTACTTCTACTTGGGGGCCTTAGTAAATGACACTACCATTGTGCCACAGAAAGTAACCAAATGTAGGAATCAATTGAAAACATTAAATGACTTTCAAAAATTAATAGGGGACATTAATTGGATAGAACCTGCTCTAGGCATTCCTACCTGTGCCATGAGTAATCTATTTTCTATCATTAGAGGAGATCCTAGTCTCACTAGCCCTTGGCAATTAACAAAAGAAGCTGAGGCAGAGCTGCAGCTAATCAAAAAGCAAGTCTATAAAGCTCAAATAAATAGAAGAGATCCAGAGAAGACTCTAGATTTGCTATTTTTTTAACTCAGCATTCACCTACTGGTGTTATTGTTCAAGAGCAAGATCTCATAGCGTGGCTTTTTCTTCTACATACTAATTCATGGACTTTGATTCCTTATTTGGATCAAATAACTACTATAATAGGAAATGGGGGAACTCAGATTGTTAAATTACATGGATATGATCCTGGAAAAATTATTTTCCCTCTCACAAAGGCACAAATAGACAGCAAGCTTTTATAAATAGTCTTACTTGGCAAACCCATTTAGCTGACTTTGTGGGTATTCTCAATAATCATTTTCCTAAAATGAAATTTTTATTTCAATTTTTGAAATTAACTAATTGGATTCTCCCTAAAATAACAAAATTTAAACCAATTGAAGGTGCTGAGAATGTTTTTACAGATGGGTCTAGTAATGGTAAAGCATCTTATTCTGGCTCAAAAGGTAAAGTTTTCCAGACACCCCATACTTCAGCTCAAAAAGTGGAGCTTGTAGCTGTAATTGAGGTGTTGACTGCTTTTGATATGCCTATTAATGTGATTTCTGATTCTTCATACGTGGTTCATTCCACACAATTAGTTGAAAATGCTCAGTTACGATTTCATACAGATGAACAACTGATGACTTTATTTACCCAATTGCACACAGCAGTTAGGAGTAGAATGCACCTGTTTTACATCACTCACATTAGGGCTCATACACCTCTTCCAGGACCTTTAACTGCAGGGAATCAAATGGCTGATCACCTAGTTGCTGCTACAATATCTAATGCTAGACATTTTCACAATTTAACCCATGTTAATGCTTCTGGTCTCAAACGCAGATACAACAAGACCTGGAAAGAAACTAAAGCTATTATCCAGTGATGCCCAACTTGCCAAATGGTGCATTCCTCATCTTTTACAGGAGGAGTTAATCCTCAAGGATTGGAGCCTAATTCTCTTTGGCAAATGGATGTCACACATGTTCCCTCATTTGGGAGACTAGCTTATGTACATGTATGTGTGGACAGCTTTTCTCACTTTTTCTGGGCTACATGCCAATCAGGAGAGTCTTCTGCCTGTGTTAAACATCACTTTTTGCAGTGTTTTGTGGTGATGGGCATTCCAGCTTCTATTAAAACAGATAATGCCCCAGGCTATATTAGCAAGTTCTAGCTACACTTTTCTCTATATGGAATATTAAACACATTACTGGCATCCCATCTAATTCTCAAGGACAAGCCATTGTAGAAAGAAAGAATTTCTCCCTGAAACAGCAGTTGCAAAAGAAAAAAGGGGGAAACAGGGATTACAGGACACCCCATATACAATTGAATCTGGCATTATTGACTTTAAATTTTTTGAGCCTGCCTAAAGGCCAGATGCTATCAGCAGCTGAACAGCATCTACAGAAACCAGCTGCAAAGACAGAAGCAGAACATCTGGTTTGGTGGACAGATCCAGTAACAAAAAGTTGGAAAATAGGTAAAATAATAACTTGGGGTAGAGGTTATGCTTGCGTTTCTCCAGGCCAGAATCAACAGCCGATTTGCATACCATCAAGACACCTGAAACCTCATCATGAGCCAAATGCCAAGGAAGAGATTCCGGGGGGGATCCTGAGGACCCACTGGTTGCAGTCATGTCAAGATTGACACTGAGGAGGACCCCAAGTGTCACGAGCAACACCCATTGAACACAGCCACCTACCTGGGGACAGATCAAGAAGCTGTCATAGATGGCGGAAGAAAACCTGAGGAAAGCAGGACAACCAGTCACAATAAGTAATTTAATGATAGCTATGATAGCAGTGATCACCATTGCCGTGAGTACTCCTTCAACAAGGGCTGACACAGAGAACAATTATACTTATTGGGCATATTTATCAATCTTGGCTGGCAATAACGCCTGGATGTAATCGCTCTATGACACAGTTACACACGCTTTCTGATCTCAGTATTTACCATAATAAATCTGCTCCTATAATTGAGGCATACCTCCCTCAAAAACCTACTTCTAAACAGAATTGGAAGATTGCATTGGAGAACAGGCAGAGGTGCTGTGCAATGATTCCTACGGAATCATTATTGGTTGGTCCCCTAAGGGAATGTTTAGCTTGAATTTCACCTCTCAGTCTGCGTGCCACGGCCACACTATGTTCAGCTGGTCTAAACAAAATGGTCAGATGGTAGAAATAGTAAGAAATACAGCAAGCGTTCCTATTACCTGGAAACATGGTGGTACAGTGGCAACTCAACCTCAAATGATATGGCCTGCTGTAGGAGCTAAACATAAGGATTTGTGGAAATTATTAAAGGCTCTTAAATAAGATCAAAATTTGGGAAATAATAAAAAAGTATCTAGAAGGACACTCTACAAACTTGTCTTTGGATGTTGCAAAATTAAAAGAAGAAATATTTAAAGCATCCCAGGCACACCTGACCTTAATGCCAGGAACTGAAGTGCATGAAGGAGCTGCAGACAGATTAGCAGCTATTAACCCATTAAAATGGATCAAGACACTTGGAAGCTCTGTGATTTCAATGATGATTGTGCTTTTTAATCTGTGTTGTCTGTCCTTTTGTAGGCTACAGATGCGGGTCCTGACTCCTGCAAGAAGTAGCTCACCGTGACAAAACTGCCTTTGGTTTTATCGCTTTGCAAAACAAAAAGGGGGACTTGTTGGGGATAGGCACCCAAATCTGGCCATAAACTGGCCCCAAACTGGCCATAAACAAAATATCTGTAGCACCGTGACATGTTCATGTTGGCCATGATGCCCATGCTGAAGGTTGTGGGTTTACCGGAATGACGGCAAGGAACACCTGGCCTACCCAGGGAGGAAAACCACTTAAAGGTGTTCCTAAGCCACAAATAATAGCATGAGCGATCTGCACCTTAAGGACATGTTCCTGCTGCAGATAACTAGTCAGAGAGCCCATCCCTTTGTTTCCCATAAGGAATACTTTTAGTTAATCTATAATCTATAGAAACAATGTTTATCACTGACTTGCTGTCAATAAATATGTGGGTAAATCTCTGTTTGGGGCTCTCAGCTCTGAAGGCTGTGAGACCCCTGATTTCCCACTCCATACCCTATATTTCTGTGTTTGTGTCTTTAATTCCCCTAGTGCTGCTGGGTTAGTGTATCCACGACCGAGCTGGTCTCAGCAAAACTTTTTCTCTACTAAAAATACAAAAATTAGCAGGGTGTGGTGGCATGCACCTGTAATCCTAGCTACTTGGGAGGCTGAGACAGGAGAATCACTTCAACCCAGGAGGCACAGGTTGCAGTGAGCCAAGATCACACCATTGCACTCTAGCCTGGGCAACAAAAGAGAAACTCTGTCTCAAAAAAAAAAAAGACATCATATTTCACATAGTGTGGCCTGAGTACAAGCCAACTACTTCCCCCAGAGCTTAACCAAAGAAACCATGATCCATTGCAGTAACTGAGGAAAAACTGGCTATGTTGTACTAAACACTAGACAATGTCTCCAGCAGCAGTAGTGCCTTCTGTGCATGGGCTTCAGCTCACACTTTGGCTAAAAATCTGGTATCTGGCTGACCTTCCCACTCCTCCCCACTCTTCCCCAGCAGCCCTCTTCCCCTCTACCCTGCTCTACTGTTTTTCCTCAGTATTATTTGTCACTTTCTACCATGTTGTATAATTTATTTGTTTATTATGTTTATTGTTTATTATCTGCCCCCCCATGGGGTTCAGAGCATGTCACCCCAAAATATGCCACTTTGGCATATTGATTATTTTGAGCAAAAAGAAATTGAGAATCAGCCACTGCAGGAAAAGCTCTTTACTGCCCACTCCAATCAGTTCACTAAGCTGCCTAAAATAGAGATTTCCCTTTTAGTAAAGGAAATTGACATTTATTTATTTATTTATTTATTTATTTATTTATTTATTTATTAAGACAGAGTCTCACTTTGTTGCCCAGGCTGGAGTGCAGTGGTGTGACCTCAGCTCACTGCAACCTCCACCTCCCAGGTTGAAGCGATTCTCTAGCTCAGCCTCTCGAGTAGCTGGGATTACAGGTGCCCGCCACCATGCCTGGTTAATTTTTGTATTTTTAGTAAAGATGGGGTTTCTCCATGTTGGCCAGGCTGGTCTTGAGCTCCTGACCTTAGGTAATCCACCTGCCTCAGCCTCCCAAAGTGCTGGGATTACAGGCGTGAGCCACCACACCTGGAAAAATTAACTTTTTTTTTTCTTTTTTCTCAAGACAGAGTCTTGCTCTTTCACCCAGGCTGGAGTGCAGTGGTGTGAGCTCAGCTCACTGCAACCTCTGCCTCCTAGGTTCAAGCAATTCTCCTGCCTCAGCCTCCCAAGTAGCTGGGATTACAGGCGCCTGCCACCACACCCAGCTAATTCTTGTATTTTTAGTAGAGATGGGGTTTCACCAGGTTGGCCAGGCTGGTCTTGAACTCCTGACCTCAGGTGATCTGCCCATCTGGGCCTCCCAAAGTGCTGGGATTACAGGCATGAGCCACTGCACCCAGCCCAGAAATTGACTTTTATAAAGGATTTTTTTTTTTTTTTTGATTTGGAGTTTTGCCCTGTCCCCCAGGCTGGAGTGCAGAGGTGCAATCTTGGCTCACTGCAACCTCTGCCCCCTGGGCTTAAGTGATGCTCCTGCCTCAGACTCCTGAGTAGCTGGGATTACAGGTACCTGCCACCATGCCTGGCTAACTTTGTATTTTTAGTATTTTTGTATTTTTACTAGAGATGGGGTTTTGCCATTTTGGCCAGGTTGGTCTCGGACTCCTGACCTCAGGTGATCCACCCGCCTTGGCCTCCTGAAGTGCTGGGATTACACCTGAGAGACTGCATAATAAGGCAACTTTTATTCACCATACACTCCATACTCATCCCTTCTATTTCCCATAATTTATCTCCTCCCTGCCCCTCCAAAAGCCTCAAATTCTTGTTCCTTTCTGTAGCTTAGGATGACACATAAGCCTCAATCACCTGACTGCCTTCTTTATTTTTACCTTTTTTTCTCCCTTTTAATTTTAAGAGGTGGTGTCTCACTGTCACCCAGGCTGGAGTGCAGTGGCTTGATCATAGGCTCATTGCAGCCTCAACCCCTGGACAAGAGATTCTCCACCTCCTCAGTCTGCCAAATAGCTGGGACCACAGGTGAGTGCCACCCTGCTACTTTTTGTAGAGATAGGGTCTCACTTTATTGCTCTGGCTGGTCTTGAGCTCCTGGGATCAAGCAATCCTCCCGCTTAGCCTCATAAAGTGCTGAGATTACAGGCATAGGCCATTGCCTGGTCCTGGCTGCCATTTCCTTCCCCCCACTCCCCCTGAGATGAGTTTGGCTCTTGTTGCCCAGGCTAGAGTGCAGTGGTGCAACCTCGACTCACTGCAACTTCCACCTCCTGGGCTCAAGCGATTCTCCTGTCTCAGGCTCCCAAGTAGCTGGGATTACAGCCATGTGCCACCAAGCCCTGCTAATTTTTGTATTTTTAGTAGAGACAGGGTTTCACCATGTTAGCCAGGCTGGTCTCTAACTCCTGACCTCATGTGATCCACCTGCCTGGACCTCCCAAAGAGTTGGGATTACAGGCGTGAGCCACTGCGCCCGGCCACAAGGTTTCTCTTTTAACAAAAAGTAGCCCCCAAATCATTTCTTTTCTAATAAAAAGCAGCCTGAAAAGTCAAGCTGCAGATATAGACAAGCAAGCTGGAAGCTTGCACAGGTGAATGCTGGCAGCTGTGCCAATAGAAAAGGGCTATCCTGAGGGCCTGACATATTCAACATGGAGGCTCCAGCTTCCCTTTGCTTTGTCACCATGTGTACACTGAAAAAGCAGGCAACATGGCCCTGGCCAGGTAGGGAACCCATCGGCATAACACAACATTCAGGTGGGGGGCCAGCTTCTGCACATGCTATGGCAACAACACACCTAGTCCTAACCAGTTCTTTGTGCACTATGCAAATGGCACACCTGGTCCAACAAACTTTTTGTGCCCTCTGTAAATCAGACACCGCCTCCTCAAGCTCATCTATAAAACCTTCTGCATTTCACCACATAACTGGCAACCCATTTTCTCATCCCTCTCTGCATGGAAAACCTTCTGCATTTCACCACGGAAGCAGCAACTCATTTTCTCTGGGACCCATCTCTGCACAGAGAGCTCTTCCCTTTCGCCTATTAAACTTCACCTCTTACCTTCATTCTGGTGTGTCTGCATCCTAGTTTTCTGTGGCCATGGGACAACAAACCTGGGGTATTACCCCAGACAACGATGCTGCTTCAACATGTCGTGCTTTTTTTTTTTTTTTTTTGAGACAGAGTTTCGCCCTTGTTGGCCAGGCTGGAGTGCAATGGTGCAGTCTCGGCTTACTGCAACCTCTGCCTCCCAGGTTCAAGTGATTCTCCTGCCTCAGCCTCCCAAATAGCTGGGACTATAAGGCACCTGGCACCTGCCCAGCTACTTTTTGTATTTTTAGTAGAGGCAGGGTTTCACTATGTTGGACAGGCTGGTCTCGAACTCCTGACCTCAGGTAATCCACCTGCCTTGGCCTCCCAAAGTGCTGGGATTACAGGTGTGAGCCACTGCACCCAGCCATGTCTTGCTTTTTAAAATGGTTTTCAAAATTAATATGTACCATTGTCAGAGGTGTTTGAACCAGAGTGACTCCATCTTGAATAGGGGCTGGGTAAAATAAGGCTGAGACCTACTGGGATGCATTCCCAGGAGGTCAGACATTCTTAGTCACAGGATGAGATAGGGGGTCAGAACAAGATACAGTCACAAAGACCCTGCTGACAAAACAGTTTGCAGTAAAGAAGCCAACCAAAACCTACCAAAACTAAGATGACAACCAAAGTGACCACTGGTCATCCTCACTGCTCATTACACACTAATTATAATGTATTAGCATGCTAAGAGACACTCCCACCAGTGACATAGTTTACAAATGCCATGGCAATGTCAGGAAGTTGTCCTATATGGTCTAAGAAGGGCAACAGCCCTCAGTTCCAGGAATTGCTCACCCCTTTCCTGGAATACTCATGAATAATCCACCCCTTGTTTTGCATATAATCAGGAAATGACCATAAAAGTGGACAGCCAGCAGCTCTTGGGGTTGCTCTGCATATGGAGTAGCCATTCTTTTATTCCTTTCCTTTCTTTCTTTCTTTTTTTTAGATGGAGTTTCCCTCTTGTTGCCCAGGCTGGAGTACAATGGCACCATCTTGACTCACCGCAACCACCACCTCCCTGGTTCAAGCGATTCTCCTGCCTCAGCCTTCCGAGTACCTGGGATTGAGATGTGAAACCAGCTGGACTTCCTGGGTCAAGTGGGGACTTGGAGAACTTTTCTGTCTAAAGGACTGTAAATGCACAAATCAGTGCTCTGTGTCTAGCTAAAGGATTGTAAACGCACCAATCAGTACTCTGCAAAATGGACCAATCAGCAGGATGTGGGCAGGGCCAAATAAAGGAATAAAAGCTGGCCACCCAAGCCAGCAGCAGCAACTTGCTCGGGTCCCCTTCCATGCTGTGGAAGCTTTGTTCTTTTGCCCTTCACAATAAATCTTGCTGCTGCTCACTCTTTGGGTCTGCACCACCTTTAAGAGCTGTAACACTCGCCAGGAAGGTCCGTGGCTTCATCCTTGAAGTCAGGAAGACCACAAACCCGCCAGAAGGAAGAAATTCCAGACACATCTGAACATCTGAAGGAACAAACTCAGGACACACCATCTTTAAGAGCTGTAACACTCACCGCGAAAGTCCGTGGCGTCATTCTTGAAGTCAGCGAGACCAGGAACCCATCAGAAGGAATAAATTTCAGACACAGGATTATGGGCATGCACCACCATGCCCAGCTAATTTTGTTTTTCTTTAGTAGAGATGGGTTTCTCCAGTTGGTCAGGCTGGTCTTGAACTCCCGACCTCAGGTAACCCACCTGCCTCAGCCTCCCAAAGTGTATTCCTTTACTTTCTTAATAAACTTGCTTTCACTTTACTCTGTGGACTTGCCCCAAATTCTTTCTTGCTCGAGGTCCAAGAACTCTCTTGGAGTCTGGATCAGGACCCCTTTCCAGTAACACTGTCGTGATGAACTGTGTGATACATTGTCAAGTGAAAAGAACAGGTTCTAAAATATTGATCTAATGTTGTTTAAAGAGGTGTAGGAAAACTATAAGATGTTTTTCCAAGGGTAACCTGTCAGTAGATCAATTGTTGAAATGACAATTATCAGTACCATATTATTATTATTATTAATGTTGTCTGTAGGCATTCAGGAGATAGTACAGAGGTCCTGCTCAATAATCCAGAAATCCCTTCATATTTTCACTGATTGTCATAATTACTGCTGTTTTGCATTTTATTATGATGGTTTTTAAAAAAGTTTCCTATAATAGATGAAGACTTGTGTATATATTTTCATTCTTCACTCTCTACCAGCATATTGTAAATACTTAATATTTTTAACCCTAAAGAAAATATGAATGATGCAAAAAAAAAGTATAAAAAAGTATCTGAGGCCAAGTGTGGTGGCTCACCCCTATAACTGCAGCACTTTGGGAGGCTAAGTCCTGTGCAACATGGCAAACCCTGTCTCTACTAAAAATACAAAAAAAAAAAAAAATAGCTGGGCATGGTGGCACATGCCTGTAGTCCCAGCTGCTTGGGAGGCTGAGGTGGGAGAATCATTTCAGTCTGGGAGGTGAAGGTTGCAGTGAGCTGAGATAATGCTACTGCACCCCAGTCTAGGCAACAGAGAAGACTCTGTCTCAAAAAGAAAAAAAAAGAAAAAGAAAAAAAAAAGAAAGCATCTGGAAAATAACACTAATATTAGCTTGTCTTTGGACAATTAGATTATGATTGAGTTTTCTTTTGCTTCTCTGTATTTTGTCATTTTTCTATAATAAACATTTACAGATAGAACATGAGATAAGTAATTTTTAACTAAAAATGAACAAATTAACAGAATTAAAAGGCAAACAACAAACTAGGAAAAATAAATGCAATATAGTATGTGTAATTGACAAAGGATTATGACTTGTGACAGTTAATTTTACATGTCAACTTGACAGGGCCACGGAATGCTCAGATTAAACATTTCTGGGTGTGTCTGTGAGGGTCTTTCTGGATAAGATTAGCATTCAAATTAGTGGACTCGGTAAAGCAGATTTCCCTGCCCTGCATTGGTGGGAATCATCTCACCCTGGCCTGAATAGAACAGATAGCAGAGGAAAAAGATAGGTTAAAAGATTAGTTTGGATCCTCTAGTAGAAGATCTGTCTCTCTCTCTCTCTCTCTCTCTCTCTCTGTCTATATATATATAGACCCCCTCAATGGTGGGGGTGTTGGAGAGCCCCAGTGGCCCAGAGCAGACTGTCAGATCCCAAACAGGGTGAAGACAGCATCCACAGAGAACTGGCCCACGTGGGGTGCTAGAGGCAGAGCAGGGTGAGGAGGGGGCCCATAGAGGAGGCCAGTGCAGCATGGGTGTGGGAGCCCACATAGAGTAAGGAAGATGTTCCCCCAAAGGGTGCCTGCTGCAAGAAGTCAGGCTTGAGAAGGGTGGGGTGGGGAGACAGGCTAGCAGGGCAGGGAAGGCATCCACACAGAGGGGCAGTCCAGCATATGGTGTCAGATCCCAAGCATAGTAAGGGGTGTTTCCATGCAGGGGTGGGTCAGGGAGAAGCCCAGCATGGGAGCTCAGTGCCTGAGTGGGGTGAGGAGCATGCTAGGCAGTGGGAGGTGTGGCTAAACATGGGATGCTGGAGCCTGGTGGGGTGAGGAGAGCACCCATCCCAGTGGCCCAGTGAGTGATGTTGAAACACAGGTGAGGGAAAGAGAGTGTCTATGTAGGGAGGGGTCACTGGCACCTTGACACAAGATTTTAGAGCCCAAGAAGAGTGAAGGGGAAGGAGGCAGCACTGGTGATGGAAGAGTGACTACAAACAGGAGACTTGATCAAATAAAGATAACAGGAACCTGATTACCCTCTGACAGTGAAGATAGAGAAGGGAGTTACAAATATGGAAGAAAGAAAATGTTAATGAGTCCAGGGGCACTGGATTGAAATTAGAGGTATTAGTGTGAATTCATGATTTTTCAATACACAGGTTGATATATAAATATAAGTGTGAATATGTATATAACATATAAATACATAGTTCCTAGCTCTGGACTGGAAGCAGTAATACCCTAAGAACAATGAGCACATGTAATGCCCAGATTTTGGCTTCTACATACCATTCCCCAAAAAAGGAACCAGATCTCCCTGGGAAAGTGGCTGATTCCAAGACTTGTGAGGAGAGTACAAGAAGAGCCTGAAAGTGAAAAAAAAGTGCTCTAAGAATGAGAGATATGTCAACAGGGCATAGCATTCACCTTCAAGGGCCCCTGCTAGCAAAATCTGTGGCAATTTAAGCATCAAAATAAATAATGAGAGCAACAGATTATAATTCATTAGACAAAATAAGAAACTATGCATTTGTATGAATAGAAATGAATACATTGAACGCCATTTGATAGGATGCAATAAGAACACATTAGCACATTTGTGGTATCCCTGCCAAAGATACATAACTGAATCCCATCATGAAGGAACAACACACAAACTTGAGGCACATGCTGCAAAATAGCTGGTCTATAATCTTCAAAAGCATCAAGGTAATGTTACTGAAACACTGGGCATTTGGTCTAGGTCCTGCTCCTCACAGCACAGAAAGGCAATCACTGAGACACTAAGTATTGCCAAGGAAGAAGGCTTTAATCCGGTGCTGCAGCAGAGGAGATGGGAGCTCAGCCTCAAATCCATCTCCCTGATTGACTAAAACTAGGGGTTTGTATAGCAGGGAAGAAATGTAACAATGTGTACAAAAACAAGAACTAGGGAGGGCCAAGGAGGTATCTGGTGGTAACAATGTGTACGAAAACAAGAACTAGGGAGGGTCAAGGAGGTATCTGGTGGTGATCAGGTGAGTTTCAGTTCTTTGATCCTTTTCTTGAGAGGCCTAAAAGTCCTTTCCTGAGGAGGGAAGTTGGATAAAACAGATACAAATTTCAAGCTTTAACAGCAGAAGGGTCAATTTCTATATTTATCCAAAAACAACTGTCTATGAGTCTACTGGGCAAGTTTCAGTAATATGAGTTTTGTCAAGACTGAGTAACTGGTTCAGAATGGAGGAGACTGAGCTTGGTCCTGAAGTGGATCCTTCTACTATAAAGCATATTTTGAGAACAGGAGGTCAAGCTTGAATAAAGTCTGAGGATTCAATGGAAGCAGCATATCACTAAAGCTATCATAGCTGAGTAACAGACCACTTAGTGAAATTTAGCACCAGCCATTTGTGGGTCAGGAATTCAGAAAGGGCTCAACAGGGACAGCTTGTCTTTGCTGCAGGAGGTCTGGGCCCCTGTCTGGGAAAACCTGAGCCTGGGGGTAATGCTATGGCTAGGGTCTCTGGAATCATCTAAAATCTTGCTCACTCACCAGATGCCTCCTTGGCCCTCCCTACTTCTTGTTTTCTTACACATTGTTGCATTTCTTCTCTGCTATATAAACCTCTAGTTTTATTTAGTCAGGGAGACAGATTTGAGGCTGAGTTCCCATCTCCTCTGCTGCAGCACCCGATTAAAGCCTTCTACCTTGGCAATACTTGGTGTCTCAGTGATTGGCTTTCTGTGTGACAAACTCACATGCCTGGTGCCTGGGTTGAGAAAACTCCAAGACGAAGACTGCTGACAGGGGCACCTACAGGTGTCCTCTCCATATATCCAGCTTCCTTACAGCATGGTGGCCTCAGTCAGATTTCTTACATGGAGGCTGTGGGCTCCAAGAACAAATATTCCAGCAAACAAGGCAGAAGTTGCATCACCTTTCCTGTCTTGGCCATTGAAGCCATGCAGTGTCATTCCTGCTACATTCTGTTGGCTACAAGCAAGTCAAAAACCTGCCCAAATTAAAGAAGGAGATATAGACCCCATCTCTCTATGGGAGGAGTGTTGAAGTCACATTGAAAAAGAATATGTGAGGTTTAACATACTGCTGCAGCTGTCTTTGGAAACTACAATCTGTCACAAATATCAATGTTCATTTCCTGATTTTGCCGGTAGGACTGTGGCTATGTAGGAAACATATAGTGAAGTTTTTTGTTTTTGTTTTTTTGATGGAGTCTCTTTTTGCCCAGGCTGGAGTGCAGTGGTGTGATCTTGGCTTACTGCAACCTCTGCCTCCTGGATTCAAATGATTCTCCTGCCTCAGCCTCCTGAGTAGCTGGGATTACAAGTACACACCACCACACCAGGCTAATTTTTGCATTTTTAGTAGAGACGGTGTTTCACCACGTGTGGCCAGGCTGGTCTCGAACTCCTGACCTCAAGTGATCCACCTTCCTTGGCCTCCCAAAGTGCTGGGATTACAGGTGTGAGCCACAGCGTCCTTTTTTTTAACAGTAAAGTATTTGGAGGCAGGGTGGTGCATCAGAGCTCAAGTGGTTCAGGAAATAAAAGACTTTACCCTGTATTCACAACTTTTCTGTAAATTTGAGATGGCTTCAAAATACAAAATACACACTGAAAGTTTGGTAGGAAAAAGATGGACATTCTGATAGAAATAGATGGATGTTTGAATAGACAAATCACAAAGGAATAAGAACAAGTAACTGATGTTTAATTAAAATGTTCAGTTATAGTTATCAAAGGCAAATTTAAAATAGCAAGAACATGTCATTTTGCATAAATGTTTAAATGATAATAAAAAACATTGGTGAAAGTGAAGGAAGGGCATTACCCTTCAGGAAAGAAATTCAGCAATGTATGCAATTCCCCAAGAAATTAAATGATCATTTATGACAACATTCCAAATGGTTCCATGAAACATCACATTACACATGTGCCATAATTAATTCACCCAACGCCTTAATATTGACTATTTAGTTTCTTTAAATACATACAAATGATACTGTGATAAAAATATTTATATATGGCCAGTTATGGTGGCTCATGCCTGTAATCCCAGCACTTTTGGAGGCCAAGGCAGGCGGATCACTTGAGGTCAGGAGTTCAAGACCATTCTGGCCAACAGGGTGAAACCCCTTCTCTACTAAAACTATGAAAAATCAGCTGGATGTGGTGGTGGGTTCCTGTGGTCCCAGCTACTCGGGATGTTGAGGTGGGAAGATTGCTTGAGCCCAGGAGTTCAAGGCTGTAGTGAGCTATGATTGTGCCACTTCACCCCAGCCTGGGCAACATAGTTAGACTCCGTCTCAAAAAAATATATATATATATATAAAATATATAGTGTATATATTATATATGTATATATTATACATATATTATATATACACTATATATTTTAGATATATATATTTAAAACTTCACACTCATCTAGAAGAGGAATTATTAAAGACTAATCCCCTGGGGGACCTTGAGGCACTTCTGCCGTTACTGAGTCTGTTTTAATGTAAAATGTGTAAAATGTGTTTTAACATTTTTACATTTTAACAAAATTCCGTACTGGTCTGTTCCCCCCGAGGGCTGCCCCTCTCCTCTGCCTGGCCTCCAGAAGAGTAAGTATCACAGACCCAGGTGTCCGTGGCCCACAGTCCAGCCCAGCCTGGGAACAGAGCCTCTCAATTATAGGCTGAGCACCTTAAATGACTGGCTCCTCAAGAGTCTGACTGACACTTGGAGAGGCAGAAAACAAGCTGTGTCAAGTGGCAGGAGCAGCAGGGCTTACATGGGTGCCACCTCCCCAGCCTCCCTGGAGGGGCTGATTTGGGTCACTTAGCTACATTGCAGCATGATCCTCACCCACTCCACTGGCACATGAGTCTTCCTGAGTCAGGGGCACCATTCTCTCAGGCCTTTTCTCTTTCCACAGGGCAGTCCTGCAGGCTGCAAGGGCTCCATGAGTACCTCATGCCGTGAGCTCACGCCACCACATCAAAAGCCTCACAGTGGGCTGGGCACAGTGGCTCACACCTATAATCCCAGCACTCTGGGAGGCCAAGGTGGGTGGATCACTTGAGGTCAGGAGTTTGAGACCAGCCTGGCCAACATGGTGAAACCCCCCATCTCTACTAAAAATACAAAAATTAGCCAGGCATGGTGGTGCACACCTGTAGTCCCAGCTACTCGGGAAGCTGATGCAGGAGAATTGCTTGAACTCAGGAGGCGGAGGTTGCAGTGAGCAAAGACGGCACCATTGCACTCTAGCCTGGGCGACAGAATGAGACTGTGTCTCAAAAAAAAAAAAAAAGCCTCACAGTCAGCTACTGTCCTTCAAATGCATCCCTCCCTGGAGCCTTTTGGGGCCTGCATGTCCAGGTCCCAGTCACTGCCCACCTCCCTGATTCCCTGGTGCAGCTGCCAACCACTTCCCAGCCGCCTGGCTGACTCCACTTATACTCTCTATCCCAGCTCCAGGAACTTTGGTATTTGTAATACATGAAATTGACAAAGGAGTAGCTCCCAGAATATATAAAGAACTCCAACAAATCAAAAAGAAAAGGATACATTGATTTTAAAATGAGTAACCAGGTGTGGTGGTGTAAGCCTGTAATCCCAGCTACTCAGGAGGCTGACACAGTAGAATCACTTGAAGCCAGGAGGTGGGGTTTGCAGTGAGCCAAGATCGCACCACTGCCCTCCAGTCTGGGTGACAGAGCAAGACTCTGTCACAAAAAAAAAAAAAAAAAAAAAAAATTGAAATGAGAAAATAATATGAACTGCAGGGCAAAGAATATGAAATGTAGACCATAGAAGAGGAAGCCCAATAAATGTCAATAAGCACATGAAAGGTTAACTTCACCTGGGAAATGAAATTTTAAACAACACTGAGACACCATTTCACACCCACCAGGTTGGCAAACATGTTTTAATTTGACAATACCAAGCAGCAGGGGAGGATTATGGAAAGACAGAAACTTTTATACACAGATGACAGTACTATAAATTGGAACATCTCTTTTGGAAGCAATTTGGCATTATTTAATAAAGTTTAAAATGTGCAGGGGCAATGACCCAAGGGCAGTGAATTAAAGGTGAATGTAAATTCTTTGCCACGCATCCCCGTGAGAGGTGGGGTCTATTTTCATTCTCCTTGAATCTGGGCTGGCCTGTAACTTGTTCTGACCAAAAGAATGCAAAAGAAGTAATGCTGTGTCACTGAGTCTCTCTCTCTTTAATTCTAGAATAATCCTAGGTTGGGAGCTAATAATTTCATCTATTATAAGATGAATGATTAATTGCCTAAAATTGAAACAGCTCCTAGGAGAAGATTTTATGCCAGGATTGTTTAGAATTTGTACTCTCTCGTGGGCCAAGATGCCCATCTAGTTCTCTGAATGAAAGCTTTCAGGAGCTTTAATTTCAAGGCCAAGCCCTAAGAGATCTGCAGCCTCTCCCTTTGTGTTTAAATGGTCCTTCTTTTTGGAACTCGACATCATGCTGTGAGGAAGTCCAAGCTCCCCTCTGTGGAAAGACCACAGAGAGGAGCACTGAGGCACCAACCCTGCGAGGGAGGCCATTCTGGAACTTCCAGCTGTCCCAGTGCTCCAGCTGACACCATGTGCAACAGAAGACCTATCCACAGTAATGAATTATGATCACTGTGAGCTATGGGTTTTGAGGTGATTTGTTACACAGCAATAGGTAACTGAAACACAGAAATTCTTCTCCTAGGTGTACACTCTAAAAAAATTCCCTCTCATGGGCACAATGACACAGGTATATATATTTTTACTGAAGCATCGACTGTGATGGCAAAAATTAGAAACAACCAAATGTCCATCAATAGGAACACGGGTAAATAAATTGTGGAATTGTCATGTGATGGAATACTATGTAGCTCTTAAAATTAATTAATCAGAGCTAGATAGTCAGCAAGTGTAGAGCTCAATAACAAAATATTGCATGAAAAAAGGAGAGTGCACATGATACCTTTTATGAAAAAGTTAAACTCATGCAAAACAATGTCATGTGTTGTTTATGGGTGCACGCATACATTTAAAGTATAAATGTGCAGAGTGAGAAACAACAAATTCAGGATACCAGTCTCCTGTGGAGTGGGCAGGAGGATGGGGGTGAATGACACTAGGGAGGGCTTAGGGAGAGCTTCAATGTATCTGTGAGGTTATGTTCCTTCTATTTAAGATATGAAATAAATATGGCAAAATGCTGAAATTTGGCAGAGCTAGGAAGTGCTTGATATTCTGATGCTAAAAAGACTTCATTTTATGAAAAGAAAGAAAAAAAGAAAGAAAGGAAGAAGGAAGGAAGGAAGGGAGGGAGGGAGGAAGGGAGGAAGGGAGGGAGGGAGGGAGGAAGAAAGAAAAGAGCATGGGGCCTGGTGCAGTGGCTCATGCCTGTAATCCCAGAATTTTGGGAGGCCGAGGCGGGTGGATCACGAGGTCAGGAGTTCAAGACTAGCCTGGCCAAGATGGTGAAACCCTTTCTGTACTAAAAATACAAAACAAAACAAAAAAATTAGCTGGTCATGGTGGTGGGTGCCTGTAATCTCAGCTAATTGGGAGGCTGAGGCAGGGAATTGCTTGAACCCGGGAGGCAGAGTTTGCAGTGAGCCAAGATCACACCACTGCATTCTAGTCTGGGCAACAGTTGAGCGAGACTCCGTCTCAAAAAAAAAAAAAAATTAGTTGGGCATGGTGGCAGGCACCTGTAGTCCCAGCTACTCAGGAGGCTGAGGCAGGAGAATCACTTGAACCTGAGAGGCGGAGGTTGCAGTGAGCAGAGATGGTGCCACCGCACTCCAGACTGGCAACAGAGCGAGACTCTGTCTCAAAAAAAAAAAAAGAAAAAAAGAAAAAAAAAGAAAGAAGAGCATGAAAGAATGAGCCTCCATCCTCTGCCCAATGTCACACAGCTCATAATGGCGGGTCCTGGAGCCTCATTTTCATCACAGTGTGTGTCCACTGCATTCTATACTTCCATCAGTCCCACAAGGAGGCAGCTCCACTCAGAACACACTGTTAGATGCAAAGTCTGGGGGGTGGATAAGGTTCAAGGTCTTGAACCTAAGTACTTTCTGTGATCTGATGTTTGTGTCCCCTCAAAATTTGTTTGTTGAAATGCTGACTCCCTAGGTTATGGTATTAGAAGGGGGAGCCTCTAGAAGGTGATTAGGTCATGAGGTGAGAGTCCGCATAAAGGAGATGTGTTAGTCCATTTTGTGTTGCTATAAAGGAAGACCTGAGACTGGGTAATTTATAAAGAAAACAGGTTTATTTGGGTCGCAGCTCTGCAGGCTGTACAAGCATGGCACCAACACTGCTCAGCTCCCAGTGAGGCCTCAGGAAGCTTTTTCTCATGGAGGAAGGTGGAGGGGGAGCAGGTGTGTCACATGGCAAGAGAAAGGGCAAGGCGGGTGGGGAGAGAGAGAGAAGAAGAAGGTGCCAGACTCTTAAATAACGGGTTCTTGTGTGAACTAACAGTGGGAACTCATTCATCACCAAGGAGAGGGCACCAAGCCATTCATGAGGGAATAACCCAAACACCTTCCCTGAGCCCCCACCTCCAACACTAGGTTTCACATTTCAACATGAGATTTGCAGTAGAAAAACATCCAAACTATATCAAGAGACCCCTCACCCCTTCCACCATGTGAGAACACAGCTAAAAGTTGCCATCTATGAAATAGATGCCAGGTCTTAAACTCCCTAGCCTCCAGAACTGTGAGAAATAAATTTCTGTTGTTTGTAAGCTCCCCAACCCTACTGGACTAAAACAGTGCTTTTATGTGCTATTCACATTTATGCTCCTGGGGAAGCCAGGGCACCCGGAGGGAGATGTGTTAGTCCTCCCAGGACAGGGCCACTCAGTGGAGCAGGGGTTGGCGGCCCTTCCTCTCTCCCTTCCACTCTCCCCCATCCCTGTCCTGGAACCAGGAACAGCAGCCAAAACCATTAAGGCAGCGGTTCTCCAAGGCTCCCTAGGAGAGGGGTCAGTGTGGAACAAATTCTGATCCTTTCTGTTGTTCTTTTGGAAATGGGCTGTTACGGGGTGGGTGGACTACAGGGACTCCCATCTGCCCCAGTGAGCTCCACCAAGACTCCTTAAGAACTGTGCTTTGAGAAACATGGAAACTGTCCAAAGACACCAATTTCCCTCATTTCCTCCTTCCCTCTGCTCTTTGCCTGCCCCCTTACCTCTCCCAGACAGTTTCATCCCAGAGTCTTCCCAAGTTTCCAGAAGCCCTTTCTTCTTTCTTCTGTTTGTTTGGGGAGTGGCTCTCTCAGGCTTGTTCACCCAACAGCCCAGTGAGTCCCGGAAGAGGCTGGCGCAGCCATCTCCCCATTTTCCCTGCAGGTTTGGAAGAGCAGCTTTGAAGACCGAGGAAGAACAGGGACTCTGGAGTCTGTTACGGCCAGTTTTGGTTCTAGTACGTTAAACTCCTGAGCCTCAGGGTCTACATCTGCAAACTGAGGTGACAATGCTGGACTTCTCTAAGAGATGACCGGGAGGCCCAAACTTATCTCCTGCCAGTGTTTCTCAGTGAGGGTGCTGGTGGTGTCTGGGGCAGGCTGTGTCTTCGTTATGAAGGAGTATCCCACATGTTACGGGGTATTTAACATCCCTGGCCCCACTACCTCACACTAAGCAGTGCCCTCAGTCACTGGGACATCCTAGATGCTCCAGGCATTTCTAAGTACCCCCTGAGCCAGCAGTCTCCCAATGGAGAAACTAAACTCCTCGAAGGCAGGGATCACGTCTTTGTGTTGTCAAAGCCAGGTGCCCAGCAGGGGCTCAATATGAGTTTGTTCCTGTCATGGACTTTTTTTTTTTTTTTTGAGACTGAGTCTCGCTCTTTTGCCCAGGCTCTAGTGCAGTGGCGCTATCTCGGCTCACTGCAAACTCCACCTCCCGGGTTCACGCCATTCTTCTGCCTCAGCCTCCTGAGTAGCTGGGACTACAGGCGCCCGCCACCACGCCTGGCTAATTTTTTGTATTTTTTAGTAGAGACGGGGTTTCACCATGTTAGCCAGGATGGTCTCGATCTCCTGACCTCATGATCCGCCCGCCTCGGCCTCCCAAAGTGCTGGGATTAGAGGCGTGAGCCACCGTGCCCGGCCTCCTGTCATGGACTTTTAAGAACAATGATTTTTAAAAATCCCTGCTGAGGCAACTGTGTGATCAGGACACACTCATGCACACACCATACAGCACTCAAAGTCCTTGCCCCAGCGGCTCCCAGGCTGTGGCTGCAAAGAGCAGCAGGGCCCAGCAGCAACCAGGGGTGACAGACTGTACCACCTTATAAGTCCCGGAGCTCAGCGCAGCAGGCTTGGCCAACCAAGCCCTGCGGTGGGGCGAGGTGTCAGGCAGGATGTGCCAGAACCCAGGGTGAACCACAGAGCCTTCAGGGCAGGGTGACGTGACACTTCCAGTCAGACCAGCCTGACTGCAGGCGCTCAGGGCCTGCTCTTCCCCAGCCATCCAGCCAGTCTGTGTGCCCCTGGCTCAGCTTTACCCAAAAAGAACACGGACTCCTCGAGGGCTCTCCCAGCTTCTGGGAATGCCCTTAACACAGGCACTGGTCTCTTGGGCGTGGTGCCACACCCCTCTGAGCCTGCTTCCTGATCTTGTCAATAGGAATGCCGGTCAGTAGGAATCATCACACTGCCTCTGAAATCACATAGTATATGTGGAAAATACACTACATGGATGCCGCAATTCTGTGTATTCCTCCTTGCTTCTAAACCAAGAGACAGCCTGCTGCATCGGAAAAAACCCTGACTTGAGGAGTTCCAGACCAGCCTGGCCAACAAGGTGAAACCCCACCTCTACTAAAAATACAAACAAATTAGCCAGGCGTGGCGGTGCACCTGTAGTCCCAGCTACTGGGGAGGCTGAGGCACAAGAATCACTTGAACCCAGGAGGCAGAGGTTGCAGTGAGCCAAGATTGTGCCACTGCACTCCAGCCTGGGTGACAGAGCAAGACTCCATCTCAGAAAAAAAAAAAAGAAAAGAAAATCCTCAGTCCTGGCTTGGGTATTTTCCTAGACAAAGGATTTGGGGTGAATTTGAACCCCCATGTAGTTGTCAAATATCAGAATAACGGTCGCTGACTTTCCTACTTCGTAGGAGCTGTTGTGACAACCAAATGAGCTAATAAGCCCAGTGGAAATATTTGTGTAGACTCCAAAGCCAACACACCCTCCCATCTTCCCCACCCCGCCTCTGGCCTGAAGGTCCTGGAGAGGAGCAAGGCTTCCAATCCCTTCCTAGTCAGCCCCTCTGTGGGGACAGCTCCCTGACTTCCAGTGACTCTCAACTCTTTTGGAATTGCACATTTATTCATTCACTTATTCAGTAATCTGATTTCCTTCAGCAAGAGGCTTTTTCTCTTGGCTGCAAAATCCATTTTTTCTTTCCTTTCACTGTGTCATTCTTCATTTCTTTCTTTTTTTTTTTTTTTTTTTGAGACAGAGTTTCACTCTTGTCGCCCAGGCTAGAGTGCAGTGGCACTATCTCGGGTCACTGCAACCTCTGCCTCCTAGGTTCAAGTGATTCTCCTGCCTCAGCCTTCTGAGTAGCTGGGATTACAGGCACCCGCCACCACACCCGGCTAATTGTTTTATTTTTAGTAGAGACGGGGTTTCACCATGTTGGCCAGGCTGGTCTCGAACTCCTGACCTCAGGTGATCCACCCACCTTGGCCTCCCAAAGTGCTGACTACAGGATTACAGGGATTACAGGCGTGAGCCACTGCACCCAGCCCACTGTGTAATTCTTGACATTTTTCTCTGTTTTGCATGTTTTCTGTCCCTGAGAGTGGGAGACTTTGCCTGGCCCTCTCTTAGGGCTCAGCAAGCATTCTGGGCAGGGCAGGGACCTGTGCAAATGTATTGCTGTGGCCGGAGGCCAAAGGGACGGAGAAAAACTCCTTGCTCTCCACAACACCTTGCTCTCCAGCTTATTGTCTTGCTATAAGTGCAAATAAAAATCTAACTGGACATTATTGTGGGGCCTGTTGTTGTTCTGGTAGATGTTCCACTTGCCTGTGAAACCGGGAACCCTCATTGGGTGAGAAACCTCAGAGTAATATGATTTATAGTCATGGAAATATATAGGGAAAATGTATACATAATAAAGTTATATTGATATATGTGTATGTGTATACATAGACAGAGATATAGTCAATTCTCATTATTCACAGATTCCATATTTTCAAATTTGCCTACCTGCTAGAATTTATTTACAACCCTCAAATTGATGCTTGTGGCACTTTCACAGTCATTCGTGGACATGTGAAGAGAGGCAAAATATTTGAGTCACCCATCACAGACATTACCAGCTGAGTTTGAACAAGGTGACACCGTCTTTTCATCTCAGCTTTCATACTGCAAGCAAGTGACCTTTTCACAGTCAATTTAGTGACACGATTTCTGCATTTTTGTGCCTTTTGCTGGTGACTGTGCTATTTAAGATGACCCCCAAGCCTGGTGCTGAAGTGCTGTCTAGCATTCCTGAGCACAGGAAGACAGTGATGTTCCTTACAAAGAAAAATGCATGAGTGAGATCTGCTCCATTCAGTCATGGGGTATACTGCTGTAGCCCATGAGTTCAATGCTAATGAATCAACAATATGTATTGCTATAAGGTGTCTCTAAACAGAAACATGCAGCTGGGCACAGTGGCTCATGCCTGTAATCCCAGCACTTTGGGAGGCAGAGGCAGGGGGATCATTTGAGGTCAGGAGTTCAAGACCAGCCTGGCCAACATGACAAAACCTCATCTCTACTAAAAATACAAAAATTAGCCAGGAATGGTGGTGTACACCTGTAGCCCCAGCTACTCAGGAGGCTGAAGCGTGAGAATTGCGCTTGAACCCTGGGAGACCAAGGTTGCAGTGAGTCGAGATGGCACCACTGCACTGCAGCCTGGGTGACAGAGTGAGATTCTGTCTCAAACAACAACAACAACAACAAACAAAACAAAACTGGAAACATGCAGAAAACAATGTTATCTGTTGACCAGTTGATGAAAATGTTGTGACCAGAGGCTTGCGGGACCTAAGCCTGTATTTCCCCCTAGGAGCAATACTTCAGTATTTGTTAATTCAGTGTTTGAGATGACTTTATATAACATATAGATCCCCTTCTATATTTGAGGAATTCCCCCACTCTGGGTCTTGGAGAGGCAAGGAGCTACCCTTCACTCTAGAGTCAGGGCAGGCCAGGGGGAGCCGAGCCCTGCCAATCAGACCAAGTCACGCTCAGAGCTAGTGCCACACAGAAGGGAGGAGTTTGAGAGATGATCCGAAGCATCTCTAGTGGTGGAGATGGTGGCTCCAGCACCAGGCCATTCTCTGGGGCCAGTGCTAGCAGGGTTGGAGGTGCAAGCCGGTGCAAGCTGTGGTGCTCATCAGGTCCTATACCTGCTGTGAGGGGGCTGCCAGGCACTGTTGCTGGGTGCATAGCCTGAAACCTGGTGCCCCAGTTCTCTGGTCATCCTTGGGTGACCCAATATCCTTCTAATTAAGTCTTTCTGTGTCTAAATTAGTTAGAGTTAGTTCCTACTGTTTGCAACCAAGAACCTAGTATATGTGTGTGTGCATGAATGTGTAGGTAGGTGTGGATTTAGTTGTTATTTCTGTGTTTATTTCTTTACAAGTAAGTAACTGGGGGTTAAGGAGAGTTGGTGGAGGAAGCTCCACAGAGGAGGTCACTGTGCTGGATCTTGATGGATGGCTGAAGGTTTGCCAGGGAACAAAGAGGAGTGTTATAGGCAGGGTGGGCAGCGGGTGGAGGAGGTATGGAGGAATGATCTACATGGCACACTCAGGACATTATGAGGCATTCAGGGAGGCTGGGTTGTGGGAAGGTGAAGATGGCAGTGGGGCAGCTACAAGTCAATGGCAGTGGCTGGGAGGTGGGTAAGAAGCTGAGGCTCCCATTCTCTCCCCGTTGTTCCCTGAGAGTTCTGCTCCACGCCCTCCCTGCTCTCATCTGCACCCAGCACAACTGCTTTCAGCAGCCCCAGATCACATGCAGAATCAAGCCGTATCAATCCACTCTTGAGAGTGGAGAAAGCCAATTCACCTTCCAGCAGTCCAGAGAGAAGAGGTGTTTTTTATAACAAATTACAGAAGCACCATGTGAAGACATCAGAGGTAAGTTCCTCCAGAGATGCTGAATGAGAATGTGATGAACTCAAAGCCAGACTGTCTTTGTCTGCTCTGGCTGCCATATCAAAATACCATGGACTGGGTGCCTTAAATAACAGATATTTATTTCTCATAGTCCTGGAGGCTGGAAGCTGAAGATCAAAGTGCCAGCAGGGTGAGAGCTCTCTTCCTGGTTTGCAGATCACTGCCTTCTTACTGTGTGCTCACATGGAATGGGGAAAAGGGAGAAAGAGAGGGAGAGGGAGAGGGAGAAAGGGGGAGGGACAAGGAGAGGGAGAAAGGGGGAGGGAAAGGGAGAGGGAGAGAGAGAGAGGGAGAAAGGGAGAAAGAAAGAGATCCAGCAAGAGATCTTTCCCTGTTCTTATAAGGCCACAGTCCTAATGGATTAGGGACCCACCCTTGCAAGTTTGTTTAACCTTAATTGCCTCCTTTAGGAGCAATTTAGGACCGTATTTCCAAATACAGTCACATTAAGGGTTAGGGCTTCAACACATACATTTCAGGGGACACAATTCAGTCCATAGCACTGACCTTCAAGGAGCTTCCTTGAGTGGGATGGAGCATGAGCTGGAACCCACAGACCAGAGTTCCCACCCAGACCAGCAGCGTGGCTTGGGGCAAGTCACTGGCATTACCTGGAAAATGAGAACCTTCAGTGAAACCTCAAAATTCCTTCTGTCACTAAGATTCTTTGAAAGTCCCAGGGCTTTTTGCTTGAGCTGGGGTGGGGAGACTCTTCCTCAGTCCACAGCATCCCTCCAGGAAAAGTCGGGTCAGGAAGAGCTTGGCTGTTTTCTTTTCAGCTCTTGCATGAATATGCTTGGCACACGGACTGTGTGTTCCCGTGGTAAGAGCTTCTTGTGGTGCTGGGCCCAGGAGATCCACAGCAGGAACTCCAGTGTCCTGTGGGGAGGAGGTTACTGTCAGAACAGAGGGTAGGGAAGCCAGGTGATGGGGAGTCAGTGGATTCTAACTCAGGGAGAGGCCCAGAATGAACAGATTTTCTAGTGGCATTGGCTGAAGGTGGAATCTGGGGAAACAGGCAGGGATTCTGCAGTTCGCCAAGCCCCACCAACTTCACTGCTTTCTATTTATGACTTTTGTTCTTTGTTACTTGACCGACTTTTGTTCTTTGTTACTTGACCACAAGTAAGGGATTTTTCCTTTCCTGCAACAGTCGGCTCTCATAGGCTGGAAGTTTATGGAAACTCATGCTGGGAGGAGGGATGCTTGGAGAATAGCATGGTGTAGAACCTCACTTCTCAGTGTGGTCCTGGGTCAGTAGCATCGCATCACCTGGGAGCATGTTAGAAATGCAGAGTCCCAGGCCCCATCCCAGATTCACTGAATCAGAATCTATATTTTAAGCAAGATCCTCAGGGGTTCCTGTGCATATTAAAGTTCCAGAAGCCCTGGCATGGTACAAGGAATGCCAGCCTTGATGCCAGCAGACCTGCTCCTAGGGATGGCTTTACTACTGTACTGTGTGACTTTGGGCAAGACACCATTTATCTCTCTGAGACCCAATTTCTGTAAAACAGAGAGGCAAAAATAATTGTCTCTAAGGGAACCATTACCTTGCACTCAGAAGCTTTGCTTGGGATATATCAGTGTGTCCTGAGGTGAGGTCTCACCTGGCTTTGGAAACAATTACCCTGACTGCATTGCTCCAGTCACCTTGCAGGAATTTGGGGTTTTGTGAGCCGCTGAGGGGGAGAAAGGCAACCAACGGTCTTTTGGAAACTGAGAGAGGAAAGGTGTTCATGAGACCACTGGTGTAATGAGACTGAGAAGTCAACATATCTGGTCAAAAACAAAAACAAAAGCATATCCAGTCAAAAGAAAACAGGACTTCATTTTTGTGTGTGCAGAGGAGGTGGTGGGGCTTTCCCTGCAGACCAGACTGAATTCGCATCTCATGTCTCAGGGCAGTTAGTTTAGTAGAATGCTTCTTAAACTTGAGCATCATGCCTAGAATCACCTGAGGGCTGGTTTTAACAGAGATTGCTGGACTCCACCCCAGAGTTTCTAACTTAGTAACTTAGTAGGTGCTAGGGACTAAATTGCACTCCCCCAGCCCCCTGTCAAATTTATATATTGAAGCCTTAACTCCCAAAGTGACTGTATTTGGAGATAGGGCTTTTAAGAGGTAATTAATGTTAAATGAGATTACAAGGGAGCAGTCCTAATCCAATAGGATTGGTGGCTTTATAGAAAGAGGAAGGCCTGGGTTCAAGCAATTCTCCTGCCTCAGCCTCCCCATAGCTGGGAACACAGGCGTGCCCCACCATGACCAGCTAATTTTTTTTTTTGTTTTTTTTTTTTTGTATTTTCGGTAAAGACAAGATTTTGCCATGTTGGCCAGGCAGCTCTCAAACTCCTGGCCTCAAGTGATCCACTCGCTTCGGCCTCCCAAAATGTTGGGACTACAGTTGTGAACCACCATGCTCGGCCAAGAACGTGCATTTCTAATCCAACTGATGCAATGCTGCTGGTCTAGGACCACACTTTGAGGACTGTTGGCTTAGTGCTTTTGGACTGACTGTCTCTGTTGGGGAGTGAATTTAGTTGATGGACGGGAAGGCAAAAGCAAGTGTCAGCATGTGAGGTCGGGTCAATCTTCCCCAAATTGCTTCCTTGAGAAACTCAGAAATAAGTAAAGAAGGGCACCCAGGTGAGTGGGTCTCATCATGGAGGAGCAGGGGTCAAGGCAGGAGTGAGGCCAGGACAGCAATCCAGGTATGGGAACTGGGGTGCCCAGAGGGCTCAGTCCCAGGAACAAGGCAGATATTGTGGCACAGGGATCTGGCCCCAGGCTGATGGGTGCTGAGATGCCTGAGCCACAAGGATGGGCCCCGTAAATGTCCTGATTGGGCTGAGCTCACAGCTGGGAAGCACTGTGGGGACAGGTAGCTGATGGTTCCAAGTCTCTGGGAACCAGGAGCAATGGGTGAGGTGGGAACCCAGAAATGATAAAGCCCACTCCTGCTCAGCACAGACCTGGGGGATGTCACCCTTAGGCTTGATCAGTCACAGGGATAAAAGCCACAGGTTAATTCTCCTTCCCAACAAAGGCTTTCCATTTGCTGTCCTCCTGATGATAGAACCTGGTGAATTCCAGTAAAACCTGAGAAATGGAATTACTCTCCTGCAAAGGCAGGAAAACCTGCGCTATGCCAAGCTGGGGGCAGTGAGGAGGACATATTTCTGAGCATCTGGAGCTCAGATGGAGCTCCCCACAGTGGGCAGCTTTCTGACCCTCAGTCCTTTTTTGTTCACAGATAGAAGTGAGCCCACAAATCTTTGCCAGCTAAAGAGCCTTTATAGACCACCTAGTTGACTCCTCATTTTAAAGGTATGGTTGATATGTTTGGGAGGCCTGTCCTATTCTCAACACCTTCTCTAGGAATTGTCCCTCCATTCCTTTAGTTTCTGCTGAAAGGGCAGCAGTAGGCAGCCATCTTTGTACCATGTGACTCACTACTCTTTCCAGAAATATCTGATTGAATGAGAGGTAGTCATCCGACCTAAGGGGAGGTGACCTAATAGCCAATCTATCCCGAGCCAATGACCAATCAGATTCAATCTGTCTCTCTCAAAAAACTGAATTAATTTAATTTATTTATTTATATATTTTGAGACAGAGTCTCACTCTGTCACCCTGTCTGGAGTTCAGTGGCATGTTCCAGAAACCTTGGACTCATTGTGTCACTTCCTTCCCCTCATTTACAACATCAAATCAATCATCACATCCTGTCTTCACTTCCTTAGTATCTCTCAGGCTCTGCTTCTCTCCCTACCCCTGGCAACTGCCTAGTTATGACCCCCCAATCACTTACCTGGGGCCTACAGTGGCCTCTCCACACCAGCTCCTGAGTCTGTATGTTCCCTAACTCCCTCTAGAGCCAGGATGATCTTTTCAACATACAAGTATGATCTTGTCACTCTCCTGCCACTAGGTGTACAACCTCTTGCCTCTGCCTATCTCTCTACCTCCTCTCATGCCTCTCACCACTCTGTTCTCTGCACTCCAGCCACACTGGCCTCCTTACACCTTCTCCAATCTGGAATGTTCTTCCTCCCCCACCTACTACCTGAAAATGGATCCCTTGCAGGGTATGAGAGTAGAGATGGAGAGAGACCTTGAACCCTGCAACATATACCTGCATCATGCCCTACTCTTGCAAATTCCCCTTTGTTTCCAACCAGTGTTAACTGGGTTCTCAGTCATTCACAATGCAAAGAGCCCTAACTGACTTAGTTTGTCTCCTTCACTCTGAGCTCCTAAAATTGAAGCTTGTGCCTTATTCATTTCTACACTGCCACCCAGAGAAGGCACCCTGTTTTCTCTGATGGAAGGAAAAATGTGGGAGATGAATCCAGGCTAGGCTGATCAGGAATGGAAGTGGGATGGGAAATGGACTTATTTTTTGTCAAATCATATGCTAGATATTTTACAGCTACAACCCATGAGGTTGACATTATTAACTTCTAGATGAGGAAACTGGAGCTCAAGAGTAACTTGCCCAGGGTCCTGTTTCCAGTAATGGCAGAGGAACTTCTACAAAACCACAAATAACAACTATGAACTCTGGGCAAAGACTTAAGAGAAAAAACTGCCTAAGTGCACTGGAAAGCGACTGAAATCAGGCAAACATGAGAGGAAATCTGCTTAAGAGCAGGTTGGGGATGACAGAAGGAAGAGTCAATGAACTTGAAAATATGTCAATAGAAAGTATCCGATATGAAGAACAAAAAGGATTGAATAAAAAGAAAAGAGGAAGAGCCTCAGGGACCTGTGAAAAAATATCAAAAGGTCTAACATATGTATAAGTGGAGTCTGAGAAAGAAAGGCGAGAATGGGACAGAAAAAAAGTTTAAAAAAATAGTGGCTGAAATTTCCCCATGTTTGGTGAAAGATGTACATTTACATACCCAAGAATGTCAGTGTACCCCAGATAAGCTCAAAGCTGGATAAGTACAAAGTACACACCTAGGCACAAAATCAAACTACTAAATACCATACAAAAGGAGACAAGTTTTAAAATAGCCACAGAAAAAACAACATATGTTATACAAGAGAAGAATGATATAAATTTTGCTGACTTCTCATGAGAAAGGAAGTCAGTAGGCAGTGGAACATCTTTAATGCATTAAAAGAAAGAAAAAAACCTATCAACTCAGAATCATATATCCAGTAAAAATATATTTCCATAATGAAACATTCATGGCCGGGCGTGGTGGCTCACACCTGTAATCCCAGCACTTTGGGAGGCCGAGGTGGGTGGATCATGAGGTCAGGAGATCGAGACCATCTTGGCTAATGCAGTGAAATCCCGTCTCTACTAAAAATACAAAAAAAATAGCCAGGTGTGGTGGCACGTGCCTGTAGTCCCAGCTACTCAGGAGGCTAAGGCAGAAGAATGGTGTGAACCCAGGAGGTGGAGCTTGCAGTGAGCCGAGATCATGCCACTGCACTCCAGCCAGGGCTACAGAGCAAGACTCTGTCTCAAATAAAAAAAAAGAAAGAAAGAAAGAAACATTCATTCAGATAAATGAATACTAGCAGTTTTCATCATCATTAGACCTGCATGAAAGAAATGCTAAAGGAAGTTCTTCAGATAGAAGGGAAATGATACCAAGAGAAACTTAGATTACAGCAAGGAACAAAAAGCATCAGAAATGGCAAACGTGGGAAAATATAAAAGATGGTTTCCCTTTAATTTCTTTAAAATGCATGTGGCTGTTTGAAGCAAAAATTATAACAGTATATTGCTGGGTTTATAGTGCATGTAGATGTGATATATGTGACAATTATATATCACATAAAAGATGAGGGGGCTTATGGTTAAAGAGTCTATAAACTTGCAAGGTTTCATATTCAACAAGAAGTACAAGTAACTTCCCAATGTCCTTTTTTAATTTTTAATTTTTATTATACTTTAAGTTCTAGGGTACATGTGCACAACGTGCAGGTTTGTTACATATGTATACATGTGCCATGTTGGTGTGCTGCACCCGTTAACTTGTCACTTACATCAGGTATATCTCCTAATGCTATCCCTCCCCCCTTCTCCCACCTCATGAGAGGCCCCAATGTGTGATGTTCCCCACCCTGTGTCCAAGTGTTCTCATTGTTTAATTCCCACCTATGAGTGAGAACATGCGGTGTTTGGTTTTCTGTCCTTGTGATAGTTTGCCCAGAATGATGGTTTCCAGCTTCATCCATGTTCCCACAAAGGACATGAATGCATGCTTTTTTATGACTGCATAGTATTCCATGGTGTATATGTGCCACATTTTCTTAATCCAGTCTATCATTGATGGACATTCAGATTGGTTCCAAGTCTTTGCTATTGTGAATAATGCCGCAATAAACATACGTGTGCGCATGTCTTTATAGCAGCATGATTTATAATCCTTTGGGTATATACCCATTAATGGGATGGCTGGGTCAAATGGTATTTCTAGTTCTAGCTCTTTGAGGAATCACCACACTGTCTTCCACAATGGTTGAACTAGTTTACAGTCCCACCAACAGTGTAAAAGTTCCTATTTCTCCACATCCTCTCCAGCACTTGTTGTTTCCTGACTTTTTAATGATCGCCATTCTAACTGGTGTGAGATGGTATCTCATTGTGGTTTTGATTTGTATTTCTCTGATGGCCAGTGATGATGAGCATTTTTTCATGTGTCTTTTGGCTGCATAAATGTCTTCTTTTGAGAATTGTCTGTTCATATCCTTTGCCCACTTTTTGATGGGGTTGTTTGATTTTTTCTTGTAAATTTGTTTTTGTTCTTTGTAGATTCTGGATATTAGCCCTTTGTCAGATGAGTAGATTGCAAAAATTTTCTCCCATTCTGTTCATGCCTGTTCACTCTGATGGTAGTTTCTTTTGCTGTGCAGAAGATCTTTAGTTTAATTAGATCCCATTTGTCAATTTTGGCTTTTGTTGCTATTGCTTTTGGTGTTTTAGTCATGAAGTCCTTGCCCATGCCTATGTCCTGAATGGTATTGCCTAGGTTTTCTTCTAGGGTTTTTATGGCTTTAGGTCAAACATTTAAGTCTTTAATACATGTTGAATTAATTTTTGTATAAGGTGTAAGGAAAGGGATCCAGTTTCAGCTTTCTACATGTGGCTAGCCAGTTTTCCCAGCACCATTGATTAAATAGGGAATCCTTTCCGCATTGGTTGTTTTTGTCAGGTTTGTCAAAGATCAGATGGTTGTAGATGTGTGGTATTATTTCTGGGGGCTCTGTTCTGTTCCACTGGTCCATATCTCTGTTTTGGTACAAGTACCATGCTGTTTTGGTTACTGTAGCCTTGTAGTATAGTTTGAAGTCAGGTAGCATGATGCCTCCAGCTTTGTTCTTTCGGCTTAGGATTGTCTTGGCAATGTGGGCTCTTTTTTGGTTCCATATGAACTTTAAAGTAGTTTTTTCCAATTCTGTGACGAAAGTCATTGGTAGCTTGATGGGGATGGCATTGAATCTATAAATTGCCTTGGGCAGTATGGTCATTTTCTCAATATTGATTCTTCCTATCCATGAACATGTAATGTTCTTCCATTTTTTTGTGTGTCCTCTTTTATTTCCTTGAGCAGTGGTTTGTTGTTCTTCTTGAAGAATCCTTCACATTCCTTGTAAGTTGGATTCCTAGGTATTTTATTCTCTTTGAAGCAATTGTGAATGGGAGTTCACGCATGATTTGGCTCTCTGTTTGTCTGTTATTGGTGTATAGGAATGCTTGTGATTTTTGCACATTGATTTTGTATCTTGAGATTTTCCTGAAGTTTCTTATCAGCTTAAGGAGATTTTGGGCTGAGGCGATGGGGTTTTCTAGATCTACAATCATGTCATCTGCAAACAGGGACAATTTGACTTCCTCTTTTCCTAATTGAATACCTTTTATTTCTTTCTCCTGCCTGATTGCCCTGGCCAGAACTTCCAACCCTATGTTGAATAGGAGTGGTGAGAGAGGGCATTCCTGTCTTATGCCAGTTTTCAAAGGGAATGCTTCCAGTTTTTGCCCATTCAGTATGATATTGGCTGTGGGTTTGTCATAAATAGTTCTTATTATTTTGAGATACGTCCTATCAATACCTAGTTTATTGAGAGTTTTTAGCATGAAGGGTTGTTGAATTTTGTCAAAGGCCTTTTCTGCATCTGTTGAGATGATCATGTGGTTTTTGTCATTGGTTCTGTTTATCTGATGGATTACATTTATTGATTTGCATATGTTGAACCAGCATTGCATCCCAGGGATGAAGCCGACTTGATCATGGTGGATAAGCTTTTTGATGTGCTGCTGGGTTCAGTTTGCCAGTATTTTATTGAGGATTTCTGCATCGATGTTCAGGGTTATTGGTCTAAAATTCTCCTTTTTTGTTGTGTCTCTGCCAGGCTTTTGTATCAGGATGATGCTGGCCTCATAAAATAAGTTAGGGAGGATTCCCTCTTTTTCTATTGATTGGAATAGTTTCAGAAGGAATGGTACCAGCTCCTCTTTGTACCTCCGGTGGAATTCGCCTGTAAATCCATCTGGTCCTGGACTTTTTTTGGTTGGTAGGCACTAATTATTGCCTCAATTTCAGAGCCTGTTATTGGTCTATTCAGGGATTCAACTTCTTCCTGGTTTAGTCTTGGGAGGGTGTACGTGTCGAGGAATTTATCCATTTCTTCTAGATTTTCTAGTTTATTTGCATAGAGGTGTTTATAGTATTCTCTGATGGTAGTTTGTATTTCTGTGGGATCGGTGGTGATATCCTCTTTATCATTTTTTATTGCATCTATTTGATTCTTCTCTCTTCTTCTTCATTAGTCTTGCTAGCAGTCTATCAATTTTGTTGATCTTTTCAAAAACCCAACTCCTGGATTCATTGATTTTTTGAAGGGTTTTTTATGTCTCTATCTCCTTCAGTTCTGCTCTGATCTTAGTTATTTCTTGCCTTCTGCTAGCTTTTGAATGTGTTTGCTCTTGCTTTTCTAGTTCTTTTAATTATGATGTTAGGGTGTCAATTTTAGATCTTTCCTGCTTTCTCTTGTGGGCATTTAGTGCTATAAATTTCCCTCTACACACTGCTTTAAATGTGTCCCAGAGATTCTGGTGTGTTGTGTCTTTGTTCTCATTGGTTTCAAAGAACATCTTTATTTCTGCCTTCATTTCATTATCTACCCAGTAGTCATTCAGAAGCAGGTTGTTCAGTTTCCATGTAGTTGAGTGGTTTTGAGTGAGTTTCTTAATCCTGAGTTCTAGTTTGATTGCACTGTGGTCTGAGCGACAGTTTGTTATAATTTCTATTCTTTTTACATTTGCTGAGGAGTGCTTTACTTCCAACTATGTGGTCAATTTTGGAATAAGTGCGATGTGGTGCTGAGAAGAATGTAATTCTGTTGATTTGGGGTGGAAAGTTCTGTAGATGTCTATTTGGTCTGCTTGGTGCAGAGCTGAGTTCAATTCCTGGATATCCTTGTTAACTTTCTGACTTGTTGATCTGTCTAATGTTGACAGTGGGGTGTTAAAGTCTCCCATTATTATTGTGTGGGAGTCCTAGTCTCTTTGTCGGTCTCTAAAGACTTGCTTTATGAATCTGGGTGTTCCTGTATTGGGTGCATACCTATTTAGGATAGTTAGCTCTTCTTGTTGAATTGATCCCTTTACCATTATTTAATGGCCTTCCTTGTCTCTTTTGATCTTTGTTGGTTTAAAGTCTGTTTTATCAGAGACTAGGATTGCAACCCCTGCTTTTTTTGTTGTTTGTTTTCCATTTGCTTGGTAGATCTTCCTCCATCCCCTTATTTTGAGCCTATGTGTGTCTCTGCACATGGGATGTGTCTCCTGAATACAGCACATTGATGGGTCTTGAATCTTTATCCAATTTGCCAGTCTGTGTCTTTTAATTGGAGCATTTAGTTCATTTACATTTAAAGTTAATATTGTTATGTGTGAATTTGACCCTGTCATTATGATGTTAGCTGGTTATTTTGCTCATTAGTTGATGCAGTTTCTTCCTAGCATTGATGGTCTTTACAATTTGGCATGTTTTTGCAGTGGCTGGTACCGGTTATTCCTTTCCATGCTTAGTGCTTCCTTCAGGAGCTCTTGTAAGGCAGGCCTGGTGGTGACAAAATCTCTCAGCATTTGCTTGTCTGTAAAGGATTTTATTTCTCCTTCACTTATGAAGCTTAGTTTGGCTGGATATGAAATTCTGGGTTGAAAATTCTTTACTTTAAGAATGTTGAATATTTGCCCCACTCTCTTCTGGCTTGTAGAGTTTCTGCTGAGAGATCCACTGTTACTCTGATGGGCTTCTCTTTGAGGGTATCCCGACCTTTCTCTCTGGCTGCCATTAACATTTTTTCCTTCATTTCAACTTTAGTGAAACTGACAATTATGTGTCTTGGAGTTGCTTTTCTCAAGGAGTGTCTTTGTGGCATTCTCTGTATTTCCTGTATTTGAATGTTGGCCTGCCTTGCTAGGTTAGGGAAGTTCTCCTGGATAATATCCTGAAGAGTGTTTTCCAACTTGGTTCCATTCTCCCCATCACTTTCAGGTACAGCAATCAGACATAGATTTGGTCTTTTCACATAGTCACATATTTCTTGGAGGCTTTGTTCATTTCTTCTTACTCTTTTTTTCTAAACTTCTCTTCTTGCTTCATTTCATTCATTTGATCTTCAATCACTGATACCCTTTCTTCCACTTGATTGAATTGGCTACTGAAGCTTGTGCGTGTGTCACGTGGTTCTCATGCCATGGTTTTCAACTCCATCAAGTCACTTAAGGTCTTCTCTATGCTGTTTATTCTAGTTAGCCATTCATCTAATCTTTTTTCAAGGTTTTTAGCTTCTTTGCAATGGGTTCAAACATCCTCCTTTAGCTTGGAGAAGTTTGTTATTACCAATCTTCTGAAGCCTTCTTCTCTCAACTCGTCAAAGTCATTCTCCATCCAGCTTTGTTCCATTGCTGGTGAGGAGCTGCATTCCTTTGGAGGAGAAGAGGTCTTCTAATTTTTAGAATTTTCAGCTTTTCTGCTCTAGTTTCTCCTCATCTTTGTGGTTTTATGTACCTTTGGTCTTTGATGATGGTGACGTACAGATGGGGCTTTGGTGTGGATGTCCTTTCTGTTTGTTAGTTTTCCTTCTAATAGTCAGGACCCTCAGCTGCAGGCCTGTTGGAGTTTGCTGGAGGTCCACTGCAGACCCTGTTTGCCTAGGTACCACCAGTGGAGGCTGCAGAACAGCAAATATTGCAGACCAGCAAATGTTGCTGCCTTATCCTTCCTCTGGAAGCTTCATCTCAGAGAGGCACCTGGCTGTATGAGGTGTCAGTCGGCCCTTACTGGGAGGTGTCTCCCAGTTAGGCTACTCAGGGGTCAGGGGCCCACTTGAGGAGGCAGTCTGTCTGTTCTCAGATCTCAAACTCCATGCTGGGAGAACCACTACTATCTTCAAAGCTGTCAGACAGGGATGTTTAAGTCTGCAGAAGTTTCTGCTGCCTGTTTTTCAGCTATGCCCTACCCCCAGAGGTGGAGTCTACAGAGGCAGGCAGGCTCCTTGACTGTGGTGGGCTCCACCCAGTTGAAGCTTCCTGGCAGCTTTGTTTACCTACTCAAGCCTCAGCAATGGTTGGCGCCCCTCCCCCAGTCTCATTGCCACCTTGCAGTTCGATCTCACACTGCTGTGCTAGCAGTGAGTGAGGCTCCATGGGTGTGGGACCCTCCAAGCCAGGCTCAGGATATAATCTCCTGGTGTGCTGTTTGCTAAGACCATTGGAAAAGCACAGTATTAGGGTGGGAGTGTCCTGATTTTCCAGGTACCGTCTGTCACAGCTTCCCTTGGCTAGGAAAGGGAATTCCCTGACCCCTTGCACCTCCCTGGTGAGGCGATGCCACGCCCTGCTCCATGGGCTGCACCCACTGTCCGACAAGCCCCAGTGAGATGAACCCAGTACCTCAGTTGGAAATGCAGAAATCACCCATCTTCTGCATCGCTCACCCTGGAAGCTGTAGACTGGAGCTGTTCCTATTCAGCCGTCTTGGAACATCTGATCACTGCCAATATCCTTTAGTCAGGAAGTGGTAGAACAAAGTGTGACTAATGTCCAAACCCCATAATTCTCTTTCTGCTACAAGAGACAAGAAAAGTGAATGGGTAGAAGGAGAAGTCGAGACAGGGAAGAGACTCGGGCAGCTTCAAGTAGCCTCAGGGGCCCAAAAGTTGCTGAACACAGAGGATTCCCAGGCCTCGGAGTCTGACCTAATGAATGACAGGGCATAGGGATGAGGCAGCAGGAGGGGCCGAAGTGAAGACTTACCTTCCCTTTAAGCCTTGCAGTCAGACCTTGTGTCTGAGCAGATGTGGTGGAAAAGTGACATCCAGATGGGTTAGGAAGGTCCCTATTGCCACAGTGAATCCTGCCCTTGCCCCCTGGCCAGGGAGCAGCTAATCCTCCATGCCAGCTATCCAGGCTCCCTGGAGTCTTTGATGAAGACCTGGACAAGGCAGATTACAATTGTAATGGGAGGGAGCTGGGGTGGGGCAAACGTTCCTCCAGCACTCCCAAAGCCAGCCTTAGCCAGGCGTGGCAGCTCATGCCTGTAATCCCAGCACTTTGGGAGGCCAAGTCAGGAAGATTGCTTGAGCCCAGGAGTTCCAGACCAGCCTGGGCAACATGGTGAAACACCATTGCTATAAAAAACACAAAAAATAGCTGGGCATGGGCGGTGTACACCTGTAGTCCCAGCTACACAGGAGACTGAGGCAGGAGAATCAGTTGAGCCCTTGAAGTCAAGGCTGCAATGAACAGTGATTGTACCACGGCACTCCAGCCTGGACAACAGAGGGAGACCCTGTCAAAAAAAAAAAAAAGCCTACCTCGTGGCTTCAGTTCCTGCAATGTATCTGATGTACCTGGAGCCAAAAGCCTGGACTCTAGGCCCAGCTCTGTGTCCCGCACTACAGTTGAGGAAAGAGATCAGAGAAAGGGACAAAGGATAGATTTGGGTCTTGATTCAGAATAACCCAATTCTTTGCCCACAGGAGTAGAAAAGATGGAAGATGTGCCCACTATTTCCCTAGGGTCCCTCAGCTCTGAGACCCCTTCTACACTGGCTCTGTGATGCTGGGCTGGGCTGCACCTCTGCAACTACAGTACCCAGACCCCTTTGCCAGCTGGCTTTCTATTTGATGCTATCTATCCATAGGACCTCCCAGAGAAGGATCGGAAGGCAGGAGAGGGGAGAAGGTGCTTTTCCCTTCCTGTTTGTTTGCTGTTCCTGTCAGTGCAGCCCAGCAGTGGCAGCTGGGCCAGTCTCCAGCGTCCTTCAGCATCCCGGTGCCAGCCCTCCTCTGCCTGCTCAGAAAGAAGAACCCTGGGAGCCGGCCAGCACCGTTCTTAGTGCCCAAGCTCCACCCTTCCAAGCTCCTAGTTTCCTGTTTTCTTCCCTTTCATCCCCCAAGCCCTAAAGGTGATGGCTGCTTTCTATAGTTATTTTCTCTGGGTTTTCCTCAGTATTCTCTTTTTTCTCTTTCTGCTGCGTGTAACCAAATCCTCATATTAAATTTCACCTGTTGAGATCCTGGCATGATTTCTGTTTTCCTGACTGGCTCCTGCTGATTCAGAAAGAAACAGAGCTGCTTCTCCAGGGAGCCTGCCATGTTTTACAAGACACACAGTGGGACTGAGGGCAGGGGAGGGGCTTTGGGCTAAGGTGGTCCTGAGTCCAAATACCTTCCTGATTTTACCCCGAGTGACTTTGGGCAAGCTACTTGATTTCTCTGCACTTCAGTTTCCTCACCTGAAAATCGGGTTAGTAACACAAACCTGATTAGTCTTCAGTACCAGAGACAAAAAACCAATTTGAACCAATTAGGCAAAAGGATGAAATTATTCTGGAAAGTTTCCAGAAAAGTAACCATCAAGTGCAAAGGGCAAGAAGGCAGGGGTCTGGCTCACCTCTCCTAGAACTGAATCAGGAACTCAAACGCATTGAGGATGTCTCTGCCCCTCAGAGCTGCTTCCCATTTTGTGGTCCTGATTCTTATCACAGAGCATCTTCTCCATGTGGTGGAGGAAGATGGCTTCTCTCAGTTTCCAGACTCTTGCCCTCACAGCTTTGCCCACAGAAGAAACCGCTCCTCCTGGCGAGGCCCAATTCAGTAGTGTCCAAGGAAAGGCACAATTGGCCAGGGAGGTTATGAGTTCAGCCCTGCACACACACTGTTACCTGGGAGCAGGGTCACATAAGGGATGACAGCTGCCAGTCAGCGACAACACGTCTAGGTCTTGCAAAAACCCGGGCATTGCCACGTGACTCTTCCCATTTCACAGATGAACAAGCTGAGGCTCAGAGAAGGAGAGGCTTGACCACAGTCATGTGGCTTTCATCTGAATAACAATACCGGACGTTATGTCATTAAAAATCAGGTTATGGCCGGGTGGCTAATGCCTGTAATCCCAGCACTTTGGGAGGCTAAGGCAGGAGAATCACTTGAACCCAGGAGGCAGAGGTAGCAGTGAGCTGAGATCACACCACTGCACTCCAGCCTGGCAACAGAGCGAGACTCCATCTCAGAAAACAACAAAACAAAACAAAAAATCAGGCTATTAGCTGGGCACACTGGCACACACCTGTAATCCCAGCACTTTGAGAGGCTGAGAAGGGAGGGTCACTTGGGGCCAGGAGTTCAAGTCCAGCATAGACAACAGAATGAGAACCCATCTCTACCAAAAAGAAAAAAAAATTTTTTTGAGACAGGGCCTCACTCTGTCGCCCAGGCTGGAGTGCAGTGGCACGACCTCAGTTCACTGCCCCCTACACCTCTCCGATTCAAGTGATTCTTATGCCTCAACCTCCTGAGTAGCTGGGATTACAGGCACACACTGCCATGCCTGGCTAATTTTTGTATTTTTTGGAAGAGACAGGGTTTTGCCATGTTGGCCAGGCTGGTCTCAAACTCCTGGCCTCAGATGATCCACCTGCTTTGGCCTCCCAAGTGCTGGGATTACGGGCATGAGAAATACTCTTTTTAATTAGCTGGGTGAGGTGGTGCATGCCTATAGTGGTAGCTTTTGGAAAGGCAAGGCAGGAGGATCACTTGAGTTTAGGAGTTTAAGGCTGCAGTGAGACATGATCACACCACTGCACATCAGCCTGGGTGACAGGGTGAGACCTTATCTCAAAACAAAAAACCCGAGATAACTGGCAGCTCTGCAGGCTTAGAGGAAAGCAACTGGATGTGGGTGAGTGTAGTTCAGCAGGCAAGGAGGGAAGAAGGCTGCATTTGTTTCATGCCTACAATGTGCCAGGCACTGGCGGATCGACACAGGTGAGCCATGCCTCCAGTGTCTACCCTGTTTTGAAAAGAGAAGAAAATGAGGTTCAGAATGGTTCCATACCCAATTCCAGGCTCCACAGCTTAGAGGCAGGGCTGGAATTCAAACCCAAGTCTTGCGGGTTCTGTGCATTACTCATCATAGTAGCTGTATGCCTAGGCCCCTCGGGAAGTTTCTGGCTATTGGACAGACTCAGATTGAATGACATTCCCTGGCTCCGTTTCCTCTGGTTTTAGATGCCAGCAGAATACAGGTCCCTCTGGGTGTCGTGGCATTCGAAAAAATGCAGGGAAAGGGTCCAGAGAAACTAAAAATGATGATCAAGGGGCAGAAAGGGTTTTCTGAGGAAACATAAAGACAAACTGGACTGTTGCGTTGCTGGTGACCTGCCTCTGGCACTTCTCCAGCCCTATCTCTGCCTGACCCTCCAGCCACACTAAACTTTTTACAGCTTCCTGAATATGTCACCGTTTTCTGCCTCCACGCCTTTGTAGAAATTGCTTTCTTTACCTAAAACACCTTTCCTACTCCCATCCAAACCCTGCCTTCCTGACAAACTCCTATACATCCCTCAAAACCCATTTCAGTCATCTCCTCTGTGAAGTCCTGTTTCCTATCAGTGCACCCTTCCTGCTTCATACCCTAGGGTTGATTGCTTCTTTTTCTTTGTCCTCAGCACACCTAAGACTTCCTCCAAAACTGGTGATTCTCCATCCCCATGTGCGGACCTGCTTGCTGCGTCAGAATCACCTCAGGAGTGATTTCAAGATAGTCAAGCCCAGGCCCTGCTCTGGGATAATCTGACTCAGACTCTGGAGTGTGGCCAGATGTCAGAAATAAGTAGATGCTCCAAGTGCTTGTGATGCTCAGCCAGGTGTGGAGAGCACTGAGGTGCACCCCTGGAAGGCAGGACCTTCTCCTCCATACCAGGGCCTGGCTCAGAGGAGTGCCCAGTGAGTGTGGAAGGAAGGAAGGGAGTGTGTCCAGAATTGGTTCCTTCCTGTGGGTTCTTGGTCTCACTGACTTCAAGAATGAACCTGCGGACACTCGCGGTGAGTGTTACATTTCTTAAAGATGGTGTGTCTGGAGTTTGTTCCTTCAGATGTTCAAATGTGATCAGAGTTTCTTCCTTCTGGTGGGTTCGTGGTCTTGCTGACTTCAGGAGTGAAGCTGCAGGCCTTCACAGTGAGTGTTACAGCTCTTAAAGGTAGCATGTCTGGAGTTGTTCATTTCTCCCGGTGGGTTCATGGTCTCTCTGACTTCAGGAGTGAAGCCACAGACCTTCGCAGTGAGTGTTATAGCTCTTAAAGGTGGCACGTCCAGAGTTGTTTGTTCCTCCTGGTGGGTTCGTGGTCTCGCTGGCTTCAGGAGTGAAGCTGCAGATCTTTGTGGTGAGTGTTATAGCTCACAAAGGTAGTGCGGACCCAAAGAGTGAGCAGCAACAAGATTTACTGTGGTGAGACAAAGAATAAAGTTTCCACAACGTGGAAGGTGACCAGAGGGGTGGCCAGGTTTTATTCCCTTATTTGGCCCCACTCACGTCCTGCAGATTGGTCCATTTTACAGAGCGCTGATTGGTCTATTTTACAGAGTGCCGATTGGTCTGTTTTTACAGAGTGCTGATTGGTCTGTTTTTACAGGGTGCTGATTGGTGCGTTTACAAACCTTTAGCTAGACACAGAGCACTGACTGCTGCATTTTTACAGAGTGCTGATTGGTGGATTTACAAACCTTACCTACACACAGAGCGCTGATTGGTGTATTTTTCAGAGTGCTGATTGGTGCGTTTACACACCTTTAGCTAGACACAGAGCGCTGATTGGTGAGTTTTTACAGAGTGCTGATTGGTGCATTTAAAAACCTTTAGCTAGACACAGAGCACTGATTGGTGTGTTTACAACCCTTTAGCTAGACAGAAAAGTTCTCGGAGACCCTACCTGACCCAGAAGCCCAGCCGGCTTCACCTCGAGGGAGGGAGGGAGGGAGGGAAAAAAAGAGGGAGGGAGGGAGGAAGGTAGGGAGGGAGGGAAAAAGGAAAGGAGGAGGGAGGAAGGGAGGAAGGAAGGAAAGGAGGGCAGGAGGGAGAAAAGGAGGGAGGAAGGAAGGAGGAAGGAAGGAAAGGAGGGAGGGAGGGGAGGATAGGAAAGAAAGAGAACGAAAAAATAGAATGAAAGAAAAATGGGGCCTGGCACGATGTCTCAGGCCTGTAATCCCAGCACTTTGGGAGCCAAGGTGGGCAGATCACCTGAGGTCAGGAGTCTGAGACCAGTCTGGCCAACATGGTGAAACCCTGTCTCTACTAAAAATAAAAAAACTAGCCGGATGTGGTGGTGGACACCTGTAATCCCAGCTACTGGGAAGGCTGAGGCAGAGAGAATCACTTGAACCTGGGAGGCGAGATTGCAGTGAGCTGAGATGGCACCACTGTACTCCAGCCTGGGTGACAGAGTGAGACTCTGTCAAAAAAAAAAAGAAAAGAAAAGAAAAGAAAAAAAGAAAGAAGAAAAAGAAAAATGGGAGGAAGGAGGGAGGAGGGAGGAAGTGGGGAGGAAGGAAGAGATAAAGGTGAGTAGAGACAGGTGGGAGGATGAAAATGAGCATGATCCAGGAATGAGCAGAAAGGGGCAGGAAGCTGGGGTCTCGGGTGTGATGCCTCTAGGCCATTCTACCTCACCCCTTGTTGGCAAAGATCCCACTTCTAAAGTTAGACATACTAAGGTTTGAGTCCTGGTTCTGCCGCTCACCAGCTGTGTGTGCTTTGGCAAGTCACTTGACCTCTCTGTTTTCTCTGCTTACAGGTGATAACTGCTGTGCCTGCCTCACCACAATGTTCTCAGGATTTAGCAAGCTCTTATGATCAGCACCTTTCAAGCATTCATATGCATGAGAAGCAGCGGGGGATTTGTGAAAATCTAGGTTCTGACTCGTTTATTTTGGGCTGGAGCCTGGGATTCTGCAGTGCAAACAACTCTCCAGGTGGAGTCTGTGCTGCTGGTCTGTGGACCAACTTTGAGTAGTAAGGATACAGATCAAAAGTCAGACACCTTTCCTCTCAGGGAACTTACCTGATTCTCTGCAGCAGGTTGGGAACGAGGCCAGGAGTGCCCCTTTACAGAGCATGTTGTGCGTGCCAAACCTGGTGCTCAGCCCCACTACACCCCCCTCACTGAGCTGGGAGGCCCCCGTTTTCTGAAAATTTGAGCAATAATGATCATGCATTGTTCAAACCACACTGAGTTTCCTAGTTCAACTGTAACAAGTTTTCATAAACTAGGTGGCTTAAAAAGCACATTTATTCTCTTACGGTTCTGGAGGCCAGAAGTATGAAATGAGCCTTAGGGGCTCAAATCAAGGTGTCTGTAGGGCTGGTTCCCTCTAGAGGCTCTGAGGGGAATCCACTCCCTGACTCTCCTAGCGGCTGCTGGTATTCCTTGGATTGTGGCCTCATGACTTGGATCTCTGCTTCTGTTGTCATATTGCCTCATTCTCCTCTCTCTGACTTCCTGGCTCCTTCTTATAAGGACCCTTGTGATTACATCAAGTCTATCTCCCCATGTCAAGAGCCTTAACTTTCTTATATGCAAAGTCCATTTTACCATGTCAGGCAACACAGTCACCAGTTCTGGGGATTAGAGAGTGGATTTCTTTGGAGGCCATTGTTCTGCCAACCACAGCTGTCCAGGCCTCTCATCAGAACCTCCCAGGCCAGACCCTGACCACAGATCTTAGGATGCGTATCCTCTCCCTGGAGGAAATCTCCTGTCATGATCCCTTTGCAGTCCAGGCTCTGAGCTGAAGTGGTGGCAATGAGAGGGACTCATTCCTTAGCGTGGATGCTCCCTCTCCATGCATTGATCTCCCAAGAGTCAGAGGCTGAAGGAGCAGGGCTAAGGTCATGCTGTCCCTGGAGCCCCGGAGCACATGCTTGCCATAAAGCACACTGCTCATAAGAGCCAGGCCAGAGGTGACCTCTCCGGCAGCAAATCCATCAGGAGAAAATTGATAGGCAGGCCAACCAGAAGATGGACAGAGCATTGCTAAGGAGGCAGGAGTGGTTGGACATTGACAAGGAAAAGGAAGTTGAAGAAATCTAGCTTGATTTTTTCCTAAAACAGTTGTTCCCTTAACCCCATGGTCCCTGACACAGTGGGACGAGCTGGGCTGACTGGCCAAGGGGTCACATATTCTGAGCCTATTAATGGCTTTTGGAGGCAAGCTGGGTGACAGGTACCCATTCCTGCCCAGTGTCTGGGTCAAAGGATGGCCCACAAGGCAAACAGATCCACCCCTTTGCTTGCCCACCATAGCTATCAGTGCAAAGATAGTGCTTTGGACTTGGAGGTAGGGTGACCAACCATCCCAATTTTCCTGGGAATTTGATGGGAAAACTGGGACACATTAGTCACCTTACATGTAGGAAGCTGTAAAAACCCAGCAGTGGGCTTGGTTGCTGCCTTCCCTCCAGCCCCAGGCAACTTGGCAGGCCTCCTAACGCCTTCAGCTGGCAGGGCCTGTCACTGTTACAAAAGATTCTCCAAGTGAAGCAATGCCAGTGGTGACAGCTGGAGCTTAGGGGCTGCTGGAGAGGACAGCCCTCTCCATTGGGGCTGCTGAGTCACACTGGTTCAAGGTCTGGGTGATTCCAGAGCCTGATTTCTCTCAAGTCACTAGGGATGGGCAGAGGTGGGGCTCAGGCTGGAAGGAGAAAAGGGAGAAATTAAATCCTAAAGTTAAGATTCCACTGCAAAAGCTGAATGCCCATTCAGAAGCCTGCAATGAGGGCATGGCTTTTCAGGGTCAAAGGTACCCGCACTGGGGGCCCTGGACCTGCTGCTAGAAGGAAGTGTGCTGTGGTGGGAAAGGGGATGCTGGGGCTGGACAGACCCTGGATTTCCTGCTTCCCAGCAGAACGACCTTGAGCAAGCCCCCTGGTGTCTCTGAGTTTTTCTCACTGGAAAAAAAGAGGCTAATGACACCTCTGTGCAGAGTTAAGACAAACAATAAACAACCAGCGTGTGAACTTGCCTAATACCCAGTAGGTCGCTCCTGTCCTCAGGCCCAGACCAAGGTCAATAGGAAAACAATTTAGTAACCAGAGGCTGCCTGGTGAGCCTTGAATTAGAGTAAAGGGAGTTGGATAAACCCAGGGCTGTTTTATCCAAGCCCTGGACCCAGGGCCCTTCCCTCCCTCTCTCTCTCTCTCTCTTTCTCTCTGCTGCTCCTTCTTCAGTATCTCTTTTATTTTTATTTTTTTATTTTTTTGAGAAAAGGTCTTACTCTGTCACCCACACTGGAGCGCAATGGTGCAATCAAGGCTCACTGTAGCCTCCGTCTCCTGGGCTCAAGCAATTCTCCCTCCTCAGCCTCCCAAGTAGCGGGGACTACAGGTGTACACCACCATGCCAGGCTAATTTATATATTTTTGGTAGAGATGGGGTTTTGCCATATTGCCCAAGCTGGTCTCAAACTCCTGAGCTCAAGTGATCCTTCTACTCTGGCCTCCTAAAGTGCTGGGATTACAGGCGTGAGCCACTGCACCCAGCTGTTCTTCAGTATTTCTTACGAGTCCCCTGGCCCTCCCATCCTTCCAGCAGTCCTTTGTGTTGCCTGTGTTGCAGATGATTTGATTCTAGCTCCATTATATGGCACACAGACACTCTGCTAGGCTTTTTTAAATTTTTTTAACATAAGTGATTTAATTTGACCATCCAGCAACCCTTTAGGGGTAAGTATTGCTCTCCCTATTTTACAGATGGGGAAACTGAGGTTTGGAGACGTTGAGGAAATATTACTTAGGGTCATACCAATTCAGGCTCACACCTCCAGGTTTCAGATTCAATGCTTTCTCCCCATGAAGCAGACCCCACAACAGGGATCATGTTAGTAGGGTGTCCCCTGCAGAGGATTTAAGGGGGCAGCCCACCCTAGCTGAACTGCCACGTTCACACAGCACCAGGAAGGCACTGTCATCCTTTGGGCCACTTCCTGATTACAGGACTGGTAGAAGGTTCTTTTCTAAAGAATATGGGCTCCTTCTCAGTCCCCAATCAGCTGCTGATAGAGAATGTCACAGTTCTCCCATCTGACTTACCACTCCTGATCCCTCACCTCAGACAGTGTGGGCCAACTCCCCTCCACTGCTAGAAATGGAAGTGACAACCGCAACTTCCTTTTGTGAGAGAAAAGGGAATTTATTACACTGAGTAGAAAAGGATATACTCAAGTAAGGAGTACGACGCGTAGAGAGTCAGGGAAAAGTCCCCAGTCTTGCGGCTTCAGCCTGACATGTCTAGAGTCATTTCTGTTTTACTGACTAAACTCTTACTGTTACACAAGTTTGAACACACTCACATGCTATCTATCTACACACACACACACACACACGGAATTAATAAACATGCATTAAATACAATAATAGCATGTACACCGGGAGGGAGTTAGTGGAGTCAAACTGATTTAAGAGTCTTTCATTGTTTTGGAGGAAGGTGAAGGTTTTGATCAACTTTTGGCTTTGGTAGATTGATAATGCATGTTGCTGGGTGCGGTGAGACACCTATAGTCCCAGCTACTCAGGAGGAGGATGAGGTGGAAGCATCACCTGAGCCGAGGAGTTTGAGACCCTGTCTCTCAAAATAAAAAAGAATGCGTACTGTACCTTCTGAGGTAATCACTAAAAGAATGGGAAAAGATGTTTTTATAAATTAAAATTAATTTTTTTTCTAGAGTCAGTTACTCCCAAGAAAAGGGCAAGAAAGGAGACAAAAAGCAATATGGGGCAGGCAGGACAAATAGAAAACAAAATAAGATGGTAAATGTAAACCCAAAGATACACAGTATATTGATTATATAATTATTCTATTAAAGGGTAAAGATTATCAACACGATTTTAAAATAAAAATTCAACTATGCGCTTTTTACAAAAGATACATAAAAATATATAAAGGGTAAATGCAGAAGGATAGAAAAATATAAACCATGCAAATACTAACCAAAAGAAAACCTCTGTATAGTACGTTAATTATTATAAATATCCATGTTATTAATAGCTGACAAAGTAGACATTAAGTTAAAATAGTTACAAAGGCCGGGCGTGGTGGCTCATGCCTGTAATCCCAGCACTATGAGAGGCCGAGGCAGGTGGATCACAAGGTCAGGAGATGGAGACCATCCTGGCTAACACGGTGAAACCCCGTCTCTACTAAAAATACAAAAAAATTAGCCGGGTGTGGTGGTGGGCGCCTGTAGTCCCAGCTACTCCGGAGGCTGAGGCAGGAGAATGGTGTGAACCTGGGAGGCGGAGCTTGCAGTGAGCCAAGATCACACCACTGCACTCCAGCCTGGGCAACAGAGCGAGACTCTGTCTCAAAAAAAAAAAAAAAAGATACAAAAGAAAACAGGATCACTTCATAATGGTAAAAGGGTCAATTCACCTAGAAAACATGACAATTATAAGTCATGTGCAAAAGAATTGGAAAGGAAAACCAAAACTGTCATTATTTGCAGGTGATATAAACTTCATATATAGAAAATCCAAAAGGATCTATAGGTGAATTATTAGAATTAATAAGAAAGCTTGACAATATTGGTAGATACAAATTTAATACAAATAAAATCATTCACATTTTTGCATATCAGCAACCAGAAGTAAAAAAAAATTTTTTTTTAATTATTTACAGAATCATCAAGGATAGTAAATTACTAGGAATAAAACTAACAAAAGGTGTGCAATCTGTTTGTGGTGTAATTATAAATATGTACTGAGAGACATTTAAAAAAGATTTCAAAAAAGCAGAAACATACCTTTCACCACATACAAAAGTTAACTCAAAATAGATCCCAAACCTAAATGTAAATAGTGAAACTATACAAAGAAAACATAGTAGAATGCCCTTGTGACTAGGGTTAAGCAAAGTTTTCTCTCTTTTTTTTTTCTTTTTTTTTTTGAGACAGTCTCACTCTATTGCTCAGGCTGGAGTATAGTGGTGCCATCTCGGCTCACTGCAACCTCTGCCTCCCAGGTTCAAGTGATTCTCCTGCCTCAGCCTCCCGTGCCCGGCTAATTTTTGTATTTTTTGTAGAGACGGGGTTTCACCATGTTGGCCAGGCTGGTCTCAAACTCCTGACCTCAGGTGATCCCGCCTGCATCAGCCTCCCAAGGTGCTGGGATTACAGGCGTGAGCCACTGCACCCGGCCACAAAGATTTCTCAAATATAACAAGAAAAGCACAATCCATAAATGAACAAATTGATAAAATGAACCTCATCAAAATTAAAGCTCTTGCTCTTCAGAAGGCACACAAGAGAATAAAAGGACAATCCCAGACTGGGGGAAAAAAAAAATTTGCAAAGCAAATATCTAAAAAATGAGTTATATCCAGAATATAAATAATTCTCAAAACTCAATAATAAGAAAACCACCCAGTTACACATAAGCAAAAGTTTTGAAAACACACTTCACCAAAGAAGATATATACAGATAAGTTCACACTTTGGGAGGCCAAGGTGAGTGGATCACTTGAGACCAGGAATTTGAGACCAGCCTGGCCACCATGATGAAACCCCGTCTCTAAAAATACAAAAATTAGCTGAGCATGGTGGTGTAGGCCTGTAATCTCAGCTACTCAGGAGGCTAAGGCAGGAGAATCACTTGAGCCCGGGAGGCAGAGGTTGCAGTGAGCGGAGATTGTGTCACTGCACTCCAGCTTGGGCAACAGAGTGAGACTCTGTCTCAAAAAAAGTAAAAATTAAAATTAAAAAATAAAGGTGCAGCGCGGTGGCTCACGCCTGTAATCCCAGCACTTTGGGAGGCCAAGGTGGGTGGATAATGAGATCAAGAGATCAATCCCATGCTGACCAACACGGTGAAACCCCGTCTCTACCAAAAAAAAAAAATACAAATATTAGCAATCGCGAAACTCTGTCTCAAGAAAAAAGAAAACAAAGGAAAAAAGTTCAATATCATTATGAAGTGAGGGTGGGTGCGTTGGGGAGGAGGGATTATACTGGGGCAGGAAGAAATCTTAGGCACTGATGGATATGTTCATTATCTTGATGGTAATGTTGGTTTCATGGGTGTATACATATGTCAAAACTTATTGAATTGTACACTTTAAATATGTGCATTTTATTGTAAGTCAAGCAAACCCCATTGAAGCTATTTTTTTAAAGGACTTCAATAAAAGCAGAAATATACTTTGTGGGCTGGCAAACTCAACAGTCTTCCCAATCTGATTTATAAATTCAATACAATTGAATTAAAATCTCTGCTACTTATCTTTTATTTTGTGGAACTTGATGCGCTCATTCTAAACTTTATATGAAAATGCAGAGGAACAATCAAGGGTATTCAATTAGGAAAAGAGGAAGTCAAATTGTCCCTGTTTGCAGATGACATGATAGTATATCTAGAAAACCCCATTGTCTCAGCCCAAAATCTCCTTAAGCTGATAAGCAACTTCAGCAAAGTCTCAGGATACAAAATCAATGTGCAAAAATCACAAACATTCTTATACATCAATAACAGACAAACAGAGAGCCAAATCATGAGTGAACTCCCATTCACAATTGCTTCAAAGAGAATAAAATACCTAGGAATCCAACTTACAAGGGATGTGAAAGACCTCTTCAAGGAGAACTACAAACCACTGCTCAAGGAAATAAAAGAGGATACAAATAAACGGAAGAGCATTCCATGCTCATGGGTAGGAAGAATCAATATCATGAAAATGGCCATCCTTCCCAAGGTAATTTACAGATTCAATGCCATCCCCATCAAGCTACCAATGACTTTCTTCACAGAATTGGAAAAAACTACTTTAAAGTTCATATGGAACCAAAAAAGAGCCCGCATCGCCAAGTCAATCCTAAGCCAAAAGAACAAAGCTGGAGGCATCACACTACCTGACTTCAAACTATACTACAAGGCTACAGTAACCAAAACAGCATGGTACTGGTACCAAAACAGAGATATAGATCAATGGAACAGAACAGAGCCGTCAGAAATAATGCCACATATCTACAAGTATCTGATCTTTGACAAAGCTGAGAAAAACAAGAAATGGGGAAAGGATTCCCTATTTAATAAATGGTGCTGGGAAAACTGGCTAGCCATATGTAGAAAGCTGAAACTGGATCCCTTCCTTACACCTTATACAAAAATCAATTCAAGATGGATTAAAGACTTAAATGTTAGACCTAAAACCATAAAAACCCTAGAAGAAAACCTAGGCATTACCATTCAGGACATAGGCATGGGCAAGGACTTCATGTCTAAAACACCAAAAGCAATGGCAATAAAAGCCAAAATTGACAAATGGGATCTAATTAAACTCAAGAGCTTCTGCACAGCAAAGGAAACTACCATCAGAGTGAACAGGCAACCTACAAAATGGGAGAAAATTTTCGCAACCTACTCATCTGACAAAGGGCTAATATCCAGAATCTACAATGAACTCCAACAAATTTACAAGAAAAAAACAAACAACCCCATCAAAAAGTGGGCGAAGGACATGAACAGACACTTCTCAAAAGAAGACATTTATGCAGCCAAAAAACACATGAAAAAATGCTCATCATCACTGGCCATCAGAGAAATGCAAACCAAAACCACAATGAGATACCATCTCACACCAGTTAGAATGGCAATCATTGAAAAGTCAGGAAACAACAGGTGCTGGAGAGGATGTGGAGAAATAGGAACACTTTTACACTGTTGGTGGGACTGTAAACTAGTTCAACCCTTGTGGAAGTCAGTGTGGCGATTCCTCAGGGATCTAGAACTAGAAATTCCATTCGACCCAGCCATCCCATTACTGGGTATATACCCAAAGGACTATAAATCATGCTGCTATAAAGACACATGCACACGTATGTTTATTGCAGCATTATTCACAATAGCAAAGACTTGGAACCAACCCAAATGTCCAACAATGATAGACTGGATTAAGAAAATGTGGCACATATACATCATGGAATACTATGCAGCCATAAAAAATGATGAGTTCATGTCCTTTGTAGGGACATGGATGAAATTGGAAATCATCATTCTCAGTAAACTATCGCAAGAACAAAAAACCAAACACCGCGTATTCTCACTCATAGGTGGGAATTGAACAATGAGAACACATGGACACAGGAAGGGGAACATCACACTTCGGGGACTGTTGTGGGGTGGGGGGAGGGGGGAGGGATAGCATTGGGAGATATACCTAATGCTAGATGACGAGTTGGTGGGTGCAGCGCACCAGCATGGCACATGTATACATATGTAACTTACCTGCACATTGCGCACATGTACCATAAAACCTAAAGTATTATAATAATAATAATAATAATAATAAAAGAAAAAAAAAAAAAAAGAAAATGCAGAGGAACAAGAATAGTTCAGAGACCCTTGAAATTTCCCTCACAAGGTAGAAGAATTTGATTCACCAAATATAAAGATTATTATAAATCTGTAGTAATTAAGACAATGTAGTGTTGGCTCAGGGATGGACCAATAGACCAATGGAACTGAAAAGAGAGTCCAGAAATAGGTTCATGCTAATATGGGCACAGTGTATGATAGAGATGGATTGCAGAGAGGGAGAAAAGGGGGGACTTTGCAATAAATAAATGGGTCTTGAGTAGCTGAGTATTCATATTGCAGGGAGGGGGTGAAAATTGTACCCTTATCTCACACCATACACAAAAATCAATTCCAGATGGAATAAGAACCATGATATATGTCAGAGGCATATTTTTTATCTTATCTTTTTTTTTTTTTTGAGACAGGATCTCATTCTGTTGCTCAGGCTGGAGTGCAGTGGTATGATCATAGTTCACTGCAGCCTCAAATTCTTGGGCTCAATTGACTCTCCCACCTCAGCCTCCTGAGTAGCTGGGATTACAGGCACCTGCCACCATGCCTGGATAATTTTTGTACTTTTAGTAGAGACGAGGTTTCATCATGTTAGCGAGAGTGGTTTTGAACTCCTGATCCGCTTGCCTTGGCCTCCCAAAATGTTGGGATTACAGGCATGAGCCACCATGGCTGGCAGAGAAATTCTTAAACACATTCACAAAAAGTACAAATCATAAAGGAACACATTAATAAACTCTACTACATTAAAATTAAAAACTTCTGCTCTTAAAAGAGGGAAAAAAGCAATTCACAGAGTAAGGGAAGATATTTGCAACTCAAAGAACTGACCAAAAAAGTAAAAACAAGACTATATAAATACAACCCAACAGCAAATTGGAGGCTAGACCCAGTAGCGCACAGCTGTAATCCTAGCACTTCGGAAGACTGAGGCAAAGCAAATCACCTGAGCCCAGAAGGTCCAGGACAGCCTGGGCAACATGGCAAAACCTTGTCTCTACAAAAAATATAAAAATTAGCCAGGCACGGTGATGTACGCCTGTGGTCCCAACTACCTGGGAGGCTGAGGTGGGAGGATCACCTGAACCCAGGAGATTGAGGCTGCAGTGAGCTGTGATCATGCCACTGCACTCCAGCCTGGGCAGCAGAGTGAGACCCCATCTCAAAAAAAAAAATTGGCAAAATTCTTTCTAGGCACTTTATAAAAGAAGAAATCCAAATGGCTAATAAACACATAAAAAGGTGCTCAATCTCATTTATAATCAGGAAAATGTAAATTGAAACCACAAAGAGATATTATACATACATGCCATAAGGACAGTCAAATTCTGACACTACCAAGGGCTTAGTGAGGATGTGTAGCTGCAGGAACTCTTATACATGCTTATAAGAACAATAAATTGGTGCAACCACTTTGATTAACAGTTCAGCACCTTCTGGTAAAGTTGAATAAATAGAAGCATACTTAGACAAACTCATGCAGTGTATCTGCACCAAAAGTGATGAACAATGAATGTCTAGCAGCTTTCTTGTTAAACCAGAATAGTAGAAATAGCCCAGATCTCCAAAAATAGTAAATCAGATAAATGAATTGTAGCATATTCATAAATGGAATGCCATATAGCCATGGGAATCGACAAACTATAGCCATATGCAACAACATAAATGAAGCTTACAAATATAATGTTGAACAAACAATACAAAAGGATACATTTAGAATAATTCCATTTCTTTAATATATATATGTCAAAATATGCAAAATGAATGTATCTTGTTTAGGGGTGAATACATAGGAGAGATGATAAGCAAATGAAAAGCAAGAAAAATATTATCTTGAAAGTCAGGATAGTAGTTATTTCTGGGAAGAGAGAGGGGGTTGTCAATGGAAAAGGTACATAAGGGGGCATCTTGGAGTGCTGGTAATATTCTAGGTGTTCAAGACCAAAGAGCCTCTTACACCTGGCCAATGACTATGGTTAGGGGAACTCCTTAAGCTGATTGGCTTAAATCTGGAGTGCTGAACCAATCCCTGGCAAGAGAAGTGAGATTATTTAAATTTAGATCAACCCAGGTCCATCCCTAAAACTGTGGTTTAATGGGCTGCCCCTGAGGCACACAGACCACTTGGGAAAAGAGTGGATATCTGAATAAAATCATAGTTCTTTTAAGAAGAAGGAGGAAATGAATGCTGAGAAGGTACCCAGCCACATCAACTGTAACCCTAATCCAGCTGCTGTGATTAAATTTTCACAGTTACCATTCCCGGCACTACCCACACTGGACCCCAGAACCCTCTTATACCACCCCACCACAAGGCATGGGGGTCTTTGTGTTACTCCCTCAGGATTATAGGGTCCAGGTAAGAGCCTGGACACAGTTGAGTCCAGGTCATTGGCACTCCCCATGTGTCAGGAAGGAGAGGAGAGGAACATCTTTCCTTATTTAGTTCTCTTATTCAAAGAGGGTTCTGCTTCCCATCTGTTCTGGGATTCCCCTGAAATAGGAGAGGCATTCGAATGCCAGGTAGTCAGTGGGGGTTGGGGAAGAAGGAAGAACACCCTTTGATTGACAAACCCTGTCCGGATCCATTCCTTCCTTCGCCCTGCCAACAGCCTTGTATGGTAGATATGGGTGTCACTATTTCCATTGGCAGACAAGGAAACTGAGTCAATGTAAATACCTTGACCAAGTTCATACAGCTAATAAGTGGCAACACTCAAACTTACATCCACCTCTTTGACTCTGAAGCTGATTCTCTGCCCACAGCCTCAGGCTGCCTCCTATTAAAGAACTTCAGATCATTAATAATGGGAGCAGGTTTGATTGGGAGAGCAAGTGGTTTCTCAGAAAATGCCTCAGAGATGGGAGGCTGGGTCACATTCTACCCAGGACCTTCCTGGAAACTTCAGTCCTCAGGAGGCTGGTCCTGCCGAGTTAATGGTTGGCTATTTTGGTCTGCACTTGGCTAATCTGCAAGTCCAACCCACTCATAACCACCATCCTCACCCCCACCCATAACTCAGTATCCAGATAAAGATTAGAAGGGAGGATATTCCAGAGACTGGATATGGACTCCCTAGGGTGATCGGAATCAAAGAATCTTTCTCCAAACCAACCCATTACCCTACACAGAAATTCTCTAGCACCATGAACCCATGACTGAGCACCGCTGGGGGCAGGCACCACCTCCTCTGCCAGCTGCCCATTTGAATGTCAGGTGGCCTCCTTGTTAGAACCCCTGACTTCCATCAAGTCAAAAGGTCCTTCCATGTAATGTCCACATCCTAGTCCAGTTCTGGCCTTGTGCAGGGGTTAAGTGTCCCCAAGACATTCCTTCAGAGAGAAGAGGGAAAAAGAGGATTGGGATGAAGAGATACAGGGGTAAGGACAAGGCAGAGAAAAAAGATTTTCTTCTTCAAGGTAAAATTCTGAGTCCTGAAAGCTGCTCCCCAGACCAGAATTAAACTTAACACTTAGGCCCTGAGCTCTAGTGGATCGTGCCTATCACAAACCCACAAAAATAAATAAATTGATTAACAAGTACTGGATTACCTGTAACTTGGGATCCTGCCTCAGGCCTGGCACAGCACAGCCCCGGCACAGCACAGCCCCAGCCCTAAACAGCTGCTCTCATGACTAACACCGTCCAGACCCCAGGAACTGCTTCAACGCCGTTACTGTCCAAAGCTTTACCCTTAAATACCATGAAGGTTTGTGGGTTTTGCCAATGCCAAGGTTGGACACTGAGCAGAGAGGATGCAAGCAGCAGAAACACTTGAGTGAAAGAAAGAAAAGACACATGAAATAACTTGCAAAACCTTTCCTGTCACGTAGCAGGAATGCACCAGATCCTTGCATTCAATGGCTCACATTTTCCAGGGGCGTTGTGTTGTTTTCTTGCTTCTTTGATGTTCCTATTAGTTGTTCTAGAGCTATTCATAAATTAATACGGCATTCTCAAGAGTTGCACAAGAGTGGCCGAGGGACGCTTTGCAATCTTAAATAATTCATATTAGTCTTAGATTTCTATATATCTAGGTCTAGACGTAATATACATCAGTGGTCCCCAACCTTTTTGGCACCAGGGGCTGATTCCATGGAAGATAATTTTTCCATGGACAGGGTGTGGGAAATGGTTTCCAGATGAAACTGTTTCACCTCAGATCATCAGACATTAGGTTCTCATAAGGAGCACACAACCTAGATCCCTTGGCCAGGCACAGTGGCTCATGCCTGTAATCCCAGCGCTTTGGGAGGCCAAGGCAGGTGGATCACTTGATGTCAGGAGTTTGAGACCAGCCTGGCCAACTGGTGAAACCCAGTCTCTACAAAAAATACGAAAATTAACCAGGCATGGTGGCGAGCGCCTGTAATCCCGGTTACTCAGGAGGCTGAGGCAGGAAAATTGCCTGAACCTGGATGGCGGAGATTGCAGTGAGCCAAGACTGTGCCATTGCACTCCAGCCTGGGCAACAAGAGGGAAACTCCATCTCAAAAAAAAAAAAAAAGGAGCACACAACCCAGATCCCTCACATGCACAGTTCACAATAGGGGGTTTGTGCTCCTGTGAGAATCTAATGCCACCACTGATCTGACAGGAGATGGAGTCATGCGGTAATGTGAGCAATGGGGAGTGGCTGCAAATACAGATGAAGCATCACTCAGTCTCCTGCCACTCACCTCCTGCTGTGCCACCCCATTCCTAACAGGCCATGGCCTGGGGGCTGGGGACCCCTGATATACATGAAGCATGACACTAATTCTTTACATTGTCAGACCTTGAACTGCAGAATTGCAATAGCTTTTTAATAAAAATATTTGATAAGATTTAATTAAATTATCAAAAAATAAAAATGATTTTATTAAATAATTTTATTAGTTTCATATTAATTATAATTTATATTTTACCTTTAATTTTAATAGATAATTTGGAACAGGGGTCAACAAACTTTTTCTCACAGGGAAAGACAATAAACATTTTTTACTTTTCAGGACATATGATCTCTGTTACAACCACTCAACTCTGGTGGTGTAGCAAAAAAGCAGCTATAGACAGTATGTAAAGGAATAGATGTGGCTGCGTTCAATAGATGCTTGTTTACAAAAACAGGCCCAAAACCATGGACCTTATTTGTTGATCCTTGATTTAGAAGATAAGAACTTTTTTAAAAAACAAAATCATTTTTAATTTTTTACACTCACCTCAATTTGATGAAAATACCTTTTTTTTTTTTTTTTTTTTTTTGAGACAGGATCTCACTCTGTCACCCAGGCTGGAGTGCAGTGGCATGATCTCGGCTCACTGCAACCTCCACCTCCTGGGTTCAAGTGATTTTCATGCCTTAGCCTCCTGAGTAGCTGGAATTACAGGTGTGCACTACCATGCCTGGCTCTTTTTTTTTTTTTTTTTTTTTTTTTTGTATTTTTAGTAGAGACTGGTTTCACCATGTTGGCCAGGCTGGTCTCAAACTCCTGACCTCAAATGATCCATCCACCTGCCTCGGCCTCCCAAAGTGCTGAGATTACAGGTGTGAACCACCACACCCGGCTCGATGAAAATACTTTTAAAAATTTATTTTATTCTTGCAAGCTTATGGGGTACATGAGAAAATGTGTTACATGTACCTGAAAATACATTTGAATACATTTTATTTTTTTTAAGCTCATTACTACTTTGGAAGGTCAAGATGGGAGGATCACTTGAAACCAGGAGTTTGAGACCAGACTGGGCAACAAAGAAAGACTCCATTTCTATAAAATTTTCTTTAAAAATTAGCCAGGTATGGTGGCATGTGCCACCCAGCAACTCAGGAAGCTGGGGTGGAAGGAATTTGAGGCTGAGCCAAGGAATTTGAGGCTGCAGTGAGCTATGATCACACCACTGCACTCCAGCTTAGGCAACACAGTGAGATCCTATCTCTAAAAATAATAATAATAATGATAAAGCGGATTACTGCTATCAATAGAACAGAAATTATGCAAAAATATTAATCATAACCATAATTAGTGATTTTTCTAAAAACAAGGAAGGAAGGGCCAGGTGTGGTGGCCCACGCCTGTAATCCCAGCACTGTGGGAGGCTGAGGTGGGCAGATGGCTTGAGTCCAGGAGTTCGAGACCAGAGTGGGTAACATGATGAAACCCTGTCTCTACAAAAAATACAAAATTTGGCTGGGCATGGTGGTGCACACCTATAGTTCCAGCTACTTGGGAGGTGGAGGTGGGAGGACTGCTTGAGCTGAGGGGGTGGGGGTTGCAGTGAGCTGTGGTCATGCCACTGCACTCCAACCTGGGTCACAGAGCAAGACTGTGTCTCCAAATAAATAAGGCAAGAAAACAAATTATATGAAGAAGAAAAATAATTAGTGATTTATGTATGCTTTTGTTTTATTGCTTATCCCAATATTACTGGCCCATCAACAGAGTTTATTTATTTATTTATTTATTTATTTATTTATTTATTTATTTATTTATTTTTGAGATGGAGTCTCTCTGTCGCCCAGGCTGGAGTGCAGTGACGCAATCTCAGCTGAATGCAACCTCTGCCTCCCGGGTTCAAGTGATTCTGGTGCCTCAGTCTCCCAAGTAGCTGGGATTACAAGCACGCGCCATCATGCCCAGCTAATTTTTGCATTTTTTAGTAGAGACGGTTTTCACCATGTTGGACAGGCTGGTCTCAAACTCCTGACCTCAGGTGATCTGCCTGCCTTGGCCTCCCAAAGTGCTGGGATTACAGGTGTGAACCACTGCACCCGGCCAACAGAGTATATTTAGTCATCTAAAATAGTCTTTACAGTTAACATTTTTTATATAAGTAGAGAGAATACACTCTAAAATAATGATAAGTAGCATAATAAACACATAAACTAGTAACATAGTAGTTTGTTATCATTATCGAGTATCAGGTACTATACCTAATTGTTTTTCTTTTTTTTTTTTGAGACAGTGTCTCACTCAGCAGTCTGTCACTTTGTCATCTAGGCTGTAGTGCAGTGGTAGGATCATGGCTCACTGCAGCTACTTCCCAAGTAGCTGGACTTAGGAAGCATGGTAGCATGCCACCATGCCAGTCTAGTTTTGTATTTTTTGTAGACACAGGGTTTCACCACATTGCCCAGGCTGGTCTTAAACTCCTGGCCTTAAGTGATCCACCCACCTTGGCCTCCCAGAGTGCTTTGATTACAGGCATGAGCCACCATGCCCAGCCTGTACATGTTATACTCATATGACTGGCAGTGGAGTAGGTTTGTTTATAACAGCATCACCACAAACATTTGAGTAATGCATTGCACTGTGACATTATGATGGCTACAACATCACTAGGCAATAGGAATTTTCCAGTTCCAATGTAATTGCATTGGGGCCGCCATGGTATATGTGGTCTATTGTTGATTGTGATGTCATTATGTGGTGCACAACTATAGTACCTTCCATGTAAGGCTGCTATGAGGATTCAGTGAGATCGAAATACTGTAAGGAAGGAACTTACACTTCCCGTCACAGATGCAAAATGTCAGCTGATGCCATGGATGAAGATGTTACTAAATATGTTACCCAGCATTAAAAAGGAATAAGGATGCAAATTGCAGAACAATGTGTACAGTATTCTACTTTTTTTATTTTTTTTGAGACGGGGTTTCATTCTTGTTGCCCAGGCTAGAGTACCATGGCGTGATCTCGGCTCAGCGCAAACTCCACCTCCCGGGTTCAAGCAATTCTCTTGCCTCAGCCTCCTGAGTAGCTGGGATTACAGGCATGCACCACCACGCCTGGCTAATTTTGTACTTTTAGTAGAGATGGGGTTTCTCCATGTTGATCAGGCTGGTCTCAAACTCCCGACCTCAGGTGATCCGCCCTCCTCAGCCTCCCAAAGTGCTGGGATTACAGGTGTGAGCCACTGTGCCCAGCCTATTCTACCTTTACTGTAAGGAGAATATATTTTTTAAATCATATATTTATAGTTTCTTATTAAGCTTAACATCATTACAGAGAATATTCAGGAAACCAATGCCAATACTGACAGAGGAGACTAGGTGGGGGTGGGGGAGTGGGATGGAGTATATGAAGAGGTTTTTTGCTGTTTCCCTGTTTATGTATTTTATTTTTGCATTTGAACCATGTGAATGCAATTCTTATTTATAAAATTAAATTAAACCTTTAATTGAATATTACAAATATGTTGTAAAGAGCTGAATGCAACACTGTGGCTAAACCAGGTAGAGCAGTTCTCTCCCGTCCCTTGACCTAGAGGCTCCCTATCTGCTCAGACCACATTAGCCTCCCAGACCACGTCAGCATGTTTTTACCTCTGCACCACACACCTCATCCCACCCGGCTTCCAGTCAGCAAACTCAGTGAGGTAGTTGGCCTGGCCCCTGGCTGCAGTCACCTGCCCTGGCAGGGCCTGGCTGTCATTGGGGGACAGTATAGTGAACGTCTCTCCCTCCATCTCTTCCTCCCAGGAAGGCTGCCCACAGCCCAAGCACAGGGCTCACACTCTGTCTGGCTTTGGGACATACCTCCCGCCCTGGCAAGGGGTCACTTGTTTGGACTTCATGATACCACTGCGGGCCCATGTTTCCAACTCTGCTACTTTGGAGCTGCCTTCCCAGCTCAGGTTAGGTGCTGCCCACCTGCCTGTGGCTCCTTGCTGTCCTGAGCCCCACACTTGGACCCCCAGCCGCCGCCTGGCCCCTGCTTAGGCCTTGGTCCTTGGTTGCTTGGAGTTCTGTGCTGGCCCCCAGCCTGTGCTCTGAGCATGCCCTCCCAGCCCCCTCGGGCCTCTCTGGGCCATGCCCTGGAGGAAAATAATATTCATAATAACAACTGCAGTGCCTTTGAGAAGCCAGCAGTTTGGAGTGTGGGAAAGATAGCTATAAGGTATATATACTTTTGATTCCTCTTCACAGTTTAGGACAGAAATAACCTATTAGAGGAAAACCTTGCATCTACATTGGAAGCCAAGAAGAGTCCTTCACATGCCAGAAACAATGAGGACTTTATGCGAAGTACAGAGTATGCAGGACCAGGTTAGAGAAGGACCTTTGGGACTAGCCCCCAAGCCACCTCACCTGGGAGAGACATGGACTCACAAAAGCAACAGCTCTCCAAAACAGGAAAGAATAATCCGATTGGATCCCTGGGAAGCAGGGTGTAAAACTGCAGAGCTAAGCCAAGAAGTGAGTCCCTGCTCCCCCACCCCTCCTGGCCATTCTAAAGCTCAACATGCACTCAAGAGAACCGTTTCCCAACCTCGTTACATGGCAGCAATCCCATCAGCACCCATAAATATGTTTCTATTGACTTTTGTTTTAGTCTTTAACAGTATCCTATGAACTATTTCAATAAACAGTGCAAGGCAAAGGAAGAGAAGATTCAAAGAGCAGAATAAATCTTTAAAATGTGAACATAAGCTCTGGCCAACTCTGCCTTGGTCTGCCAAGGAGGAGCTTAGGGCACTGACTGAGACACAGCGCACAGACCAGGCACGGATACGGCCATCAGGGCTCTGCCAGCATCTCCAGCAGCGTCACTGAGTGGAGAGTGAAGGAAGCTTCCAGAACCAGAACTAGAGAAGAACCCTGGCTGGAGTGACAGAGAGAAAGAGAGAAAAGGCTCAGCCAATCACAGAGTTACGAGGCACCTCAGAGACCCTCTGGTCCTCCCCCACTGTGATGTGGCACTTGGGGGCTCAGTCTAAGGACTCCGACTGTCCAGGTTCAAATCCTGGCTCCACCACTCACTAGCTGTGCACTCTCTGGTCTCAGTTTCCGAATCTGTAACTTGCGGATAAAAATAGCATCTATCACATAGGGCCTATGTCAGCATTAAATGAGATAATTCACATCAAGTCACTTAGCTCAGGCACTCAATAATCATACGTCACGTGATTTTACACACAGGACTTTGGGGGCTCTGAGAAGCCCCAGGGACATCCCACAGTCCAATCTCTCTCTGGAGAATGATTATCTCCCAAATTCCTTTCATTAATTCCCCACCCCCACCCTCCCAGTTCTCCCAAAGATGATTAGGTTCTGGGAACAGGTTGCCACAAAACATTAATTTGTTTAAAGCTATTTATTGTGTAAGATGGTGGGTGAATATCTGGCCCAAGACAGTTAATGGTGTTCCTGGGAGGCTGGCTCATTCAAAACCAAATCATGGATCAGGTGGCAGCTGGTGAATGTAGGGACCAAACAGCAGTGTCCCGTAGCAGAAGGAGCACAGCTCTGGGACAGAGCCTGGTCCCCACCACTTGTGTGGGCCTTGGACACATTGCTTAATTTCTCGGGGCTTTAGTTTTCTCACTCATAAAATGGGCATGATCATCCTGTCACCAGGATTGCTGGGAAAAGCAAATGGGGTCATATATGTAAAGGGCCCCCAACATTGTGGAACTGACCAAATGGTATCCCCACAAGTCAGGAGATCCAGTTGGGATTTCCAGCTTAGCTGGAACCTCAGGCAAGTCATTTCTTTGTCAGGATCTGACTGGATCATATGCCTGAAGGTGCTTTAATGATGATAAAAATTTGCATCTTGTTTACTCAGCACTCTTATATACTGGGCCTCACTGATATCTCTGAGGCTCAGAGAGGTAAAGTGATTTACCCAGGGTCACACAGCAAATGAGTGGCAAAGCAAGAGATAAGACACTAGTTTTGCAACTGTAAATCACCAGCCCTTTCTCTCTATGCCTGTTTGCCCCAGAGCTTGGGGCTGTATAGGCTGGTGGGCAGGCTCACCCCCACACCAGTCTAGGTCCTGGCATTGCTTACCAGCTCCTTCCCCACTGGTGAGGGGACCCAGGGAATATCTGCTGCTGTCCCCAGGGACTGACGTGATGGGGCTGGGATGTGAGCCCTGGTCGGTCTGCAAGTGTCAGATAGGATGATACATTAAAAGCACAAAGCACAGCACTTGGCTTCTCTCAAATCCTCAATAGGTGTCAGTTAGCTTGAGTACTGCCAGATTAGAAGCTCTCATGGGCAGGGATTGTGTGTTTTGTGCCTGTAAACTCTGGTAACTACTAACCGAGAAAAAACACACAGTACCCTGGGGAAGAGCAGGAGTTAGGACTGTGGCCAAGAAAGAATGCATGAAAGAGACAGAGAAGAACAATCAGGGAAGTAGGAGAACCAAGGCGGTATTTTAGCCTAGAAACTAAGGGAGGAGAGAATGTTCAGGAAGGAAAAGGTCGTGGTGTCAAATGCTGCCAAGAGGCTACAGAGGGTAAGAATGAAGCTTTTTTCCTTTGGATTTTGCACTTAAGATCACAAGAGGCCTTTGTAAAAGTGTCAGTGGGGTGATCAGATGGCAGAGGACTTCATGGCCAAGGGAGAAGAGACAGAGAATTAGGGGGCTCCTTCCAGCACAACCAGAATAACTAGCACTTATGGAGCACTTAATATGTGCCCACCCACTGTGAAGCTTATTTTGTACAATATTTCAGTAATTCCTGTCAACATCCTGCAAGGTGTGCTATTGTCCCCATCCTAACGTGGTAAGATCAGATGGCTTAGATAATTTCCCCAAAGTCACACAGCTAGGAAGAAGGAGATCCAGGAGTTAAGCACGGTTCTCTTTGATTTCTTAACCTGAGTCTTAATCAATGTAGAGAAGAGAGGAAGAATAGCGGAAAGGGGCCCCAAGGTGGCAAGGACCCAGGATCTGGGACTTAGGAGGCTGAGGATGCTCCCTTCTTCTGGGTGCTGTCTATCTGAGCCACTTAGTCTAAACCAAGAGTTACTTTGATACCATACATAGTTTTACAGGCTGAAGGAACTTCTCTGCACCCCTGATTCCATAATAAGCCCTTTTGGCAGCGTGAGCCAATGAGGCAGCTTCTGGAAGAGAGTTGAGCCCCGAATCCTTTAAAGATTAAAACAGGCAGGGTATGGTGGCTCACATCTGTAATCTCAGCACTTTGGGAGGCCGAGGTGGGAGGATTGTTTGAGGCCAGAAGTTTGAGATCAGCCTGGGCAACATAGGGAGACCCTGCCTCTGTGAAAAATAAAAAAATTAGCCAGGTATGGTAGCATGCACCTGCAGTCCCAGCTACTCAGGAGGCTGAGGCTGGAGGATCACTTGAGGCTGGGAGGTGGAGGTTGCAGTGAGCCGAGATCATGCCACTGCACTCCAGCCTGGGCAACAGAGGGAGACTCCCTCTCAAAACAAACAAACAAACAAAAAACAACCAACCCAACAACACACACACACACACACACATATACACACAACATTCACATGAGCATAATGTTCAAATTTCCATTATCTCAACTGATCCTCCAGCCAGCCCATGGTGGACACACGGACTCATCCCATTTGACATATTTGAAAACTGAAGCTGAGAGATTTTGTCAGGAACTGAGGCATCTGAGTGCTAAAGGGTTCTACTGAGAGTAAACTGAAATCTTGTTCTCTGACCAATCCTGCCAAGAGACCAAGGAGAAGGAAATCACAGAAAACAGTCCAGGACAAGTCATTCATTCATTCATTCTGCATTTATGTGTGGACCACCTACTATGAGCAGACCCTGTTCAAGGCAGAGATTTAGAGGCTGAAAGACAACAATCCCTGGCTTCAAGCTGGGGAGATAGACGAGAAAACAGATGGTGACTCAATACTTCTGTAAGTGCCGGGGAAGCCCAGAGGCCTTGGTGCAAAGATGCTGGGATGGGAGGTGCTGCACTGCTAGGGAAGGAAGTTTGAGGTGCAGCGCTACACCCCTGAACATGAGCAATATCTTCCCCATTCTGGTGCTTTTATCAGGACAGGGCAGCCAGACACCAAGACACCTGTGGGTGTCCTGCCGACCCAGACAGCCCTGTCAGCAGACCTTGTGCTGTCCACTTTCTCTGCAACCTCAATAGCAAGCCCCGGCCAGACACTGCCAATGGGCTGAGGTCTGGGGACAGAACCTGGACCCAGCATGAGTCAGGCTCAAGACAGTCTCATCCTTGCTAGCAGCTCTGCATGACCCGGGCCACTCAACTCACACTCCCGAGCCTTGATTTCTTCATCTGTCCAGTGGGGTCAGGCCTACCCTTATAAGCCACCAGGAGAATGAAATGGGGTCATGTCCATGGCAGGGCATTTTCAGCTGTGAATCTCTTTACAAAGAGCAGAGGCTTTTTGTCCAAGGCTCCTGGTGCATTCCCAGCACTGAAGTTCGAGACAGTCCTCGCCTCCCGTCAAAGGCAGTGGATGAGTTAATTCTTAAGCTCTTCAGCCCATGGAGAGCAGAGGCAGAGCAAAGGGCAGGCCTAGAGGCCTCTTTTGGAAATGACAAGATCCATTTAGCAATCAATTAGCACAGTCCCCAGGCTCCGGGCCTGCACACTCGGCAGAAAGAATGCGTCCTGCTGCACTGATTAGAAACAGATGCGCTGGCAAACAGAGCTGGCCGAGCAGGGCCGGAATTCCTGGGCACCCAGCTCCTGGCTGGGAGACGGGATTTGTTATTACATTCTGGGCACCGACACAGGGAGGGAGGCCAAGGAAACCAAGCTAAGAGAGCAGCCTGCCTGGAGAATGTCTACCTTTGAGAAGATTCAGAGGCAGGAGGGGGAAGAATGTTGACTCTGTTAGAAATAATCTGGAATAAAATTAGTTCAGCCAAATACAGAATATGACTTTTGACCAACAGATGCTAAAATTCCAAACGTGACAAGGCCGACAGATGAGGAAATGAGTGACTTGGGAGCTGGGCAAGTTGCAGGAGGCCTGAGATCTCTGGTGCCTTGGAAAATGACGCCCCCATCGCCAACCTCATTTACAGAGCTCTTGTGTACAGGGCCCTGCAGCAAGCCCTTCATGTGCTATCTCATTTATTGATCACAGCCACCCTCTTATTTCACCCATTTTGCAGATGAGAAAATTGAGTCACACATAGGTCCTGCAACTTGCCTAAAATTGCACTGCTAGTAAGTAGCAGATCCAGCGCTTAAAGCCAGCTGTCTGACTTGAGAGGCCCCTCTCTTGGCCATGATGGTATTAATTCCTCTTCTTCCAATTCATTCCTTCTCCCTTAACATATGAAAGGGCAGCTTTGAGCTCCTCTACCACAGTCTCGAAGCACTGCAGGAAACGTCCACTGCAGTGTCCCTGACAGTGGTCAGCAACCTCGGTTATACTCTCCCAATGACAAGGGGCTCACTGTCTCTCAAGGCTATGCTGGCTCTAATTTTGGACAGTTTGCAAGGTTGACCAGTCTTTCTTCTATTAAGCCAAAAGTTGGGTCCCTGCAAGCTTGAGGCTTCCCCCAGCGGTGCTGCTTCTCCCCTCCAGATTCCCTCAGAAGGCAACTGATTCCTTTTCCCTAGGACCATACCAGGGCATAAGGATGACCCCATCTTTATTTTTTTAAGCAGAATAGCCTCCGTTTGAGCAGCTGCTGCCAGCACGGGCAGCTGTGGTGCTCTCATCTCATCACCGACACATTCCCCTGACACCTTCCAGCCCATCGATGTCCCTGGTGGGTCCGGGCATGGATGTGAGGGTCAACCAGGTCTCCCATCTCCCAGAAGCACAATATGGAACAGCCTTTAAAATATTATTTTAATATGGTTTGTTTGCCATTACAAGAGAGATACATTCTCACTAAAGGAAATGTAGAAAATGCAGTGAGCAGAGCAAAACTGCCTCCCCAGAGAAAGAAAAATCACCCATGATTCCACCTCCAGCCTTTTTTGCTATGCTTCATTTTTAACCTTGCTTCGTTTATTCTATAGCTACACATCGCATCCTACCCCAAAACTGGAGAGACAGACAGGAGTACACAGAGAATCACAACTTAGCAGGACAGAAAACCTGAGCAGAAACCACTGCGGGAACCAGTACTGGAGCAGGAAAACCTGAACTGTAACTGGTAATTGCTGGAGTCTCAGCGTGGACGAGTCTGAGAGTAAAACCCCGAGGGAGCCCAGTCACAGGCGAGCCCTCACTCTTGTGTGAGTTTTATCTACAGGAGCTCTAACAGCTTCTCACAGTGATGATCAGAGAAAAATCCAGTGTTCCCAGCAGGAGGAGGTGAAAAGTAGCCATTCTGAAATGCACCAGAGCATTCTGTTCTTTGTAAGAAGGATGGCCAGGCGGGGTGTCTCACGCCTGTAATGCCAGCACTTTGGGAGGCCGAGGTGGGTGGATCATGAGGTCAGGAGTTTGAGACCAGCCTGGCCAATATAGTGAAACCCCATCTCTACTAAAAATACAAAAAAATTAGCCAGGCATGGTGGTGGGCACCTGTAATCCCAGCTACTTGGGAGGCTGAGACAGGAGAATCGCTTGAACCCAAGAGGCGGGGGTTGCAGTGAGCCAAGATCATGCCATTGCACTCCAGCAGGGGTGACAGTGTGAGACTCCATCTCAAAATAAATAAATAAATAAATAAGGACTGCGCTCAATACAAACTGTTTTATCATAGCCTAACCTACTGGGGCTTTATGAGAGCCCAATAACCGGGGGGAAGAGAAATAGCCAACTCTAGCCCCCTCTAGCCACCCTTTTCCACCTAAGGAGGGGGGAATGAGAATCACTTGTGAAGGTCACAGCCCAAGGGCACAGGCTCACCAACAGACTGAGACCTAATCACAGGACTATGGAACACTTCCTTTCCCCCCAGCATCTGACCACCAAATCACTAAAGGCCTGTTGACTACAGTTCCTTTCACCCAGTACATCATGTCTGGCCATCAAGAAAAAATTACAAGGCATACCAAAACACAAAAAACACAGTTTGAAGAGACTGAGCAAGCATCAGAACCAGACTCAGACATGGGAGAAATGTTGGAATTAAATCAGACCAGAAATGTTTAAAAAACTATAATTAAGATGCTAAGGGCGACCAGATATGGTGGCTCATACCTGTAATTCCAGCACTTTGGGAGGCCAAGGTGCTAGGATCACTTGAGATCAGGAGTTTGAGACTCGCTCTGGCAACACAGCAAGACCCCTGATTCTACAAAATATTTTAAAATTAGCTGGGCATGGTGGTGTGTGCCTGTAGTCCCAACTGTGTGTGGGAGGCTGAGGTGGAGGATCGCTTGAGCCTGGGAGGTCAAGGCTGCTGTGAGCCCTGATCATGCGCCACTGCATTCCATTCTGGGCAACAGAGCGAGACTCTGTCTCAAAAAAAAAACAACAACAACAACAACAAAAACACTCTTCATTTCTCTTACCGTGCTTCTGATCTCTAGCAGAGAATCATACAAACAAAAACTGAGGGAATTTGTTGTTAGTAGACCTGCCTTGCGAGAAATGTTAAAAGAAGTTTTTCAGAGAGAAGGAAAATTATATGTCAGAAACCTGGATCTCTATGAAGAAAGGAGAAGCACTAGAAAAGGAATAAGTGATCGTAAAATAGAACCACAGGATGTTACAACTGGAAACACTCTTAAAGATCATCCTCTCAAGTTGTGGATGGTAGAGCTGAGTCCAGAGAGGGCAAGTGGCTTGCCCATGGTCACACAGTGGTGGTGCCTGGCCAGGAGCCAAGGGCTTCCGGCTTCCAGCTCAGGGCTCTCTCCACTGCCATGCCTACATGGCTCAAAGTGAATATACTCCCAGACAGCCAGGGAGGGCTCAAGTTAGGACAAGGTTTGTTATTCTTTGACACTAAGAGGAATAAATCAATCAAGTCATTCTTAGCTAAAACAAGTGACCTCTTACCAAGAGTTCAAATTTAATCATAATAAATAAAAAGAGGGAATGGAAATCAGCAATGGTGCAGCAGACCACAGATGAGGTGATCTGGAAGCACACAGAGCATTTCCATTCTCCTCGATGGCCACTCTCTCTCTCTCGCTTTCCTTCTTCCTCTCTCCTACCCTCTCAGTTGCCACCACCAACAACCCCTCTGGGGTCATTAGACTTGCAGCTCTTGGGTATGAGGTACTGACATCTTGACACCTGGAGAAGAGAGTGGGCGCACTGGACCACACTCTCCAATCAAATCAGATCCAGAGGGCATGACTAGAGGGGGAAAGTCTTCCTATGACTGCTGGGATGGGTTAATTTGTGGAAAACAGAAATGTGAGTGGACAACATCATCTAGAAATCCCCTTTACCAGCACGGAACTTCCAGAGACTTAAGTTGCTTCACATCTCTGGTATCAGAGTCCTCATCTGTCCAGTTTATTCTTTCAATTTATTCCACAAACAGTTCTTGAGTGCTTGCTGTGGGCCATGATCTGCTGGGCACTGGGGGAGAGCCAAGAGGTTTAAAGATCTCGGTTACCAAGAGAGACTAAGAACAAAAGAAGAGAGGCTGGGCACAGTGGCTCATGCATGTAATCCCAGCACTTTGGGAGGCTGAGGCTGGTGGATCACTTGAGGTCAGGAGTTCGAGACCAGCCTGGCCAACATGGCAAAACCTTGTCTCTACTAAAAATATAAAAATTAGCCACACAAGGTGGTGTATGCCTGTAATCCCAGCTACTCAGGAGGCTGAAGGTAGGAGAATCACTTGAACTCAGGAGGCAGAGGTTGCAGTGAGCTGATATTGCACCACTGCACTCCAGCCTGGGTGACAGAGTGAGACTGTCTCAAAAAAAAAAAAGACAATATTAATTAAATACTTTTTTTCTTTTCAGGCATTATAATAGGCAAAAGGGACACAATGATTAACAAAAACAAATGGTAAGCCTCATGGTCTTGGAAATAGGATTCACTTAGATAACCTGAAAACTCTCCCGCTAATAGGCACCTAGAAATTATGGATAAAATACAATAGCTGGCCTCTGAAAAGCAGAGCTAAGAGCTCGAGTGAGTAAGGAAATTCCCAGGGACCAAAAATTGAGAGAGGAGTAAATATCAAAGGAATAAACTTTTGAGTTAATGCTGTAGTTGTATGGGGTGGGGGTAAGAGGTAGAGGGGAGTGAAGAGGTTTTAAGGAAGCTTTTCTGCTCTATCCTAGTCTCTGAGTGGGAAAAAATCTCCCCCAAGGGCTGGAACTGTGGGGCTTCACCTCATGTCAGGTGAGAAAGTTTGATTGTACTCCTGCAGTCCAGGAACTCCCAAGCTGGTCATGTAACCTAATGACTATCCTCAAGACAGTGACACCCCTAGGATTCCTGACAGTAACAAACACAAAACTACTCTGGAGGGCACGCTGTCAATGAAGGCTGTGTATGATTCCCACAGAGAGAGGGCTGCCATAGATGAGCTCATAGTCCAAAATTACAAGTTATGTATGTGAGCAAGAATCAGATAGAGTAAGCAATAGATTTGATCAACCTTGCCAAATGTTCAACTGTTAGAACAAACATAGAAACTTCAAAATAAGTATGCCTTAAATAATTAACAACATAAAGGAAGGGGCTCAAAACAAGAAAAAGAAAGATGTCATTACAAAGAACAAGCATATTTGGAAAATGCCCAACTTGAACTATTAGAAAAATACAGAAAGCCACTGAAATGAAAAACCCAATAGATGAATTAAATAGCAGATTAAATGCAATTGAAGAGATAACTGGTGAGCTGGAAGATAGCTCTGTTAATAATTTACTTTATTGCTTCTTACACAACAGAATGTTTTTTAAATTTAATTTTCTTCATTTCTTTTCTTTTTAAAAATTAATATATTTAATTGAAAAATCATAGTTGTATATATTTGTGGGGTACAATGTGATGTTTTGATATATGTATACAATGTGGAATGATTAAATCAAGATAATTAACATACCCATCATATCATCTCACTTGTTTTTAGTGGTAAGAAATTTGAAATTTACTCTTAGTTTTTGTTTTGTTTTTGTTTTTCATTTTTTGAGACAGTCTCACTTTGGCCCCCAGGCTGGAGTATATATTTGTGGGGTACAATGTGATGTTTTGATATATGTATACAATATGGAATGATTAAATCAAGATAATTAACATACCCATCATATCATTTCACTTGTTTTTAGTGGTAAGAAATTTGAAATTTACTCTTAGTTTTTGTTTTGTTTTTGTTTTTGTTTTTCATTTTTTGAGACAGTCTCACTTTGGCCCCCAGGCTGGAGTTCAGTGGTGCAATCTTGGCTCACTGCAGCCTCAACCTCCTGGGTTCAAGCAATCCTCCTGCCTCAGCCCCCCACTAAGTAGCTGGGACTACAGGCATCCACCACCACACCTGGCTAATTTTTTGTATTTTTTTGTACAGATGGGGTTTCACCATGTTGCCCAGGCTGGTTTTGAACTCCCGAGCTCAAGCAATCCACCCACCTCAGTCTCCCAAAGTGCTAGAATTACAGGTGTGAGCCACCACAGCCAGCCTACTCTTAGTTATTTTGAAATACACAATACATTATAATTGACTTTAGTCGTCCTGCTATGCAATAGACCTCAAAACGTATTCCTCCTAACTGAGGAATTCCAGCTCACCAGTTATTGCTTCAGTTGCATTTAATCTGCTATTTAACTCGGACTGTACAATTTGACCAACAACTTCCCCTTCCCTGCCCCCACTCCCAGCCTCTGATAACCATCATTCTACTCTCTACTTCTATGAGTTCAGCTTTTTAAAATTTCACAAACAGGCATATCTCAGAGATATTGTAGGCTTGATTCTAAACTGTCACAAAAAAGCAAGTATCACAATAAAGCAAATCACAAATTTGGAGGTTTCCCAGTACATATAAGTTATGTTTACACTATACTATAGTCTATTAAGTGTGTAAGAACATTATGTCTAAAAATGTGCATACCTTAATTTTGTTTTGTTTTGTTTTGTTTTGTTTGAGACAAAGTCTCGCTCTGGTTGCCCAGGCTGCAGTGCAATGGCACCATCTCGGCTCACTGCAACCTCCACCTCCCGGGGTTCAAGTGATTCTCCTGCCTCAGCCTCCTGAGTAGCTGGTATTACAAGTGCTTGCCACCATGTCCAGCTAATTTTTGTATTTTTAATAGAGATGGGGTTTCACCATGTTGGCCAGGCTGATCTCGGACTCCTGACTTCAGGTGATCCACCTGCCTCAGCCTCCCAAAGTGCTGGGATTACAGGCATAAGCCACCGCGCCTGGCCACATACCTTGATTTCCAAATACTTTACTGCTAACATGGTAACACAGAAATACAAAGTGAGATTATGCTGTTGCGAAAATGGTGGTGATAGACTTGTTCAACAAAGGCTGCCACTAACCTTCAATTTATTTAAAAAAAAAAAAAGCACTATCTGCGAAGCACACTGAAGCAAGGTATGCTTGTATAAGTGAAATTATTTGGTATTTGTCTGTGTCAGCCTTATTTCACTTAGCATAAGGTCCTCCAGGTTCATCCACATTGTCACAAATGACGGGCTTTCCTTTTTCAAGGCTGAATAGTATTCCATCATGTATATGTACCACATTTTCTTTATCCATTCTTTTGTTGATGGACACTTAGGTTGATTCCATATCTTGGCTATTGTGAATAATGCTACAATAAACATGAGAATGTAGATGTCTCTCCAATATACTGATTTCATTTCCTTTGAATGTATACTCAGTAGTAGGACTGCTGGATAATATGGTAGTTCTATTTTTAGTTTTTTGAGGAACATCCTGTTTTCTGTAGTAGATGTACTAATTTACATGCCCAACCACAGTGTACAAGAGTTCCCTTTTCTCTACATTCTCACCAACACTTGTAATCGTTTATCTTTTTGATAATAGTCACCCTAACAGGTGGGAAGTGATAGCTCATTGTGGCTTTAATTTGTATTTCTCTAATGATCAGTGACGGTGAGCATTTTTTCATGAACCTGTTGGCCATTGGTATGTCTTCTTTTGAGAAATGGCTGTTCAGGTCTTTTGTCCATTTTAAAATCAGGTTATTTATCTTATTGCTATTGAGTTGAGTTCCTTATATATTTTCGATATTAACCACTTATTAGATGTACAGTTTGCAAACATTTTCTTCCACTTTGTGGGTTGTCTCTTCATTTTGTTAATTGTTTTCTTTGCTGTGCAGAAGCTTTTTGGTTTGATGCAATCCCATTCATCTACTTTTGCTTTTGGTGCCTGTGCTTTTGGGATCATATCCAAAATATCATCACCCAGACCAATGCCATGGAGGTTTTTCCTTACGTTTTCTTCTAGTAGTTTTATAGTTTTAGGTCTTTTAATAATCTTTAATCCATTTAGTGTTGATTTTTGTATATGATGTGAGATAAGGATCCAATTTCATTCTTCTGCATGTGCATAATTGATTATTTCCAGTTTTCCAAACGCCATTTATTGAAGAGACTGTTATTTCCCCATTGTGTATTCTTTTGTGCCTTTGTCATAAATCAATTGACCATAAATGCCTGGGTTTATTCCTAGGCTTTCTATCCTGTTTCACTGCTGTGTCTGTTTTTATGCCAGTACCATGCTCTTTTGATTACAGTTGATTTATAATATACTTTGAAATTAGTAGTGTGATGCTTCCAGTTTTGTTCTTTTTGCCCAAGATTGTTTTGGCTATTCAGGGTCTCTTGTGGTTCCATATGAATTTATGAATCTTTTTTTTCTATTTTTGTGAAAAACTGACATTCAGATTTTGGTAGAGAGTGCACTGAATCTGTAAATCACTTTGGGTAGTATAGACATTCTAACAATATTAATTCTTCCAACCCACCAATGCAGGATATTTTTCCATTTATTTGTGTTTTCTTCAATTTATTTCATCAGTGTTTTATTTTATTTTATTTTATTTTATTTTATTTTATTTTGAGACGGAGTTTCGCTCTTGTTGTCCAGGCTAGAGTGCAGTGGCATGATTGTGGCTCACTGCAACCTCTGCCTCCCGGATTCAGGCGACTCTCCTGCCTCAGCCTCCTGAGTAGCTGGGTCTACAGGTGCCTGCCACCATGCCCGGCTAATTTTTCCTGTTTTTAGTAGAGACGGAGTTTCACCATGTTGGCCAACTCCTGACCTCAGGCGATCCGCCTGCCTTGGCCTCCCAAAGTGCTTGGATTACAGGCATGAGCCACCGCACCCAGCCCATCGATGTTTTATATAAGTTTTCAGTCTTTAGGTCTTTCATCTCCTTTGATAAAGTTACACATAATTATTTTATTTTGTGTGTTTTTCTACTGTAAACGGGATTGTTTTCTTAATTTTCTTTCCAGATAGTTTGCTATTAGTGTATAAAAATGCTGCTGATTTTTATATGTTGATTTTGTCTGCTGCAACTTTACTGAATTTCTTTATCAGCTCTAACAGGCTTTTTGGCAGAGTTTTTAAGATTTTCTGTATATAAGATTGTGTCACCATAAAACAGAGACAATTTCACTTGTTCCTTTCATATTAGGATGACTTTCATTTCTTTCTCTTGCCTGATTGCCTACAATAGAACATTTTAAGAATAGTATTATGTTGTTATAAGTTGCAGTGTTATTTTGAGACCAATCATTCAAAGGATAAAGAAAGAGAGATTGATTATTTTAAACATAGATATAAGAAGCTTTTAAACATTAACTTCAAAACATATCTGTATCTCACATTTGAACAGACTAGCTTTTGCCATCATACATCTCAAACCTTATGTCTTCTTTAACAACCATATGCATATAATGCTGAACATCATAGGCCTGTTATCCTAGTACAACATCCGATCCCTGTACCTTATGCCACAATCTCAGGTGAACTGACAGGGTGAGTGGGGAGTAGTAGTATTCCTGGAAGCCATTCCCAAACCAGGTGGCTAGCAATGCCTTACCTATACGTGGAAATAACTGAGATCAATATAAATATATAGCACTGGGCTAGATAGTCCATTGTCAACTTGGTGCCACCATCACTTTTTTTAAGCCAGATAATTACTTTTGCTACTATGACTCCAAGGTAGAGTTAGCCAATAAGAAAACTTGAACAAGATTGGAAGGTGGGTAGAAGTAAGGTAAAATAATAGCCATTTTTTTCAGGTTGTGACAGTCAGACATGGATTTGCAATTTTTCCGCAAGCTCCCACTCAGAGGTTGTACAGAAACTGCATTTCATAGCCTTTCCACAAACTCTTACTTCACAGTCATAATGGCAAGATAAGGTAGTTTCTTAGACTGTCTCATAATCAGTGGCTTCTCCCAGGCCCACCCCCAGGCTAGAGGTATGGATGTATGGATATTACCTGGATTCCTGGACAGAGGCTAATGGTTTAGCTGGAAGGACAGGGACTTTGAAAGAATAAGATTGCCACCAGACATGGTGGCCTATGCCTGCAATGCCAGCACTTTGGGAGGCCAAGGGGGGCACATCACATGAGGCCAGGAGTTTGAGACCAGCCTGGCCAAGATGGCAAAACCCCATCTCTATTAAAAATACAAAAATGAGCCAGGCGTGGTGGTGCACGTCTGTAATTCCAGCTACTTAGGGGGCTGAGGCATAAGAACTGCTTGAACCTGGGAGGTGGGGTTGTAGTGAGCTGAGATCTCACCACTGCACTCCAGCCTGGGCAACAGAGAATCCATCTCAATAAATAAATTAATAAAATATGTAGGAAAGATGACAGGGCCATAAAAACCTAAGTCATTCTGGAAGAAGAACAAGAGGGGAAGATTTGCCCTAGTAGATATGAAAATAAAAGCTGCCCTACCAGCTATCAAGACAAAGCTACAGTAATAAAAAAAATAGTATGGTATTGGTGCAAGAGTAGACTGATGAAATGGAAGAAAAAGCCCAGAAACAAATGTAGGCAGATATGGTGCTATGGTCTAAATGTTTATATCCCCCCAAAATGCATACGTTGACATCTTCCTCCCCACGGTGATGGGAAGTGGGGCCTTTGGGAAGTGATGCAGTCAAGGAGGTGGCACCCTCATGAAAAGGATTAGTGCTCTCATAAGAAGAGGCTTGCAAGACAACCCTCACCCCTTCCACCATGTGAGGACACAGCAAGAAGTTGCCATCTAAGAGCCAGAAAGCAGGCCCTCACCAGACACCAAATTCGCCTTGATTTTGGACTTCCCAGCCTCCAGAACTATGGGAAATAAATTTCTGTTGTTTTTAAGCTACCAGTTTATGGTATTTTGTGATAGTAGCCCAAGTGAACTAAAACATATGGAAGCTGGATTTATGACAGAACAAATGTTATAGTTTAATAGGAAAAGGATGGACCACAACAAATGATACTGGCACAATTGGTTGTCCATATGTAAAAAAGTTAAAATTAATTCCTCCTGCATGCCCTACATAAAAATCCATTTAAAGTAGCTTAAACACAAATGTGAAAGGTGAAACTATAACAAAAATTAGGACATGCTATAGGATAATATAGAACAATAATTTCATAATTTAGGTCCTCAGGGTAGAGAGAGACTTCTTAAATAAAGGACAAAACGGCACCTACCTTAAAAAAAAAATGGTCAGGTGAGCACAGTGGCTCACACATAACCTCAGCTACCCATGAGGCTGAGGTAAAAGGATCGCGTAAGCCTAAAAGCTCCAGGCTGCAGTGAGCTATGATCACACCACTATACTCCAGCCTGGGTGACAGAGTGAGACCTCAACTCTAAAAAAAAAAAAAAAAAAAAGAAAGAAAGAAAGTGCATGAAGTAATTAAGAACTTCTGGTTTTCAAGAGACTTCATAAAGAATGAGAAGAAACAAGAGAAACAAGACACAAACTTGAAGATGACAATTGCAACACATATTACAAAGGATTAATTTCCAGAACATAGAAAGAATGCTTATAAGTCAATAAGAAAGAGAAAAATAGCCCCAAAGGAAATAGATGAAAACCCGGAATTCCACTGAAGATCAAAGGCAAATGTGTAATAAATATGAGAATATGCTTAACACAATTGAAAATTAAGGAAATGCAAATTAAAATCACAAAGCCAAAATTAAAAGTTTAAACAAACAGACTCAATGCCCTACCAGTCCACGCTTACCAACTGGGCAACAATTAAAGCACTGACAGTCCCACGTGCTAGTGAGCATGTGAAGCAAAAGAAATTCAAATATTGCAAATGGGAATGGAAACTGATATCACCACTGGTTGTTAGGTACTAATTAATAATGTTGAACATGTGTACACTCTATGACCCCCAGTCCCAGTGATAGGTATATAATTACCAAAAAAGTGGAAACATTCTCTGTGTCCATAATAAGTAGAGTGGATTTATGTATTGTGATATATTCAAACACTGGGCTACTATACCACAGCTGAAATAAATGAACAACAGTGATATTCATCAACATTAATTAACTTCAAAAATATAAATTTGAAAGGGAAAAAATCAGGTCACTGAAGAATATATATAATACAATATGATTCCATTTGTATACATTCTAAAAGCAGAAGAAATAATAATAAATTGTTTTGAAATACATGTGGTAAAAACTATACGGAAGAGTAATCGAATAATCAACATAAAATTCAGAATAGCGGTTACATGGGGACTGCAACAGAATGCACTTAAATAGCAGCCAAAGGGAGCATCCCAGGCGTTAGATAATGTTCAAACTGTTCACCGAAGTGCTGGGCACCATATTCTTTAACATATGTTTTGTTTTGTTTTGTTTTGAGACAAGGTTTGCATTGTTGCCAGGCTGGAGTACAGTGGCATGATCAGGACTCACTGCAGCCTGGACCTCCCCGGCTCAAGTGATTCTCCCACCTCAGCACCCCCCAAGTAGCTGTGACTATAGGTGCACACCACCACACCTGGCAAATTTTTTTTTTTATTTTAGTAAATTAAATTAAATTTTTAAAAAAATTTTTAGATTTTAGTTGCCCAGGCTAGTCTCAAATTCCTGAGCTCAAGCAGTCCTCCTGCCTTGGCCTCCCAAAGTGCTAGGATTACAGACATGAGTGGTAGCTAACATATGTTTTATGTATTATTTATGTGTGACACACAATAAAAGCAAACACACAAAGGGTTGAAGCAAGCGTTGGAGACTGAGGGCCCAAAAAATTTCCATTTACGTAATAAAACTGGTGTGTTTTAACAGTAACTATGCCAGCTCTAAAGGGTATTGGCAGGCCAGACAATTTGAGGGGAAAAAGGATATATTAATCTAATCATATGTTTATTAACTTATTTTCTTAATATACAATTTTAAAGCAGAGGTTTTTATTTGTAGACTTATTAAAAAGAGAATATGGCTTAAAATATCCAGAATTGATGAATCATCAGATACATAAAGCACAATTAATCCTTAGAAAGGGAAGTAAAAATGAAATTCCAGGCCGGTCGCAGTGGCTCACGCCTATAATCCTAGCACTTTGGGAGGCTTAGGCGGGCGGATCACGAGATCAGGAGATTGAGACCATCCTGGCTAATACGGTGAAACCCCGTCTCTACTAAAAAAAATACAAAAAATTAGCCGGGCGTGGTGGTGGGCGCCTGTAGTCCCAGCTACTCGGGAGGCTGAGGCAGGAGAAAGGCGTGAACCCGGGGAGTGGAGCTTGCAGTGAGCCGAGATCACGCCACTGCACTCCAGCGTGGGCGACAGAGCGAGACTCCGTCTCAAAAAAAAAAAAAAAAAAAAGAAATTCCACCTAGGATGGCCACAAAATTTATCATTCTAACTAGGATATTTTTGAGAGTAAATAGAGCACTATTAATAATTCTGAAAGGGTGCCAGGTGTAAACCAGGACTGTCCAGGGAAAATCAGTAACATATCATCCTCTGGAGAAACAGCAGTCACAGAACGTGTTCCTGCGCATTCAAGGGAAATGGAGATGGACTTCCCAGAGGACGCACGCTCAGGGCAGTGGCCTTGAGGCCTCCAAGCCGGGATGGCGCTAGGCCTTTCAAGTTGCCCGAGAGCAAAGAAAAGCGGTATCAGGATAGTACAGAGCAAAGAAGATAAAGAAGCTCAAGAGCCCATCAGGTGTCCGGTCCCCAGGTGCGATGGCCAGGGCCACATCACCGGGTAGTACGCGTCCCACTGCAGCGCCTCCGGGTGCCCCTTGGCAGCCAAGCGGACCTGAATGGCTCCCAGTTCTCCTGGAAGTCGGTCAGGACGGAAGGCATGTCCTGCTCCACGGCGGGGTGTGACAGCTAGGGCCATGTCAGCAGCAGCTTCTTCACACACCGCAGGCAGTTCCTGTCTGAAAAGCACCCCTATTTATACATACGGATCCCAGTGTCTCCCAGAACCCTGCATGAGGACAGGGGCCTTGGCTGCTCACCAGGACCCCTCAGGGCCCAGCAGGCCAGGGCAGGTGCACGGAACCCCGTAGCGTCAGGGAGCCGCCTCATCATTCCCAGTGAGTGTGCTCCTGCGCGTGCCGCCCCATGTCCTGTCCAGGTTTGATGATTACAAAGAACTACACGTGAACTTCCTTCTGCACATAGCTCCATGCCCTTGTGCAATCAGATCTTCAGGATCTATTCCTGGAAACAAGAATGCTAGCTTTAAAATTTTGACAGATCGTGCCAAAAAGGCCTCCAAAAAGTTTCTACTTACCCTAACCTTTCGCCATTAACAAAATATTTTAAAACAAAACAAAAAAGAAAGAAAGAAAGAAAAAGAAGAAGAAAAGAAAGAAACAGCAGTCACAGAGAAAATACTGATTGCCAGTACTGGCTGACAGTAGACTTCTCAACAGCAACAATAGATGTCAGGATAAGATGGGAAAATATCGGCCAGGCGCTGTGGTTCCCTGAGTGTGCGTCCTCTGCGCCTGTAGTCCCAACTACTTGGGAGGCTGAGGCAGGAGAATGGCGTGAACCCGGGAGGCGGAGCTTGCAGTGAGCTGAGATCGCGCCACTGCACTCCAGCCTGGGCGACAGAGCGAGACTCCATCTCAAAAAAATAAATAAATAAAAAATAAAAAAGATGGGAAAATATCTTCAAATTACTCAAAGAAAATAATGGTCACCTAGAATTCTATCCCCAGCTAGATGTTATAAGAAAGAAAATGACTTTTGCTCAAACGAAGAAAGAGTGTTTTTTACCATTACGTACCAATGTGCAAAGAACTAAAGGATATACTTCAGGGAGAAGAAAATTGAATATAGAAAAAGGAACAAGAAGCAGTAAACAACGATGAGTGAACAAACTGATAGAGTTAAAGATAAATCTGAATAAGCCATGCCATCATAAAACAATATGATTTTTATAATAAATAATTTAAGGATATTGAAATAAGATACATTAAAAAATAAGATAATTTAAGGATATTGAAATAAGATACATTAAAAAACTGAAAAACAATATGTAAGCTAGGAAGAAAATGATCATACTTCAAGTATGATGTATATAATGTAGTTCCTACATTATCTGGGAAAAATAAGAAGATGTTGAATAATTGCTACCTTGTTAAGTAAAGAATACATGTATATATGTTAAACATTTAAGAATAACACTAAAAGGATAGAAATAGTATTCACAGGTTTCAAATTAGTAGAGGTGAAAAAAAGAAACAAAAACAACTAGATCAACCCAATAGGAGACAAGAAACGGGGGGAAAAAAGAGGAAAAGCTGGCTGGACACAGTGGCTCATGCCTGTAATCCTAAGACTTTGGGAGGCCAAGGCAGGCGGATCACCTGAGGTCAGGAGTTCAAGACCAGCCTGGCCAACATGGTGAAACTCCATCTCTACTAAAAATACAAAATTAGCCAGGCATGGTGGCATGTGCCTGTGGTCCCAGCTGCTTGGGAGGCTGAGGCAGGAGAATCGCTTGAACCCAGGAGGCAGAAGTGGCAATGAGCCAAGATGGTACCACTGCACTCCAGCCTGGGTGACAAGAGCAAAACTCCATTTCAAAAAAAAAGGAAAAGCAGAACACTAGAAAGAACAAAAGTAATATAAATTAGTTCTATATGTCATGTATATTAACCAAAATGAGATAATCAATACAACATATCAGTAATCAGAGTACATTTTAAAATGTTAAAGGATTTACTCAGGAGATAGAGATCTCTGATTAGATTTAAAAAATAAAAGCTGCATATATGCTGTTTATAAAAGACACACAACTAAAACACAAGGACTCAAAAAAGCTGAAACTTTTATTTAATGATAAAAGATAAACTAGGCAAATATTAATCAAAAGAAAGCTGTTGTAACCAATCTCTGGCAAAATATATTTTAAGTCCAAAGCATTATTAGAAATAAAGAGTCACGGCTGGGTGTGGCGACTCACGCCTCTAATCCTAGCACTTTGGGAGGCCAAGGCAGGCGGATCACTTGAGGTCAGGAGTTCAAGACCATCCTGGCCAACTTGGTGAAACCCCGTCTCTACTAAAAATACAAAAACATTAGCTGGGTCTAGTGGTTCATGCCTGTAGTCCCAGCTACTCAGGAGGCTGAGGCAGAAGAATCGCTTGAACCCAGGAGGCAGAGGTTGCAGTGAATCGAGATCACGCCATTGCACTCCAGCCTGGGCTATCTCAAAAAAAAAAAAATTAAATTAAAAAAAAGGAATAAAGAGTCACTATATAATAATTAAAGGAGTTAATCAGAAAGGTTGAACATCATGGAACTTACATGCTTCCAGTTAACACAACCTCAAAATATATTAAGCAAAAATTAAATATAAAAAGCAAAAACTGATAGAATTACAAGATGAAATTTAAAATCTACAAGCATAGTGGGAGAGGTTAACATCTCTTAGAAATTGGAATTTGAAATTGAATTAGAAATAGAAATATCCAAGAGACAAAAAACCAAGTTAGGCTGTAGATTAAACACAGTAAGTTTAATCTAATGAACATATGGAGAATTCCACAACCAACAGCTACAGAATATACATTTTTTAAGCTTCATGAACATTTTGAAAATTGATTTTGTACTACAATACAAAGCAAATCAAGAACCAATATTATGTAGACTACATTCTGTCATCACAATTCAATTAAATTCAAAATCAATAACAGCACAATTTTAAAAATTTAATATGTTTGGGAAATGTAAAAACACACTTCTGAACAACAAATGGATCAAAGAAAAAATCATAACGAAGATTAGAAAATATTTACAACTGAATGATAAAATTCTTCGTGTCAAAATTTGTGGAATGTAGCTAAAAGCAGTAATTAGAGGAAAAGCCATACAAGCGTATATTAAAAGAAACTGGAAAATTAATTGAATAAATATCAGATTCAAGATTTTCTATAAATTATGTCAGAGTAAATCCAAAGAAAATAGAAGGAAATAATAAAGAAAGGAACAGCTATTAATAAAATAGAAAGCAAAGAAACAATAGAAGAGGTAATCAGTCTGGTTCTTTGAAAATACCAATATACAGAAATTTGATCTGATTGATCAAAATAAGAAAAGGTACAAATAAATAATATTAGCAATTAAATAACTACAGATATAATAGATACTTTAAAAATAATAAGTAAATACTATGAACAAGATTATGCCAATAAACTGGGTGAAATGAAAATTTTCACAGAACAAAAACACCTACCAAAACTGACTAAGGGCCAGGTGTGGTGGCTCATACCTGTAATCCCAGCACTTTGGGAGGCTGAGGCAGGAGGATTGCTTGAATCCAGGAGTTTGAAACCAACCTGGGCAACAGAGTGAGACCTCATCTTTACAAATATATAAATTTTTTGAAATAAGCAGGGCATGGTAGTGCATGCCTGTAGTCCCAGCTACTTGGGAGGCTGAGGCAGAAGGACCACTGCACTGCAGCCTGGGCAACAGAGCAAGACACTGTCTCAAGGAAAAACAAAAAAAAAAACTGACTAAGAAATAGAGGATCTGAATAAACAAATAATCATTAAAGGAATTAAATTCCTGTTTTAGAAATCTATCCCCACATACGCAAACACACAATATGTGGTCCAGGTGATTTTACAAGTTAGCTCTACTAAACATTCAAAAAAGAGATAACCAACTTCATGCAAATGATTCCAAAGAATGGGAAAAGAAGGAAAACCTTCAAACTATTTTATGAGGTAAATATAACCTTGATATCAAAAAGAAACAAGAAAAATATAAGAAAGGAAAATTACAGCACAATCTCACTTTTGAACAATTTGAGATGCAATAATCTTAAATAAAATATTTTCAAACCAAGCGCTCACTACACATGTACTAAAATTAGAATGACACAGAGTAGATTAGCATGGTCCCTGTGCAGGGATGATACACACATTCATGAAGGATTCCATATTTTTTCATCTCACCCCAGTTAAAATGGCTTCTACGCAAAAGTCAAGCAATAACAAATGCTGGTGAGAATGTGGAGAAAAGGGAACCCTCGAAAACTGTTGGTGGGAATGTAAATTAGTACAACCACTATGGAAAACAGTTTGGAGATTCCTCAAAAAACTAAAAACAGAGCTACCATATGATCCAGCAATCCCACTGCTGGGTATATTCCCAAAAGAAAGGAAAATAGTACATTGAAGAGATATCTGCACTCCTATGTTTGTTGCAGCACTATTCACAATAGCTAGGATTCAGAGTGTCAATTAATGGATGAATGTGTAAAGAAAATGTGGCACATATACACAATGGAGTACTATTCAGTCATAAAAAAGACTGAGATCCAGTCATTTGCAACAACATGGATGGAACTGGAGGTCATTTTGTTAAGTGAAATAAGCCACGCATGGAAAGACAAACATCGCATGTTCTCATTTATTTGTGGGATCTAAAAATCAAAACAACTGAACTCATGAACGTAAAGTATGGTTTCCAGAGGCTAAATGATAGTGGGGGCTGATGGGGAAGTGGTGATGGTTAATGTATACAAAAAAATAGAAAGAATGAATAAGGGCTGGGCATGGTGGCTCACACTTGTAATCCTCATCTCTACTAAAAATACAAAAATTAGCTGGGCATGGTGCCATGTGCCTGTAGTCCCAGCTACTTGCAGGCCGAGGCAGGAGGGAGGTGGAGGTGGCAGTGAGCCAAGATCATGCACTGCACTCCAGCCTGGGCGACAGAGCTAAGATTTTGATAGCACAACAGGGTGACTATAGTCAATAATAACTTAATTGTACATTTTAAATTAAAGAGTGTAATTGAATTGTTTGTAACTCAAAGGATGAATTCTTGAGGGGATGGATGCCCCATTCTCCATGACGTGCTTATTTTACGTTGCATGCCTGTATCAAAACATCTCATGCACCCCATAAATATATACCTACTCTGTACCCACAAAAATTAAAAATTAAAAAAATTTCTTTTAAGTTCATAAACCAATACAGCATTATGTACTACAATAACAACCACCAACATAAACCAGTGAAGTTTATTTCAGGAATAAAAGGATGGTTTAGCATTAGAAAATCTGTTAATATAATTAACAGGAATAGATCAAAAAGGGAAATTATATATAGAAAAATTGTTTGAAAAATCTAAGAGCTGGGTGTATATCCATTTGTGGTCTATGCTGTGGTTTGACTGTCTCTGCCGAAACTCATGTTGGAACCTTCATTCTCAGTGTATCAATATTGGGAGGTGGTACCTTTAAGAGGTGATTAGGTTATTACTATAGATTAATATCTTTCTCTAGAGACTCAATTAGTTCTTGGGAATGGATTCATTTCCCCAAGCAGGCTTTGTTTTTGTTTTTGTTTCTGAGACAGGGTCTCGTTGTGTCACCCAGGCTGGAGTACAATCATAGCTCACTGCAGCCTCAAATTTCCGGGCTCAAGTGATCCTTCTGTCTTAGCCTGTAGAGTAACTGGGACTACAGGTGCACACCACCACACCTGGCTAGTTTTTTTTTTTAATTTTGTGTAGAGATGAGGTTTTGCCATGTTACCTAGGCTGATCTCAAACTCCTGAACTCAAGCAATCCACCTGCCTCAGCTTCCCAAAGTGCTCCCAAAGGGATTACAGGCATAAGCCACCACGCCTGGCCTAGCAGGTAGTAATAAAGCAAGGTTGCCTCTCATGTTTGGTCTCTGAACACATACCCACTTCCCCTTCCGCTTTCCCACCATGTTATGACACAGCACAAGGCCCTCACCAGAAGCCACCCAGATACTGGTGCCATGCCTCTTAGACTTCCCAGCTTCCAGAACCATGAGTAAAGTAAACTTCTTTTCTTTACAAATTACCCATTCTCAGGGATTCTATTATAACAACACGAAATGGACTAAGACTATATATATAAATATATTTTTTTAATTCTTAGCAAACTAAGACTTGAAAAAAAAACTTTATAACTTTAAAAGGGTGTATCTATAAAAACTTAAAGCAAACATCATACTTCATGGGCAAAATTCTCCTCAAAGCATTCTCTTCAAAGTTAGGATAAAGAGCTGCCTATTCTTACCTCCTCTATTGACCATTATTCTGGAGGTCACAGCCAGTGTGTAAAGACTAGAAAGAAAATCAAAGCTGAAAAGTCTTGAAAGGAAAAAATGAAACTGTCATTGTCTACAGTTTATAGCATTGTCCATATAGAAAATCCAAGAGGAGGCCAGCATGCCCATAGTCCAGCTACTCAGGAGGCTAAGGTGGGAGGCTTGCTTAGGCTCAGGAGTCCAAACTTGCAGTGAGCTATAACCATGCCACTGTACTACAGCCTGGGAGATAGAGTGAGACCCTGTTTCTTAAAAAAAAAAAAAAAAATCCAAGAACAGTGCTTTAGAAAAGTGAGAAAAGTCTGGGTGCAGTTGCTTATGCCTGTAATCCCAGCACTTTGGGAGGCTGAGATGGGCAGTTCCCTTGAGGTCAAAAGTTTGAAACCAACCTGGGCAACATGGCAAAACCCCGTCTTTACCAAAAATACAAAAATTAGCCAGGTGTAGTGATGTGCACCTGTAGTCCCAGCTACTCAGGAGGCTGAGGCAAGAGAATCTCTTGAACCTGGGAGGCGGAGGTTGCAGTGAGCCGAGATCGTGCCATTGCAGACAGAATGAGACTCTGTCTCCAAAAAAAAAAAAAGTGAGAAAAGTGCTGGATAAACTATTCGTGTGTGTGCAAAAATCAACTGTGCTCCTATAATAAGTAAGAGTGATTTTAAAATGTAATTTTTTTATAATTTCATTTACTATAGCCAAAAACCTGTATGGTACCTAAAAATGAATTCAACAAAAGTTATGCAAAATATTTCCAGAGAAAAAAATGTATAACTTTATTAAGACTTTTAAAAAACTAAAAAAAAAAAATAGAGAAATTATGTTCATGAATGGGAAGTCCCAGGTTCATAAAGATGGCAAACTTCTCTCCAAATAGTGGATCAATATAATGCAAATGCAAACAAAATTTCAACTCTGTGTGTGCATGCACACAATCTGACAGACTGCTCTTACAATTTATATGGAGGAGTTCGGGCCCTAAATAGACAAGTCGATTTTGGAGAACAAAGTGGGATGACTTACCCTATGAGATAGCAGGACATTTTATAAATTATAGTAGTTAGCACAGTGTGGTATTGGCATACGGATAGAAAAATAAACCGATGGCACAGAACTGAGCCCAGAAACAAGTCTAAGTCTTTGAGGAAACCTCGTCTATGGCAGAGGCGGTATTACAATTGAGGCTGGGAAGGGGTGATAGTCTAGTCAATAATAATGTTGGAAATATTGGTTCCTCAAATGAGGAATAGAGGGAAAAAATAGATTCTTACATCACACAATAGACAAAAAGCAATTTCAGGTGAATTAAAGACCCAAATGTAAAAAGCAAAGTTTAAAACTTCTAGAAGAAATCACAGAAAAAATAATCTGTATTACTCTAGAGAAAGTTTTTTTTTTTTTTTGAGACAGAGTCTAACTCTGTCACCCAGGCTGGAGCGCAGTGGCGCAATATTGGCTCACTGCAACTTCCGCCTCCTGGGCTCAAGCAATTCTCTTGCCTCAGCCTCCTAAGTAGGTGGGATTGCAGGCGCATGCCACTACGCCTGGCTAATTTTTGTATTTTTTTAGAGATGGGATTTCACCATGTTGGCCAGGTTGGTCTCGAACTTTTGACCTCAAATGATTCACCTGCCTTGGCCTCCCAAAATGCTGGAATCACAGGTGTGAGCCACCGCACCTGGCCAGAAAAAAGATTTTTTTGTTTTTGTTTTTGTTTTTTTTTGAGACAGAGTCTGGCTCTGTCACCCAGGCTGGAGTTCAGTGGTGCTATCTTGGCTCACTGCAATCTCTGCCTCCTGGGTTCACACCATTCTCTCTCTTCAGCCTCCCGAGTAACTGGGACTACAAGAGCCTGCCACCATGCCTAGCTAATTTTTTGTATTTTTAGTAGAGACGGGGTTTCACCATGTTAGCCAGGATGGTCTCGATCTCCTGACCTTGTGATCCGCCAGCCTCAGCCTCCCAAAGTGCTGGGATTACAGGCCCCACCCAGAAAAAGATTTTTTAAGTATCATAAAGCAGAAAGGAAAAGATTGTTAAATCTGATGACAGACAATGTCCTTAACAGAGTGAAAAGATGAAGCATGGTGTTTCTTATAAAGTTAAATATGCACCATCCCTATGATCCAGCAGTTCCACTTTGAGGTATTTACCCAAGAGAAATGAAAACACATGTCCACAAAAAGACAGGTACAAGGATGTTTATAGCCATTTTCCTCACAGTGGCCAAAACCTGAAACAATCTACATGTCCAGCAACAGGAGAATGGATAAACATATTGTGGTATATTTATACAATGGAAATCTTCTTAACAATAAAAATGAAATCTACATAACAACATAGATGAATCTTAAAAACATTATGCTGAGCACAAGAAGCCAGACACACTTACTGTATTCTTTCTATTACATTAAGTTCTAAATCAGGCAAAATTACTATATATTAATAGTAAAAGAAGTCAAACCAGTAGTTGTCAGGGAAAGGGCACGAAAGGCCTTGCTAGGATGGTGGAAATGTTCTATAACATGACAGAGGAGTGGGTTCATAGCCGCATGTATTTGTCAAAAGCCATCAAACTAGGCAGGGTGCGGTGGCTCATGTCTGTAATCCCAGCACTTTGGGAGGCCGAGGTGGGTGGATCACCTGAGGTCAGGAGTTCGAGACCAGCCTGACCAACATAGTGAAACACCATCTCTACTAAAAATACAAAATTAGCTGGGCGTGGTGGCACATGCCTGTAATCTCAGCTACTTGGGAGGCTGAGGTGGAGAATCGCTTGAACCTGGGAGGCAGAGATTACAATGAGTGAAGATCGTGCCATTGCACTCCAGCCTGGGCAAATAAGAACGAAACAAAACAAAACAAAAACACAAAAACAAAAACAAAAAGCCATCAAACTGCAGCAATTAAGATTTGTGTATTTAACTGTATTTAAAAAATCAGCCGGGCATGGTGGCTCATGCCTGTAATCCCAGCACTTTGGGAGGCCGAGGCGGGCAGATCACGAGGTCAGGAGATTGAGACCATCCTGGCTAACACGATGAAACCCCGTCTCTACTAAAAATAGAAAAAATTAGCCAGGTGTGATGGCGGGCACTTGTAGTCCCAGTTACTCGGGAGGCTGAGGCAGGAGAATGGCGTGAACTCAGGAGGCAGAGCTTGCAGTGAGCCGAGATCGCGCCACTGCACTCCAGCCTGGGCAACAGAGCAAGACTCCGTCTCAAAAAAAAAAAAAAAATCTCTCAAATCCACTCCCCCAACCCACCACAAAAAGACAAACTATAGTCTGGGAAAAAGCATTCGCCTGATAAGAGATTCATGTGCAAAATCCACAAAGAATTGCCACAAATCAATTCTGAAGAAAAAAATATCAAATAGAATAGTCAGAAGAATACAAACAGGCAATTTACAGAAGAGAACATTTGGAAAGATGCTGAACCTCACCACTCATCAGGAAAATAACACAATAGCACTTCATACCCATTGGATTCACAAAGTTGTTGAAATCTAAGGATACTAAACACTGGTGAGACTGTGGAGCAACTGGAATTCAGATAGCGTACTCTGCTTGCGGGAATGTGGACAGGCAGTGCCTAGGAAAAGTGAAGAGGTCCCTCGCTTGTGATCCAGTCATTCCTGGCAGGTATGTCTTTAGCTGGGGGGCATTTGTATCTCTCATATGTGCACAAGGGGAACCCTCACTGCACCACTGTTTGTAACAAAAAAAAAAAGAGAATGGAGGATGGGCAGAAATACAAAAAAGAAAACACAGAGGCCATGTGTGGTGGCTCACCCCTGTAATCCCAGCACTTTGGGAGGCCAAGGCAGGCAGATCACAAGGTCAGGAGTTCAAGACCAGCCTGGCCAACATGATGAAACCCCGTTTCTACTAAAAATACAAAAATTAGCCAGGCATAGTGGTGCGCGCCTGTAATTCCTGCTACTCGGGAGGCTGAGGCAGGAGAATTGCTTGAATCTGGGAGGCGGAGGTTGCAGTGAGCCAAGATCGCGCCATTGCTCTCTAGCTCTGGGTGACAGGGGAAGACTCCATCTCAGTGAAAAAAAAAAAATTAGCCAGGCATGGTGGCAGATCCCTGTAATCCCAGCTACTTGGAGGCTGAGGCAGGAAAATCGCTTGAATCCCAGAGGCGGAGGTTGCAGTAAGCGAAGATAATACCACTGCACTCCAGCCTGGGTGACAGAGACTCCGTCTAAAAAAAAAAAAAAAAACACACATATGGGTCTAGGGGAAAGGCAAACTAAATGTCTATCATGTCTGTCAACAGGGGAATGGATACAGTATGGTGTGTCCATGTAACAGAATAAAAATCATTAGTGAAAATGAATTACAGGGTACACACAATGTCACAACAAAATGTTTTAAAAACAGGTTACAGTAGACTACAAATTGTATGTTTCCATTTATATAAAGTTTGAAAACACAGCAAAACTAAACCATCTATTGTTTAGGGATACAAATATATTTGGTATAAGTATAAAGAAAGCATGAAAATCACACACACAATTCGGGATAATGGTTACTGAGGAAAGGGGAGGGGCTGAGGAGGGCCTCAGAGGGGACTTTCAAATGAATGATTATATTCTTTTTCCTAAATTGAGTGGTGGGTACGCAGGTATTTGCTGTTGTCGCTAATCCTTAGACACTGCACTATTTTATAAATATATCTAAATATTTATACATGTAAGGACAGCAAGTTTTATAGATGTGCATTGAAACTTAGAAGGCTTCAATCATGTTTATATCTTCAAAAAAAATCTGAAGCAAATATGGCAAGTGGTAAGATTGGACAAAGTTGGGTCATGGATAACAGGTGTTCATTAGTCTTTTAAAATATATAATAGGGGCTGAGCACGGTGGCTCACACCTGTAATCCCAGCACTTTGGGAGACTAAGGCAGGTGGATCACCTGAGGTCAGGAGTTAGAGAGCAGCCTGGCTAACATGGTGAAACCCCATCTCTACTAAAAATACAAAATTAGCTGGGCATGGTGGTACATGCCTGTAATCCCAGCTACTTGGGAGGCTGAGACAGAAGAATTACTTGAACCTGGGAAGTGGAGGTTGCATGAGCCAAGATTGCGCCATTGCACTCCAGCCTGGGCGACAAGAGTGAAACTCCATCTCAAAATAAATAAATAAATAAATAAAAATAAAATTTTTAATAGCAAATGTTCTTTAAAAAGAAAAACAATATCCCTATTTGAAGATAAAGATTTATCTGTTCTCGTTAGTTTCTAGTCTGGTGGGGGAGATTAAGACAATAATCAAATAATGGTTTTTATGAAATAAAACTACTAACTAAGCAGTGTTCTAAAGACAATGGAATCACTCCATGGGAGCAGAAAATAAAGGAATTTGATCCGGGCTGGAGTGTCAGGTCGGTAGTTAGAGTGGGAATCGGGGCCAGTGAGGGAAGCACACAGATGGTTCAGCAGTGGGCAGTGAGGAAGACGCCAGGGGAGGAGAGGAAGGGCTGCTCCCTGAAGCCTTCTGCCAAAGGGGATGACCTAGCAGAATTCCGAATGATAGGGCTTAGACAAAGAAGAAGGCAATAAGAGTGTTCTGTGCAGTGAGGGCATCATGTGCTAAGGCAAAGAGATGTGAGAGAAGAAAGTCAATCTGGAGGCATCTGAGTAGTCCAAGAGGCTGGAAAATGGGGTTGGGGTGGAGTGTGAATAAGGGGCAGGATATGAGGCCAAGAGCCAGCCAGGACTGGTCATGAGGGCCTGTATTCCATGCAAGGTGGGGACTTAGGCAGGGGTGTGACATCATCTGATGACAGAGAGTGGATTGAGAGGGAGAGCCCGAAGGCAGGGCATCCAGCTGGTGGCTGTGTAGTGATGTAAGGGAGAAAAGATGGAGGCTGAAGTGGAGGCATAAATGAGAAGGTTATGGAGCCTAGGGCTGTTCCTGAACCAGGAGAGGGTGGCATGTCAGAAGCCAGGGAGGACCGAGCTCAACCATATCAAAAGCTGCAGAGAGATTGCTGAAACTTGGGACTTAAAGGATTGCCTTGATGTGTCAACTAGGAGATGAGAACAGTTGCTGTGGAATGAGGTGGGGTGGATGCAGAAGTCAGCCTGCAGTGCTGTGGGTGTTTCATGTCAAAGGCTGGGAGACAGGGTTGGAGAAGGCAGCCTCAGGCCAAGGATGGGGGCTCAGAGCTCTCTTCCAGAGTCTTCTACTCCCTGCCCCAGTCCCAACCTGAGCTCACTACAAGCAATCAACATGAAAACAAAGGGAGAGTGTCTAGCAGAGGCCTTCCCATCTGCAGAGCAAGGAAGTCTCGGTCCCAAGGTCAATGCTGAAGAGGAACTTGCTTGGTGGTGCAGGTCATGGAGCCAGCAAGATTCTTGATAAACAGGAGAGGATGGTGGCACCGGAGGTGGATGTAGGGGGTTTCGTGAAGTGATTTGGCACGAGGGTCCAGTGGAGGCCAAGAATAAACAATGTTGTGGAAATGAAATGGTGATAATTTACAAGGGCAAATTGTTTTACATTCCAGCGGAGTTGGCTCCCAAGCCGAACTCTTCCTGCAGAAGTTGAGGTGGTGTGTGAGTCATTGTTATAAATAGACCAGCCAACTGAATGTCATCGGAAAGGACACAGTCCCATGAGTATAACCTTGGAGGGCGCAAATGGCACTGCATGGATTGAGATCTTGTTCCAAGAAGAGGGCAGAGGGAGAGCTTGGGGCACGGGGGGCTGTCCAGGAGAGGAAGCAGACGCTGAAGAAGGGGGTTCCAGCTCAAGCAGCAGGCCAATGCAGAGGACTGGCCAGGAGCAAGCTTCCTGCATGGCTCAGTGGAGCCCAGCTCTCAGCTGCCTAGCTGCTAGCTCAGGCTGGGTCGTCTCACTTTCTCCATCTACTTGAGCTGCTGTAACAGAATACCACAGACCTAGGGGGCTTAGACAGCAGGAATCGATTTCTCACAGTTCTGGAGACAGGCAGTCCAAGATGAAGGTGCCGGCAGCACTAGTTTCTGGCAAGGGCTCTTCTTTGGCTAGCAGGTGGCCACCTTCTCACTGTGTCCCCACATGGCCTCATCTCTGCGTGTGGAGAGAGAGCTCTCTGGTGTCTCTTCCTCTTCTTAGAAGGACACCAGTCCTATGGGACTAGGGCCCCAGCCAATGAATTCATTTAACCTTTATTACCTCCTAAAAGCTGCCGTCTCCAAATGTTGTCCCGTGGGGAGTTAAGGCTTCAGCTGATGAACTTGGGTGGGGGACACAATTCAATCTATAACACTTGCTTTCTAGAAATTCTTCCAAAGAATCCCAACTCTTCTAGAATCCCAAGACACTCCATTAACCAAAGCACAAGAAAATACAATTCCCAACCGGCATCAGCTCATTCATTCATTCACCACCATGGATGTGCAGGTCCTGATGAACACTGGGGACACAGAAGGGCCTTGCCTTCACGTTCATAATGACTTCAAAACAGGGGCCCTGAGCTCTTAGGAAACTTCTGGAAGAGGAGAACGTCATAGACATCAAGCACTGTCCCCTGAGGAAATCTGAGTCCAGCCACACCTGGCATGAAAGAGGTCGCCCAGAGCCTTTCCTGCACCAGTCAGGCTGAGTGCCCCCGTCTCAGCTCCCACGAGCCCCTGTACTTCATCTTTTTTTTTTTTTTTTGAGATGGAGTCTTGCTGTGTTGCCCAGGCTGGAGTGTAGTGGCACGATCTCGGCTCACTACAACCTCCGCCTCCCGGGTTCAAGCAATTCTCCTGCCTCAGCCTCCTGAGTAGTTGAGACTACAAGTGCATGCCACCACACCCATCTAATTTTTGTATTTTTAGTAGAGACGGAGTTTCACCATATTGGTCAGGCTGGTCTTGAACTCCTGATCTCGTGATCTGCCCGCCTCAGCCTCCCAAAGTGCTGGGATTACAGGCATGAGTCACTGTGCCCAGCCGATCTTATAGGTCATATAAAGGACTTAACTGCCCAGAACTAAGAGAAGGCCCAAAGCCAAGAACAAAAGGCACTAAGAACCCGGCACCTCTGTGCCCCAAAGATGAGGCTGGGCCTGCCCAGCCACACCCCCGAAAGGGACCACAAAGCTATGGAATCTGCCCTAAATGTGTCAAAGGACAGGAAAGGGAGGACTCTCATCGCATCATAGAAAGCAATGTGAAAAAATAAAACCATTTCCTGTTTAGACTCTCATGAATGGACATTCCGCGATAAACCACAAATCATGAGATTATTGTATCTGCTCCCACAATGAGGCCTGTGAACTCTTTGAGGGGTAGAGATGTCATCCCCTCTGTCCCTGGCACCTGCAGCAGCGTCAGTCATGGTCACGCTTAGTGTCAATGCCCAGGGGCCTCTGTTCTCAGTATAGGGGGCACCTTGGCTTTGACCTTGTATTTCTTTTCTGCCGGACAAGCCAGCCCCTCAGAACCAGAAGCAACCACATCTCACACCAGGCACCAACCACAGGGTCCTCCCCCATCTTGGGGCTGTAGTCTCTGAGTGCAACTTGCTTTTGGGGAGACTCCACAGTCTGTCTGGGAGCTTCCAACTCCAACTCAGGGTTGCCCCTCTTTCCTTTTGTGGTGTGGGGGTCCAGGGTGCGCAGTGCTTGGCCAGGGAGGGAGCTCCCTTTAAAGGCCACCAGCCTGAGGTTATCAAGAATGAGCCAGCAGGGAAGCACAGCCCTCCCGACCGCCCAGACAAAGCTCAAACCCAAGCTAGTCTGTTTTGGTGGAGCGAGGAAGAAGCAAGAGGCAATTCCTAAGAGTGGGCAGCCCTGGCCTGGACAGGATGACTAAGAGGCTGGAGCTTGTGCAGGCTGTTTGCTGACCCACTGACTTGCAGGGCTTTTCCAGCCAATGTCCTTCTAACACTGCCCCAAAGTGAGTGGGGGTGAAGGGAAGGAGCTCCTGAGCCACCAGCCCCTCAGGTACCCCAGAGAGCAGGCAGTAGGCAGCACCACCCAGGTCTCATTCCACAGTTGGGGAAACCAGCGAGAAGTGAGGCCAGCTGGTCTTCCTTGGTGTAGTGGGGACTTAGGGAGCTTTTCCTATTTACAAGAGGTTTGTAAAATGCACCAAATCAGGAACTTTCCTGTCTTACAACCGGATTGTAAAATGCACCAATCAGTGCTCTGTAAAACACACCAAACAGCGCTCTGTAAAATGCACCAATCACCAGGATTCTAAAAGTAGCCAGTCACGGGGTGGATTGAAAAAAGAGCACTCTGATAGGACAGAAATGGAACATGGGATGGGTACAATAAGGGAATAAAAGCTGACCACTCCTTCCTCCCCTGCAAACTAGCAGGGGTAACCTGCTCAGGTAGTCTTCCGCTCTGTGGAAGCTTTGTCCTTTCGCTCTTCACAATAAACCTTGCTACCCCTCACTCTTTGGGTCCATGCCATCTTTAAGAGCTGTAACACTCGCTGCAAAGGTCCGTGGCTACATTCTCGAAGTCAGCAAGACCACGAACCCACTGGCAGGAACCAACTCCAGATACACCAGGACCAGAGAGGAGAAGGACTCTCCTAATATGACACAAGGAGTCAATGCAGCACTAAGGAGTCAGTGCTAAGTGCGGCAGGCATGGGAGGCACTGAAGGTTTCAGGGAGGCGGTGATGAGCCCAATGTGGGGGTGGCTCAAACTGGCCACATGGTGGGGGGATATGGCAAGAACTCAGTGGGCAGCCCAGAGGAAGGAGAGGCAGAAACAGATCTGCACTGAACTCGCGGATAGAGATCTTCAGTCGCATCAACAGTATTGACACGGAAGGGTGGGGCCTGCTGAGGGGAGGGGAGGGGAGGGAGGGGCTGAAGATGACCCCAAGTTTCTTATGGGGGGTGCCTGAGTGGCTGGCAGCATCATTGGCAGAAATAGAGAAGTTGGGCGTGGGTCGGGGGGGCGGGCTTTAATTCAGGGAGGTCATTTTGAGGGACAGGAAGGACAAGCCCATTTCCCATGGAAATAAGAACAGTAGGGGGGTAAGGTCCAGTTTCGTGAATGGGGCTTTGAAGTCAGCTAGACCTGAGCTCTAGTCTCCCAGGCTCTGCCATCCACTTACTGTGTGACCTCAGTCAAACCATTAACCTCTCTGAGCCCAGGTTCCTCACCTGTAAACTGTAGGGAATCATTGCACTCCCCCATAGGGTTGTCATAACGACCAAGATAGGGTGTTACAAGGACTAAGAAATATTTACTGTCGCTTTCATTACTCTATGCCAAATGCTTAATATATATCAACTCAATTAATCCTCCCAGAAACCTGTAAAGCAGGCACTGTTTTTTTTTTTTTTTCCAATTTGCAGATGAAAAAAACTGAAGATTCAGAGAGGTTAAAGAAATTGCTTAGGGTCACACAGCAAGAATGGGAGTCTGTTCAGGAATTTGAACTCAGATTCTCTTTTTTTTTTTTTGAGATGGAGCCTTGCTCTGTCACCCAGGTTGGAGTGTGGCATGATCTCGGCTCACTGCAACCTCCACCTCCCGGGTTGAAGTGATTCTTCAGCCTCAGCCTCCTGAGTAACTGGGATTACAGGTGCCTGCCACAAGGCCCTGCTAATTGTTGTATTTTTAGTAGAGGCAGGGTTTCACCATGTTGGTCAGGCTAGTCTCAAACTCCTGACTTCAGGTGATCCACGTGCTTTGGCCTCCCAAAGTTCTGGGATTACAGATGAGCCACCGTGCCTGGCCTGAACTCAGCTCCTTCTAAAGCACAAACTTCCCAGCATGAGGTTGTCCCTCCACTGCCTTCATGGAGCTACAGGGCTGCTTCCCACTTCCAGAAAGAGGGGGAGTCAAGAGGCTCAGAGAGTAGGAGGTAGGTTTGAACCCATAGAACAAGAACCCAGAACCACCTGGACATGATTCAGACAATATTATTTGTCTTCAATGCACCTGATCACATTTTCTTTCTTTTTTTCCCTCCCCACTTTTTTTTTCTCCAGTCAATGAGACTACTCTCAAATCCAGTGAGTCACCGGAAAATGTAAATTAAAAAAAAAAAAGTAAGAGGAACATTGCTCCTACGTAAGCTCTTGCCATCTGTGAATCATTCCGAGACAGGTATAATGGACATAATTACAGCTCATCCACAAGCTAGACCCCAAATCAGTCCTTAAGACTGAGTTCAGAATCCAGTGGTTTCCCCAGCAGGACCTGAGGCAGTGAAAGCCAGCCTAGAGGAGAACACAAACCTGAAATGTGCTTAGAGGCCTTGGTGATCTCACAGGGGGCCCAGGCTGGGTGGAAACCTGGGTATGTATGCCCTGATTCCAGAGACCCAGCAATTCCAGAACTCCCCTCCCACTCATGTTCTCTCCATCCCACACACTCAAGGCACCTCCTCCTGTTTGAATTCATTCTCCTTTTACCAGATCTTTATTCTTCCGGTCACTGCAAAACCATTCAACCTAACCAAAAAGTGGGAAGGATAGTCAATTTATTATACTACAGGCTGAGTGCGGTGGCTCACGCCTGTAATCCTAGCACTTTGGGAGGCCAAGGCAGGCAGATCATGAGGTCAGGAGATGGAGACCATCCTGGCCAACATGGTGAAACCCTGTCTCTACTAAAATACAAAAAATTAGCCAGGTGTGATGGTGTGCGCATGTAGTCCCAGCTACTCGGGAGGCTGAGGCAGGGAAAATCACTTGAACCCAGGAGGCTGAGGTTGCAGTGAGCCGAGATCATGCCACTGCACTCCAGCCTGGTGACAGAGCAAGACTCTGTCTCAAAAAAAAAAAAAAACTGGATGTGGTGGCACACACCTGTAATCCCAGCTACTCGGGAGGCTGAGGCAGGATAATTGCTTAAACCCGGGAGGCAGAAGTTGCAGTTAGCTGAGATAGTGCCACTGGACTCTAGCCTGGGTGACAAAGTGAGACTCTATCTAAATATATATATATATTTTATATATATATATATAATATATAATATATATAGGATAGTCCCTTCTGTGTACAGACTGCCTGGACCTTTGCTAATCACTCTTTGCTTCTCTTTCCTCATCTGCAAAATAGGAAAACAATAGCCCCTTCTTCACGGGGGTTTTGTGACAATTAAATGAGGTAATCTATGTAACATCCTTCAGAACAATGCTTGTGTTCAATCAGTACCTAGCAATTATTATCATCATCCTCTTCTTCATCTCGGGAGGTGGGAATATCGAAAGCTCTCATGTAAGATGGCAACTACCATGACCCCAGGGCCCTCCCATTCTGATGACCAGTATTAGGAATCACAGGAGCACCAGAGTGAGAATGCTGGAGCTAGAAGATCATCCAGCCCCAGCAGGGAAACTGGACCCAAAGAAGAACAGAGACCAGCCCCGAGCCACCCACTTGGTTAGTGTCAGAGGTAGGA